>NW_026542594.1:90144033-90846633 GCF_028750875.1 Macrosteles quadrilineatus | reverse complement strand
TCAATATATATAACACGATGTTGTTTTCTAAATTCATTATGTTTTTGCGGGGCATTGAGCCGCACAGGTTCACTAGTAATTCTAATTCCTCCAACAGAGGTTTTCAATTCTAAATTTCCAATTGCTGAAATTGGTTCCATCAAACGATGGTATTCGATACTTTTCATGTTCAGTTGCCATATTAGCAATCATTCAATTTGATTAGCCAGGTAAAAAAATATTAAGAAATTCCGTATTTAAACAGCCCTGGGCCCATAAACTGTAAATATGTGGTTTCCCTGGACACTAAATTAAAATACCTAGCTCAATTAAATAAAGGGCAAAACTGAATTATTAAACTCAACACTTTTAATTCAACCAAACTAAAGAAGACATAGATTTTACTATTATTGTTTTAACAACACATTTAACAATTTAACCATCTGGTATTCATCAATGAAGTATAACATTAAAACAGACATGTGGCAAATATTAAATTGCACTCAACACTAAGTAATAATTGACAGTCGTTAAGATCAGATGACTGAGAGACTTATTATTGCTGATGAAGAAAATGTTGAAGATCCTGATATTTATTATGGATCAGACCATGAAAGCAATGTAAAGTGTTTTGTAAAACTTGTTTGAATAATCCAGGACTTCATATGGGTGAATGTTTTTGAAAAATATCACTAAGAGAAAAATATCAAAGAAGATTAAAAGAGAACTTTCAACTTATTGTTTGTATGAGTGACAAATATTACGTACATTTTCCCAGGTTAGTAAATACGTAAGTTATATCACTTTACATTTTCTGGCCAGTGCATCGTAATCATGAAACTAGACGATTACAATAACAAAGTCTTAGATTTTATTAATAACAATAACATCAAAGAATTACCTAAAGACCCAACTGACCTTTTCCACACTAAACTCAAAACTGCCATAAACAAAACTCAACACATCTTCAACGGGGACCGATGGCAACTACCTCAAAATGATCAAACCCAAAGCGCCAGTATTGAGGGGATTACCTAAAATACACAAAGACACCATGCCGATACGACCACTTGTAAACTTCACCTCTGCACCATCCTACAAACTCGCAAAAGCTCTAGATAGAATATCTTAGAAACAACATCAAAATTGAAGAATAACCATAGCCTTAAAAATAGTCTAGAGTTAATAGATTCTCTGAAAGATATTCAAGTAGAAAACAGACATACTTTGGCATCTCTGGACATTGTAAACTTGTATACAAATGTTCCAATACATGAAACGTTAGAAATAACTAAAGAAAACTTGTTAGAAAACTCCCAACTTAGCACTGACGCCATTGATGAGATAATAAATCTACTCAAAACAACTCTTGAACAAAAATACTTCAGTTTTAATGAAAAATATTATCTTCAAGAAGCAGGACTAGCTATGGGTTCACCTTTGTCCCAGTGTGCTCTCCGAAATTTACCTAAATCGTTTTGAAAATGAAAACATTCTCTCCGCCAGCAAACAAATTTTCTAAGAAAATCATATTTTATAAACGATATGTTGATGACACCCTTTTGCTTTTTAACGGAAACTCCAGACAGCTACAACTTCTCAATAATCATTTGAACAACATTTCACATCAAATAAAATTCAGACTCGAGATCGAGAATAATAATTCGATTAACTTTCTGGATCTAACTTTGACCAAAAATAATAATAGTATTGACTACAAAATCTATAGAAAGCCTACAACCACAGACCATACAATCCATGCAACCTCCAATCATCCACAATCACACAAGATGGCCGCTTACAACAGCTTCGTTAATCGACTTTTAACAATACCCATGTCTCAAAATAACTACAACAACGAATATGAAATATTAAAATGTATAGCAGTCAATAACGGATACAATAGCAGTATTATCGACAATATTATACACAAACAAAAGAAAAGAAAACCACTACAGAAAACCGATCAAAACTTTATTTCTATAGAATATGGCAACTGCTTACATTATACCTTAAAAAATGAACTAAAGAAACATAACATTACATTGGCCTCCAAAACTTCAAATAAACTAGAAAGCCGCCTAAATCCACGTACTTCGAAATCTACAGTTTCCAATAGCCTAGAGGACACTGGAGTGTACAAATTAACCTGCAGCGACTGTCCAAAAATGTATATCGGACAAACAGGTCGTTCATTCAAAAAAAAAAAAGGTTTAATGAACATCTACCCAAGCCTAAACTGCGAACACAACATTCTAAGTTCGCTGAACACCTGATGAATGAAAACCACAACGTAAGCAGCTGTAGTGATAACCTGGGTATTTTACATAAATGCACCAAAGGCTCCTTAATGAATGTCCTTGAAAGCTATGAAATCTACAAAGCAACAAAAAGGTTTCCCCACGACATCCTGAATGAAAAGCTAAATTTTGGTCGTAACACAATATTTGATAGGATTGAGGACATTGATAACAAAGGCGCTCATAATCAGCTGTCCACCCCCTCCAAGGTCAATGTCACCAGACCAGTGGCTGTCGGTAGTTGAGTCGTGTCCGTCGTGCGTGTAATGCCGGCCGCGCGTCTTTCTGTATCTTAATGTATTTGTGCGTGTTAAATGTTATATTTGTGTACTTGACGACGACATTATGTTCAAGTAATTTTATGTTTGACAAGGCTTGAAAATGAAACGTCAGTTTCGAAACTAGTCGCTGCTAAAAAGGACTAACCTAGGATTGACGACGTAAAGGTACGTAACCTATTTTATATTGTCTAAATCAATCCTGGAGGCAATGCTGAATAAAATATATCTACATCTTATTTGTTTTTTTAATTAAATAAACAGTTTTCAGTATAAAATTACAAACTAGGCTAATTGTTTTATTACAATTTAAATCCCCTGTGCCAACATTGTAGGCTTTCAGTGAAAACAATTCCGAGTTGCCGGGAGCGTGCGCCATGATAAATGCCGAGGGGGCAAAAGCCTTGGACTTGGCCAGTACAGCTGGCCGTTGGACCGTCGGAACTGAGTTAGTACGGATAGAACTCCAACTGCCTGTCTACTGCGTTGAGACCACTCCTACTGGCCTTCCGATCGCAAAGGGTTAAGGATTTTATTTCATATTATAACCCTCCCACACTCCTCAGGAATACTCACTCAGGGAAGGGGAACCAAGGCTCAAAGTGGTCTCCCTGTGACATCTCAAGAGACAGTTTTCTTGCCTCACACTCCCAGATGAGATCCACTTCCTGAGTCGGAGGTTGCGGCTGGAGCCCATAGTTTTCAACACTGAAGTCTCCAAGCATTGCCTGCAAATAACTTTTCATCAACCTATAGCTCCCCTACTGGTCCAAGGAATACCCAACATGATTCCCTCATCAACCTATTCCTGGTAAAGGCCAAAAGTGGACTAGACCAACGTCTAGTGATGGACGTGTAGATGGACGCTACACTAAGCACCCTTAAAGTGCTTGTATTCTATTGTATGGCAAATCACACCGATGATTCATCTAACATTTAAGCACATTTTCCATTTTGTTAATACTTTTACCTACAAACGTTTTCAAACTAGCATTTTCAATTTAATTTTTAGAATCAAAACAATTTTTACCACATTGTTTACTTACTTTACAGCACTAGTGTAGTAAAGTACAGACCAATGGGGTTCAAGAATTGAGAGAAAAGAAGTAAAATTGTTATGATTCAAACACAAATTTATCAGCTGGTAACAACCAATTTAATTGTTGATCTGCATACTTCTGATGGAAACTCACATATTCTTTCCTTTAACCTAGAAATTGAACTAAACGATATGCTAAACAACAGTTGAAGGATTGTTTATTGCCAGATTCTGAAAATTTCAGATTGTTCTAGTGGAGTAGACAACTAGAATTAAGAGCTCAGAGTGTTTGTAATAATATTTTACCACCTAAATCTGTTAGCATATGTTTTATTTACATTTTATTTCTAACATGTGTTCAAATTATTATTTTGTTTACTTATTGAATTGTTATGTTTACTTACAGAGTGTGATTTAATAAAAACTTACCTTCTATTTTCTTATACAAAATGTGAACTTTCATTACTAAAATTAGTGGAATCAACAATGGCGACGAGTAAAATGGTAAGTAGAAAAGAATTTGACTTATGTCTAAAGAAAAGGAAATTACTAGAACTACGCTTGATCAAACTCAAGGATGATTTACCAACATGTGAACATTCTCAAGATACATGCACTTACTACTGGGCTGAAATTGAGGTTACACAGTCAAATATTGAACTTCACACAAATTCAGTAGAAAGTGAATTAGAAATTCGATGGCAGTTAGAAGAAATATATAGAGAGATACGGACATTCCTTGAAGCAGAAAAGAAAAAGTACGATACACATACAGCAATTTCTGCTTCTGCAACATGTCAAAATGTATATAATATTCCTTTCCAGCCGTATACACCAGAGGAAAGTTTTCAAAACTTCACTCGACGCTTTGAAAACTACACAAAATTACGGGGAAACTTAAGTCCAAGAGTCAAAGTGGATTTATTTTTACAGGCAATCACCCCACAAATACATGAACAGCTATACGATCTTTGCATACCAGATGACCCACACAACAAGCCATATGAGGAATTGATTCACATGTTAATGGCTCAACTAGAACCAAAACCCAGTATTTGGGCACGTCAGCAGAAATTTACGACACGTACCCAATTGTGTAATGAATCTGTACAAGCTTACGCTAATGCTCTTAGAAAACTCAGTGTAGAATGTCAGTTTACTTGTACAAGTTGTAATGAATCTGTATCCGAAATTCTACTTCGAATGCAGTTTGTCAGGGGATTAAAAGACTCTGATATACGTCTTCAACTTCTTCAAGATAAACTATTGCAACCGTTTAAAGAAGTAGTCGAAAAGGCTGCTACATTGGAACTAGCGAAAAGTGAAAGCAGAATAGTAAAGACAAATGAAAATCAAGAGGAAGTACACCAAGTATCAAGCAAGAACAAACAGCCAGATAGGAAACCTTGTAAATCTAACAATATACAACTCTCTGAGTATCAAACTCGTCTGGAGAAACTGAGAAACAAATGCTATAGATGTGGTGATGATTCACATAGAGCACATCAATGCAAGTTCAAAAATGCAGAATGTAACTCTTGTAAACGTTTTGGTCACTTAGCAAGAGTATGTCTAAGAAAACCAAACAAAGAAGTAAAACAATCAGATGAAACCGCAGAAAATACAAGCGATGATGACACTCATGAAATTTACCAACTTCATTCAAAATCAAATGACAAGTTTATGCTCGAGGTAAAAGTGGAAGGACGACTCATGACAATGGAGTTAGATACAGGAGCGGCTCTCAGCATTGTATCATATGATACATTTAAGCTTTTAAACTCTCCAAAAAGGATTTTCAAGACAAATGTTCAACTCAAGACATACACTGGGGAAATAATCAATCCAAGACGAGTTGTTTTTGTAAATGTTCAGTATAAAGATCAAAGTTTTGTTGGAAAACTGTACATTGTTAACAAGTGTGTAGACTCTATATTCGGAAGAGAATGGATAAGAGAGATTCAACTTGATGCAGCTGACATACATTCAATTAATTCAAGTGAAAACGAAAACATCCAAGAACTAGATGATTTGATGATTCGATACGAAGACATTTTCAAAGAAGGCATTGGGAAAATACCAAAAGAAAAGGGTCATTTTAATGTAAAAGACGAAACCCAGCCAATTTACATCAAACCTAGACACATGCCAAATGCATTAAAAGAAAAAGTAGAGAAGGAACTTGAAAGACTGGAGACTTTGGGTATAATCACACGTGTCGAATCATCCGATTGGGGCACACCCATTGTGCCGGTTGTCAAACCCAATGGTTCAGTCAGAATATGTGCTGACTACAAGGTGTCTTTGAAAAAAGTTATTAAAGACGAACATTACCCTATACCTCGGATTGATGATATCATGTCAAAGATGCATTGTGGAAAGATATTTTGTACTCTTGATATCAGTAACGCATACTTGCACATGGAGATGGACGAAGACAGTGCCATCATGCAAACAATCAGTACTCACAAAGGGCTGTTTAAAGTGAACAGATTAATGTTTGGAGTAAAAGTGGCACCCTTGTTATGGCAAAGATTCATGGACAAAACATTACATAACTTAGAAGGCGTACAATGTTTCTTTGACGACGTAATTGTCCAAGGATCTAACAGGGAACAGCTTCTTCGCCGACTGGAACAAGTGTTTGAACGATTGAAGTTAAATGATTTGAGGTTAAATAGAGAGAAGTGTAAGTTTTTCCAGAACAAAATTGAGTACTTAGGTCATGTGATCGATAGCAAAGGACTACACAAGTCAGATGCTAAAATACAGAGCATTTTAAAATGTAAAAGACCAGAGAACGTAACTGAACTCCGAACTTTCCTAGGCCTTGCGAATTATTACAAAAAATTCATAAAGAATTTGGCTACACTGCTACATCCTTTGAATCGGCTGCTACGAAAAGGAAACACTTTTACATGGAGCTCTGCTTGTGAACAGAGTTTTCTGAAGATTAAAGAAATTATTACAAGTGATGACGTGTTGGTACACTTTGATCCTAGCTTGCCACTGGTCTTAGCTACTGATGCTTCGCCGGTAGGTGTAGGAGCCGTTCTTTCGCACCGCTATAGGAATGGAACGGACAGGCCAATTGCCTTCGCCTCTCGATCTTTATCAAAATCAGAACAAAAATACTCTCAAATCGATAAGGAAGCCTTGGGAATATATTGGGGCCTGAAAAAGTTTTTCCCGTTTTGTAATGGCCGCAAATTTACTTTGATCACTGATCACAAACCGCTGGTGTCAAATTTTAATCCAGCAAAGACCTTACCAACAATCTCGGCAACACGGATATTCAACTATGCTCACTTTCTCTCTGGGTTCGACTATGACATAGAGTACAGGCAAACTGCTCATCATTGCAATGCAGATTATCTCTCTCGATTCCCTATCGAAGTTGTACAAGAACATTCTGTAGATGACCTCTCGAAGTACCACATAAATCAACTGGAAACACTCAATATCAACAGTACCGTGGTGGCTAAGGAAACTCTCAACGATGCTGTTTTGGGTCCAGTCCTACAGGCCTTGAAATCAGGACAATCTGTTGAACAATACGGATTTCACGATAACGAGCTGTCCATTCAAGATGATTGTGTACTGAAGGGCTGGAGAGTCATGATACCTCAATCTCTCAGACCTCATGTGCTTCGAGAACTACACGTAGCTCATTTAGGAGGAATAAAAATTAAGGCTTTAGCTCGCAGTTTTTGCTGGTGGAAAAGTATAGACAAGGATATTGAAGATATGGTAACTGAATGTCGACAATGCATTGAAAAATGCAACAACCCGAGGAAAACTATCCATCCATGGGAACAACCTTCTAATCCATGGGAGAGGGTGCACATTGATTTCTTAGGACCAACAGATGGCCAACAGTACCTGATATTAGTGGATGCCTTTAGTAAGTGGGTGGATGTGATACAGACGAAAACAACTACAAGTACATGGACAGTCCAAGAATTACGGAAAATCTTCTCAACTTTTGGGTTTCCTCACATCCTAGTTTCAGATAATGGAAGACAGTTTGTTTCTCAAGAGTTCAAAAACTTCATGAATGAATGTGGGATTATTCACAGAACAACGGCACCATACCATCCAAACTCAAATGGCCAGGCTGAAAGGTATGTGCAGACTGTCAAGAAGGCGTTAAAATCCATGGAGGGAGAAAAGGGTACACTGCAAAATAAAATCCAAAGACTTGTAATGCAACTCAGGCAATCCCCGAATTCAACAGGTACATCAGCATATCACCTAATGTTTGGAAGGAGTGTACGAACAAACCTAGCAATAATTGTTCCAACATTAGGAGGTGATACAGACAAGAACAACTACAAGTACATGGACAGTCCAAGAATTACGGAAAATCTTTTCAACTTTTGGGTTTCCTCAAATCTTAGTTTCAGATAATGGAAGACAGTTTGTTTCCCAAGAGTTCAAAAACTTCATGAATGAATGTGGGATTGTTCACAGAACAACGGCACCATATCACCCAAACTCAAACGGCCAGGTTGAAAGATACGTGCAGACTGTCAAGAAGGCGTTAAAATCAATGGAGGGAGAAAATGGTACACTGCAAAATAAAATCCAAAGACTTGTAATGCAACTCAGGCAATCCCCGAATTCAACAGGTACATCAGCATCCTTATATATAATACGTGAAGGCGATTTCTTGAAAACACTACTCCTCCGTTAATAATGGACGGATTTTTACAAACGACGTGTCAAAATAAAATATTTTTTGTGTAGACACCCCCTTTCACCAATTCATGTAGTAAAAATTCTCGGACTTTGCCCCACAGGCCATCAAAGTTGGAGTTTCTCCCATAAGATTAACATGGGGGAATCTAAATATTTGATTGGAAACTTTGTCCCCACTAATTTGAGAGAACGGTTGGGCGTAGAAACTTGGTAGAGGTGTCCAAAGAAAGGTCTTGGTCTGTAGATGAGTTATGAAAAGAAAAACTAAGCAAAATCCCTTAGGACTCTGCCCCAGAAGCCTTTAAAGATCCCTCCACAGAGTTGTTAACATTTTGGCCATGAGAATAATACTTTTTAATGAAACAGCTGTTCATTTTTAAATTGTATTTCAAACAACACATATTTATTGGGAGTTGAATTCTACCAAACAAGTATTTGCAATGTTATTTTCTGATTTTAAAATTGATTTTCTTCTTTATCATGCCATGTTTTGCAATATAACGTTCCATTACGAAATCAGTGGAAAATCCTTTTATCACAGCAATTCTTAAATTATATCTTATTGAACTATCTTATATCTATTGTACGGGTTGGTATGTGCCTTTTTCGCCACTTTTGCCTACATTTTATCATATTATTCTACAAAATATCAAATATTTATGTAGAAATATCTGCTCTTATTGTGTCTAATAAAATCCAAACTTAGAAACATTGCCTAAAATGGTACCTATCTTGACAAATAATTTGCACCTGCCTATATTACGGACTTTGGCGCACTGAATTAGTAACATTATTGAAAATAACACGACATTTTGGCTGTAAAATATGGTACAAAGAGAAAATACTATTTAAGCAGCTACTGTCATGACAGAAAGGTCATATTCCTTTTAAACTAGATCACATAATCCTTTGACTGGGACGGGTGGCGCCGTCCTGTAATCCAGCTACTAGGAGGTCACGAATTGTGGATATTTATAGGAATGCACTGTGGATGCGATACTCCCTGGTGTGGATTAACGTCCGCACGAGTGAGTACTACGACTACCCGCAGTGCTATCCTGATAATTATACCAATTCATAAATACCAATGCAAAAAAAAATTTGGTTCCAATTCAACTATAAACTGTAGATCCCTTGGTTGCCATTCGCTGTATGGGCTATTAATTAACAGCTGTATCTAAGGAATGTCGGCCTTACTAACAAGACTTCAAGATCGCGCCACTCTTCCTACACTCATCTCCATTCATACTTGGCTTACCTACTATGAATGGTCGCCATAAAAAAACGTATTAAAGGATTAAAGTATTTATCATATACGTTGATTAACAATATGTAAACGTCAATATATACGTAACAGCCATTTTACAGTATTTTTGCTTTTTGGAAATGTTCAATTGCTATGTCATTTGCATTATTTATTGCCAATGAAGCCGCCAAGATCATATGAACTAGGAGGCCCCTAACAGTTCAAGAATAAAAGCCAACTTTACTTCATGTATTCCACTACACCTAACATTCCGTAGAGAGATTATATTGACAACTTTATGTTATTGATAAGGCCGAGAGTGCCGAGACAACTAACTGACATCCCCCATGTCAAGGAATTCCAGCTTTATCAGTAACCCCACAGTCAATTTCTCAAAACTATGCTAGAGGGTTCATTCATTGGCACAGAAGTACGATATGAACTGACGCGACGTGACGAAGGAAAATCAAACTTACACTGTAACGGATATACCTCCCTTTGAAGTTAGAACGTGTCTTCTCAACAAACATATATTTTTTCTCAAACACTGATGAAATCACGGAAGTGTTTAGCTACAAAAGATCCACCAATACGATTTAAATACTATTTAAAGGTTCTACCAAAGGAAGAGATACCATATAACATACTAATAATAACTCCGATGACGTACAGGATAGGAAATATTTTAATCATTGAATGAACAACCAAATTTGACAACTAACGCAATATTGTTATTGTTTTTACACTTACTCTTTGACCAATGTTAAATGCTCAAAATATGTATATTTCACCCAATTCATCGCAGTTAGATGAATTAACGTAAGCCTTGAAAGTAACCGTCGATTTCGACGGGTTTCCCCTAGTATCACCTAATGTTTGGAAGGAGTGTACGAACAAACCTAGCAATAATTGTTCCAACATTAGGAGGTGATACAGACAAGAACAACTACAAGTACATGGACAGTCCAAGAATTACGGAAAATCTTTTCAACTTTTGGGTTTCCTCAAATCTTAGTTTCAGATAATGGAAGACAGTTTGTTTCCCAAGAGTTCAAAAACTTCATGAATGAATGTGGGATTATTCACAGAACAACGGCACCATACCATCCAAACTCAAATGGCCAGGCTGAAAGGTAGGTGCAGACTGTCAAGAAGACGTTAAAATCCATGGAGGGAGAAAAGGGTACACTGCAAAATAAAATCCAAAGACTTGTAATGCAACTCAGGCAATCCCCGAATTCAACTGGTACATCAGCATACCACCTAATGTTTGGAAGGAGTGTACGAACAAACCTCGCAATAATTGTTCCAACATTAGAACCGAACAAATTTCAGAACAAGGTACTCCAAGTCGGTATAAAAAGGAATTTAAAAGTTGGAGATAAGGTTCAAGCGCGGGAATATGTCATTGGATCATCCAAGTGGTACTTAGGCTATATAACTGAAAAGCAAGGACATGTAATGTACGTAGTTCAGCTTGAAGATGGGCGAATAATTAGAAGACATGTTGACCAGCTGATTCTTCGCAGAGTGCCTCAGCACAGTAAATAGAGGAGGAGGTGTTAACATATGTTTTATTTACATTTTATTTCTAACATGTGTTCAAATTATTCTTTTGTTTACTTGTTGAATTGTTTATGTTTACTTACAGATTGTGATTAAAAAAAAACTTACTTTATATTTTCTTATACAAAATGTGAACTTTTATTAGTAAAATTAGTGGAAGAGAAAAGAAGTAAAATTGTTATGATTCAAACATAAATTTATCAGCTGGTAACAACCAATTTAATTGTTGATCTGCATACTTCTGATGGAAACTCACATATTCTTTCCTTTAACCTAAAAATTGAACTAAACGATATGCTAAACAACAGTTGAAGGATTGTTTATTGCCAGATTCTGAAAATTTCAGATTGTTCTAGTGGACTAGACAACTAGAATTAAGAGCTCAGAGTGTTTGTAATAATATTTTACCACCTAAATCAAAGAAACGTTAGGAGAAAATAACAAGAGTACAAAACTTGTTATTGTTTCTCCTTCACATTTTAATAATTTAAGAGATTCAATTCAATTCTATTCTATTCAATTCAATATTTCTTTATTTCATTAAAGCACTAAAGTACTGAATGGGCTCGTACATGTTCTTAACAATGTTCTTACATTCTATAAATACAAAGTTCTTAAAATCTAACTTAATTACGCAAATTAAAAATTAACGCTCCTTTTAAAGTTCTACAGTTCATCAAGGGAATACAATACAATACCTTGTTGATGAGAAATGTTTTAAGACCCCTCTTAAATCCCACCATGCTTTTTGTCGATTTAATTTTGTTTGGAATTCTGTTATAAAATTTGGAGCCGTTGGTTTTTTTACCGTAAAGTTCTAATCTGTGGCAGTTTAAAGCGATGTTTGTTTTGTTTCTGATATTGTAGTAGTGGTATTCACCAGTTAACGCCAATTGAGAAAATCTGTTTTTAACAGACAGAGCTGTTTCATAGATGTACAATACATATACTGTCATTTTTTTTATGATCTAAAATGCTCTTTTGAAGTTCTCGAGTCAAGGTCCAAAATAATTCTTACAGCTTTTTTTGTAATTTTAGGATTGTTTATAAGTTACTGATAGATGTAGCATCATACAGAGATATTCCAAAAGAAATAACAGAATGTATGTACGAAAAGTATAGTGATCTTAATGTTACTTGATCAAAAAGATTTTTTAATCTAGTTAATGGATATAGACCAGACGCAGTTTTTTTAATTACTTTGCATGAGAATTCCAAGTTAAACTTTTATCAATTTCAAGTCCTAAGGATTTAATATTTTCTAATTCTTGAAGGGGGTTATGGTTAATTTCTAGTGAAGAATAAATTGAAAGTCTTGACTGACGGGTCTCAACATTTATGAACTTTGTTTTATCTGGATTCAAAAGTAACTGATAGTTTTGTAAAAAAATTGAAAGTATATCGAGATTAGCATTATCTGTCTTTTCAATTTCCTCTTCAGAATTAGCGGTAACTGTAAGATTTACATAGTGTACATAAAGGTAAAGTTTGTTAAATTTAGTCAACCCTGGTAGGTTTGTAACATAACAAATAAATAAGAGGGGACCCAAGATGGATCCTTGTGGTACACCATATTTAATAGTTACAATTGTTGACTTATGAGTAATTTTCATTTGATTATTAAATTGGATAGTTTTAACAAATTGATTTCTATTACAAATGTATGATTCTAGCCATTGAAGAGATTTATTTTTTAATCCAATTATAGACAATTTATTTAAAAGTAGGTTGTGGTTTATAGAGTGAAATGCCTCGGTTAAATCCATGAAAATACCAAGAGCCTTTTGTTTTGCATCTAAACAATAAATGACTCTATAAACTCTGTAGCAGCTGTCAAAACTGGCCTACCACTTTAAAAACCATGTTGACAGTCCTCAAAAAGGTGATTACTTTCCAGGAAGTTATACAAACGATTGTAAATGGCTTTCTCAAATATTTTGGACATGACCGGAAGCAGTGCAGTTGGACGGTAGTTTGATATTTCAAATCTACCGTATCATCCTTTTTAGCGGATTTCCCATATAGGGAATAAGCTATTACCGTAGTACTCATTGTAAGACCTGGACCCGGGACCGATTTACTTTTTCGTTTTGAGGTCCCCAGAGGCCAAAAACACCCTCCGTTCAAATTCATATATATATATATATATATATATATATATATTTATATATATTTATATATGTCAAATTCATATACAGGGTGTTTCCAAATTGTCTGGACATATTTTGTGGACTTGTACCTTCGGCTAAGACAAACATAAAATGCCATATAAGTATGGGTCTAAAATGCCTAGATTTCTGTTTTTGGGTCTGTTTTGTGATTTTTAAGAATTATTTTATATCTTGGGAGTTTTTCGAGATAGAAATTCCAAAATTGGTATAAATTTTATTAGGTAAAAAGAGCTTACAAAGTTTCGTTTCAATATCTCAAGCCGTTTCAATATGGTGTTCATTCAAAAACTTTAGTGCCAATTTTAATGAAAAACTTAAATGTTAAGAAAATCGTTGTTCGAATTTAAAAGATTGAAAATGAAAATTTAAATCTGTAAATATGTGGTTTCCCTGGACACTAAATTAAAATACCTAGCTCAATTAAATAAAAGGGCAAACTGAATTATTAAACTCAACACTTTTAATTCAACCAACTAAGGCAGACATGGATTAGACTATTATTGTTTTTAACAACACATTTAACAATTTAACCATCTGGTATTCATCATTGAAGTATAACATTAAAAACAGACATGTGGCAAATATTAAATTGCACTCAACACCCCTCCTCAATTTAATAATTTTACATTTGATACAATTAACAAACAAACAATCCTAACATCTTTCTCAAATTTCCAAACCGAGGTGCTGGCAGACTTTTAGTAAAAATATCTGCAATCTGATTTTCCGAACATATATATTCTGCAGTCATGATTCTCCGCTGGTGAAGTTCCCGCACAAAATTGTATTTAACATTCACATGTCTCAATCGGCGATGCTCCCACTTCTGTAGAAGTCGTATACAAGATTGATTATCTTCCAGGATGCGGATTGGTAACTTAAGTGTGAAGAAACTATTTATTAAATCAAAATCAACATTTTAGGAACAGTATTTTATCTAGTAATTTCAATAACTCATCTCAAAACAAAAGGCAAACAACAATAATAAATAAACAGTTCATCTGATCTTTTAAACATTAAACATATGGTTAATTAATAACACCACATCTCCCTTTGTCACACATCTTCTTTTAATCATATCGTTTTGGTCTTCTTAGGAGTCTCTGACTTCTTCGAGAAGGGTTGTGGGTTTTCTGATCAGGTACCTGAGGAATTGTATTAGGCTGTTCAATATTCAATTCACCCTTTCTTCTAATGACAATAGTGTTAGATGCCATCGATTTCTTCTAAGCCGTCTTCCATTATTTATTGTTACCCAATATGATCGGGGATAAATGTCTGATTTTGAAAAGATTTCTCCGTTACATTTCAGGTCTCTAATCCAGACCTTATCCCCTTCTTCCAGAGGTTTTAGTTCACTTGCTCGTCTCCTGCTGTCGAAATTCCTCTTCATTCTCTCTTTTATGCGTTTGTCGTTTATCTGAACAAGGAAGACAGTCAGTTCATAGATTCTGTCTTTGGCAAAGTCTTCTTTGAGGTTTCCAGGGCTTCGAGATAAACAATCTGCCGTGAAGTTTTCTTTCCCAGGTAGATAAATTGCCTTATAATCGAAGACTAAAAGCCTCATTCTAAATCTTTGAAGCCTAGACGAAAGCTGTGGAATAGGCTTTGACCCTAGAATTTCTACTAATGGTTTGTGGTCTGTGTACACTTGGAATTGCTTTCCCAACACATACATTGAAAACTTTTCACATGCCCAAGTCACACCTAACGCTTCCTTTTCTATTTGTGCATAGCGAGTTTCAACATCAGTCAAACTTCTGGATGCATATGCTACTGGTCTCCACACCTCACCGTGCAGCTGCTCCATTACCGCCCCAATGCCATATGAAGATGCATCTGCCGTAATTCTAATCTCAGCATTACTTTTGTAAGGAGCCAACACTGGGGATTTTGTCACTGCATCTTTTAACAATTTGAACGCCTTGTCCTGGGATTCCCCCCATACCCACAAACTTTGTTTCTTCAATAGACAGTGTAAAGGCGCTGTCAGTTCTACTAGGTTTGGTACAAATTTCATTAGCTGGTTCACCATACCCAAAAACTGTCTCAGCTCTGAAACACAAGTGGGTTCCTTCATAGAAGAAATGGCCTTAATCTTTTCTGGATCTGGGCTTATACCATCTTGAGTTATCAAATGTCCAATGAATGTTACATTTGTGAGACCAAATATACACTTGTTTTTATTAAGAGTCACTCCATTTTCTAACAATCTTTCAATCACAAGCTTTACTCTAGTGTCGTGTTCCTCTTCTGTATTCCCTACAACCAATATGTCGTCAGCCTGATTAATCACTCCTGGAATGTCTGCTAGTATCTGACTTATCCTCTTTTGGAATACCTCTGGGCCAGAACAAATTCCAAATGGTAGCCTTTTGAAATAATACCTTCCAAATGGAGTAAAGAAAGTTGTTAACTTGTATGAACTTTCATCAAGAGGTATTTGCCAAAATCCATTAGCTGCGTCCAGTTTACTGAAATATTTGCCTCCTTCAATCTTAGCCAAGGATTCTTCAACTGATGGTAGTTGTAAATGTTCTCTTTGCACGTAAGTATTCAATTTTGTATAATCTACAC
Source organism: Macrosteles quadrilineatus (assembly GCF_028750875.1). Taxonomy (NCBI): domain Eukaryota; kingdom Metazoa; phylum Arthropoda; class Insecta; order Hemiptera; family Cicadellidae; genus Macrosteles; species Macrosteles quadrilineatus. The sequence continues at coordinate 90,830,776 of NW_026542594.1, read as the reverse complement.
ATAGCCTTATTCTACCTCCTACACGAGGCACCACTACAATGGGTGAACACCATTCTGTTGGTTCTGATATGGCTTCAATAACACCTTCTTTTATCATTTTATCTAGCTCTTCTCGTACTGGTTGGTATAGAGATACAGCCACTCTTCTGGGGGACATTACTGCATAAGGCTGAGCATTATCTTGTAGTTTAATCTTGTAACTACTGTTTAGACTGCCCATCCCATTGAACACCTCTGGGCATAACTGTTCAACATCATCCTTATCAATCAAATTGACATTGAAGGTTATCAGACCTAAACTAAGTAATGCATTTCGGCTAAGCAACGGGGAATTTTGTTTACCTAGCACGTACAAATCTTCTGGCAATACTCGGTCATTGTATTTGAGAAGAACCTTAGCTATACCCAGAATGTTGAGCCTATTTTTGCCCGGTCCATACAATACACGATCGCAACATTGCAATTGGAGACCGAGGGATCGAGCCTGATGTTCTCCTATGACTGATACATCGGCCCCTGTATCCATTTTAAACAGAACTTTACATTCATTGATTTCTATTTCAACTACAGGACATTCTTTGCCATATTTCTTAACTTGAATTTCACCTAGACAAGAATTTGAAGTATCATTTTCCTTTTTGTCCTCAACTTCCCGTATTGTTTTCTGTCCATTTATACAACACCTAGCAAAATGTCCCTTGACACCACATCTAAGACACTCAACTTTATATGCCGGGCACTCCCTATACTTATGAAATAGGTTACATTTACTACATCTTAACTTGTTTCTGAAAGAGTTTACTTTATTGCTAACAACTCCTACTTCCTCTTGGCTAATTGTATTTGATATGTCGCTAGCTCTATCTCTTACTACATTTTGCTGTTTCAAAACAGACTCGGATTGCCGAACTTTGGTAATAGCCTTGCTTAAAGTTAGTGAATCGTCCATTTGTAGAGTCTCTGAAAGTTTGGAATCATTGACTCCAATTACAATCAAATCACGTATCAACTCTTCCTTCAAATTTCCGAATTCACACGTTTCAGCTAATTTATGAAGGTCATTTATAAAAGAATCCACTGTTTCATCGGCCCCTTGTCTTCTCTTAAGAAACTTGGCACGTTCATACACAATGTTACATTTGACTTTTAAGAAATCATTAAAGCTTTTAACTACTTCTTCATACTGAAGATTATTTTCTTCCGAAATACCAAAGGTACGGAAAAGATCCTCGCCCTTATCGCCTAGGGTGTACAAGAGCATACTTATCTGTTGACTGTCAGGCTTAAAGCAGAGCTCTGAAGCAATCCTGTACCTCTCAAACCTTTTCATCCAACGAGGCAACAAGGCGGGATTTTGAAAATCAAAAGCTTCAGGTGGAGAAATTTGAGTTTGCATACATGTTGACACTGAAGTAACTCTCGAAGCTTCAGTTGAGGTTTTATCTCTGTAACCGCTCTTCGAACAAACCTGATTCCAAGGCCTAGACTCATCTTCACTTGATTCAAGATCAAATTTGTTTTGTAAGTAATCCCTTTTCTTCAAATTTCTTTTAGATGTTCTTTTATTTCTGCTTCCCATATTTATTTCAACCTGACACCATGTGAAGAAACTATTTATTAAATCAAAATCAACATTTTAGGAACAGTATTTTATCTAGTAATTTCAATAACTCATCTCAAAACAAAAGGTAAACAACAATAATAAATAAACAGTTAATCTGATCTTTTAAACATTTAACATATGGTTAATTAATAACACCACATTAAGCAAAATTTGAAAATCTTCTATCAGATACTTCATCCAGAGTAATTCGGCTGCTGCTGTTGCCAAAGCTACATATTCCGCCTCTATAGATGATAACGCAACACTAGATTGCTTCTTTGTTGCCCAACTTACAGTACTTCCAAACACTTGTATGAGATAACCTGAGGTTGATCTTGAATCTCCACTTTTATTCCAGTTTGCATCAGCGTAAGCCAGAATAATGTCATCTTGTTTGCTCTTTCGATAACATAATTTTAAGTTGATTGTTCCTTTTATATATCTTAGGACTCTCTTCTAACATTTCCAGAGTTCTTCTGTTGGGTCACTTTGATGCCTGCTTAGGAAATTCACTACAGCACTCAAATCTGGCCTTGTACCTAGCATTGCATACATTAAGCATCTGATTACTTCTCTGCACGGCTTATCAGTCCTTTTTACGCCTTTGATTTCTAGTTTTACTTCCATCGGCGTTTTGACTAAGCAACAATCTTACATGTTAAATCGTTTAAGAAGACTCTTCAGGTAGGCAGTCTGACTTAAGTACATATCCCCTTCACTCCTGGAGATTTCGATTCCCAAAAATGTTTTTGGTTCTCCCAATTCCTTGATTTTAAACTTCTCATTCAACTTTACTTTCATTTCCTTGATTTTCTCCCTATTATTTCCTGCCATGAGAATATCATCAACATAGAGCACAAGATACACGACAATATCATTTTGTATCATAACGTAAAGACATTTGTCGGATTCTGATTGGGTGAAACCAACTGAAATGAGAAATGAATGAATAGCTTGATTCCACGCTAATGGTGCCTGTTTCAAGCCATATAGCGCCTTTTGCAATTTGCAAACGGGGCCAGGTGTTCCTTCAACTCCTTCAGGAATGGACATATATATTTCCTCCTTCAGCTCCCCATGAAGAAAAGCATTGTTGACGTCTAATTGTTCAAGAATTAATCCACGTTCATTTGCTACAGCCAGCAACACCCTAACTGTTGCAAGACGAACCACTGGAGCATATGTTTCTTCATAGTCAAAACCCTTTCTCTGTGAACATCCTTTGATAACAAGTCTTGCCTTGTATCGTTCAATATTTCCGTCCATGTCTTTCTTCAATTTGAAAACCCATTTACTGGAGATAGCTTTCCTTCCAGGTGGTAGTTCAGTCTAAGTCCAAGTTTTGTTTTCCTTTATAGAGTTAAGTTCTTCCTTTACGCTTGATACCAATGATCCTTATCATCACGTGCTGCAATATCCTTGTAACTTTGCGGTACATCATCGACAAAGGATTCAGCATTCAGAGCAAGAACTGCATAATCCTGTAAGTATCTTGGCTCATTCCTCTTTCTGGTAGAGTGTCTTATTGTTTCTTCTTCACTTACATGATCTTCAATTTCTTCTTCGTCTTCTTCAAGATTTGGTATAGAAATTCTTTGATTTTCATCAGACAATGATCTGGGTTCTTCTTTGTTCTTGTCTTCCTTTTTACTTGATCTAGATTCATGTACATGATCGGGAATCCATTCTTCAATTGGTGTGCTCTCAAAGTTAAATTTTTCCTCATAAAACACAACATTTCTTCCAGTGACCAAATTCTTTCAAATAAGACCTTGTTTGTTAAAATCGGGTTGAACAATCAAGTTATCAGTTTTTTTTCTACATTCAGTTACGCAATTTGATAGGACTACCGTTATTAATGTCATATAAGTATGGGTCTAAAATACCTAGATTTCTGTTTGTGGGTCTGTTTTGTGATTTTTAAGAATTATAAAAATTTTAATGAAAAACGTAAATATCAAGAAAACTGTTGATCGAATCTAAAAGATTGAAAATTTAAATCTAAATCAAATAAGACCTTGTTTGTTAAAATCGGATGACAAACAATCAAGTTATCAGTTTTTTTTTTCTACATTCAGTTACGCAATTTGATAGGACTTCCATTATTAATGCCATATAAGTGTGGGTCTAAAATACCTAGATTTCTGTTTGTGGGTCTGTTTTGTGATTTTTAAGAATTATTTCATATCTTGGGAGTTTTTGGAGATAGAAATTCCAAAATTGGTATAAATGTGTATTTTATTAGGTAAAAAGAGCTTACAAAGTTTTGATCCAATATCTCAAGCCGTTTCAATATGGTGGTAATTTAAAAACTTTAGTGCCAAATTTAATGAAAAACTTAAATAAAGAAAATCTTTATTCGAATCTAAAGATTGAAAATTTAAATCTAAATCAAAAAAGACCTTGTTTGTTAAAATCGGATGACAAACAATCAAGTTATCAGTTTTTTTTCTACATTCAGTTATGCAATTTGATAGGACTACCATTATTACTGCTATGTAAAATAACAAATAATAAACAATATGGAAGTCCTATAAATTGCATATCCGAATGTAGAAAAAAAGCTGATACTCGATTGTTTGTCATCCGATCTTAACAAACAAGGTCTCATTTGATTTGGATTTACATTCTCTATCTTTTTGGTATGACAAAATATTTTCTTTCTATTTACGGTTTTCATGAAATTTTTCATAAGGTTAACATGGGAAACTCCAGAGCCACTGGGGCGGAGCCTGGAGGCAAGTTAGCGTAGCAAACGAGCTAACCTGAAGGCAAGTGAGCGTAGCGAACGAGCTCCAGCCTAAAGGTGAGTGAGCGTAGCGAACGAGCTCCAACCTAAAGGTGAGTGAGCATAGCGAACAAACTTCAACCAGGACGTGATTGAGCCATGCGAACGAGATCATCTTGAAAATTAAGAAGTTAAACGGGGCAAAGCCCGCGGGTTACAGCTAGTATATATATACAAACATCCTCTTTTATACTTATAGATTACAAAGAGTTGACCATCATGGTCTGATAGCTGAGTATTTAATCCAATTACATCGAAATAGGCATTATTTAGATTGGTAAAAATATTATCTATGGTGCTATTTGTTGTTTCAGTAATTCTTATGGGAAAATTAACAACTGACTAGAAACCATTTGCAAGAACAACATTGTTAGCTTTATTTCTATTACCAATCCTCAAAATTCATCATGTTGATATTTATATCACCCATTATTACTATGTGTTGGTATTTTTGAGAAAGTATTCCAAACAAAATATTTATTTTACCAATAAATTCTATTTCAGTTTTTTTTAATAGGATTTCTGGTACTTGAGTATTAAACGGAGGCCACCTAACCTACAGTTTCTTAACTTAGCTATGATAATACTGATTATTAGTAAACCTTCATTCGATGTTTTCACTATCAGCAAGTTTGGTTGGTTAGGTTAGGTTATGATAGTTTAATTTTATAACTGATATAGCTGACCAGACACAGTGACAGGCGATGACAGGTAATGGCGCGCGCTCCGGTCAACGACCCTGACCTTGGCCTACTTGGAGGGGATTCTGCGAGTAGACACATGACTCATCTGATAACGCTCGACTCACAACAATACTAGAATAGTTCTACTACAACATCTATAACAATTTAACCCTCTATAAGTGCCGCGGCGCGTTTCGTAATGGTGGCCTCCGTTTAATACTCAAGTACCGGATTTCTATATAGGCCAACAAACAGAAATTTAGATTTTTGCGGGCGGTAGTATCTTTTGAAATTCTACTAAATAACATTCAAATGTTGTTTCAGATAACAGATAATTTATTTCTACTAAAATTATTTCTTTTGATCTAATCAAAGTTTTTGATAGAATAATTACCCCCCCCCCCACCACAGCTGTTACTGCGAGCAAAATGTGTGCTTAGGTTGTACCCTTTAATCTTAATTCTCTCTATGGATGTTTGAGTCAGTTTGTGCTCGTTCAACACAACTACATTCAGATCTAATTCAGCTAATGTTATCTCTAATGAGTCAACATTTGATTTAACACAACTTATATTTTGGTGACAAATAATTAATTCATTTATCTTAGTGTTATGAATATCATGTGATGGTTGATTGTGATGGTTGTCTAACTTATTACTAAAAAATTACTATTAACGCTGGTATTTAACAGGTTGTTGATAGTAACAGGACTACTACTTCCTACACTGACATGTGATTCACTTTTGGAACTTTTGCTGTCACTCAACACATCTGAGATCATGGAACTTTTTCTTTGACGATGTCAAAATAACAGCCCACAGTGATGAAGAACATTTGAAAAGACTCCGTGCTGTATTAAATCGGTTCAAAGACAACGATTTACACATTAATGTTTCTAAATCTCAATTCCTTGTACCAGAGATTGACTTTCTTGGTCTCGTCAAAGGGAATAAGTAAAAGTAAACATATTACTGAAGCAATAAGAAACCTGAAGAGACCAAGTAATGTGAAAGAAGTTAGACAAATCCTTGGGTTGATAAGTTACTATCGAAAGTTTATTCCAAACTTAAGTGAAAAGATGCAAGCCATTATTAATTTCACAAGAGCTAATGTACCTTTTAATTGGACTGAAGAATGTGAACGTGATTTTCAATTGGTGAAGGAGGAAATGATGTCAGAGAATATACTATGCCATTTTGACCCACACTTACCACTCATTCTAGCAACAGATGCTAGTCAATCTGGAATTTCAGCAATTCTTTCTCATGTGTTTCCGGATGGAAATGAAAGACCTGTTGCATTTGCTTCCAAAACACTATCACAAACACAAAAACAGTACAGTGACATACAAAAAGAAGCCCTGGCAATTTATTTTGGAGTTAAACACTTTTACCCATACCTTTATGGACGCCATTTCACCCTAGTTACAGACCACAAACCCCTGGTATCAATATTTGGACCGAAAAATGGAATACCACTTATAGCCGCAACAAGACTACAACATCGTTAACACAACTCCTCCCTTATTTGTGGACCAATTTCAACGTTTTAGGTGTTCGTCTCAATATGTAGTTTTGCAATAAGGTTAGAATTTTAAAATTCCTGCTCTTAAGAGCCTGAGACCCTCTCAAAGGTCGGGGTTTTCCCCATAAGAAATACATAGAACAAATTTAATACCCCCGCTGCAGCAAACCTGCAGACTAAGCGAATTTCCATTTCCCTGAATGGATTTACACTAAAATGTCTCCTTAAAAATATCACATTTATTCCCTATTTAAATAGAATCAGTTTAAAACATACTTAGGTTTGCTGCAACAGGGAGGGTAAAAGTGTTTTTTATGTAAAATGTTAATAGTTAGTAAGAAATAAAAACATTTTCCAAATTTGGGCAAAATCTATACTTATAAAAGGCAAAGCCCTCACTGACTCACTGACACACTCACTCATCACTAATTCTCCCACTTCCCATTTACCTAGGAGGCTGAAATTCGGTACACCGATTCTTTGGGCATTAAATAGGAAAACTAAGTAGTTTTTATTCTGATCGGGCTTTCGGGCTCCGCCCCAGTGGCTCTGGAGTTTCCCATGTTAACCTTATGATTTTTCATATTTAAAAGGAATTAATGAATCTTAACAGCTGTTTCAATTAAACAAGTTGGTTCTGTTCTATGATGTTCAATACCATTAAAGTTACAAGGATTACCAACAGGGTGCAGCACTATTATTTTTTTTTAATTTATGACAACAGCTAATTTGCAACCAAAAGGTGAGTGAGCGTAGCGAACGAACTTCTACCTGGAGGCGAGTTAGCGTAGCGAACGAGCTAACCTGAAGGCAAGTGAGCGCAGCGAACGAGCTCCAACCCAAAGGTGAGTGAGCGTAGCGAACGAACTTCAACCAGAACGTGATTGAGCCATGCGAACGAGCTCATCTTGAAAATTAAGAAATTAAAAGGGGCAAAGCCCGCGGGTACAGCTAGTATGTTTATAAACAAGCAAACTACAACAGTTTTCTTATTCTCCATAAGAATAACATGGGAATTTTAAATTTACAATTTTTTGGAATTTTCTTCGTAACCATTAGGCGCATTATAACGCTTCAATATACTAAATTATTTGTTTTTTAAGCTCTACAAAATAGTTTTGAAAGAAATTGCAAAATTTTATGTTTTTTGGGTCAAAAATGGGAAAAACCCATTGTTACCCCATAAAAGCCCCCATAAACCCCCGTTCCCATGGTCCGATCATGCTGGTTCGCGAACTCGTTCGAATAAACGTAGGTTTACACGTTTGTACCAAATTTCATCAAAATCGGATCATTTTTGCTCGAGTTATCGCGCTAACGGACACATATATATATATATATATTAATATATATATATATATATACTAGCTGACCCGGCGAACTTCGTATCGCCTAAGTTATAGGTTTCCCCTAAGACAGACCGATGGAAAGAAAGTACCGTTACGTTTAATTTTCAAGATGATCTCGTTCGCATCGCTCAATCACGTCCTGGTTGAAGTTCGTTCGCTACGCTCACTCACCTTTGGGTTGGAGCTCGTTCGCTACGCTCACTCACCTTTAGGTTGGAGCTCGTTCGCTGCGCTCACTTGCCTTCAGGTTAGCTCGTTCGCTACGCTAACTCGCCTCCAGGTTGAAGTTCGTTCGCTACGCTCACTCACCTTTTGGTTGCAAATTAGCTGTTGTCATAAATGTAAAAGAAATAATAGTGCTGCACCCTGTTGGTAATCCTTGTAACTTTAATGCTATTGAACATCATAGAACAGAACCAACTTGTTTAATTGAAACAGCTGTCAAGATTCATTAATTCCATTTCTCATAAGGTTAACATGGGAAACTCCAGAGCCACTGGGGCGGAGCCCTTTTAAGAATTTCGAAACGGGAAATAGTTTACGTCCGATTCGCATACCTACAGAATTTACACACCACAATTTCATAACGATCGGTGAAGTCGTTCCGGAGGAGTTTGCAGACAAACACTGTGACACGAGAATTTTATATATTAGATAAATATATATATATGAATTTGAACGGATGGTGTTTTTGACCTCTAGGGACCTCAAAACGAAAAAAAAATCGGTCCCGGGTCCAGGTCTTACCGTGAGTACTACGGTAATAGCTTATTCCCTATATGGGAAATTCGCTAAAAACAAAAAACAGCTGTTTATAAAAAGAAACTCATTAGCTTTTTGGGAGTAAATATTGATGTTTACTTCAATTGATGTTTATTCAGTAGGTTAAGACCAAGTTAAGCAGTTAATCAGTTTTGTTGGAAGAACAGAAAATGCCTCAAGTTCAAAGAAGAAATATTGAACACGGTAGGAGGACACAATTAATAATAAGATATCTTGTGCGTATGAGGATAGTAGAAAAAGAGAAGCATGGTCTAACAGATACCTACACAGATACACATTCACTTGGTAAGATGAGATTAATAAAAATTGCCAGTTCTGCTATGCAACTTACTTTTGAAGTGAAAAAATATACAATGATCATAGTGTTGTCAAGCGGGGGCAACTTAAATGTTTAGGCAACTTCACACACTGGCAGATTGAGATATTTCAAAACATTTAGTAGAAACTATAATATAGCCTTGACTATAATAAGTTCAAGTAGTAAGATTATACCAAATCTTGGCGGACCTTATGTTTTTATTGTAATTTTTTTTGTATTTCTCGCTCTACTTCAATTGAGAAAAAACGTAAATGGATTGTTTACTACTATGTTATGTTGCCAGTTCCTCGGACAAACTTATACAAAGTTTTTTGACTGAATTCACCAACACAATCCAGTCATTTCAAGTAGAAAATAAGAAGTTTCAAAAACTCATTTTCTATTGAAAGTTAAAGTGGCAATATTAGACCATTCATAAGTGAAGGAATTAGTGTTTATGTATTGAACGATCGAGTAGTTACGGTCAAGTTTATTTTTATGATTCGGGAGAGGCAAATAATATACGCTGTTCAAAAAGAGAAAATTAAAATTGCCATCCAAATATTATAGCTACAAGAGTTATCCAACCCATTTCGACGAATGTATACATATACTTTCAAAACTTCGGGACAGGTATTAAGAGAAACTGCACTGAACAACTTGAGAACGTTCTGATGCTCGGGGCATATACCGAGACTGACAGACAACACGTTAAATTACATTAACCAACTTTCAATGGTGTTGCTGCTTTAGCCTATTCAAAGTAGATTATGGCTGTCCAGTTGGTAACCCAGAGTTTGTGGGTAAAAAATGGAGCACATGAAATGGTTGATATCACCCCTTTTTTCAGGTTACTCTATGGAAAAAATTAGTTTGATCAGCGGGATGTCTCAAATGAAAGAAATACAATGACCCAACTTTAATTACTTAAGACAGGTTATCAGTAAGGTAACAGTGTTAACTTATGCAACATGTTAACTCGAACTGAGGCAGATCGTTTAGCATTCATTAGAAGTTATCAGAACTGAGAGCAGAAATAATGTAGGTGAACCTTGACGACGCCAATAGAGATATTTAAAATTAGTTCCTAACATGTTTTCAAACAACTCGATGTAACTAAAGTTACTCGAATTTAAGCATAAGGTTTCTTCGGCGTTATGTATCATGCTATGCGGCTCATTGAGCCGCACGGGTTCTCTAGTTATGCTATATTCCTTCAGGCATTTTCATTTGACATCAAGTATAAATCAACCAAAGAAAATGTTAATGCTGATGCACTTTCAAGACTACCTAAAAATGTTGAAGAAGCTGTTGTTATTGACTCAGCCGATGTTCATTAAATAGAACAAATCTATACTTTACCTGTCACAGCTGAAGAAATAGCAAAAAATACACAATCTGGTCCAGATCTTAGAGATATTTATCAATCACTAATCAGAGGGGAGCCAATCCATCACCCGATGTCTTCCACATAGTACTTACTACAGTACAATCTCCTTCACATCTCTTCATTGGACGTCAAATTCGATCAAGACTTGACTTATTGTATGTCCCGATGTCTTCGCTTGGATGCTTATTAAAAGGGAATCTTGTGGTGATTCCCAAACAACTTCGTGCAAGAATTTTGAAAGAACTTCATGAGGCTCATGTGGGGATAGTTCGCATGAAGGGACTAGCCCGTTCGTATGTTTGGTGGCCAAAAATTGATGCAGACATTGAGAATATGACCTTAAATTGTTTGGGATGTCAACGAGTACAGCATGAATCACCCAAAGCACCAGTTCACCATTGGGAATATCCTTCAAGGCCTATGCAAAGAATTCATGTTGATTTTGCTGGACCATTTTATGGCCACTATTTTCTCCTAATTTTGAATGCCTATAGTAAATGGCCAGAAATTGTAACACTTACAACTATAAATTCACATAAAACCATTGAGGCTTTGCGTAAATTCTTCGGCTCCTTTGGAATCCCTGACATATTAGTGTCCGACAACGGAAGGCAATTTGTTTCATTAGAGTTTAAAAAATTTCTTAAATCCAACGGAATTAGACACAAGAGATCAGCACCTTACCATCCTGCTACTAATGGTCAAGTAGAACGCTATGTGCAAGACTTGAAAGATACCATCAGAGCCATGCACTTTGAGGAAGGCTCTATCGAAATAAAATTGCAGAGATATTTAATGGCATATCGAAGAGCTCCACATAGTACTTACTACAGTACAATCTCCTTCACATCTCTTCATTGGACGTCAAATTCGATCAAGACTTGACTTATTGTATCCTGATTTGTCACAAAAAGTGAACCGAAAGTTTGACTCAGACTGTGACAGGCAAAAGTCATTTAAAGCTCAAGACCGTGACAGGCAAAAGTCCTTTAAAGATTAAGACCGTGACAGGCAAAAGTCCTTTAAAGCTCAAGACCGTGACAGGCAAAAGTCCTTTAAAGCTCAAGACCCTGTCGCCTACCGCCTCTATGGAACATGCAACAAATGGGGGGTTGGAAAGAAGGACCAAGAAATTATGAAATAACCACAAGCAGTGGCCCAATCAGACGACATCAAGACCAAATTAGACGCTCAGGGCGGGACTTGTGTGAGTTTTCATTAAGGAATGAGCAAAATCGAGTATTCATACCAACAAATTTTGGAGAAGTCGGAGAGGAAACAACCGAAAACCACGTAACAAATTATCACAACATTGATCCAGAGGCCAATGATCCCAACATACCAGATGATCCAAAGACCAGTAACAACATATCAGATGTTCCAGTGGCACCAGCTTCCGCTATGACAGTAAGACGATCAAAACGGACACATAAACCCGTCGATAGACTTAACTTATGAAACTCACTAAGGGGAGGTGTTACATCCTAAATGTCTACCTTTACTTATTGCTTATTTATTCTATAACTATTAGTCCAAGCAAACTAAAAAAAACTTACACAGGGATCTTTAAAAAATTGCAATAAAACGTTTTATGGTTTTATTTTGTAGTGTTGGGTTTGCAGAACGACATACCGTACTAAAAGTTGCCAAAAATCGGTGCACGAGAAAACCACTAAAATCACGATTTAAAATGGCGGGTTTTCCCAACATTGGACAAATAAAAAAAAATATTTCACATGCATTTGTTATGCACATTTTTTGAGATATTGACTAGTGTTGTGACACATCATTACAAACTACATTTTTACTCTAACTTCAATGCTGAAATCAGTTTTTTAATATCTTTTTTCATTTAGAAGATATACTCAAACGGAAACCCTCCCCCCATACATTTCTTATGGACGTTTCGTGGTTTGATAATAAAAATTTTTTTTTTCTCCAGTTCTTATTAACGCTTGCAGTTCGTTTTAGGCTTAAAATATTCAGTAATCTAAGGGCTTTCATTTGAGCTCATGAGCATTAAAATCAGACGAGTTAAAGACCATCTACAAATCCCAACACAATATTGAATTTAACTTTTTAGAAATTAGTTTTTATTTAAAGATTTATATCTCGGGTTGTTAAGGCGTCACCACGTTATTTATGGTATTTAATTACTTAGCAAATGTTCGGCTTTAATTTTATTAATCACTAAATAAAATCTGGCAAATCTGAAGTGAGTCCTGGACCTTCATTTAACATTAAATTAGTTTTATTTAGAAATTTGTCTTCAGTTTAAGATATATATCCCCAATTAATTATAAATAACTACCAATAAGTAATCTTTAGCCAAAATAAAAGTCAATAATTTGATGAATTATTTATGACTATAAGAGTTTTGGGAGTTATTTAGAATTGGGAATATACGTCTTTAACTAAATACAAAGTTCGTAATGTACACATTTTAATGTTAAATTAAGGTCCATGACTCATTTTTAAATTGTCATATTTTGGTTAATGATTAATAAAATCAAAGCCAAACATTTACTGAGTAATTTGAGACCAGAAAGAACTTGGTGACGTATTACCAACCCGAGTTATAAATCTTTTAATAAAAATATATTTCTAAAAAGTTAAATTTAATATTGTTCTGACGTTCATAGCTGGACTTTAACTCATCTGATTTTAATGCTCAAGAGCTTAAATGAAAGCTCTTACATTACTGAATATTTTAAGCCTAGAACGAACCGCAAGCATTAATAAGAACTGGAGATATAAGAAAAATAGTTTTAAAAAAATTATCAAACTACGAAACGTCCATAAGAAATGTATGGGGGAGAGTTTTCGTTTGAGTATATCTTCTAAATTAAAAAATATATTGAAAAACGAATTTCGGCATTGAAATCAGTGTAAAAATGTAGTTTGTAATGATGTGTCACAACACTATCATTACATTGAAAAGAATGATGTATGTCCAATATGGCGGATCCAAGATGGCGGCCAAAAACGTGTTCCCTATTAAAATGAACTACTAACCACCCAATACATACAGGTGGTGGTCCCAAGTCAATATCTCGAAAAATGTGCATAACAAATGCATGTGAAATATTTTTTTTTTATTTGTCCAATGTTGGGAAAAGCCGCCATTTTAAATTGTGATTTTAGTGGTTTTCTCGTGCACCGATTTTTGGCAACTTTTAGTATGTCATTCTGCAAACCCAACACTAGAAAATAAAACCATAAAACGTTTTCTTGAAATTTTTTTAAGGTCATATCCTATATTTCTCTGACTATATTATCAGCTGGTTATAATGTTTACTTGTTCACTTTGTTTTTAATTTGTGTTGAATAAAGTTGGTTAAAATAAATTGTACTTTGACAATTACATTTATTATTTGTTCTAACTACATACAGAACAATGTTGAATTGAGTTACGGTAGCAGACAGACGTTTGTTAATGAAAACAATGACTCCGTCATTCCTGTTGTTCTGTGTACCTATCATTGTTAAGTCAAACCCGTCCAAGTGACCCACCTCCCCCTGCTCAACCAACACTCTGATAAGACTATGATATCTAGATTAACATTCAAAGATTGTAAATAAACCGATAAATCGTCAAAGTTTTTTGAGAAACTTCTGATATTTGTGTGAAATATTTTAAGAGAATTATTTAAGGGAATTTCATTGAAAAAATCATCACATTCAAACCCTTTATCCAGCTCCAAGCAAGAATTGTTTGCAAAAAGTGTGTTTTCATCTCAGTTGTGAATCATCGTCCCGCATCCTCCCCCTGCCCGTGCCCGTAGCACCTTATAAAAAATGTCCTAACAGAAAAAATTAAATTCTCATAAAATAAATAAAAATATTCTTTATACCATGCAAAGAGTATGCCGTTGAAAAATTGAATGAAATGAGCTACAGTATCTATAATATTGTTGAGAATGTAATGATTTCATAAATTACATGCAATAAATTATGATGTCTTAAATACACTCATGCAGTTTAATAAATTAAGATATTATGTATCAGTCAGAACAATCATAACAACAAAAGCTATATTTAATAAAACATTATTCAATTCTTGGAGATGTTGAGGTTCGATCTTAATTTCTTTTCCCTAAAGATTAATTTGAATTAATCTATTTAATTTTATTGACTATCCATACAGATAATCGAGACAGAACCTCTCCATGTCGCCCTAATTAAAGGGTGCACGGAACTTTTTTTACATTACTTTTCATTACTTTTTTTCACCTTGATAACACACGCACGTTGCTCAGGTAAATATTGCTCTATGGCTACAGATAATGGTATTGAATAGGCTTTCCAACGAGCCTACTCCCACCCCCCTCAGACAGTATGCTGTAGAAAATAGATTGTTTTTTCCACACCCTGTAGATGGATATAGATAGATAATTAACCTGTTATAAGTTAGGTGTTTATGAATATATTTCAATTGAATTTGTTTACTTCATACTAAAATATAATTTTAAAAAACACTCCTTATTACCTTCCCTGTGGCAGCAAACCTAATATTCATTAAAATTAATGTTATTTCAATAGGAAATCAATCTAAAAATACAATTTTAAGGGCATTTTCTTTTTCTTGCTAAGTCTGTAGGTTTGCTCTGGCAGGGGTATATTCTACTTGTGTTCTAAAGACTATCTTTACGCGATCGCTGTGTAAAATACTAAATGCACAGAGGCTTAAAAGTAAGTAAAAAAATAGTAAGTTTTTTAATGCAAATTTAAGAAAGAGAAATTTGATTGCATTCATTTTAAAAAGAATCTTTTTAAGTAATTTTGTTGTGCTAAGCAACATTAAAAACAGATAATTTAACATTAGTAAACTGTATACTGTACTCACCTTGATGCACCTAGATTTAACAGCCATGGTGTCCCAAGTGTTGGTCCTGATGACCTCAGCAAGTCTCTGACAGTCCCTACACTCAGCCTCCAGTAACCGCCTAGTCTTGTCTCTCTCAGCCGCTGCGTCAGCAAGCAGCGCCTCCCTGGCCTCAGTGTCCAAGTCAAACTCTAGAATATCCAGCTGCTCCTCTGGTGTGGCCCTCAAGTTGTCATCCAACAACTGCACCACCTATCAAATACAACACATCACTGTACTGCAAGATGCGCCTCCCTTGCCTCAGTGTCCAAGTCAAACTCTAGAATATCCAGCTGCTCCTCTGGTGTGGCCCTCAAGTTGTCATCCAACAACTGCACCACCTATCAAATACAACACATCACTGTACTGCAAGATGCGCCTCCCTGGCCTCAGTGTCCAAGTCAAACTCTAGAATATCCAGCTGCTCCTCTGGTGCGGCCCTCAAGTTTTCATCCAACAACTGCACCACCTATCAAATACAACACATCACTGTACTGCAAGATGCGCCTCCCTGGCCTCAGTGTCCAAGTCAAACTCTAGAATATCCAGCTGCTCCTCTGGTGCTGGTGCTCTGGTGTGGCCCTCAAGTTGTCATCCAACAACTGCACCACCTAACATACACAACACATCATCGTACTGCCCTCAGCGTAAACCTTGTACAACACATCACTGTTCTGAATGCAGCGCCTCCCATACACAACACATTACTGTACTACTAGCAGTAGGGAAATCTACAATTTTAAATATATTTTTAGAATGCATATCTGTCACAAATAAAATTTTCCAATTACTGGTTATAAACGGTGTCCCACCAAAAGTGAACCAATAGCTAACTTTTTACTTTCTCCCCCTATACCATGGTACCGTGGTATATGGAGAAAGTATTGTTTTCATCAAAATTTTCTAAATTGAGTTTTGAGTTGATATATCCGTTTTTGGTCCCCCTGAACCCAAAAAAGTGGTTTTCAAAGTGATGTCTGTGTGTGTGTGTGTGTGTGTGTGCGTGTGTGTGTGTGCGTGTGGGGGTGGGTACAGAGCTACAGACTACAAATGTCGTCCAATTTTGATGAAATTTGGTACTTATCCATTATATCCCCAGGCATTTTTTTCATTTTTTAAAAATTTTTACTTTGAATGGTAATTTTTCCATACAAACCATAAAAAAAAAAACAGAAAAATAAGATGTTCTCAAAAACATCCTGAACGATTTTGATAAAAATTTAGTATGTTATAGTCCTTTAAATTCTGAACAACATGGTACTAACTCCATTTCCGCTAAAATTACGGTTCCAATGTTATTGTAACTTATGTTATTTTCCCATAAAAACCTCATTTAAAAAAATTGGATTTTAGAAAAAAAGCCGGGTTTTGATTAAAATTTGTATGTTATGGTCCTTAAAATGTTTAATAAAATGGTACAGATCTAATTTTTGTAAAAAGTATGGTTCAAAATTTATTGTAAATTACCTATGTTATTTCCCATAAAATAACAAAATATTGGATTTAGGAAAAAAGCCGGTTTTTATTAAAATTAATTTGTTATGGTCCTTATAATTAAAAAAAAAATAGTACAACCCCCATTGCTGTAACAAATACAGTTCATAAGTTATTGCAACTTTTGTGATTTAGCCCTATAGAATATCATAGTTACTCCCACCGCTTACACATGGTAAAGGTTGTTTACAAGCTTATGGGAGAAAGTATGTGTCAGTTTGCTGATACCATTTATTTATTATGAGATATAGAGTTAACTTCTTATGGGACACTCCTCTTTATTTTTCAAGATGTTATTTGGATTGGTTTCAAATTTTAAATATATGCTGACAACTATGTTTTTTTTTTAAACACCCTATATTTTATGATTTTTTTAGAATATAAATGAATTTTTAAAACGTTTTTATTCTTGACAACTTTTCTTTAAAGCTACTCGTTTTAGAGTCACAGCGTGTTGCACCTAAGAAAAAAAGGCTTTAAGTGGTGTATATTCTGCATCCTTTTGCTCCTAAACGAGCAAGTGTAGAGGGTAAATGCAAAGAATAAAAAAGTCTTAAAAAGGCATATACATTATAAAAAGACCATAAAATACCGAGTGCTCTCATATTAAAAATTAGCTGCAATTCAATATTTAAGATTTTTTTTGAATGTAGATGCGATTTTAAGACTTGTTTATTCTTCATGCCTCAGCAGGAACGCGGCAAGAACTTCAAAGTCTGAAGTGGGAAATCTTGATACATCCTCTTTTACAGCCCTGACCTAGCACCTAGTGATTTTCATAGTTTCTAGAGTTGAAGGAATATTTGGGGTGGTAAACAGTTTGGAAATGACGATTTTAATAGAAGCAGTGATAATATGGCCCAGATCTTTCGCAGCTGATGAGTATAACATAGGAATAGAGAAACTGGTCTCATGTTACAACAATTCTCGACAACAATGGGGACTAGAAAAGTAGTATAAAATACTGTGGCTGTGTAAATAAAGTTTGGTGTTGATATGTTTTTATTTAACCAAGCTAGAACGTTCTTTACTTCTTGGACGACCCTTGTATATAGAAAAAGCATTGTTTTTTCCCAAGATTTTTGAGTTGGAGTTTTGGGTGGAAATGTCAATTTTTTTTACCCTCTTAACAAAAAAAGTTTTTGTAATGATGTGTGTGTGTGTGTATGTGTGTGTGGATGTATACAGAGCTCAAACTACTGCTATAGTTGACATTTGGTAATTGGTATTTTAGTATTTGGTACCCATGGTATTTTTCAGGCAAATTTTTTTTATATTTTAATTGTTAATGATGATTTACCATAAAATCTAAAATCTTATTATCATTTCAACTGCTCTAACGATTTTAATTACAATTATGTATGTTATAGTTTTTTTTCACCTTGAAAAAGTTGCATAACCCCTCAATACTGTACATTTTACGGTTCCACCGTTTTTTGTGATTTTCCCAATAAAAATTAAAGTAACTCTCACCGCTTACCCATTTTACTTTCATAAAAGTCGTAGGGTGTTAATTTTAACCCTTAGAGTGCCAGGCGAGAAATAAAAGTAACGCTCAAAAAATGCCGATGATTTTTCCCGAAGGTCGCGCTAAAAATGCCGAGCGCGATCTGGCGATTTTTAGGTTAAAATTTCGTAAAAATTGAATTTTCGATATTTCGACCAACGAAAATCAATGTATCGCATCTAGTAACTTTCGACTCAATGTTAATATATGGGTTAAAAGAATCCGAGTATCCATTCGGTTGTTATGACAACTGTTCGATCATTACGAAACAACCGGTCAGCCGGACGTTGGCACTTTTGGCTCGTTCTAAAAACGTCCGGTTCCCCGGACGTTGGCACTCAAAGGTAATCGTCATGCTAATGGGACAGAGTGTGTCAGTTTGCTCTTTACTGACAGCCTTTATTATGGTTAGTTATTTTCATTACTTTTATTTAATTTGATTTCATTTCATATCCTACTGTCTTAACTTTTTTTATTAATTATTTCAAACAGCATATAGTACACAGCGTATAGTAGTATAGCATTTGGGAAACCTGGTATTTTTCTAACAATGACCTACAATCCGAATTGGCCAGAGATCTAGTCATCTCTAACGGCTAACGAAACCCCGGCGGATCGACCTGACATTGTTTCTAGAGTGTTCATAGGCAAACTTAATGAATTGAAAAGAGATTTTTAGTATCTATATATTTATTTGAAACTGTTTTTCTTTGTCACAGCTATTTTGAGAGAGCGGCTGGGCGTAGAAACTCGGTAGAGGTGTCTAAAGAAAGGTCTTGGTCTGTAGATGAGCCATCAAAAGAGAAACATGGTGAATTCCCTTGGGGCTCTGCCCCAGTGGCCTTTGAATTCCCTTCCCATGTTATTCTTATGGAGAAAAACGGGGTTTTTGTCACAGCTAATTTGAGAGAACGGCTGGGCGTAGAAACTTGGTAGGGGTCTCTAAAGAAAGGTCTAGGTCTGTAGATGAGCCATCAAAAGAGGAACTAGGTCAATTCCCTTGGGACTCTGCCCCAGAAGCCTTAAAAGTTGCCTCTTCAGATTTGTTTACATTACGACCATATGCATAATTCTACTTTTTAATGAGACAGCTGTTAATATTTAAATTATGATTTATTGAATTTGTCAAAATGAAGTACAGTATTTTCAATGGGTTTTTATGATTTTAAAATGGACTTTCTTCTGCATCGTGTCATGTTTTGCAACATAATTTGCTATTACCAAATCAGTGGAAAATCCTATTATCACAGTAACTCTTTTCTTTTATGGAGTTAACTTATATCTATTGTATGGGTTTGTTTCTGCCTTTTTTACCACTTCTTGGAGATTGTACATAGGTGATATTCGTTGGCATATTGCATCTGTAGACGAAACTTGGGTTGGTGTATGGAATGGAAAAGAGTGAGAAATCCTGGACAATTTGATATTGGCTAAAAATAAAACTGAATTAACACTGTTCTACATTTCTTGAGCAATCATTGAAATAACCGATTTGCAAACAATGGAAACATAGAAAAAGTCATAGAACACAACCAAGTAGAAGAAATAGAAATAAAGTTTTCTTTTAATTTATAATTGTTATCATAGACAACCTAATGCGGCTATGAGAGGGAAAAATTTGTAGAAACCACGAAAAAAACAAGATCAGCTTTTTGAAAAAAAAATATATTTACAAAAGATTTTGATTATATCTAACTGTTGTGTAGATTGTGAGTATTTCCATAATCTTTGAGTCGCCTCTAATGCAATTGCTCGAATTCGAGCAACAGGTACACTAGTATTATACTAAAAATCAATGTGTTTGGTGTGGTACTTGCTTGGGTTTATGAAATAGATTTCCAGAAATATGGTCTGCCACATTGTCATATGCTGCTTATTCTTGATGAAAATTATTGTAGTCATTTTAGAAACTAACGTGCAAGGAAGAGACAACGCTGTGTACCACGAGGTTTTACTGTAGAATTCATTATAAAATATTCGTTTAACTACATGTTTTGTTATTTTACATTAGGAATAGGAATACATAGATATCTATTCATCTATATTATTTTATTACATGAAACTTTGTGAACAATAAGGCTTCTTTGTTTTAAGGGTTAACCCCATATATTATATACCAAAATGTTCGTCTAGATGTGTAGATTTGCAAACTGACCTGTCCTTTTGTTTAAAGTCACTTGGGCTCTGCCCCAGTGGCTTTTAAGGTTCCCATGTTATCCTATGAAGAACATATTTGTTTACATTATGATCAGCTGGATAATTTAATTGCTGTTAATATTTTAGTTGCAATTAACCCTTTAGCCGCCACGATCCGATTAATCTTATATTAATCTTATTAAGCTTATATCCCATCCAGATGTCACAGATTATACATGAATCAATTTAGTAGGCATTGGGCTTCATGGATAAACTACGTTTGGTGTTCTATGGATTTGATTTTCAATAGTACTTGTCTCGTAAACAACGTGAAACAACAAGATTGCGTCATCTGTTGTTTTGTCTGGTAAACAATGTGAAACAACGAGATTGTGTCATCTGTTGTTTGTATTTTTGTTTGAAAATATTAGTTTTAGGGCCTAGTGGTTTTTTTTTCATAAGAAAGGTGTTTTTAGTTTTTATTCAAGTATTTTGCTCAAGAATATAACTTTTTTGTTGAAATGAACAGTGTTTTATTGAATTTGTTTAGTGTAGGCTGCATCAATATGTAAATTGACGATTTTGCGGACAAAAATATAAATCTGCATTGCCACCTTGTTTTTCAAGGTAAGACTTTGAAATTTAGACAAGATACTAACAACTGCATGTACTTTCAGGAAATAACACTGAATACTATGAAATATTTTTTTGGAATGTAATTATTGTAAGTCAAAGTGCAAATTTTATATTTTTTTACATATTACGCGCAATATTTTTGATTTTTAGATTTTTCAAAAATGTTTTGTTACTATTATATTTTATATCATTTTGTAGGCAATTTAATTTACAACAAAACAAAACAAAACAAAAAATCCCTTCACAAATAAAAAAGTAAGAGCTATTTTTTCTGCAACACTGCAATTGTATAAAAAATGGCCTTGGCGTTTTTAGCATATATGTAAGTAAAATAGCTGACGGCGAAAGGGTTAAGGAAACGTGTGCTACAAACATTTACTGACTTGGTTGAAGTGAAAACTGAATTAACACTGTGCTGCATTTCTTGAGCAATCATTGAAAGAGCCGATTTGCAAACTATGGAAACATAGGAAAGTCATAGAACACCACCAAGTAGAAGAAATAGAAATAATGTTTTTTTTATATATTTATAATCCTTATTAGGGACAACCTAATGCGGCTATGAGTGGGAAACATTTGTAGAAAACACTAAAAAACAAGATCAGCTTTTGAAAAATGATAAGATATTTACAATAAATGTTGATTATATCGAAATGTTATGCACATCATTAGTATTTCCATAATCTTTAAATCGACTCTTTTAAAGTCATCGGAAATTATGACTGTTTTCGTTTTAATATAACACCTTTAATACTTCGCAATTGCTCGAATTTGAGAAACAGGTACACTAGTACATAGATTAAATCTTGTGGAAGGACACCTTCTTATATGGGTAAAATAAATTTTAACAACTTGCCAGGGTACTACAAATCAATAATAGTATTAGTATCTTTTAAAGAAAAAATAGTTGATTTTTTTATTATTATAGTACGGTATAAATCAGTTTCTTGAAGACAACTCAAAGTGAATTTTTATTTTTACCATAAGCTAGTTTATTTTAGTATTGTTTGACAATGTCACCTGTTTTGTCTGGCTGTGAAAAGAGCATTGAAAAAAACGTCATGTGGCAATAAAGATTACCGGTACTTTGACTTTGAATAGCAAGTTTAAGAAATTTATAGTTTTCAAAATAAGACTTGAAAATATGGTTTTTCCTCTACAATCCACTAGACATATTTAAACATGCAATAGTTATTGGAAAACATTATTACTATTTTACCTCTTTCTGGACTTCTTTAAACAATGATAAAATATTTTCAATTTCTGGAGCAGCAGCACTGGCCTCTAAATTTAGCTTTTGGTGAATTTGAGTCTCAAGCCAAGTTTTTGGATGAGATGGACTACCTGAAACCATTGTTAAACTTCTTACATACAAAACCTAAGACTTTACAATGTATTTATTGGAATCCTACAAAATAGTTTAAAGTTAAAACAAATATTTAGAAACACATAAAGACATTTTTAATTTAACTTGATCTGTGTACTTGAATGTTATTTTTAAGATTGAGATGATTTAAATTGTACTGTAAAGAGTAAAGGGTATTCTTAAAATCACTAAACCATAAAATATATCAATCAATATTTTAACAGTTTGGAAAACCTAATACAAACTTTTGTAAGGCGTAAACTGGTGATATTATCCCGTGAATTCACGGGTGTACAATTCAGAAGCCACAGTTTAATTAATTTTGACTTTATATTTCATATAAAGGGCCCAAGTTCAAGAAATTCTCATCAGAAGGAATGTTAAAAACAGTGCGACCTTCATACCTTACATCCTGCGATGGCCGACATGGGTACAATTCGGCCAAAAATTCTGTGCGCACGGACGGGTGGCTACTATCCGAATTAAAACATTCCGTTACCGGTTATTGGCAGTGCTGACAAAAATTTTTTAACAAAAAAAGTACCCCCGCCGACCCCCTCGCCTAGAACTAACCAAACTTTGGCCGAACTATATGGTTGTACCTGAACTCGCCGCTCTCTTTCACGACCCAACCTCTTGAACGAACAACAGACGTGTTTTTTAATCTCATATGCATCGTCTATCAAACATCTTAAAGCACTTACTTGTATCAAACAGCTAGACATAGCATCAGTGTTCATTTACCGCACCTCTTTGAACATAAAAGTAAATAATGATATAAATAAACAAAAATGTAAATAAACAAACTATTGTCAATTTCATTGACCAGCTGTTTTGATAACTTAGTCGAATAAGGTTAACTTCTTAAACGTGTAAGGTGTAGCCCTTTGGAAATCGGCCTATGGGACAGAGCCCTAAGAGAATTTGTTCATACCAATACTTTTCGGCATATCTACACACTATGTTCATTTTGGTGTGCCATATGCCTATAATTTTATTTGGTTAATGGCCCTAACCATTTACATAAAATTTGATTGTATCACTTTAATGATATAATAGATATCCTGTTTACTTACTTGTGGGTGATTTTATTAAAGCTGTTGGCTTCTGTAAGAAGTAAGATTCATTGGAAGTGTTAATCATGTGATCTTCTGTTTTATGTCCACAACTTTTTCTGTAAATAGATTTTGTGTACCAATTGACCATGCTTTAATAACTACTTTATTGATGTTTATTAGAACAATGTCCCTAATATAAATTGTTATTAAATGTCTTTTAGCGAATCTCCCTATAGGGAAGAAGCTATTAATGTTCGTAGTACGTAGGTAGCAGGAAAAGACCTAGACCCTAGACCAACTTTTTAATTTTGATAACGCCAGAGGACACACACACTATTTGTTCAAATTTTAATACACATTATATGTATGTGAGTGTGTGTCTGTAAACACAATAACTCGAGAAATTTTGGTCCGATGTTGATGAAATTTGGCAAAATGAGTATGTGAACCAGCCAGATAAAGTACTAGCTTTGACTATCAATACAACTAGACATTCCATCCCCATGTTAAATTTGTAGCCAGATTTGTATCAAAATCGTCGTAGTTGATGTTAGCCACCTACAGATCGTGCTGATCTAAATTACTGAATTCTGCTGGAAACACAATCTGTTTTACCAAGTCAAACTTAACTTAGGGAATGACTTAAGGTGGTGACACACTATCAATCTTTTCCCGATCAAGACTCCGAACCAAGCAGGGTGAAGGGAGAAGGTAGGTAAATATCAGCAAAATTTCAATCCGAACATTTCCCCAATCAAGACGCGGTAAAAGGGAGTTTGGAGAGAGATGAGAGTGTGTGTGAGTGATTATGAAGTGTGATTGTGAGTTGCTAATAGATAAAAATTATTGTTAAAAGTCACTTTTTGAAAACTTGTCTCTAAAATAAAATATTCTAAAAAGGGTGATCAGTTATATGTATTGATTTTTAATGGTTCAATTCATTAAAATGAAATGTTACAGAATGGCTATTTTAATTCCCTTTAATAATATTAATGTTTATATGTTTATAATAATTTTGAAAGAATTTAAGTATTGTATCAATTACATAATTCAATTTTAACATGATTGATATCATTGATTTAACGGTTTGAAATTGTTAAATACATTTTCAATCTTGACCAAACATACCATAAAATTACAACATAAAGCATAAAGGCCCACAATACATAACGACAAAAACCCCAAACGACCCAAACGTTATTTATTTTACCAATTATTTTGCCATATTAAATTAGAACCATCAAACATCTAAAAATTTGTATATTGGTTTTTTTCAACTTTTAGCGAATTTCCCTATAGTGAAGTTGCTATTACCGTAGGTGGCACGGTAAGACCTAGGCCCGGGACCGATTTACTTTATCATTTTGATATCCCCAGAGGTCAAAAACACCATTTGTTCAAATTTATACATATATATATACAGGGTTAGTAAAAAGTGTGGAGACCCCCTGTTATTTTTTTAACGGCCCATAATAGAAAAACCAAACTCGGCACACCATTATGACATGTTAAGAAGTACTTTTTGGGCATAACCGCCACTTGGTGTTCATCCCCAAAATGGGGGATTTTGGGGGAAACTCAAAAGTTTCAAATACAAAGACCCATCGATTGACCCCTCATTTTGAAGGTCCTAGTAAAAGAAAACCATCGACGCAAATTAGAGGTCTCTATCTCAGTTCAGTAAAAAATGGCAGCCAATTGAAATTCTCATAAGTTCTCAAACCCAAAATGGGGGATTTTGGGGGAAACTCAAAAGTTTCAAATACAAAGACCCATCGATTGACCCCTCATTTTGAAGGTCCTAGTAAAAGAAAACCATCGACGCAAATTAGAGGTCTCTATCTCAGTTCAGTAAAAAATGGCAGCCAATTGAAATTCTCATAAGTTCTCAAACCCAAAATGGGGGATTTTGGGGGAAACTCAAAAATTTTAAATGATAAGCCTCATTGAGTGACCCCTCATTTTGAAGGTCATAATAAAAGAAAACTAACAACGCAAACTATAGGTCTCTATCTTAACACAGTAAAATATGGCAGCCAATTGAATATAAAATTGCAAGTTATTTCCGATTTCTAAAGATTTCAATCAGCTTCCATTTTTTACTGGATTGAGATAGAAACCTCTAGTTTGCGTTGTTAGTTTTCTTTTAACAGGACCTTCAAAATGAAGGGTCACTCGATGGGGCTTATCATTTAAAACTTTTGAGTTTCCCCCAAAATCCCCCATTTTGGGTTTGGTAAGCAAGTGGCTATTAGGCTTAAAAAGTACTTCATAACATGCCAAAAAGGTGTGTGGAGTTTAGTTTTCCTAGTGTAAGCCGCTACAAAATTTACAGGGGGTCTCCAGACTTGGAAAGCTGTAAGTTAAATTTAACTTCTGAGAATTTCAATAGGCTGCCATTTTTTACTGGATTGGGATAAAGACATCTATTTTACGTTGTTGGTTTTCTTTCACCAGGACCTTCAAAATGAGGGGTCACTCAATGGGTCTTTGTATTTGAAATTTTTGAGTTTCCCCCAAAATCCCCCATTTTGGGGATGTACACCAAGTGACGGTTATGCCCAAAAAGTACTTTATAACATGTCATAAAGGTGTGCCGAGTTTAGTTTTTCTAGTATGGGCCGTTAAAAAAATAACAGGGGGTCTCCACACTTTTTACTAGCTCTGTATATATATATACATTATATATATATACAATATATATATATATATATATAGAGAGAGAGAGAGAGAGAGAGATGGGGAGAGAGAGAGAGAGTTATATGTGTGTCCATGAACACGATAACTTGAGTAATTTTTGTCCGATTTTGATTAAATTTGGTTTAAAGGTGTAAAGCAGGATAAACTTGAATGAGTTTGCAAACCAGCATGATCGGACCATGGGAACGGGGTTTTATGGGGTAAAAATTGGTTTTTCTCATTTTTGACCCTCAAAACACAAAATTTCCCAATTTCTCTATAGACCTCTATAGGCTATATAAGAGAGAAAAAAAATAATTTAGTATATCATAGTGTTTTTGTACAGTTATTGGTAATGGAGAAAATTAAAAAAATATTAAAATTTCAAATTCTTATGTCATTCTTATGGAGAATATTGTAAAATTTTGTAGTTTGCTTGTTTATGGATATATTTTGATCAAATTTGGCAAATTTATTTATCATATACTAAACTATTAATACTTTACTAAAAAACAAACTCTATTAGTTTCCTTGTAGAAGCAAACCTAGGTACTCGTTAAACCCAATGTTATTTGAACTTAATTGAAAACCAATTCAAATAAATGGAAATTCGCTTAGTCGGCAGGTTTGCTGCGGCGGGGTATTTTTTTTTAAACATAGGAATGTCCAATTTTCATCAGCCATTGTATAGAGCTTATAAACAAATAATTTAGTATACTGAATGACTGTTGTACAGTAAATTAAAGGTTATGGAGAAAATTAAAAAAAAAACCTGTACATTTGTAATTCCCATGTTAATCTTATAGAGGAAAGGAAAACTGTTGTTTATGGATATATTTTGATCTAATTTGGCAAATTTATTTATTTATTCCAATACTATTTACATGTGGTTATAAACACTTTTTCCCTTCCCCATAGCAGCAAACTTAAGTACTCGTTTAGTCTAATGCTATTTAAATAGGGGAAAAATATTACTTGTTTATGGGTGTATTTAAGTAAAAGTCCAATCAGACAAATTAAAATTCGCTTAGTGTGCAGGTTTGCTGTGGCAGGGGTATTTTTAATTGGTGAACAAAAACTGTGACCCATTATCCCTTGCAACCCCTAAATGTGAACTGAGATTCAAAGTGTATACTGTATAGTATTTTGAGTTGTGTGTTTTAATATTTAACATCAATACTTAACAAACTAAAGAATGAGAAGTGCATAGCTTGACAGGATAAAACTAAGACAATTGTTCTTTATGAAACAAACTATCCTGTAAAAAAATACATTGATTTCTCTATAGTTTTTACTATTTTATATTTTACTGGTAATGATTGTATTTTAACTAATGATTTAAGTTGTAAACATAAGTGCAAGACCAAAAAAAAAAACTCTTACTTACATAACTATACTGCAAACCAGGTTACCCTCTTTGCCAAGTGATACAACATGTTTGGCACAATAATCCATAGTAGCTAACGCAACTCCTCGGTTGAATCGGTTGTGGGGTGCCAGAGTACAAAACGGTGTCTTTGCATCCACAGCTTGACAGGACCTTATAAATATCAGTCCGTCCCATCCATAGGTGCAGACATGATTCTTATCAAGACCAATGTCAAACCTTCTAATTTTGTGTCCACTCTCCCAAATATCTACCACTTTCAAACCATCCTGTCAAAAAATAACTATCAAATACAGTACAAAATAAATCAATTTAAACTAGGTAAAATTAAACCCCAAAAATTAGGTACTTCACTCCTGTACAAAATAGAAACTGTGAAATGCCATGCAAATATAATAGCATAAAGTAACACATAATAAATTGTATACATTAAAGGATTTCAAAACAATTTATTTATATAACATTAAAATATGAAAACAAATGACACAGACTTGGGTGCCAATGTTTACTTAGCATCAATGCCATGATGTTGATGGGCCAGAAACAAAATGGCATTTCAATGGATTCCAGAATCAATCTTGATTTAAATTTAACCATTGAATGGAATTTAAACATTAAGGTGAATACCGTGACCAATTGGTCTCAAAATGGATGGTCGCACTCAGCAGCAAAAGCTTCACCATACGAGGCGCTCTTAATACACAAATAGCTATTTTTATTCACTAACCTTGTTTAAAAACACTCCCACAATGTACTGTATTTAAATAAATTTTATAAAACAACACTTTGTTCCTAGCTACAGTGCTGATGATTGGTTACCATAAAAAATCAAGTCAGCAAGTGAAATCCCAAAAACCAAAAGAAAATGTATTCTATACCGTAACTGATCTCCAATTTGAAGTTACAGTTAGAGTCTGAATCTTTAAAGGTGATTTGTTGATTCCCTACCGTAGTATCAGATTCTTCCATCAGGTCAATTGGGTTGAAGAAGTGAATCTGCCGGGACACATGAGGAGCTGCCATGAACAGTTGACCATTGAACACCAGACTAGTGTAGCTAGTGTTGAGCAATACTCTGTTCTCCACAGCCAGCCTAGGTAGAGAGTACACCACTACAGTGTCTCCACTGGGGGAGCCGACATCAGTGGCTGGGTAATGCTTGGTCAGCACAAACAACCTGTGTTCCTCACCACCCCTCGGGTTAGAACTTGTTGTAATATGCATGTTTATTATAGGTTCATGGCTTAGCTGATGGTTCAAAACATTGATCTTGTTTCCTGTGCCAACTAGACCCTACCAACAAAAACATTGGATCACATAGTATGTATTATTTACAGATCAGTACAGTACGTATAATGTATTTGTACAGATTACTTACCACAAACTTAAAGTAAGCATTAATTAAACAGTTTTCAAAATCCTTTCTACTATAGTACTATCATTCTTATAATTAAGCGTATGGTACCGATTACTATACAAATGGAATGTAAAGTATATTTGCTGAAGTTTGTGTTTACTAACACCTAATAAAAACTCTAGTTTAAGGTATCATCGCTTCATCTGGGTTGTGGAATTAGTTTCACATGATAATTCCCCAAAAGGCCTAAACAAATGCCCTGCCTCCACTTTGATTTTCAAGAGTTGTATCTACCCACATCGATGCTATAAGTTTTATAAACCCAGGCCCGTTTTTTGACCCTGTCAGCGCCCTAGGCACAACTAATTCTAGCGCCCCTTTGCAATATATATTCAGGGTGTCCACTGACCGAGAAAACCGGGAATTATGCTTAAGTTTTTTTGAACCGGGAATTATGCGTGAATTTTGTATATCCACCTGGAATTTTAAATTTACCGCCATTGCGAATGACAACAGTGACGTTTCCGCGACCACTGGAGACGACAATATGTCTACACACGGCCGCGAGGGATTATCATTTTTCCGCAATCACAGAAGACGATGATGATATCTACAGAGCCGCCAGGGATGATCAGAATATTGCCGCGATCATGGAAGACAATGACAATGTCCACACGAACCTAGGAAACAGCAAGAATTTTGCCACGATCGTGGAAGACGATGATGATCTCCACACAACTGTGGAAAATGATTAACATTTTGCCGCAATCGTGGGAAACAATAATTACGATGTCTTCATGACCGCGGGAGATGATTGCGATATCTACAGGACCGCGGGAGATACAATAATGATTTCTACATGACTGTGAGAGATGATCAGAATTATGCCGCGATCGCGCGAGACGATGATGATCTCTTCGCGACCGCGGGATATGTTCATATATTGCCGCGATCATTGAAGGTAATAATTATGTCTACTCGACCGTGGAAAATAGTCAGAATATTTGCCTCAATCGGGGGAGACCGTTACGATGTCTACATGTCCGGAAGGGATTATCAGGAAGTTTACGACAATCATGCAAATACAACCACCCATTTTTTAAATTTTCAAATTTGTTGGTGCCCCCTAAAAAAGCCAATTGTCTCATGCCCTAGGCAAGTGCCTACCGTGGCTATTCGGTAAAATGGCCCTGTATTAACCACACCCACACCTTAGGAGATAGATGCATGCTACCTACTGCAATGCTATTTTGGATCAAGACGTATTTCTGCTAAAAAAACATATCCCAAGATGTTAACTTGATCGCGTTGAGATCAGGGTAGCCAAAAATGTAGTAAATGTAGCCCAAGTTCTAATCCTTATTTTTAGTTTCCAATAAAGCTACCTGGATAACAAACAGTCTGCCAACTTTGTAGGAGGCAGCAACAATGAGAGTGCCACTCCTGTTGAAGGAGACTCCAGTTATCTCCTCAGAGCAGAGCAGCAGCTCGTTGAGGGTAAACACTTGCTCATTGTTCACAGCAACTATCTGTAGAACTCCATCAGACCGAGCCACAGTCAAGTATGGTAACTCTGGGTTGCATTGCAAGTCCAGTACAAACCCCTTGTTGATGTCCAGTGTGCTTACCTGCAAATTGTTACATTTATCCAAGAAACTAAAACCCTGCTACAACGCTGCTGAAATCTGTTATTTCTGGAACATGTTATATAAAATTTCAATGTTAGACTACCTAAGTTTTTATTATTAGGATGTAATTAGATCTTTAAAATATATTTTTAATTGGAACTTAAAAAGAGTATTTTACAGTTCTTTAAGAGGGCTGAAGAAAAAAAAATGTATTCATACAAATTTTTATTTTATTATAATAGTGATGCGTTAGTAGGTACTAAAGGAAATTATCAGTATCATCAGTTGTTAGGACAAGTATCAGTACAATATAAATAACTACAATACAATAATGAATGAATGAATGAAAAAGTGCTTTATTGCTGCTTTTATTTACATTTCTAGATACCACGCAGGGCATCTGCCAAAATAAACACTTTAGGCATTGTCCGGAAGGGCCGTCGGCCAGGTTGGCAACACAGCAAAGTTACAATAACACTTAAAACAACCACAACATACAGGGTTAGTAAAAAGTGTGGAGATTTCAAACACAAAGACCCATCGAGTGACCCATCATTTTGAAGGTCCTGGTAAAAGAAAACCAACAACGCAAACTAGAGGTCTCTATCTCAGTGCAGTACAAAATGGCAGCCATTTGAAATTCTCATAAGTTCCCAAACCCAAAATGGGGGATTTTGGGGGAAACTCAAAAATTTTAAATGATAAGCCCTATTGAGTGACCCCTCATTTTGAAGGTCCTGGTAAAAAAAACTAACAACGCAAACTATAGGTCTCTATCTTAACACAGTAAAATATGGCAGCCAATTGAATATAAAATTGCAAGTTATTTCTGATTTCTAAAGATTTCAATCAGCTTCCATTTTTTACTGGATTGAGATAGAAACCTCTAGTTTTCGTTGTTAGTTTTCTTTTACCAGGACCTTCAAAATGAGGGGTCACTTGATGGGGCTTATCATTTAAAACTTTTGAGTTTCCCCCAAAATCCCCCATTTTGGGTTTGGTAAGCAAGTGGCTATTAGGCTTAAAAAGTACTTCATAACATGATAAAAAGGTGTGTGGAGTTTAGTTTTCCTAGTGTGAGCCGCTACCAAATTTACAGGGGGTCTCCAGACTTGGAAAGCTGCAAGTTAAATTTAACTTCTGAGAATTTCAATTGGCTGCCATTTTTCACTGGATTGAGATAAAGACCTCTAGTTTAGTTTTTGGTTTTCTTTTACCAGGACCTTCAAAATGAGGGGTCACTCGATAGGTCTTTGTATTTGCAATTTTTGAGTTTCCCCCAAAATCCCCCATTTTGGGGAAGTACACCAAGTGACGGTTATGCCCAAAAAGTACTTCATAACATGCCATAAAGGTGTGCCGAGTTTAATTTTTCTAGTATGGGCCGTTAAAAAAATAACAGGGGGTCTCCACACTTTTTACTAACCCTGTATATATACCTAACAAATAATCAAAATAATACGATAGACACTGAGAAAATAATAATAAGCTACTTGAACAACAACAATACAGTTATATTTACGGAATAAAAAGAATAAAACAAATAGATTACTATTTTATTTACTTTTTTTTAAAGGAAAGAAATATACAACTAATTTTAGGCACTTTTAGACAAGAGAAATGTTTGATTTAAAAATTAATTTTTTCTACCAGTGCCCATCTGTACTGCCAGGCTTCTCTTAAGAAACCCGCCAATATCCGCCAATCCCTACCATTCAAATATTCTTCAAAATCAGATTTGCTTAAAAGAAGTGTATTAAAATATTTTTTCCTTATATTACCTAATATTGGGCAAACGGACACAAAGTGAAAAACGGATTCTATTTCATTCAGATTGCACAATGAACATGTGTAGATTTTATTAGTCATCCAAGGTTTAAAATTAAGGTCAACAAGTTCTGCTCTCGCTTTAATACTCCAGGATATTACGCTAATATCAGATGTTTGGCACAATACATGTCTGTCGCCGAGGTCAAGGTCGAGGGTCAGATATTGTTGGTGATAGAGTGATGTACGGGCTCTGCCTAGACAGTCTGCCCGCCACCTCCCCCTCACCCCCTCAACCACACTCATCAGCTGTGACTGCAGTCTGTCCAACCTGTCTATTCTAAAATCTATAAAAATCCCACAACTGAGGCCTAACTCTCTCCATTCTCTGCTCCAGCCTATATTTTTGTCTATAATTTGTTCGGCTAAGATTTTTGTCAGGCGGTTTGGTTCTGATGATAGATTCTTTAAAATGTAGTTTAAATTTTGACTCATGGTGTAAAAGTATATTTTTTCTGATAGGGTCTCTAAATAAATCACATAATTTGGTGTATTGTGGGGCAAACGGAACAACTTCCTGATAAATTGTTTATGTATTGATTCGACATATTTACTCTCCTTAAAGCCCCATACCTGTGCTCCGTAGCCTACAATTGATTTTATAATGGAGTTGAAGACAATATATTTAGTGTTAATTGGTATCATTTTGTTGGTGATCAGGTTCTCCCACACAACATTTAACGCTAAATTGGCAGTCCTGGCTTTCTCTTTAAAATGATGTTCCCATGATAATGTAGATGTAAACGTTATGCCTAGATATTTGTATTGATTGACTACTTCTATACGGTCTCCTTTATACCACCATATATTGTTTCCACTTAGCCTGCCACCTTTTCTAAACACCATGACCTTGGATTTGTTCAGGTTTACGACCAGGTTCCACATGTCACAATAGTTTTCGAGTCTTTTAATCATGTGCTGTAGTCCTTGGGCTGTAGGTGACATGAGAACAATATCGTCTGCATACATGAGGATATTAACTCTGGACCCACCAAAACTACACCCCCCTTCCAAGATATCTGGCAGATCATTTATGAACATTGAGAACATAAGAGGGCTCAGAATACATCCTTGTCTTGAACCGGCTGTAGTAGCTGAGATTCATTCAACTACAATACAATAACTAATGTTACAATGTGAGTACAGTACCTGTATTTCGGTACCAACAGGACAAGGGCTATTTGCAACAGGGGGGGTGGGGCTATTTGCAGCAATACGCAATGCGGGTAAATTGCATGCATGGCGATAATTGCTTTTATTATTTATTTATTTAATTGAATTACATTATAGGTAATTAGTGATGTGATTAAACCATAACTCAAAAACAACATTAGAAAAGCAATCATGGTAACATCTTGTAAGCAACTGTTTTGATCAGGGGATAGTAGTCTCCATTTCCTTTAATTGGGCTTTTCTTACTGGTAAGGAGTGGCGGCTAGCCCATAAGGATTCTCGGACGCCGCCCTCCCAACAATACATAGATAAATTAAATTTTAATATTATTCAGTCAAATTTAATTAAAATTACTTTAACGAGTACCTACTTTAAACAATATACAACATAAATATATCAAATAATTGGATAATTCAATTCAGTAAAGACTAATTTTTTATCGTCCCTTGCTTAGTAAGGACAGCACGGACGGCGGCCAGACCGTCCCAATCCCAATACATGTAGTCTTATGGCAGAACAACCGAACAGCGCTGAGGGTGCCATGACGTCATTCCAATGCCAATGGGCATTCCAATGTATGGGCGCTTTGAGGCAAAGTCCAAAAATGTGCGCGCACTCTAAAATCAGGGCAGCCACCACAATCAGGATATTCTGTATGACAAGCTACCGTTATAATGGGTAAAACTGATGTTGGCGCCCCTGTTTGTCATAACTCAAATCAAACCATACTTACTTACTTACTCCTCTGTGGCCACACAAATCCCAAGTGATTTTTGGCCTCGCCAACAATGCGCCTCCACTGCTGCCTGTCCTCTGCTGCCTCCAAACTTGCTCCTAACCTCCTGAGGTCCTGCCTCACTTGGTCATTCCATCTTAATCTGGGCCGTCCCAGCGGCCGTCGTCCTTCTGGTTGCCCCATCCATACCCTTTTAATGAGACGTAGGAATTGGCTAACTCAGGAACTCGCTAACTCGGTCGTGTGTCGGAACTGGCTAACTCTGGAACTGGCTAACCGTCTCAGTCTGGAATTGGCTAACTCCGGAACCCACTAACCCGATTTTGTCTCGCGGCGGAATTCGCTAACTCTGGAAGTCGCTAACCCGGCCGCGCCCACTGCACGGAGCGTTGCCAACCTTGTATGACAAAATAATCGTACACTGCCGTATTTCAAAATGTCAGTGTCAATAAAGATATAGTAAATGTTATTGTTTTTTGTTATCAATTCCACTTTTAACTAGCCCAAAGTAATTCAAAGACAATTAAAAAATCATGAAAAAGTGTTTTTAGCGAATTTCCCTATAGGGAAGTAGCTATTACCGTAGGTGGCACGGTAAGACCTAGACCCGGGGCCGATTTACTTTTTCATTTTGATGTCCCCAGAGGCCAAAAACACCATTCATTCAAATTTTTACTTTCTCCCCCTATACCATAGTATATGGAGAAAGTATTGTTTTCGTCAAAATTTTTGAGTTTGAGTTTTGAGTGGATATATTCGTTTTGGGTCCCCCTGGACCCAAAAAAGTGGTTTTCGAAGTGATGTCTGCGCGTGTGTGTGTGTGTGTGTGTCTGTGTGTCTGTGTGTCTGGATGTGTACAGAGCTAGAGACCACACCTGTGGTCCGATTTCGATGAAATTTGGTATGTAGGTTCTAATTCATGGTATCTCTAGGCGTTTTTTTCATTTTTTTGAAATTTTTATTTTTAATGGGGATTTTCCCATAAAAACCCATAAAAAACTGGAAAAATCGAATTTTCTCGAAAATGGCCTGAAAGATTTTGATAAAAATTTAGTATGTTGTAGCCCTTTAAATTTTGAATAAAATGGTACAAATCCCATATCTGTAAAAATTACGGTTCAAAAGTTATGGTCAAATATGTTATTTTCCCATAAAAACCCCATAAAATAACAAAAAATATGATTTTTTTAAAAAATCCGGTTTTGATTTAACATAGTATGTTATAGTCTTTACAGTTTTGATAGTTTTTTTTTTATTTTTTAGAAATTTTTATTTTTAATGGGGATTTTCCCATAAAACCCCATAAAATAACGGAAAAATATGATTTTCCCAAAAATGGCCCGAACGATTTTGATAAAAAAATAGTATGTTATAGTTCTTTATATTCTGAACAAAATGGTACAAATCCCATTTCTGTAAAAATTACGGTTCAAAAGTTATTGTAAATTATGTCATTTCCCCATAAAACCCCCATAAAATAACAGAAAAATCGGATTTTCCCAAAAATGGCCCGAACGATTTTGATAAAAATTTAGCATGTTATAGTCCTTTAAATTGTGAACAAAATTGTACAAATCCCATTTGCGTATATTTACTCTCACCACTTACATATGATAAAGGTTTTTGACAAACTTATGGGAGAAAGTATGTGTCAGAATACTGATACCGTTTATTATATATGTATATATATATAGACTTATATATACATATATATATAGACTTATATATATATATATACACGTCCGTGAACGCGATAACTTGAGTAATTTTTGTCCGATTTTGATGAAATTTATTTTAAAGGTGTAAAGCGGGATAAACTTGAATGAGTTCGCGAACCAGCACGATCGGACCATGGGAACAGGGCTTTACGGGGGGATTTATGGGGTAAAAATTGGTTTTTCTCACTTTTGACCCTCAAAACACAAAATTTCCCGATTTCTCTTTAGACTTTTAATAATTTAGTATATAAAAGTATTTTTGTTCGATTATTAGTAACGGAAAAAAATTGTAAATTTAAAATTCCCATGTTATTCTTATGGAGAATATTGTCAAATGTTGTAGTTTGCTTGTTTATGGATATATTTTGATCAAACTTGGCAAATTTATTTATTTTGTACTAAGCTATCAATATTTTACTCGAAAACACACTTTATTAGTTTCCTTGTAGCAGCAAACCTAGGTACTCGTTAAACCTAATGTTATTAAAATATATTTAACTGAAAATAAATTCAGACAAATGGAAATTCGCTTAGTCGGCAGGTTTGCTGCGGCGGGGGTATTTTTTATTAAACTGTACAATGGCCAGTTAAATGTTTATGATTTCGATCTCAAATATAAATGCCATCAGTATAAAAGAAAATAATAGAATATGAAAAATATTGAAATTTCAGTTTAATTGGTACCAAATAATTAAACCTCTACGAAACTAAGCTAAAATACACGCAAGTTCTTAAACACGGAAAACAGATTTATGTTACATGTTATAAAACCGTTTTTAGATTGTACACCTAAGCACCACTAGTAAAAAATAGTAGAAGATATAATATTCATATAATAAAACGTGACACGGTAATTTTAATTCACGATTCTTAATAAACGAATTGACGGATTTGAGTGTTGGGTTTCCTTTATATTGCTTTCACAATCGATATAAACTATACCCAGCCATTGCTCGGTTCACCGTTCCCCAGTACTGAGCTTCACAATAAACAATAGCTTCAATCAATCAATCAATCAATCAAAATAACTTTATTCATATTGTACATTTTGTACAGAATGGAGTCAGTTATAAAAACACAATATTAAACTTAAGACTACTTACAAAGAATGTTATTATTATAAAAAAAAATCAAATTTCAGGAAGTTGGAAAAAATCTTCTAATTTATACAAGGGTCTGTTGGTGAGAAATAATTTCAAACTTTTTTTAAATAAATTAAAATTACTTATATTTTTTATATTGTCAGGTAAGCTATTGAAATATTTAACACCACTATAAGATGGAATTTTTTCATAAACCGATAAATTATGTCTGTTGAACACCAATTCATTACCTTTTCTGGTTGAATATGTATGAAAAGAGTTCAATTTTGGCAATCTTTCATGGTTTGATTTAATATAAAGGGCTATTTGATAAATGTATAAGCTAAAAACAGTCATAATTCCTATTTCTTTAAACTGCTCTTTTGCGGATGTTTTTGACTTTAGTTTTAACATAATGCGAATTGCTTTTTTTTGAAGTTCCAGAATGCTATTTAGGTTAAAATTTGATGTGCCCCCATAAAGACACAACCCAAAAGAAATATGTGATTCAATTAAGGAATGATATACTATTTTTAAGGTTTTTAAACTACTAAACTTTGACATCTGTCTTAATGCATGTATGCCTGAGTTGACTTTATTACAAACGTTTTCAACATGACTGTCCCAGTTGAATTTATCATCTATATGCAATCCAAGAAATTTTATTGTTTTAACTTCATTTAGTAAAATTGTATCCATAAAAATATTAAATTCAGGTGAATTTTTGCTCGTTGAAGAAAAGTTTATATAATTAGTTTTTATTGTATTCGGTAATAAATTGATTTCATTTAAATATTGGTTACATTTGGTAAGCTCAACAAAAGAAGAGACTTCCACATCAGCATTTGAATTTCCGGATATTTTTATATTGATGTCATCAGCAAATAAACAAACACGATTGGGAGATTCTATCAATGAGGGGAAGTCAGTTAAGTAAATTAAGAATAATAAGGGCCCCAATATTGATCCTTGAGGGACACCATACTTAACAATTTTCGTTGAGGAAGTGTAAGTAATCAATTGATTATGGCTATTTACGTGATCAATTGTGACTTACTGCTGCCTGCCTGTAAGATAAGATTCAAACCAA
Organism: Macrosteles quadrilineatus; assembly: GCF_028750875.1. Taxonomy (NCBI): domain Eukaryota; kingdom Metazoa; phylum Arthropoda; class Insecta; order Hemiptera; family Cicadellidae; genus Macrosteles; species Macrosteles quadrilineatus. The sequence continues at coordinate 90,792,620 of NW_026542594.1, read as the reverse complement.
AGCCAAGCTCTCCCTTTTACACCGTTATATTTAAGTTTTTCAAGAAGTAAATCATGTGAGACACTATCAAAGGCTTTTGTTAAGTCTAAGAATATTCCCACTACTTTTTCCTTTGAATCAATTGAATTAATTATAGATTCACAGAAATCGACTCCTGCGTCAATCACGGACCTTCCTTCTCTAAAACCATATTGTTCCTTATCTAATAAATTATTTTCCTCTAAGTATTTTAAAAGTTGTATATGCACAACTCGCTCAAAAATTTTTGAAAATGAGCATAACAATGAGATAGGTCTGTAATTACACACTTCTTCTGGGTTACCATTTTTATAACAAGGTTTAATTTTTGATTTTTTTAATTTTTCGGGGAAAATTCCAGAGATAAAAGAAGAGTTTATAACATGTACTAATGGTAATAATATATATAGACGAGCCTGTTTAATTATTGGCATTGGTATTTCATCCCAGCCAGTGGAAAATTTATTGTCAAAAGAAGTTATAATATTATCCAGCTCTTCATAAGTAATTGGTGAAAGACTGAATTTTGATATCAATTTTTGGGAGGGTGAAATAATATTTTTCGAACCAGTAGAAGATATTAGTTTGGGCAATATGTCATTTTCAACCATCATTGTATAGTAATCATTAAAGAGATGACAGACTTCTTCAACGTCCGTGCAGTTATTGGCTTTAATATATGGTAAACTTAAGCTTTCACCATGGCTTGGTTTATGATTTGCTCCAACTTCCCTATTTACAATATCCCATGTAGTTTTACTAACATTTCGTGATTTTTCCAATAAGCTATGATAATAATTACATTTTGTTTTTGGATAAGATTAAGTAATTTTAGCTATGGCCACCAATTCATAGAATTGTAACAAACAAGAACGCCTGGGTCCATTTAGAATCAGCCTAGAGAAAAACTCCAGACTTTTAAAAAGTAGGCCTACTGAAAGACGTAAAATTAATATTAGTTCAACAAAATTAAGAGGATGACCCCGGGTCTACACTAATAGCCTACGATAAAAGAAATTTACAAGTTGTATTCATGCATAGACTAACTTTTAATGCAATCCATGAATACATTAGGCCTACCACTTTATAATGTATTGATAAATATTTATTTAAATTCATTAGCTCTATTTAAAAATACATTACCACTACAATGTAATCCTTTAATGACGTTTAACGTGTAAATTTTATTATGATTTATGATTCAAGGTTACAAGCCCAGTATATAAAATACGAACTCAATAATTTTAATTGCAGCAATTTACAAAATGGTATTTATTCGAATAAGAGAAACAAATGGCGGACTACGAAAATAGATATTTCATAACATGTAATAGATCCAAATTAAATGTGCATTTTTATCTTTTTGCATACCAATAAGCTACTATTTAAGTAAGAAACTCACATATGAAACATACTCCCTTATATTAGTACATTTATCATCATTATGGATCAGCTGAAGACAGTTTTATTGTTAGTTCTGTCCGGTGCACTGTCTTTAGAGGTCGTGTTTTGTTTACAATTGTTTCTTGTTTTCAGTAATTTAAAACCTCGTTTAAACAAATAAAACGTTCTAATCACAACTAATAACACGTCCCCTAGTTATATAACCAAACAGTAAAGAACAAATCATGAAGTAAAAACTTTGTCGACACTAGCGATCAGTGTCACCGGACATGAACTAGACACGAAAAACGAGCTTCAAAGTTTACAATGGGATGTAAAGTTTACTTGTGTTGGTTAGTCTATAGTAAGACTATAATGCATTTTCCACAATAATAGTTATAGAATAATGTTAAACATACTTCTAAATATATTTATTTTATCGACTACGTTAATCTTACTCCTAATTAATCGTAGGATACGACATTATGGTACCGATACGATATAGGTACTACACTTTCGGCAACACTGGCCAAAAATATTCGTGCTTGGCTCCCATTGGGCGGCTCGCGAGGCTTCTGATTGGGTGTTAGCGAGTTCCGCCGAGGGACCGAGTTAGCGACTTCCGTACGAGGACGGAATTCGCTAACCCGGCTCTAGAGCGGGTTAGCGGGTTCCGGAGTTAGCCAATTCCAAAACCGAACAAGTTAGCGAGTTCCTCTCATCGACCAAATTTGAAGATAGGGCGTTTAACATGGGGTTAGCGAGTTCCAGAGTTAGCCAATTCCGCAGACCCCTTTTAATCATACTGTTAACATCTCTTCTATATACGTACCCCAGCCATTGTAATCTTCTGCTCTTTACCATTGCTATAATATCTGTATCTGGGTCATTATAAAGTTCTCTTAGTTCTTGGTTCTTCCTTATCCGCCATTCACCATCGTCATTAATAGGTCTAAACACTCTACGCAAGATTTTATTTTCAAAAACTATTAATTTCTTTTCATTTTGCTTTGTAAGCGTACAGACTTCTGCTCCATATAGTAGAACTGGTTGTATTATTACTTTATACATCTTTATTTTAGTTCTTCTGGTCAGGAGTCTACTTCTAAATAGTTTTGTTAGACTCCAATAGCACCGTTGAGCTGCTGCTAATCTACTTTAGATTTCGTTGTCTTGTCTGCTTTTACTTGTTATTGTCCCTCCAAGATATTAAAAATTGTCAGTTTTTGTGAATTTAAAATGACTTCCAAGTCTGGTTGGTTATCAGGTAGTCTACTTATCTTCATTATCTTAGTTTTTCTCTTCATTTATTTTTAGTCCCACTTTTTGTGTTTCAGTGATTAGCTTTTCTGCTAGATCCTTAATATCCTTTTTATTTTCTGCTATAAGTGCCACATCGTCTGCAAATGCTAGAACGTTTGTCTTTCCGTTAATCTTTGCACCTCTCTGAAGACTGCTCACCTCTCTCAGCGCTTCTTCAATGACTAGATTAAATAATAATGGGGATAGTGCATCGCCTTGTCTTAGTCCTGTGTTAATTGAGGTGTCTGAGTTTTCATTTTCACTCTCAGCGCTTCTTCAATGACTAGATTAAATAATAATGGGGATAGTGCATCGCCTTGTCTTAGTCCTGTGTTAATTATAAAGGTGTCTGAGTATTCATTTTCTACTTTGACTTTTGATATGGTCTTAATTGTGCACATTCTTGTAAGATTGACAAGTTTCTTTGGAATCCTGTGTTTTTTCATCAACTTCCACATTTTTTGTCTTGATATGCTATCATAAACTTTTACAAAGTCAAAAAAAAGAATAATATAAGTCTTTGTTGTATTCCCAGTATTTAGATGCTATTTCTTTCAATATGAAAATCTGGTCGGTTTTTGATCTGCCTGCCATAAATCCTGCCTGGTGTTCTCCCACTATGCTTGCAGCGTATTTTTCTATTCTATTAAGAATTATTTTAGAGAGGATTTTGTAAGTTGTGCTTAAGAGTGATATTCCTCTGTAATTTTTGCAGCCTAGTTTGTCACCCTTCTTATGGATGGGGACAATTACAGCTTCCTGCCATTCAACTGGTATTTTCTCCGTTCTCCATATTTTCACAATCAGCTTGTATAAATATTCTTCTAGAATCGAGCCTCCATTCTTAATTAGTTCTACTGGTATCATTTCTCCACCTGGGGCTTTTCCATTCTTAGACTTTTTACTACATTTTTCACCTCTTCTCGGGTCGGCTCATCAATAGCTTCATCTACATTTTCTGTACCTATTTGTATTTCATTTCCTATTCCACTGACCTCTTCACAATTCAATAGATCTTCAAAATAATCTTTCCATGTATTAAGAACTTTTTGTTTTTCACAAACCAATGTGCCATCCATACCTCTGATTCCAAAGACTCGTGGTTGATACCCCTTTTGAAAAAAATCTTACAGTTCTATGAAAATCTTTTGCGTTGTTCCTTGATCGGTCTTCTTCTGCCCTTATTATTTTGCTATTTATGTATTTCCTCTTTTCAGTTCTCAGTATTCTAGTCGTTTCTCTGTTAATTCTTCTATATTGTTCTTCCGCTTTAGCAGTTTGTTGGCTCAAAGCACGCGCTTTAGCTTTCTTTTTTTCAATGACCATTTTTCTGCATTCTACATTGAACCGCTTATTTTTGGGAGGTTTCTTATTAGAGAATGAAGATTTTGTTGCATCTTTTATTGATGTTTTAAACTTTATCCACATTTTCTCTACTTGTTCTTCTGATTCTATCTCCTCATCTCTTGTATCATCCAACTCCAGTGGGTCAAATCTATTATATAAAACACTCTACGTTTTTTGGTTCAAAATGAATAATTTTGTCTACATTGTGTTTTTCTCTTTTTTCAAGTTTTAATTTTTGCCTTATTTTTGCTAAGACTAGAAAGTGGTCTGTTCCACATTCAGCACCTCTCAGACTTTTAACATCCATCACTGATGATTTATGTCTTACATCTATCCACGGGCGTCACCGCCATAGGGGACATGGGGGACGCGTCCCCCCCCCCAATGTTTGAAAAGTCAGTTTTGTAAATTTAAACGTACATTTCGTTCTTAAAACACGCAATGCCATAAAACAGGCATCATCAATGTAGTTTTTTTTAAACTTAATAAGCGATGGCAGGAGTAATATTAAGTTCCACATAGATAAACTTTGTGGACAATAGCACAACGAATAAAACAATATTACGGTATGGAAAGTTGTACAGTACGCATCATCCAATTTTTACAGCAGTCAGCTGTAGACAATAGACATGCTATAGGGCAAAGGCGAGTGCCGAGGCGCGAGTGAGGACGGGGAAACAGCTGATTTCCTGATGTTCCATACTCATAGGCTAAGTTAGTTGTGAAATTGTCTGCTAGCCACTGACTTTACACAGGCATCAATAAGCAATCAGCGTAGGCTACTACCAGTAGCATATTACCATTGACTATATAAACACTAGTGTTAAAGTTTATATAGTCAATGCCATTACTGAATTCGATACTACTGTATACAAATTGTAACAGATATTATGAAATGGAGAAAAACGTAAGGTTAAAAAACGTGTACCGGTATCTACTTGCTTGCATGGCATATAACAGGTGAAATGGAAGGTTTTAGGACAATTGGGCACAGTTTTAGCCGTTAGAAATGACTTTATTAAGACACCATACGGCTTTTAGGAGATATGGCTTCGTAGTCTACACAGTAGGCCTATGTTTTGAAATTCATGAATGCAAGTTCACCATAGTTTGATTTTTTTAATGTCTACTTGCTCATGACAAAGACAAATAACAGGTGAAACGGGAGGTTTTTGGACAGTTGGACACAGATATAGACTAATGGCTTTAAAAAGTCAGTAAACAGCTTTTATGAGGATACGGCCGTAGCCTACAATATGTTTTGAGATTTATGAATGCAATCGTCATAGTTAGTTTTAAAAATGTCTACTTATTCATGACAAATAAATGGGGAAATAGGAGGTTTTGCACACAGTTCTAGACATTAAAACTGGCTGTAGAAAGTCGCCCAACGGCTGTAGGAGGATATGCCGTAGTCTACAGTGTGTTTTGAAATTCATTAATGCAATCGTCATAGTTTAATATTATTAAAATGCCTATTTGCTCATGACAAACAACAGGTTAAATGGGAGTTTATGGACAGTTGGGCACGGTTTTAGGTGTGAAAAAAGGCTTTAGAAAGTCACCAAACGGCTTTGAAAACTCCAAATTTTCAAAGCCCCCCAAGCCCCCCGGTGGTCCCCCCTGACAAGGTCCTCTTTTGTCTCCCTCAAAGTTTTGATGCTGACGACGCCAATGCATCTATCAGAACATGATAAATTTGATTTATTGTCCTTTCATCCGGAGATTTCCAAGTTTGCTTGTGTATGTCTTTTCTTGGAAAGCTTGTACTTGCAACAAAGAGATTATGGGAGGTTGCATAACTTAACAATCTTATCCCATTGTCATTTGAGACATCATGTCAACTTTCTTTTCCAGTTATGCTCCTCCATATACTTTCCTTTCCTACTTTGGCATTGGCGTCCCCTAATATAATTTTCATATCATATCTAGGAATGTTATTTATTGTGTCTTCTAGTTGGGAATAGAAAGTCTCCTTTATGTCATCTTCTTTTTCCTCTGTGGGAGCATAAAAGGTAACTACCGATATATTCTTAATTCTGCCCTTCTAGATTGAATAGTGCTTATTCTCTCACTAATAGGATTGAACTTTATCACAGACTCCAGTAAAGCTTTTTTAATTGCAAACCCTACGCCAGCGTAGTGTCTGCCCTCATTACATCCACTATACAATATTTGGTAACTCTTAGTATTTACTTTGCCACAATATGGCCACTTTGACTCTTGAAGAGCGACTAGATCCATTTGGTAACTTTCTAATTCATCGTTCAATATATTAATTTCGTTAAACCATCTAATTTCTAAATTTAGAAAACAACTGAGCTAACCTCAAAATGTTATTTTGGTTTGGTGGTGATGTTTAGTGATAAATGAATAGTAATGTAGAAGTTCCCCTCAAGGGTAGTTGTCTGTCAACTACACAGAGGCCTCTGGTACGCTGGCAACCCCGAGGTACCCTAGCCAACCCCCAGATCTCTCCTCTTCCTCGTTCTGGGTTCTATGGCCAGCTAACTTCCTCTTTTTGCTGGCCCTTCTTTCTTCTTCGATTTCCTATTGAAGAATCTTCTTCCCTTCCCCTTTTCTTTTCGCTTTTGCTTCTTGTTTCAGCCGAACATCAGTGGTGTCATGCGACCCGTGCCGAAGAGGTGAATGCCACCGGGCTCCCCAGCGGTGGTGCGTACGGAGCCTCCAGGACACCGGGCGACCTCCTGGAGAAATCAGCCTTACCCGGACATGCGGGGCTCTGTCTGGGCTCGAGCTCCAAATCCCTTGCTTCTCGTGGGAACACCATGGATCGAAATAAAGCAAGGAGAAACAATTGAGGAAGCAATCCTGGAAAGACTCCAGCCCTTAGAGGATGGTTCAAATCCAGCGTTTGCAGGAATCTACATGGAAAAAGGTGCCCTTATCATTGCCTGCCTCAGCAACGCCACCAAGCGATGCCTGGAGGGACTGTTCCAGACTCTCAAGCCATTAAGAGGAGCAACTTACCCTCAAGGCAGTGCTGAGAAAGGACATCCTGAAATCCACGAGGGTATTCTTCAGAGCACATCCTAAGCTACTGAAGAAAACTCCAGAAAAAGTCATTGAAATGTTCACAATGCAAAACCCCACTCTCAATGTCAAGGAGTGGAAGGTACTGCCGGCCAAACCAGATCAAAAAGGGTACGGATTCGTCTGTTTCCTGGATGGGGTCTGTTTCAAGGCTGTGCAGTCCACCAACTTCAGAGCCAATCTAGGTTTCTGGCAGGTCTCACTTGTCACAACTCCGGTTAAGGACAATGCTCAGTGTCCTCCAGATACACAAGTCCTACAGCATAACAAGGCTGTCTTTGATGCCGCCTTCTGCCAGTTCTTCCTCAAAGAAGGATTTGACCTGGCACTCATTCAAGAACCATGGCTGCACCAAGGAAGAGTTGCAGGCCTGGGAGAAACAAAGGGTGTACGTCTCTCTAAGGAATAGAGAGAGCTCGAGCTCTTGGTGGAAGCAACCAGCGCTGGTAATCAAAACTACTCCAAGGTTGTGACGCCAACGCACACCACATCAACGGATGGGGAAGCTCAGACATCTATCCAAGAGATGAGGCTCTCCTTCAATATCTAATTTCAAACCACCTGTACATTTGTAATGTGGGTAACCAACCGATGTTTGTCACAAGAACAAGGCGGAAGGTCATAGACATTACTGTTAGTACGGAACGCATTTACAGAGTCATAGAAAACTGGTACGTAAGTAAGGAGGCCTCGTTATCTGACCACAATTACATCTGCTTCAGCATGCTAAGTGACACTGTCACCCCCTCCTTCCGAATTTCCAGGAGAACAGACTGGTCACAGTATAACTCTGACCTACAGATCCAGTTGGGATCTGTGAGTGGGAGGGTCAGCTGCTTTGCAGACATTGACCAAATTGCGACCGACTTACAGGCCGCAATGATCACTTGCTTCCATGACAACTGTCCTCTGGGACTGAGAAAACGCAGTACCAGCACTAGATGGTGGACTGCGGATTTGACTCGCATGAGGGCAGGTGTCAGAAAACCATTCAACCAATGCAAACGGAGTGGTAAGTGGGAGTCATATAGAAGGGCACTTACAGAATACAGCCTTGCAATAAAAAAAGCCAAACAAAATTCATGGAGACAGTTTACACAGGAGGTAAAGAGTCTCAGTGCTGCGGCCCGCCTTCAGCGTGTTCTAGCGTCCAAACCTATTGGACTCTTGGGATCTCTTACGGTACCAGGAGGGCAATACCCCACTGGGGTTGGTGGAAGTCACAAACACAGGAGTGCCCGGCTGCACGGATATAAGTTCTTGGCCTAGAACTGACCATGAAAGCTGGAATATAGCCAGAAGGGTTGTCACTCTCTCTAAAGTTAAATGGGCAATCAATAAGTTCGGTCCATTTTAGTCTCCTTTGGGAGACGGCATTTATCCAGCTATGCTTCAGCAAGGACCGGATGCCCTCAAGCTCCTCCTGTGTGAACTCTTCCGAGCGAGCTTGGCCTACAGGTACATCACTCAGGCCTGGCGTCTCAACAGGGTGGTCTTCATTCCCGAGGAAAGGCAGACTATGCCAAATTTTTCCGTCCCATCAGTCTTTTCTCATTTCTCCTCAAGACCTTGGAAAAGCTGGTGGAGAGGCACATAAGAAAGGGTGTACTTTTCAACACACCTCTTCATTGCAATCAACCAGCTGCCCAGCTGGCTGGGGTACCAGCTAGGTAAGTCCTGCGAAACCGCTCTGCACGAGTTGGTCAGCAGAATTGAGGACAGCCTGGTTGCTAAGGAATAGCCCTAAGCACCTTCACGGACATTGAAGGAGCCTTCGACAATGTAACATACGGAGCAATGGTGTGGGGAGTTTGTGAGCGTGGACTCGAGCAATCTTTGTGTAGATGGACAGAGTCTATGCTTAACTTAAAACGCACCGTAGCCGACTTTCTTGGTGAAAAAATTGTTATCGCACCCACAAAAGGATGTCCACAGGGAGGTGTACTTTCATCCTTACTGTGGAACCTTATGGTGGACGGTATTTTAACTGAACTCACCAGCAAGGGCATCTTTGTCCAGGGCTACGCAGATGACGTAGTCCTCATGGTACAAGGAAAATTCACAAACATTGTAGCTGACGTCATGAATGTCAACCTGCAATGTGTTAAACAATGGTGTCTCAGAGAGGGACTTAACATTAATCCTTCTAAGTCAGTCGTAGTTCCTTTCACCAGGAAAATGAACTTGGATTCTCTTTCCATGCTGAAAATTGGCACTACTCAGCTGGGAGTGTCGAGTACGGTCAAGTATTTAGGACTGACACTTGACTCCAAGCTGACGTGGAACAACCACCTGAATAATGCACTTAATAAGGCCAAATGGGCGCTCATGATGTCCAGGAGATTTGCAGGAACCGCCTGGGGAATATTAAACCCCACATAGCACTCTGGCTATATGAGGCTGTGGTCAGGCCTCAGATTACCTATGGCTTACTAGTCTGGTGGACAAAGGTGAATCAGGTAACTGTAATAGCCAAACTAGAAAGCATGCAAAGGCTCGGCACGCTACAGGCCACTAGAAGTCAGCTAATCTAGAAGTCGCTCTTGGGCTGCTACCTCTGAACATCTTCATCAGATCTGAAGCCCTCAAGGCAGCTTACCGTCTGAGGGTTGCAAATCTGTGGAGGGAAGGCCTTTCAGGGGCAGGCCACTGTGCCCTGTGCTTGACATGACCTCGGACTTCCTAAGCAAGGAAGCAGTTTTCACCAATCCCTTCAATGTTGAATTCCACTCCAGAGATGAGTGGAAACATCAGGAAGGGCATCTCCAAGATATGGAGAGCTTCGTCTGGTACACAGGCGGCTCCCTAATCAATGGAATTTCTGGTTTTGGAGTTTACAGTCGATCGCCCAGAACAGAACTTTCAGTAAGTCTGGGACGATACTGTACCATCTTCCAGGCAGAAATCTATGGCATCTTGCCTTGTGCAAACCTAGGACTAGCCAGACGCTACCAAGACAGGAGGATAGTGATTTTGTCTGATTGACAGGTTGCTCTCAAAGCTCTTGACTCGAATGAAGTCACCTCAAAACTGGTCTGGGAGAATTTCAACACCCTCTGCAAACTTGTCTCACAGAACTCTGTAACTCTCGGCTGGGTCCCAGGCCATGTAGACATTGGCGGCAACGAGAGTGCAGACAAGCTGGCAAAAAAAGGTGCGAGCATGCCACTCTATGGACCAGAGCCATTTTGTGGCATCAGCAAAGCTGCCGCTTAACATGCAATCAACAAATGGTCCAGGGGACAACACCTTGAGGGTTGGCGTAATTATCCTGGACAATCACTTGGCAAAAAACTGCTCTCAGAACCTAGCACCCTCTTCACTCGCTGGCTGCTTAAGCTGGGGAGAGGGCAGGTCAAGCAGGTACTTACTCTTATCACTGGACACGGCCATTACAGGAAACATCTCCACACTCTAGGAATTGTCAATGACAAGCAGGAGTGTCGACTTGTCGGATTGCGACGGACTTGGGGCTAGGAGAAGGGCTCTGTTTGGTCTAAAGCAGCCAGGTGATGTACCAGACGCTAACATTGGGAAAAGCTCCTGCACCTAGTCAAGGACAGGCATAGTCTTGGCTTACCCAGTTAGTGGCAAGTGGGATGCACAATAAGCTTCAGTTGACGTGCTTGGACCACAAGTCTGTTGTAATGTCTAACTTACATATTCACATTGCCTGCCTAATTTGTTATAACATATGGTTTATGTTATATTTCTATATTGTTATGAGTTTGTTTATAGTTGACTTGTTTACTTTCCATATTCTATCTTATTCAAAATTAAATTAGTTTCATGTTAACTAACTGTCTAAATTATTTTATATAATCAGAGTAATTACCGCTGCAGCTCAACTCTGCTATTTCTACAACATCATTTTATGGGCCTCCTGTTTGCTGAATTTTAATTTCTCTGATTATTTTGTCCAAGTTCACCAACTTTGAAAATGTATCAACCTCCTTCAATAGAGAAATTGAAAGGCCGTGAAAACTATGATACATGGAAAGTTGCCGTTCAAGCATATTTGGAAGATTGTGAGCTCTGGGACTGTATTTTGGGAACTGAAGAAGATATAAAGAAAGTGACAAAATGTAAATCCAAAATCATATTGCTAATTGATTCAGTTAATTATGTCCATGTCCAATCAGCAGAAACAGCCAAGGAAGCCTGGGAAAATTTAGAAAAGGCATTTTCTGACAAGGGTTTGACCCGAAGAGTTGGTTTGCTGCGATTGTTAACAACAACAAGGCTAGAAAATTGTAAGTCCATAGAAGATTATGTTAATCAAATCTTGTCAACGGCCCACAAGCTAACCAACATTGGTCTGAAAGTGGGTGATGAGTGGGTAGGAACAATTTTACTTTTTGGACTACCGGATCAATTCTAACCAATGATCATGGGTATTGAAAGTTCTGGTGTCAAGATAACGGCTGATTCAATCAAAACTAAACTACTTCAAGATGTATCTGTGGAAAATGAATCTTCCAAATGCATTGCGATGTACGGTTATGGTCGAAGAGAAAATTCAAAACCAATTTTTCAGAACAGCCACAACACTTCAAGCCCAAAACAACCCACCGAAGACAAGAAACGTCAAGATAGCAAAGGTTACAAGGGTCCTCGATGTTTCCAATGCAACGGTTATGGTCACATATCAAGGAACTGTGACAAATCCAGGAACATCAGCACGAGAAATGAAAGAGACAGTTGCAAGTCTAAACAGGACAATTCACTCTTTGCTGCCTTCTCAATGCGAACAGATGTAAGTAGTGATTGTTATCTAGATTCAGGAGCTAGTGCTCATTTATGTGTTGACAGTGTGATACTTGAAAATAAAAGGAAATCTCCACAATTGAGTATTACCACCGCTAATAATTCCACTATGGTAACTGACACAATTGGAGAGACAAACCTTTCTGTACATATTTCAGGTATTTCATCAGATGTTAAAGTTCAAAATGTATATTATGTTCCTCAGTTAAATGTAAATTTACTTTCTGTCAGTCAAATTGTGAGCAAAGGGAACACTGTGATTTTTGACAACGAAGGAGCTCAGATTTTCAATAGTGACAATGAAGTAATTGCCACAGCTTCTAAGGTCAACAACTTGTTTAAGTTAAATGTTCAACCATCTTCATGCACAGCCATGACTGCAAAATGCAATGATCAAATTCTCTGGCATAAACGTATGGCTCACCTCAACTATGATGACCTGACAAAATTGTCAAATGGCTTGGTGCATGGAATTAATCTATCTGATAAAAAGCCTGACATTCCTTGTGAATCATGTGTACTTGGCAAAAGCCACCTAGTAGACTACCTTTCCAACCAAGTAGCAGTAAAAGTAGTGAACTGCTTGAATTGGTACACTCTGACTTGGTTGGACCAATGGAAGTAAATTCTCTTGCTGGTTCTAAGTATATTCTTACCTTCCTAGATGATTTTAGCCATAAAACATTTGTTTATTTCTTGAAGACAAAGGATCAAGTTTATGAAACATTCAAATCTTTTAAACATCTGGTAGAAAATCAAACTGGAAAGAAAATCAAAACTCTGAGAACAGATGGAGGTAGTGAGTATTGTAGCAAGAGGTTTTCTGAGTTCTATGAGAAAACAGGTATTGTGCATCAGACTAGCTGCAGTTATACGCCACAACAAAATGGTAAAGCTGAGCGATTGAACCGCACACTAATGGATCGTGCCCGATTTTTATTGCTCGACTCCGAGCTGCCTAAATGTTTTTGGGCTGAAGCAGTTAATACTGTAACTTACCTGTTAAACCGCTCACCGAGTAGGACAATTTCTTCGACTCCTGAAGAATTGTGGTCAGGCCAAAAGCCAACCCTCTCTCACGTGAAGACATTTGGTTGCAAAGCTTATGCACATGTTCCAGCCGCAAATCGTAAGAAACTGGATGCAAGATCGACACCGTGTATTTTAGTAGGATATTGCTCTACAACAAAAGGCTACCGTCTCTACAATCCGAGAACAAAATCTGTACTAATTTCAAGAGACGTTACATTTTCTGAATGTGAAAATGGTAGTATTTTGCTGAAAAACTCCCAGGCTGTAAAGATTAACATCCTCCCATTTTTCACCATGTGATAAACACTGGAATCAAAGATTGACTGAGTCATTCCTACTCTAATCAAACATGAGTGTAGTTTCTGGTTATACTTACGAGAGGCTTTTTTATGTTTAGGTTGATTCATGCATATTTCTTCTGTGGGTTCTTCTGGAGGAAATGCAGAGACAACATCCATTCGGTCTATTTCTAAGTCCTTTTCAGCAGCTAATGCCATTAAATGGCGTACAGAGCTGTAACGGTCGAGTTGAGGTTTAGCACGATCATCATCACTTGCAGCATAAAAAGTTACATAATCCCCAAGAGATTTGGGAGGTTGACGGACTCTCTGAGGTCGATCACTGGATACTGGCAGCGGATTTTCTTGAAGTTCAGAACTTTCATTGACTTCAAAGTCAGAATCTGCTGAGTCATATTCAGATTGATCGGGTGCTGCTATAGGAAAATCTAAATCTTCTGGAGGAATGTAAAACATGTAATCCTCTTGATCTTGGTAATTTTTCATCAAAGCACTACCTTTTTCAAATTCAGAAAATGTCACGTCTCTTGAAATTAGTACTGTTTTTGTCCTCGGATTGTAGAGACGGTAGCCTTTTGTTGTAGAGCAATATCCTACTAAAATACACGGTGTCGATCTTGCATCCAGTTTCTTACGATTTGGTGCTGGAACATGTGCATTAGCTTTGCAACCAAATGTCTTAACGTGAGAGAGGGTTGGCTTTTGGCCTGACCATAATTCTTCAGGAGTCGAAGAAATTGTCCTACTCGGTGAGAGGTTTAACAGGTAAGTTACAGTATTAACTGCTTCAGCCCAAAAACATTTAGGCATCTCGGAGTCAAGCAATACACATCGGGCACGATCCATTAGTGTGCGGTTCAATCGCTCAGCTTTACCATTTTGTTGTTGCGTATAACTGCAGCTAGTCTGATGCACAATACCTGTTTTCTCATAGAACTCAGAAAACTTCTTGCAACAATACTCACCACCTCCATCTGTCCTCAGAGTTTTGATTTTCTTCCCAGTTTGATTTTCTACCAGATGTTTGAAAGATTTGAAGGTTTCTAAAACTTGATCCTTTGTCTTCAAGAAATAAACAAATGCTTTATGGCTAAACTCATCTAGGAAAGTAAGAATATACTTAGAACCAGCAAGAGAATTTACTTCCATTGGTCCAACCAAGTCAGAGTGTACCAATTCAAGCAGTTCACTACTTTTACTGCTACTTGGTTGGAAAGGTAGTCGGTGGCTTTTGCCAAGTACACATGATTCACAAGGAATATCAGGCTTTTTATCAGATAGATTATTTCCATGTGCCAAGCCATTTGACAATTTTGTCAGATCATCATAGTTGAGGTGAGCCATACGTGCCAGAGAATTTGATCATTGCATTTTGCAGTCATGGCTGTGCCTGAAGAGGATTGAACATCCAATTTAAACAAATTGTTGACCTTAGAAGCTGTGGCAATGACCTCATTGTCACTATTGAAAATCTGAGCTCCTTCTTTGTCAAAAATCACAGTGTTCCCTTTGCTCACAATTTGACTGACAGACAGTAAATTTACATTCAACTGAGGAACATAATGTACATTTTGAACTTTAACATCTGATGAAATACCTGAAATATGTACAGAAAGGTTTGTATCTCCAATTGTGTCAGTTACCATAGTGGAATCATTAGCGGTGGTAATACTCAACTGTGGAGATTTCCTTTTATTTTCAAGTATCACACTGTCAACACATAAATGAGCACTAGCTCCTGAATCTAGGTACCAATCACTACTTACATCTGTTCGCATTGAGAAGGCAGCAAAGAGTGAATTGTCCTGTTTAGACTTACAACTGTCTCTTTCATTTCTGGTGCTGATGTTCCTGGATTTGACACAGTTCCTTGATATGTGACCATAACCGTTGTATTGGAAACATCGAGGTCCCTTACAATCTTTGCTATCTTGCCGTTTCTTGTCTTCGGTGGGTTTCTTTTGGCTTGAAGTGTTGTGTCTGTGGCTGTTCTGAAAACTTGGTCTTGCATTTTCTCTTCGACCATAACTGTACATCGCAATGCATTTGGAAGACTCATTTTCTACGGATACATCTTGAAGTAGTTTGGTTTTTATTGAATCAGCCGTTATTTTGACACCAGAGCTTTCAATACCCATGATCATTGGTTGGAATTGATCCGGTAGTCCAGCAAGTAAAATTGTTCCTACCCACTCATCATCCACTTTCAGACCAATGTTGGTTAGCTTGTGGGCTGTTGATACAATTTGATCGACATAATCTTCTATGGACTTACAATTTTCTAGCCTTGTTGTTGTTAACAATCGCAGCAAACCAACTCTTCGGGTCAAACCCTTGTCAGAAAATGCCTTTTTTTTTAATTTTCCCAGGCTTCCTTGGCTGTTTCTGCTGATTGGACATGGACATAATTAACTGAATCAATTAGCAATATGATTTTGGATTTACATTTTGTCACTTTCTTTCTATCTTCTTCAGTTCCCAAAATACAGTCCCAGAGCTCACAATCTTCCAAATATGCTTGAACGGCAACTTTCCATGTATCATAGTTTTCACGGCCTTTCAATTTCTCTATTGAAGGAGGTTGATACATTTTCAAAGTTGGTGAACTTGGACAAAATAATCAGAGAAATTAAAATTCAGCAAACAGGAGGCCCATAACCTGATGTTGTAGAAATAGCAGAGTTGAGCTGCAGCGGTAATTACTCTGATTATATAATATAATTTAGGCAGTTAGTTAATATGAAACTAATTTAATTGAGAATAAGATAGAATACAAAATATAACAACTGAATGTAAACAGGTCAACTATAAACAAACTCATAACAATATAGAAATATAACATAAACCATGTGTTATAACAAATTAGGCAGGCAATGTGAATATGTAAGTTAGACATTACAACAAATCCTGGGCTTGATTATTATTGTTAAAATTTCAAAAACAAGACTAAAAGACAATTAATGAACTTGAATTATATTTAACTAAGTTGGACATTATTTACAAAATCATAAAATAATAATAAATAAAACATATGTTAGTTATTAATCAGAAAGATGAAGGCAGGCAATAAGTTATAACATTTTCTCTCTCCCCCCCCCCCCCCCACCCAAGAACTGCAACCTTGGTAAGTGGGCGCCGGAATGTACCTTTGGTTGTTTTTATGTCCACAACTCTTATAACGCCATCTTTATCTGGGTAAATGGCTGATATTTGTCCAAGAGGCCATGAATTTCTTTGATTATCTTCTTCTACTAATATAGCCAAGTCCTCTACTTGAGGTGATTCTATTCGTTTGTGCCACTTGCAACGTCTTGATAAACAGGGCAGGTATTCGTGGACCCAACGCTTCCAAAAACTATCCAAAAGTGTTCTTACGCGGGCTAGATGTTTCTTACATAGTTTATCTTCATCAATATTTATTTTGTAGGCTTCGCGTAGAAAGTGTTTTGGTGTGATCGGCTCAGGGTCCAACGGGTCAATTGATAAGTTTGTGAGTGGACATGAGTTAATAATAAACTCCACGCGAGTCAAAAACGTCTGCAGTTCTTCATCTTTTAGGTACTGGGATCGCATGACACTTTTCAATGCTGTTTTTACTGACCTTATCAGTCTCTCCCAACATCCCCCAATGTGTGGCGCACGGGGAGGAATGAAATTCCATTTAATCCCACTCTTGACGACTATCCGTTGAATCTGGGCGTTATTTAAAGACTTAACAGCATTTCGAAGTTCATTGTCTGTTCCTACAAAATTCGTACCAATGTCAGAAAACATCTCAGAAGGGCAAGGTTTCCGGCTTATAAACCTTTGAATTGCCATAACGCAACTCTCCGTATTTAACGAATGAGCCACTTCGAGATGAATTGAACGAAATAGCAAAGGAATCATTTGAGATTGACAACTACGGTGCATCTCGAGCAGAAAACATCTCACAAGAAGAAAGGACCCAAAACATAGAAATCAAAATCAAAACAACACATTTAGACAGTGTTCCAATCAAAGAAAATGCGTTAGAGATGGAATGCCAACCACTGGGGGCTGAGAATATGGTTCAGGACTCTGAGAAACATTCTGACATCCTCACCAGTGTCCAGATGGTCCGAGTGGTTGGAGGGAGTACGGAAGAGCCTGATGAAGACAAGGAGATAGTTGATGATGAGCCTATAGAAACTTCCAAAATACTCAAAGTCTTGAGAGAAGCCATACTCTGGAATCTAGTGTCAAAATCAAAAACAGGATCGTCGCGGTAACTGACAAAAGAAAGATTAAGGCAGGCAATAAGTTATAACATTTGTAGTATTTTCACTTTTTAGAATTTTCAATGAGTAGGCCTTTATAGTCCCTTAAACGAGTGTGTAAGCTCCCTAATGTGACCTATAACAGTTTATCCTGTGTACTTTTTACCCTTTTCTATGTTTCAAAATAGTACCACGTGGGACTTAAATCACAGTCTTTCTTGTGATCAGTTATTCTAGAATTTATAAGCTACTAGCAGAGTACTGTCCTTTGTACGGGGTTGGTGTATAAGTATAAAATTCTTATTGCAGTTATACTCGTGCTTTGCGTTTGCAATGGGGGAGGACAATGTTTAAAAAAATTTTGTTTTTTAAATTTACGGTATTTTATAGTATAACACACCTTGTTAAAGACTAATTTCATATATATGTTATGTTCATTGATTAATCTTTTCTGCTATAACTTATTTGTGAAGATTAAATATCACATGTTTTAATATTGTTAAAAGAATAGTAAATAAACAGTTATGAAATGTTGTGAAACTGACTTTTATTTGAATTTGATATTTGACCATTTATTATTTGTGCCTAAACTAAAAAAGAACCATGTCTTACAGAAAAAGTAATAGGGAAGTTAAACCTCCAAAAAGGTATACCCCTGATCAGAATAAAAACAATGATCCTGACAAATTATCAAAGAAAATTTCTGAGAATGGAAACAATGAAACTCAAGGAATAGCATTAAGAGAAACCAGCATTACTTCTATTAGTTCAAGGAAAACAAAAAGTAAATCCACAACATCAAGCAACAGGAGACAAATGGCAATAGAACTTGAAAAGTTGGAGGAAATACAAAAACTGGAACGAGAAAATGAAGAAAAGGAGCTGGAAAAACAAAGACTGATGGAGGAGGAGCTGGAGCTACAACGGCTGGAGCTGGAAAATGAAATGGAGCAACAACGGCTGGAGAAGGAAATGGAGCAACAACAGCTGGAGAAGGAAATGGATGGAAGCTTAATATCTCAGAGAGAGGAGAGAGAATCTGCGAGTAAAGTCATAAAGTGGCTGAATGATAATGAACCGACAGTTCATTAGTGTTCATCAACCGCCATGACCACGGCTGCACAATTGCTAGCAAATTCAGTCAAAAAACCTATTCAACCAACCTCTCTTTGCCGCCAACAGCTACCAAACTTTAGTGGTAGACCAGATGAGTGGCCTATGTTCTTTACTGCATTTGAAAATACCGTAAAATTGCATTCTGATGATGACAATCTAGTATTTTTCAACTTTCAAATTCAACTTAGAAACTGTCTTGAAGGCGAAGCCTTCAAAATGATGAAACCTCTTTTTGTTTCCAGTAAAAACTTGCATGCCATAATGAAAACGTTACAGATGCGTTTCGGTAAACATGAGTTTATCATTGAGTCTATGATGAACCAAACTAGAACGCTAGCCCCTGTAACAGAAGACGATATTGTAGGCCTCATCAAATGTTCTACAACCATTCTTAACTTTGCCTCTACAGCTGAGTCCCTTCATATGGAGTACTACATGACAAACCCTCAACTACTCAGTGAACTGTTCGGAAAATTGCCTTATCAAATGAAGTACCATTGAGCTCAACATGTGAGCAGTATGTGTGTAACTAGACCTAGCCTAAGTGATTTTTCAGATTGGTTGGAGAGACAATGTTCTATCATGAGTATCTATTTTCATCAAAAAAATTACGTCCCGACTAAAAACGAAAAAATTACGAAAACAAAAAATGACTTCAAACCTGTATTGACCAACTCTTCAAAAGCAACAGTTCCCACAGTTGGCCCACTTACCTGCGTGTACTGTGGTGATAAGCACGATAATGACAAATGCTCTATCCTTCGGAAATCTGATATTTCCAAAAGGTGGAAAATGGTAGGTGAAAAAAAAGATGCTTTTCATGTTTCAAACGACATGAACTTAAATTTTGTAAATCTAAAATAGCTTGTAGTATAAACGGTTGTAAGCTGCACCATCACTGTCTCTTACATAACTCCAATCTTGAACGACCTCCAATGAAAAGAAATGAGGGAGAGTTAAAATCTAGAGATGAAATAATCGGTAATCATTTTGAAGATAACATATGAAACCGTGTTTTGCTTTGTGTCCTGTCACGTTGTATGGTCCCAAGTCTCAGGTAGATACTTATACCCTTTTAGACGACGGCTCGACTGTATCGCTTCTGGATTCATCAATTGCCGATGAACTTGGTATCAAGGGTGAGATTGTTCCTTTGACAACATGTTGGTCTAACAACACAAGACACTTTGAATCTCAATCAAAAAGAATAGATCTAAAAATAAAAGGATTTTACGAAGATGAAATATTAACATTGAAAGGGGTTAGAACTCAGTCCACTTTAGACTTACCACACCCAGGGACGGTTTAACCCATACGCGAACTACGCGGTCGCATATGGCGCCACGAAAAAGTGGCGCCAACGGGACACAATTTTTTTTCAGAAGACAAAATTGGAAACAACTTTACTGACAAGTGAACAACTTAATTTCGTTTTTTTCGCTCAGAGTTCAAGTATCCAAAGCACCACACCAAAGGCATTTATTCTGTTTGTATCAACAGCACTTGAAAAATGTGTATACTTGTACAGCACTTTAACTCAAGGCATTGATTGCAGTTTCGATTTGTATAAGCTGATGCTCGGCAGCGTACAGCGCAGCGCAAGTGGGTTTTATTTCATGACTCATGGTCGAGATAACCGCGCAGCGCCACTTTTCACAACAAGAAACTTCCCCCTCCCTTCTTCCCCTGATCACTCTCCCCTCCTAGAGCAGAGCAGTACGTTATATTGCACTCTTAATTGAACATTCTGTATTCTTTTTGTCAAGGTAATACTTCAATTCGGTTTTTCATGTTTTCTTCATGTTTAATCTAAAAATTCCTCTCTTGTCATCTACCTACACCTGTTTTTCATTGTAATATGCTTAAAAAAACTTATATCTTATCCAAGTTATCCTGTAAAAATTGATTTTACATTTAGAAATAAATTGTTAACTTTGGGGTTTGCTAAAGTGTATATGATGAGTAAAAGTGTAAACATTTTAAATTTCTGTGAATAAAATTCTTGTATTGCAAGTATTATTCTAACCTAAACTTAAAAAAAGTTCTTCCCAAAACAATTAGGGTTAAGTTATGTTCATGGTGGGTGGGTTGGGGGGGGGGATTCTAGGTGGCACTGATTCGGGTGTTCGCTTAACTCTGAAAAATTCCTAGAACCAGCCCTGACCACACAACAAATAGACAGTGTCAAATTGAGGAATAACTGGCCTCACCTAGACTCAACCTCTTTCAATAGTGAGTGTCAGGCCCACTCTCTTGATAGGCCAAGACACCTGCAACCTAATTTTAACCAGTAAGATTATTGAAGGTCCTACTAACACCCCAGTACTGTCATGGTGCCTTCTTGGTTGGACTCTTCATTGAAAGTGTGCACAATTTAGAGATTGTGTAAATGGGAATTTTACCATACTCTCATATGAAGAATCTTCGCTTCATGACATGGTAAAAAAATCCTTTGAATTAGAGAAATAAGGAGAAACTAGATCAAATAACCTGAAATTAGTGAAATTGTCCATAGAAGAAGAATGTGGAGTATCAATTCTTGAGGATACCATAAAGAAAAGAGGAGATCATTACGAAGTTGGTCTTTTATGGAAAAAGGACAAATTTAATTTTCTCCCAAGCTATGACAATGCTCTGAGAAGATTAAATACTCTTGAAAAGAAAATTAAAAAAGATCTGGAATTTAAAGAGGTTTACACAACCAATGGTAAATGTCAAATTGTAGGGAAAAGAATAAAGTTATTTTCTCATTCTTTGATACGATTCGGAATGATTTAGCAAAATTAAGATTTTCATCAATCTTATATGGGCGTAAAACTGGCAAAGTATGTACGCTTAGGGCGATCGAGGGGTTTATCTGATGTCTTAACTGAATCTTTTTCGGCACAAAGACTCTATCTTTTATAGATAACATCATAAAGTAACCAATTTAGGTTTGTTCAACTTCTTTCAACTTATTTTAGCTTGAATTTGACGTATAAAACGTTTAGTTACCTTGAATAGTACCCAAACAATTATCATTTAAAATCCCGGCATTCTTTTAAAAACACCCTGTATTCTGCTTTAATACTTTTAATACTTTATTCTGAAATGGCAAACATATTATGTATAGCCTAAGTAATAATAATAGGCCTATATGGTATATAAATTATATTTAAAAATGTTTATTTAATTTGGTAATAAGGATTAGTTTTATCCATTTATGTATGCATACAAAGATTAAAACATTGGGGTCAATTTTATATGAACTCTGTCATAACGTAGCTATTTTTTTCTTTATAGAATATTTATTGCTTTTTATTTTAAATTTTTTTTTAATTTCCCTATAACATATTATTATTTTTTAAAGCTCTTGGTTTCCTCTTTAAAATTATGTACGGTTTGTGGTGTTTTGATTTAAACTAAAAAAGTTAAAATTTTTTGGATTACAGTAGACCCCCTCTTAACCAACCCTAATGGGACCGGACCTAGGTCGGATAACTCAAAAGGTCGGTTAAAACGGGCAATTCCTAAATTCATAACATAATGAAGTGCTATTCATTTGGAATTAATCATTATTTTGAAGTCATACTCAAGTCACAAATAAACACAAAACACGGTTAAGTCAAATAGGCCTACTTTCAGTGTAATAGATTATAGTCCTAGGCAAGAGTCGATCAAAATTATTATTTCAATAACTTTAATGTATTAAACTTTTTGTAATGTATTAATTAATGCTTTCCAAATCCATTGTAATACAGTACAGAGCCTTTGTCCAAATTAAAGATACAAGCAAAGCAACCATTTCGTTACGAGACAGGATGTTTATTTAAAGCCTCTCACTGAAGGATCGAGGCACAAAAACTATCTTGACCTTGGAGTTGTTAACCCCCCTTCCCTGCCATCCCTACAAGTTGAGTTGTTTGTTTACTCTAGCGACAAGATAATCAGTTCTCAAAAGCGTAATGCACTTTACGATTTTATAAATTTGCCGCACAGATAACAATTCAGATCAGATGTGCTCACGCTACGAATGATGATGACAAACTGACAATATGCTATATTTTTTGTGATCAATACAAAATAACTTATTCTTAGTCCTGTGGAGATAAGCGTATGGTTCGGTTCTCATAGCCCAGCGTGGGAGCGGATATGCCAAGATTCCTAGAAAGAGGCGGTTATAGAAAATTGCTCTCAAAGCAAGGTTGGTTAAAACAAACTGTAATATTTTTCGATCGAAGGCGGATAATCCGATTATCGCTTAATACGAGGTTGGTTAAGAAAGGGTCTACTGTAATACGAAAATGCCCAGTAGGGTATATATGCATATAAGCCCTGTTAGCGCCCATATAATAGGCTTCAATGTCTTAAAGTCTCTTTGTAATGCAGCTGGTGTGTCGTTCACAAAATTTAGGCCGTTTGAGGGGAAGCGATTCTATCCCCTCCACCTCACTCCAACAATGAATTAACAGCCGCCAGCAGCTGATCAGCTGAAGTATACATTAAGTTAAATAAAGTGGTGGGGGACCCAGGAAACCTTCCCCTTAAACTGCCTAAATTTTGTGAACAGACTATAACATCATTGGTCAATCAAAAGACCACGTGTAGTTATTCTAAAATTAACTTCCAAGCTGTTGTCAAGCATAGCTTTCAGTCGTTTTTGTTGTAATACACTCCCATCAATAATTATTTTAAGTTGAAGGTTGCTAACTGGCATGTCCTCCTTCATCCGATATATCAAACTTCACTGATGTCAGTTTAAACTTACCTTAGCACCTGTTGTTATATCACAAATATCTAGAGTGTTGTCAGTATTTACTGTAGCCAAATACTTGTCTGTCGGATGAACAAGAGTTACCAGTCTCACTGGGGCACCAAAATGTTTCATCTCTTCCAATGACACATTCTGGTCATTGACCTTCACCATTGCAAGTGAGCTCTGAAAATAGAAACAGAACTTGTAATTGTAATTGAGCGGAGCAAACGAAGCGAGCAAAGCTCTTATATGTCGACTCTTATGCATTTTGTAATACGCAAACTCCTCCTAGACGGCTGAGTCAATCGTTTTCAAATTTTGCATGGTGATAAAGACCTTATCGGTGAGTGCCAACATCTATATGGCGTTAAAAAAGTCTCTCAGGAATCCGCCCCACTGGGTCTCAAAGTTTCAATGTAATCCTTATGGAAGCAGTATTTTACACATAAACAAAGGTATATGATCAGCTGTTGACTTTTGAATGCAGTAGATAAAGAAATAGCTGATAGCATTATTCCACAGATATTAGAACAGAAACGGTATGAATCATATATATAATCAAATGACGACACTAGCTTGAGGTCCGTGACGTAGGAAGTGCTAAAGGAAGTACTAAAGGTGAGCAGTCTGAAATGTGGAAATTGTTTATGACGATTAGATTTAGGTATCTGCATTCCTAAAATTCTATGGGAAGAGAGGGAAACAGGTCCGTGACGTAGGAAGTGGTGAAGGAAGTATTTAAGGCGAGCTGTCCGGAGTGTGGAAATTGTTTATGACGATTAGATTAAGGTATCTACAATCCTAAAATGCTATGGAAAGGGAGAAAAACAGGTCCGCGATGTAGGAAGTTGTGAAGGAAGTAGTCAAGGCGAGCTGTCCGGAGTGTGGGAACTATTCATGACAATTAGATTAAGGCATCTGCAATCCTAAAATGCTATGGAAAGGGAGAGAAACAGGTCCTTGACGTAGGAGGTAGTGAAGGAAGTAGTAAAGGTGAGCAGTCCGGAGTATGGGAACTTTTAATGGCGATTAGATTAAGTTATCTGCAATCCTAAAATTCTATGGGAAGGGAGGGAAACAGGTCCGTGACGTAGGAGGTGGTGAAGGAAGGAGTAAAGGCGAGCAGTCCGGAGTGTAGAAACTGTTTATGACGGGTAGATTAAGAGATCTGCAATCCTAAAATGCTATTGGAAGGGAGGAAAACAGGTCCGAGACGTAGGAAGTGGCGAAGGAAGTAGTCGAGGCGAGCTGTCCGGAGTGTGGGAACTGTTTATGACGATTAGATTAAGGTATCTACAATCTTAAATTGCTATGGGAAGAGAGGGAAACAGGTCCGCGTCGTAGGAAGAGGTGAAGGAAGTAGTAAGGTAAGCAGTGTGTAGTGTGGGACCTTGAAACCGTTAGTAGCAGTTAGATTAATGTATCTGCAAAGCTGAAATGCCATGAGAGGGGATGGAAGCATGCCCACGACATAGGAAATGGTGAAAGAAGTAGTAAAGGCTAGCAGTGCGGAGTGTGGGGAATGATTTTGGCAATTAGATTAACGTATCTAAAATACTAAAATGATATGGAAAGTGATGATAACAGGTCCACGACGTAGGAAGTTGCTTAGTTTTTAATTTTATTTTAAATTAAAGTGGTCACATGTAAAAACCAATTATTAAAAAAAAATTACATTAAGCAATGTGTAGACCAGCTATTATTCAATTACTATAGTGTTTACAAAGAACAGCTGATTCTATTTATCACATGTCTTTATGTAATCTTTGTTATTTGTTTTTCTCTATTATTGTTTCAAGTAACTTTGGCAGATGAATGACCCAAAATTGTTGACTTTAATAGGGTATTATAGGCAGAAAATAAGTTTTTTTTCAAATAATGTTTTAGACAAAAGTTATGTATTTTTCAATGTAGAATACGATTCTGTAATCAAAATTGGTAGTTTACATTTTTAAAAATGTCAACTTCCGGTCTGAAAAAGCCACTTCCGGTGTGATTTTGGATTTGAAATTATCTCCATTTGATAGACCGTGCCCAATTTAGCTAGTTCTGTATCATCTTTTGTTTGTAAGAAAAGGTTTCCCTCGTTTTTAAAGGGGTGTACGGGTGGTTTTGGACACCCGGTATAATGTACCGGTACTTAATTTTTTTATCTTACAGTTACAGTCGTGGTAACGAAGTGTCCTCTCAATACTTTAGTAACTAAATACCCCCGCCGCAGCAAACCTGCAGACTAAGCGAATTTCCATTTGCCTGATTGGATTTACACTAAAATAAAAATATCACATTTCATCCTGGTTGGGACGGTTGAATCAATCGTTTTCAAATTTTGCATGGTGATAAAGACCACATCGGTGAGTGCCAACATCTATATGGCGTTAAAAAAGTATCTCAGGAATCCGCCCCACTGGGTCTCAAAGTTTCAATGTAATCCTTCTGGAAGCAGTATTTGACACATAAACAAAGACATATGATCAGCTGTTGACTTTTGAATGCGGTAGATAAAGAAATAGCTGATAGCATTATTCCACAGATATAAGAACAGAAATGGTATGGAACATAAATATAATCAAATGACGACACTAGCTTGAGGTCCGTGACGTAGGAAGTGGTGAAGGAAGTAGTAAAGGTGAGCAGTCTGGAGTGTGGAAACTGTTTATGACGATTAGATTTAGGTATCTGCATTCCTAAAATGCTTTTGGAAGGAAAGGAAACAAGTCCGCGATGTAGGAAGTGATGAAGGAAGTAGTCAAGGCGAGCTGTTCGGAGTGTGGAACTGTTTATGACGATTAGATTAAGGTATCTGCAACCCTAAAATGCTATGGGAAGGGAGGAAAACCGGTCGACGACGTAGGAAGTGGTGAAGGAAGTAGTAAATTCGACCAGTCCGGAGTGTGGGAACTGTTTATGACGATTAGATTAAGGGATGTGCAATCCTAAAATGCTATGGGAAGGGAGCGAAACAGGTCCGAGACGTAGGAATTGGTGAAGGAAGTAGTAAGGTGAGCAGTGTGGAGTGTGGAAACTGGAAACCGTTTGTAGCAGTTAGATTAATGTATCTGCAATGCTGAAATGCTATGAGAAGGGATGGAAGCATGCCCACGAGGCCAGGCTAGCAGTGCAGAGTGTGGGGAATGTTTGTGGCATTAGATTAACGTATCTAAAATACTAAAATGCTATGGAAAGTGATGAAAACAGGTCCACGATGTAGGAAGTGGCTTAGGAAGTAGTAAAGTATGAGCATAGTGTGAGAACCGTCTGTGGCAGATAGATTAATGTATCCTCAATCCTAAAATGCTATGAGAAAGGAGGGAAACAGGCCCCACGACGTAGGAAGTGGCGAAGGAAGTATTATGGCTTGCAGTGCAGAGTGTGGGAACTGTCTTTGGCAATCACATTAATGTATCTGCAATCATAATGATATGGGAAGAGAGGGAAACAGGTCCACGACGTAGGGGGTGGTGAAGGAAGTAGTCAAGGTGAGCAGTGTTGTGTGTGGGAATAGATTAATGTATCTGCAATGCTAAAATGCTATGGGAAGAGACTGTAGTATGTAGGTTAAAATGATTACGAAGCACGAATCATTACATATTTTCGATACATGCAATCGTTTACAATAGTAATTTACAACTGATTTGACAACAGCTGCTTTTTACTCCATAGAGGCTAAAAGCGATTTTTACTCCCTAAAGAGTAAAAATGATACTTTAGACCCACAATGCATGCATTAAAAACTATTGTTTTTACTGCAGTATGACAAAAACAATATAATTTGAACCCTTGATGACTCCGCTCGATTTTGTGGAACACCACCTAGTTATGAAGACATTAAGTCGTGCAGTGTGCACCGTGTAAACTTGTTGGTTGGATTGTAGTAAATAGTTAACCTGTCTTCAAAATGCATTCAATGCTGTGCTGTTGGCTGTAATAATATTACTTATTACGGAAAAATATAAGGAACTCAGGTAGAGCTTTCAGTTATAACTTCTGTACTGGTTGGAAATGTGTGTATATTAAAGCAATGTTTCATACAAAAGTAATATTCTTTAGGATAACTAAATGCATATCAACTTGCTTGAAATAATTCAGTTGGCATAAATTAATTAATAGCTATGCGATACTACACTACACCTTGCGGGCAGCGCTACTCGCCGCGCCGCGACATAAAACTGAGATTTGGTCGCTCTGTTCAACCCAAAATTTTAACAAAACTAAGCATGATAAGAAAAGTTAAATACAAACAGTAAAGCAGTATATTTAATTATCTACAACTTTCTCACAGATGAAACTTCACTGACCAACAAACAACAATTTTAGTAGGCAACTAACTTTTTCACTTAACTTTTCCAAACTTTTTTAATGTGTTAATTTTAAAAATATTTATATATACTGCCAAATGAAATTTTAATTTTCAAAACCGTACCATTGGCATGAAAAGTTTATTCCCTAGCTCTGTACCAAATTTCAAAAATTTTATCTCAATTGTAAGGGTGTAAAAATGCAATATATTTAAACCGCAACCACTAGTTCCGTACTACCGTAATGGTGAAATGGCCGGGAGTTACTGCTCGGTGCGACGTTGCCAATTCTCGCTGGCCGCGGTCTGTAGTTAAAGGAGGCCGTGCAGATAGTCTTGAACATGGATACAGATAGTCACTATAATTTTATTTTAAAATACACCACTATGACAAAACACCTGTTCTTATGTATGAATTGCTCTTTATATACAATTTTTTACAACTGTATAAAAGACGTTTTGTGTTAATAGAATTTGAAAAAAAACCAAAAAAATGTATCCATTAAAACCAGATCTTGATCTGGTTTTAATGGATACATTGTTTTTTTTTTTTTTTTGGCTGGCCCAAGATCCGATTTTTGGTGAATCCGATCGGGCGTCGGTTCTAGCTCAGATCTGGCTGATCCGGTAGTCCGATATCCGGATAGAACCATCACTAGTAAACACCACATGTACGCTGACGACTTACAAATCTATGACCATTTTACTGCAAACAACAAAAACGACTGTGTCAGAAGGATCAATGAAGATGTCAACCGAATAGTTACTTGGACTGAATAGAATCATGGACTGAGACTAAATCACGAAAAGACAAAACCGATTGTCATTTTCCATTCTCGACTTCAATCTTCAATTGACTTAGACTCCATAAACCCAATCACAGTTAGTAGCAAAGCACTTCCATACTACGACAATGTAAAGAATCTTGACATATCTTTCAACTCTTCACTTACTTGGGACATAGAAGTTACGGACAGAATTTTTTACCACAACACACAACACACTAAACTACATTTGACCAAATCACTTGTACTACCCAGCGAGCACATAATAATAATAATAATAGAGAGGACACGGCGTTTAACCAAATGCACTGAAAGTGTGGCCAAATCCGCCATCTTGGTCCGTCATACAGCCTGAATCCAAAACCCGCGAGCTCAGTTCGCATTAAAAACCCCGCGACAAATACACGATAATAAACAACATTAATAGTTGACAAAAAATTCTGAAATTTTGCACACTTGTAGATATGACACTGAGGAAAACGATGGTGTTAATATAAAATTATTAGTTATGATAGTAATTGAGTTATAAATATGTTTAATACTTATGTAGTTTAATTTTTCAAATTCAGACATGAAAAAGTTGTATTGCGAGGAAATTTTTTATTTTTTGGTCAGAGAAATTTTGTCAGCGGGAAAGTTGTGGATAAATAATCAAATTTAACTATGCGATTCACCAAAAATTTGTATCATGATCGGTTTTCTAAATAATCAGGTACAAAAGGGATCCATTGCCGCTGCCACGGCCGCGCCACGCCCGCTGCGCCGCCGGCCGTCTTCTATACATTTAGCGTGCAGTGTTTTAATGTTTTATGCTGTTGTACTGTAATATTGTATATATTAAAGCAATTTTCAAATATATTGTCTATGTAGAATTTTCAACCGTTTAGCACAACTTTTTAAGGACTAATTAGCTTTCAATATCATCCAAGATAAACTAAAGATAATTCTGTAAGTTAAATTAAACTTCCCAAATATATTTGTAAAATTACACTCAATTTATTGTCCCAGAAAAATTACAGTTTTATTGAGATGTTGCCTGATTTTATTTTTGTGAAGACTTTCGTCACTTATTTTACAGTAGGGAACTCTAACATTGAAATATTTTTGAGCAATAATTTTAATTAGGTACTAAACAAAAATGATTTTTGTCCATATTGTTTCATATCCTGAGAAATGTGTACTATTTGGAAACAAATTTACACCTACACATTGTCCAAGTACTCTGTTCGTCAAGTCCTCAATTACATTGTTTTCCTTTACACTAATACAGTATCATTAACTTTATATCCACACTATTCTCATCAAGCATAGCAGACGACTAGCGCGCTTCACACGCCGGAACTACTGTCGGGGAAATAAATATGTGCACTCGAGTTTGAGCCTAAATATCTCTTGAGATGAATTATCAGATTTTGGTGAGACAAAAATTTAATATAATCTGGTTTAAATACATTTTACGTGGTAACAATTAAAAAAAATCCGTTTACCAGAAAAATTTATATAGTTGAAAGATCCTAAAAAGTACCGATTTTTAAGAAACTCTGCACTAAAACTGAAGTTTAAAATTTAATAGTAAACAAACTACTCAGCCAATCTTTCTGAAATTGTTATGGCTTATTGGTAGGTTTATTGTTAACAGTTCCATGCATTTTAAAATTTTTACTCACAATAGTCTTTATGGTGATGTTTATTTTTAAAACGTATGCTAACATCGTTAATAAGACGCTAAAAATGTCGTTCAAAATGCCATCGTGTTTGTCGTGACACAAGAAATAAAATAACACCAATATGACAGATTTATAATGTGAACAAAGATGTTTTTTAAACAGATATATATTTGTGAACAAAAATTTCTCCCGCGATAAAAAAAAAATCAATTTACTACGGTAAAAACAATTGATTAAGACATTTCCAACAATATACTAATACGACAATGTACTTCCAGAAAAACCTAAGTAATTTTTATACAAAAGTATTTTTACATTTAAACAAAGCCTATGTAAACAACACTGACTCGAAGCATAGCAGACGACCAGCGCGTTGCAGACGCCGGGACTAGGCTAGCGCCGCCATCTTTGTCCGTTTCGTCGGCTAGTCAGACTGCCACGCTCCTGCGCTCCGAGTAGTGCTTCTATTTTGTTATGTGTTCGCTGGTACTACCCCACTTCAGTTACTGCAACTCATTGATCAATGACTTGACTGTGACTCAGGCAGGTATGCTCCAGCGGTCACAGAATTACTGTTTGAGATTTGTCTATGGTCTGCAAAATATGGAGCAAATCACGCCATACTATCTTGAGGCAAACATCCTGAAATTAAACTATCAAAGATTCATTAAAATTTTGTCATTAGTTTTTTTCAATTTAGAAAACAGGTTCCCCAAAATATTTCAAATCCGATTTTAAATTTGTGTCTCAGGGTAGTTCATGAATGTCTCGTTCTTCTTCCATCAAATTGCGTATACCTCATCATGTGACCAAGGCTTATGACAGTGCTTTTGTTGTTACCGCTTGTCGTCTGTGGAACAGCCTACCCCTGCACATTAAGACACTTGAAAACCATTCCTAGTTTGAGGTGGCACCGAAGAAGCTCAACTATGAGTAGATGGTCTCGGCTGGCGTGTCTTAGAGCTACTGTTTCTTTGCGCGTTTGCTGGTGTCTGCGATTGCGAGGGTGTGTAAATGTGTTTTTTTTTTTGTCAAACTTGCATGTTTTTTCTTCATTTTTCTGAGAAATGTACTTAAATTGTTAATTATGTTTATGTTCAATTAGATTAAGTAATCCCATTGTATAGTTATTTCTATACATTTATGAATGTCAGGTTAAGTGTAAGAAAGGACCATGTGGGTTTTTCTTTGCCTGAAAAAATAAACGACTTTTTTCATTTCATCTTTGTCTCCTGCGGTCACGGAAACGACGTTTCATTTTTCCGCGCTTGCGGTAAAATCATGAATATATTCTTTGGTCTTGAAGATATCATGTTTGTCTCCCGCAGGGTCGGAAACAATGTAATCTTTTTCTGTGATTGCGGCAAAATCATGAAGATCTTCTTCAGTGTTGTAGTCATCATCTTCGTCCCCACGGTCACGGAAACGACGACCTTTTTCCGCAATTGCGGCAAAATCATGGATATCTTCTTCAGTCTTGTGGACATCATCTTCTTCTCCACGGTCACGGAAACGGCGTAATCTTTTTCCGCGATTGCGGTAAAATCATGAATATATTCTTTGGTCTTAAAGACATCATGTTCATTTCCCGCGGTCATCGAAACAGCATCATCTTTTTCCACGATTGCGGTGAGTGGCGAAAATCGGACCTTGATTGTTATTTAGTTTTAAGCTGTATCTCACTGCCAATTTTAGCCTTAATTATTTTGTTATAGGCACTTACCCAACTTGTTTGCTTAACTATAAACAGTATTATTATCATCATTATCAATACATCTCAAATACTTTTGTACAAAAACCCAGTATTATTAGTTTATTAGCATGTTCATCTATTTACACTTGACTCTGTACATTGTACTTTGAATTGTATTTTATCTCCATTGACCTGGCCTATTGTATGACATGTATACTTAATGGCAATAAACTATTTGAATTTGAATTTGAATTTGACACCGCTCCGCACTGGGGGGGTTGCAGGGGTCTTATTTACGCCACTGGTTTTCCTGTACAAACAGTAAATGTATACAAATTGTTAAATCTCTTCACAGAAATAAAAACATAACAAGTATTCCAAAAAGGTATTGGGAGTTTATGATTTTCTTGATCTAATTTAGAATACTATGGTTGTATTTAGTTACATTTTGAGACCAGCCCACAAGTATGTCTCTAGAACGGTTGACAGCCATAACCAGCAATGGTCCCTGGTTGGTCAAACACCAGCCCGGCTGGAACTCTGAACTGCTAACTCTCTTGATGAACTGTAAATCAAACAAACAAACAACATCTTCTATAAGGATTTGGAAATTTATTAACATGAATGATGAAACCTATAGAGAATGGTACTTTAAAAATAAAATTAAGGTGCTAAATATATAGTGTTGAGTGATTAGTGTTTAGGGAGGCACATACAATAATATTTGTTTAAATTAACATGTAAACTTCTTCAAGGACAAAGGCACAACACAAGCCTCACTGCACGGCACTGTTTTTTGGTAGGACAAAGGACATAAAAGCAGGTAGCCTAGCTCAAAAACATTTCAAGATCTTGCAACTGGAAAAATATGAATGAAACACCCACCACAGCAAACCTGCAGACTAAGCAATTTTCCATTTGCGTTATTTGATTTTTGCCAAAAGATTTCTTTGAAAATGTCAGATTTCTTCCCTTTTTAAATAAAAGTACCGGGGGACCGAAAAAGTGTAAAAACGTAAAAGTGTAAAAGCAATATAAATAAATAAATAAATCTTTATTGGTCATTAAATAACAGATGTTACAATAGACCTCGTCAACAAAAAAAGGTGCCAAAAAGGGCCATAGATTCTAAATAGTGTAATATGGTCTATAACATGGAATCTTCACTAAATATAACAAAGACAACAAGAAAATAAATAGTTAAAAATCATTTTAAAACACTGAACTATATTGTAATTTATTTCAATTATACCTGGGGCCCATTTCATAATAAGCTACAAGTTACAAGTTACAACTTGTAACTTGTAATTTCCATTAGATTTGCATTGGGCGATCAGCTGATTTACTAATAACTAGATAACCTGTTGCTCAAAATCGAGCAAAACTGCAACTTGTAATAAAAAAAAATAAACAACTAAAAACATAAACAGCAAGACCTCAATCAAAGAGTAATTCTAAAGTATATGACTGATGACTTTTGTCTGGTGGTCCTCTGTTTTCAGCTTTAAAAATAGCGGCGACATTTATACAGGTCGCATCATTGTAGCGAGGAAAGCCAATTATTTTGTCTCTTATTATTTACATAAGAATCTCCCTTAACTCCTTGGAGCTCTCGTCCCTACACATTTCTGCCACAGTTTTAAAAGATTGGGCAAATGGGTTGGCAATGTGACCCTATTTCCCAAATTTTATCATTGAATCTTTCCTTTCTTCAAGTGTCATGGATCTTGAAATTGTAGATCCCCTAGGTATGATCCTCTCATCTAAATGAGCTTCAGAGCTGACCATGGCAAAGGCGGAATTGAATTGACAAATTTTATCCTAATAATTTCTAGATCCAAGTCTCACAGCCCTGATTTCAGATTGGGAGTTTCCAATAAGTTCCTGAAAGTATGGTGAATTCCGCAGATGAGGTAAATGGTTCTCTCATTTATGGCAACAAAGAGTAATAATAATTTATCTGTATCGGCCAGACTCTTTTTTTTTTGCTTAAAATGTAAGCCACCACAATGTAAACATTTAAAGTTCATTTGTCAAGGTTAGACGTATCCCACACGATGGTTGCCACTCTGTAATCTTCAAATGATACATTGGGAGATTGATGCAAGCGGCCACGTTCACGTTTCCTCCAGCCACTCACAGTCTTCGTCTTACTGGTAGCATATTATTTTAAATTTAGATGGATTACGAAAGTTAACAAAACAACAGAAAACACTACAACGGAATTGTTATACACATTGTAAATTACATGATATTGTGATGTAACTGCACTGGAAATAATCATTTTCAAACATTCATGTCATCACACCAAACTGTAACCAAAACAACACGAAAATTCAGTAAAATATGATGTAAGGTAAATACATTCAACTATTTACAAACAATTTGTTGTCAAGTCTTGATAGGGAACTCTTTATTTAATTAAGAAACAGATATATTTAACAGATGTTTAGATAAAAATATAGAATTCCGGCTTTGCTCTGGAATAAATAAGTCCTGCAGTCTATGGTCAAACTCAGGGGTGCCCAGAGGGGGGGTACTGTGGCGCGTTTGCGCCATAGGAATTTTTGGGGGGGGGGGACTTATTTTGAGATTTTTGGAGGGGATATTTTTTTGCTAGCTGTCATAATGAATGTATAATTTTGTATAAGCAGCCCGAAAAAGTGTTTCTAAGCAGTTTACTATCACCACCAACAACATTTTGCCGTTCGTAACTAAGATAGCTTCTAAGAATGGTAAAAACGGACCTTGCTAGACAATCCTTAATATACCAGTGTCGAATTTTACTTGCTACATATGTTTTGGTGGCTCTTTAACTCCACCATCATCAGGATTTAAAAAAGATCCACTTCTGGAGGTGTCGTCAGAATACGACAAACATTTAATACAAAACACGAAACGATTACAGATAGGCCTGTCAATTCGTACATTGCCGTCGGCAGGACTGGAAGTAAGTAAAGTAAACTGAATCAGGTTCAGGTTATGACAGACCGACGTGGTCTCTGGATTGTCGTCTGCGTTTTCAACAGCTGATATTGGACTGTTGTAGTGACTGAGAAGAGTATTGAAAATATAAGCATATTTGCAAATATGAGTATTGCAATATATATTATTGGATTCATAATTAATTGAGTGTTTTCACTAAACAATTTTGTGCTGTCAATAGTTTTATGTATATTTCAAACTCCTCAAAGTACTTAATAAATTTCCTTTTCTGAAGTAATGTGGAATGTCGAGACTATCCAGCATATCAATTGGTTATTATTGTCAATAATTTTGAATGGAAAAATCAATTATGAATCCCATTATATTTTCAACACTCTCCTCCGTCAATAGAATTAGTCCAATTTCAGCTTTTGATAACACAAACACCAATCCAGAGACCACGTCTTTCCGTCATTACCTGATTCAGTTTACTTCCAGTCCTGCCCGCGGCAATATATACACGCGTGAATTGATAGGCCTATCTGTTATCGTTTCCTGTTTTGTGTACAAACGGATTGTCTGACAAGATGCGTTTCTACCATTATTAGTCATAAAAGGCAATCCTGGGGCTTTCAAAATGAATTATAAGATTACTTTGTCACAAAAACCTTTTGTACTGGTGGCAATTATTAAGAGATATTGTGGGTATTTTGCCCGGCGATTTTTGTAGAAGGCAGCCTGGGAGTGGCGAGCAACAAGTCTGTCTTATTTCGTGACTCTGCCTATTGTGAAACAATAGGCATACTTTTTGCCAAAGTATTATTAATGCACTTAAAGCTGTTTGAATTCTTAAGCCCTGTAAAAATTAACGCCACCTAATATATTGTACAGTATATTACTGTGTTGGGTACTGTGTTGGAGTAGAGTAATTCACCGAGTAGGCCTATATTGTTGTACGTTTTGAAGACGTTGTCTATTGCAATACTGAGCACACATATTGGCTGACAATACAGATTCTGAATTGTAAATTAAAAAAAACTTCTAATTCGTCCATTAGTTAGATTTATATTGATGTATTGTTAAATGACGTTTCATATTAAACATTTAATTTTGATTATCAGCAAGTTTTGTTTTTCGTACTTCTGGCTTTACGTATGCTTTACTCAAAGAATCACGTCAAGAAACTAGAAAAATCGTACAAAACAACCTAATTCGGCGCAAAAACTCATATAAATCCGACATCGATGGCTGTGTACGAGTCATATATAGACAGTTTTACCATTCAATGTTGATGTATGTGTCTAAAGAAGTGTTTTTAACTCGGGTGTCACGTCTGGACCCACTGCAGTTTCCGGTTATGATGTCTTTAAAATTGCTACATGTTAAGATTTCACCAACTATTTTACTTAAAATAAGACCATTACCTTCTTTTATGCAAATAAAAGCACAACAAATCAATGTAATTAGTCCATAAGAATGTTTCCACTATATAAATACCCCGGTGCAGCAATCCTGTCGACTAAGCGAATTTCCATTTACCAGGATTGATTTTCAATTAATCTATTAAATTAACATTGTTTAAGAATACATAGGTTTGCTGCTTAAGGGAAACTAATAAAGTGGATTTTTTATTAAAATATTAATAGCTTAGTACTGGATAAATAAATCTGCCAAGTTCGATCAAAATATATCCATAAACAAGCCAACTACTACAGTTACAATGTTGTCCATAAGAATAACATTGGAGTTTTAAATGAAAAATGTTTTTATTTTCTCAGTAACCAATAACCGTTCAAAAACACTTTTACCGTTCAAAAAACATAGGTACCTACTCTTAATGTTAATTTAATAGATTAATTGAAAATCAATCCAGGCACTTAAAAACACTTCTTTAGACACATACATCAACATTGAATGGTAAAACTGTCTATATATGACTCGTACACAGCCATCGATGTCGGATTTATATGGGTTTTTGCGCCGAATTAGGTTGTTTTGTACGATTTTTCTAGTTTCTTGACGTGATCCTTTGAGTAAAGCATATCGAATTTGGTATTTTTGTAAAGCTCGTTTAACGTGCTACAACTTTGTCATTAAGTTATTTCTGATATATTGTATCAATAAAACGTTATCGACAAAAATAACACAAAAATGTTTAAAAATATAGGTTTTTGCAAAATTACGAAAAATGTACTAAACATACATCAAAAGTGTAAATATAAGAAAGATATCATGTAAACTTATCTTTCAAACAAACAAAAGTTCATTCCGATCCGATGCATGGTATGTAAAATATAGTTATTTTTAATATAGCCCTTTCCGCCATTTTAATGACGTCATAACCGGAAACTGCAGTGGGTGCAGACGTGACACCCGAGTTGAAAACACTTATTTAGACACATACATCAACATTGAATGGTAAAACTGTCTTTATAAGACTTGCGAACTGCCCTAGATGCCGGACTAATAGGCCTTTTTGCGCCAAAATTGGTGTTTTTATGAGATTTATCTAGTTTCTTGACGTAATCTTTTGAGTAAAACATATCGAATTTGGTATTTTTGTAAAGGTTTTTAAACGTTCTACAACTTTTTTCATTGGTGGTTTTTGATAAATTGTATCAATAAAACGTTACAAACAAAAATAACACAAAAATATTTAAAAATACAGGTTTTTGCAAAATTACGAAGAATGTACTAAGCATACAACAAATGTGTAAATTTAAAACAGGTAGCATTTAAAATTATCTTTCAAACAAAAAAAAGTTCATTCCGATCCGACAAATAGTTTGCGAAATACACGATTTAAAAAAATCAATGGCCGCCATTTTGATGACGTCATAGCTCGAAAACGTACCAGGTGCGAACTTGACACCCGAGTGGAAAACACTTCCTAAGACACCTATATTAAAATGCAAAAGCAAAATTCTCTATACACGACATGCACACAGAACCCTAGTCAGGTCCTGGACTATAGATTCTCAACTATCCACTTCCACCGTAGCTCATTCACCATTGATGCCTGCTGTAACTTGCTCTTTGCCACCTCCACCCCCCTCTGTCAAACCTGT
Organism: Macrosteles quadrilineatus; assembly: GCF_028750875.1. Classification (NCBI taxonomy): domain Eukaryota; kingdom Metazoa; phylum Arthropoda; class Insecta; order Hemiptera; family Cicadellidae; genus Macrosteles; species Macrosteles quadrilineatus. Next base: position 90,754,894 of record NW_026542594.1, on the reverse strand, counting down.
GAGCTACGGCTACTCTGCAGTTTCAGTTCAACTAATAACCTACGAAATGCCATTGACACCAGTAACTTACAAACCACCTGCCTCGGCTGTCTGTTACGGGTACTCTTACCTAGCTGTGAAACATGTAGTGCCGAAATTTCTCAAAACACCGATTGTACCACCAGTCCGGTACATGACTGCACCCCACTTTAAACATTCTACTCCAACTCCACTGAAGACTCTCAAGTATTCAAAAACAGTGCCTGCAGTTAGCTATGAATACTTACCTCCGCCCAGTGTGTACTTAACTCCTTCCGCCCCGACAGTGAGCTACAAGTATTCCATTCCAGCTCCAACAGCAGTTTCCAACGGTTACAAATCGACCACGTCAATTCTAAAACCCCTAGTTGATTTCCCTCCTGTTCAGTTTTTAACTCCCGCTCCTGTTCATTTTGAATACTCTACTCCAGTTCCAGACAAAACCTACTACTATTCAACGACTCCAGTAAGCTATTAAGCTATCTATACACCTGCTCCAAAGAAAAAAAACCAACTAAAGCCAATTGCCTACACCACACAAGTATCAGTTATGAGTTTTCCACACCAAGACTTCAACCTGTTGTTCTCTTTTTAGAGGGGAAGACTGTAATATATTTCAATTATACCTGGCTTATCTATCTATATATATAAAATCCAATGTATGTTTGTTTGTATGTATGTTTGTTTGTTTGTTTGTCCTTTATGGACTCCGAAACCGCTCGACAGATTGTAATGAAACTTTCAGGTATTATTAAGCATTGTTCAAGGATGGTTTGAGTGAAGTTTGGTGCAGATCCGTCAAAAGGGCTCTGCCCCAGTGGCTCTGGAGTTTCCCATGTTAACCTTATGAGTACTCATATTTAAATGGAATTAAAGAATCTTAACAGCTGGTTCAACTAAAGAATTTGATTCTATGTAGTCCAGGCAAAATACGACAATTTACCCTTAAACCTGGGCAAAATTGCTTCACATGCGATTGAAGTGGTATTCAACACAGAAAATAGTGCTTTATAACATATCCAAAATCCGACCATAGGAAATTACTAAAAAATCAAATTCAAAATGGCGGCAAATTTTCAAATTTTTGTGATATTTGTTTTAAGACTTTTCGTGGTATGGGATTACGGAAAGCACATATACATAAATTAAATATCAGATTGGATGTTGAAATAAATATCAAATAAATACAAGAATAGACTTTATTAAAACGGCAAGGGCATATTTGTATGTACATTTTTGTTTCCATAGTTAAAAAAAAAAACTAAATTTAATAGTTTTCTTGGACAAACTATTCATTTTAATAACTGTTATCATTTTGTTTCAATGTTCTTACATTCATTGATCTGGCACTCCCCTAAAGAAGCAGAACAAGACAGTCCGTTCTGTTTACACCCACAGTTGCGCACTGGGTCATAAAAGAAGAATGGAACATATTCAATAATCACTCTAGGCGGTCAGATACGCTAGTATCTGGGTGTTGGGGGTAGTACGAGTTTTCACCAAGAAGGACATTATTCTCAGACGTTTGAACAAATATGTGAAAAATAACTATTATAGGAAACAGTAAACATGAATACTATAGTATGAAATAGTAAACATATCAAAACAGGCAATGCAAAAAGAGTTCATTTTCCTACTACTGGATATTGAAAATTTTAATAATAAAATAAACAGTTACCTTGTTCAATATCCTTGTTGAATAAAGGACTTAAACACTGTCTGCCACCTCCCCCAAACATGAAGAACCTAGTTAACGAAGTCATAAATACAGAAGCTACAATACTCGAATTGCCTAGTGAGGAACAGAACAGCATTAGAGTTTTAGTAAATGACAAATTAACCAGAAACATAGTCCCCAAAATCAGACAAAATGTAAATCGTCATAAAAACCAAGACCATCTAATAGCTAAAAATATTAAAGAAAAACTAACTGAGAACCACGCAATAGTAACCAAAGCTGACAAGGGAAGCACGACTGTCATAATGTATGAAAGTGATTACGAAAAGAAAATAAACCAGTTCATAGACGAAAACAATATTGAATTAGTGAAAAATGACCCCACCCCCAAATTTCTTAAAGAAATAAATTTGAACATTAACAGATCGAAACACCTACTTTGTGACAAAATAAAAAGACAACTCAAAGTTACAGCCCCTTATGCACCTAAATTCAAAGGTTTACCAAAAGTTCACAAGCCAAACATTCCCATCAGACCCCTTGTAAATTACACGTCAGCACCAGCATATAGAATAGCCAAGAAAATAGACAGAATAATTAGGGGTAACATAGATCTAAACCCTAATTATAGCCTAAAAAATAGCATAGAGTTATGTAGTAAACTGAACGAAATCCAAATCCAACCTAGTCACAATCTGATGTCATTAGACGTGGAAAATATGTACACAAACATCCCCACTGATGAAGCAATTACAATTCTGGAAAAACAGTTAATTAAACATAACACATTGAATGAAAACCAAATATGCGAACTAATCAACCTAGTCAAAATTATAGTGAAACAAAACTATTTTGAATTTAATGGCAAACATTATATTCAAAAAGAAGGTTTAGCAATGGGCTCGCCCTTATCTAGCATATTAGCTGAGTTATTTCTGAACGATTTTGAAGTCAAACACATCATGGCAGAGGATTCCAAGTACAAAGACAAAATCATATTTTACCAAAGATATGCAGACGACGCAATATGTGTTTTTAAGGGGAATGGTAGGCAAATTGACATCTTCACAAATTATCTCAACGATAAACACCCAAAAATTAAATTCAAAAATGAAATAGAACAAGACATGAAATTAAACTACCTAGATCTAACCATATATCGCCATAACAACAAAATCAGCTACAGCGTTTACCACAAACCCACTCAATCAAGTCAAGTAATACACTCGACTTCACACCATCCTATTCCGCACAAAATGGCAGCATTCCATTCATTTGTACACCGCCTCAATAGCATTCCAATGAGCCCTGACAACTACCAGAGAGAATTAAACATAATCAAGTTCATCGCAGCCGATAATGGATACAACCCAAAAATAGTTGACCGAATTTTAAATAAGAAGAAAAACCCCCGGACCACAAAAAATAGACACAACAAATATGTCACAGTCACCTACGGAAACCACCTAAGCAACAAATTTGCGAACATATTGAAGAAAAGAGATTACAAAGTAGCATACAGGACCACCAATAAAATAGATAGTTTGCTATCCAATAGACTTTCCAATACAGATAAATTTAACTCAACTGGAATTTACAAGATGACCTGCACAGATTGCCCCAAATTTTACATCGGCCAAACTAGGCGATCATTTAAAACCCGATATAAAGAGCATTTACCAAAAAACACCCCAACTCAAAAGTCTAATTACGCCGAGCACCTAGTCAGTAGCAACCACAACTATTCAAAGATCGAAGAAAATTTGACAGTAATTCACACATGCAACAATAAAGCCAAAACAACAGCTCTCGAAAATTTTGAAATATATAAGGCCTTTAAATTAGAAACAAAACATATTTTAAATGACAAAATCAATAGTCAAGCGAACGAGCTGTTTGACACTATCATCAAATTAGACAGAGAAAGGAAACCAGAAACCACCGATCAGCTGATTGCAGATGACGTCACCTTGACCTTCGACGGAACTCCAGTCGCGGCCGGCTCGACATAAGCGTGCACGCATCGCGATGGTTTCTCCGTGTAAATATCTTGTAAATACAATGTGTTTTCGTCTTGTGTTCGGTAAAAACTTTATGTATTAACGAATCGTTCTACGAGGATTGACCTGATGATGTGATTGTTGTCACGAAACCGGTCGTCATCAAATAGCACAAAAGGATATTGAACAAGGTAACTGTTTATTTTATTATTAATGCAAAAAGACTAAAAAACAAAAAGTCGTACCCCCATACATTTCTTATGAACGTTTGGTAATTTGAAAATTTTTAAGATAATTTTTCTTTTATCTCCAGGTTTTACTAACGCTTTGCAGTTTGATCTAGCCTTAAAATATTCTGTGATAAAAGGGTTTAAATTTGAGCTATTGATCATTAAAATCGGATGATTTAGAAACGATCTACGAACCCTATAACACAATATTAAATTTAACTTTTTAGATATAAGTTTTTATTTAAAAGATGTATAACTCGGGATGTTAATATGTCACCAAGTTCATTCTGGTCTCAAATTACTCAGTGAATCTTTGGCTTTAATTGTATTAACCATTTAATAAAATCTGATAAATTTTTATTGAGTCATGAATCTTTATTTAACAGTAGATTGTTAGTTTTTCAAAATTTGTCTTTAGTTTTAGACATATATCCCCAATTCCAAATAACTCCCAAAAATCTTTACAGTCTAAAATAAATATTAACATTATTGACTTTTGTTTTAGGTATGGATTACTTATTGGGAGTAATTAGAATTGGGGATAAATACCCTAAACTAAAGACAAATTTTGTAAACAAAATGATTTACTGTTAAATAACGATTCATGCCTCATTTTAAATTTGTCAGATTTTATTAAGTGATACATAAAATTGAAGCCAAACATCCACTGGGTAATTTGAGACAAGAAAGAACTTGGTGACATATTAGCTACCCGAGATATACATCTTTTAATAAAAACTTATTTCTAAAAAATTAAATTTAATATTGTGTAAGGGTTTGTAGCTCGTCTATAACACTTCCGATTTTAATGATCAATAGCTCAAATGAAAACACTTTTATCACCGAATATTTTAAGGGTAGAACAAACTGCAAGCGTTTGTAAAAACTGGAGTTATAAGAAAAATTATCTTAAAAAATGTTCAAACTACGTAACGTCCATAAGAAATGGATGAGGGAGAATTTTCGTTTGAACATATCTTCTATTTATAATGATGTGTCACAACACTATCATTACGTTTAAAAAGATATATTTATATCCAATATAGCGGATCCAATATGGCGGATCAGAATAAAAACCACTTAGTTTTCCTATTTAATGCCCAAAGAATCAGTGTACCGAATTTCAGCCACCTAGGTAAATGGGAAGTGGGAGAATTAGTGATGAGTGAGTGAGTCAGTCAGTCAGTCAGTGAGGGCTTTGCCTTTTATATATTTAGATATATTATATATATATATATATATACTAGCTGTACCCGCGGGCTTTGCCCCGTTTTACTTCATAAGTGAGCTCGTTCGCATGGCTCAATCACGTCCTGGTTGTAGTTCGTTCGCTACGATCACTCACTTTTAGGTTGGAGCTCGTTTGCTGCGCTCACTTGCCTTCAGGTTAGCTCGTTCGCTACGCTAACTCGCCTCCAGGATGAAGTTCGTTCGCTACGCTCACTCACCTTTTGGTTGCAAATTAGCTGTTGTCATAAATTAAAAAAAAAAATAATAGTGCTGCACCCTGTTGGTAATCCTTGTAAGTTTTTAATGCTTTTGCATATCATAGAACCAACTTTTTAGTTGAAACAGCTGACTAAATTATTTAATTCCCTTTTAATATGAATACTCATAAGATTAACATGGGGAACTATAGAGCCACTGGGGCGGAGCCCGAAAGGATTTTTGAGATAAGAATATGCCTATATGTTAATCGGGAATGTGAGCTATCATCATGCCAAATTTCAGCAAAATCCGTCCAGTGGTTAATGCGTTCACTTGTCACAAACATACATCCAAACTTTCTCATTTATAATATTAGTAGGATATGAATTTGAACTGATGGTGTTTTTGTCTCTGGAACTCTCAAAACAAAAAAGTAAATTGGTCACGGGGCTAGGTCTTACCATGAAACCTACGGTAATAGTTTATTCTCTATCGGTATATGGGAAATTTGCTAAAATCAGACATTATCATTATCACAATATGGTATATCTTTGTTTCACCTCCCTCAACTGCGCCAACTAGCTCTGCAGCAAGGAGACATCTTATTTTACTATTTTATTTTGTAGATTATATAGGTAGCAATTACCTGGATGAATCCATTGGGACCAGACATTACGACTCCATTTTTCCACCACAGGACGTTAGTTGGAAAACTACAGGATCCTTCTCGGGACAGGTATGGCCAAACGAATACTTTCTGGAAGTTCTGAGTTTCTTCTTTCACCTGGAAAATGTCAAGGTATTGACTTTTAACAAAAACATCTTACTTTAAAATAATTTCTTGAAAGATCATGTTGGTATAGGCATTATTTAGTGCAAATGTATAACAATACTGTTTAGAGTTTAATAATTATCTGGTCATCTGTCACCAAGGTACAAGTTGTTACTTAAACACACTAATATTTTTGTGTTGCCAAAAGGAAACTAAACAATCAGAAACAAAATGTGGAACGGTAACACCCCTAATAGAAACTATAACAACACAGGCCCAAAAAGGGTTAAGAGATGCAGAATAAGAGTAAGATATACATTGAAACATAAATTTTAAATTAGCAAAAATAAAATCTGACTTACCTTTCCTACAATTAACAAAATTATACTTTAACATGTTGTGAAGAAACTATTTATTAAATCAAAATCCACATTTTAGGAACAGTATTTTATCTAGTAATTTCAATAACTCATCTCAAAACAAAAGGTAAACAACAATAATAAACTAGGTGGCGTTCGCAGAGGCATCCACAAAATTGAGCGGAGTCATCAAGGGTTCATATTATATTGTTTTTGTCATACTGCAGTAAAAACAGTAGTTTTTAATGCTTGCGTTGCGGGTCTAAAGTAGCATTTTTAATATTTAGGGAGTAAAAATTGTTTACAGCTTCTATGGAGTAAAAATCAGCTGTCAACTCGATCAAAATCAGTTGTAAATTTCGATTGTAAACGATTGCATGTATCGGAAATATGTATCGATTCGTGCTTCGTAATCATTTTAACATACAGTCTACTAGTCTACAGTCTCTTCCCATAGCATTTTAGCATTGCAGATACATTAATCCATTCCCACACTCAAGACTGCTCACATTTACTACTTCCTTCACCACCCCCTACGTCATGGACCTGTTTCCCTCTCTTCCCATAGCATTTTAGGATTGCAGATACATTAGTGTAATTGCCAAAGACAGTTCCCACACTCTGCACTGCTAGCCTTACTACTTCCTTCGCCATTTCCTACGTCATAGACCTGTTTCCTTCCTTTCTCATAGCATTTAAGTATTACAGATACATTTATCAAACTGCCCAAACGGTTCCCCCACTCTGCACTGCCAGCTTTTACTACTTCCTTCACCACTTCCTACGTCGAGGGGCCTGTTTCCTTCCCTTCTCATAGCATTTTTGGAATGAAGATACATTAATCTAACTGCCACAGACGGATCTCACACTATGTTCATACTTTACTACTTCCTAAGCCACTTCCTACGTCGTGGACCTGTATTCATCACTTTCCATAGCATTTTAGTATTTTAGATACGTTAATCTAATTGCCACAAACATTCCCACACGTCGTACTGCTAGCCTTTACTACTTCTTTCACCATTTCCTATGTCGTAGGCATGCTTCCATCCCTTCTCATAGCATTTTAGCATTGTAGATACATTAAAACTGCTACAAACGGTTTCCAGTTCCCACACTCCACACTGCTCACCTTACTACTTCTTTCACCTCTTCCTACGTCGCGGACCTGTTTCCCTCTCTTCCCATGGCATTTTAAGATTGTAGATACCTTAATCTAATCATCATAAACAGATCCCACACTCCGAACAACCCGCATTTACTACTTCCTTCACCACTTCCTACATCGCGGACCTGTGTTCCTCACTTTCCTTAGCATTTTAGGATTGCAGATACCTTAATCTAATCGTCATAAACAGTTCCCACACTCCGGAAAGCTCGCCTTGACTACTTCCTCCACCACTTCCTACGTCACGGACCTGTTTCCTTCCCTTCCCATAGCATTTTAGGATCGCAGATAACCTAATCTAATCGTCGCAAACAGTTTCCACACTCCAGACTGCTTCCTTTACTACTTCCTTCGCCACTTCATACGTCATGGACCTCAAGCTAGTGTCGTCATTTGATTATATTTATGATCCATACCGTTTCTGTTTTAATATCTGTGGAATAATGCTATCAGCTATTTCTTTAACCACTGCATTCAAAAGTCAACAGCTGATCATATGTCTTTGTTTATGTGTCAAAATACTGCTTCCATAAGGATTACATTGAAACTTTGAGACCCAGTGGGGCGGATTCCTGAGAGACTTTTTTAACGCCATATAGATGTTGGCACTCACCGATATGGTCTTTATCACCATGCAAAATTTGAAAACGATTGATACAGCCGTTTAGGAGGAGTTTGCGTATTACGAAATGCATAAGAGTCGACGTATAAGAGCTTCGCTCAACTAGGAGGCGTTCGCAGATGCATCCACAAAATTGAGCGGAGTCATCAAGCGTTTATATTATATTGTTTTGGTCATACTGCAGTAATACCAGTCGTTTTTTATGCATGCGTTGCGGGTCTAAAAATCCTCTATGGAGTAAAAATAAGCTGTTGTCATCTCAGTTGTAAATTTCTATTGTAAACGATTGCATGTATTGAAAATATGTATCGATTCGTGCTTCGTAATTATTTTAACCTACAGTCTACAGTCTCTTCCCATAACGTTTTAGCATTGCAGATAAATTAATCCATTCCCACACTCAACACGCTCACCTTTACTACTTCCTTCACCATTTTCTATGTCGTGTGGATGCTTCCATCCCTTCTCATCTCATGTATAGCATTTCAGCATTGCAGATACATTAATCTAACTGCTACAAACGGTTTCCTGTTCCCACACTCCACACTGCTCACCTTACTACTTACTTCACCTCATCTAACGTCGCGGACCTGTTTCCCTCTCTTCCCATAGAATTTTAAGATTGTAGATACCTTAATCTAATCGTCATAAACAGATTTCACAATCCGGACAGCTCACCTTGACTACTGCCTTCACCACTTCATACGTCTCGGACTTTTTCTCTCCACTTCCACACTTCCAACACTTCCTACATCGTAGACCTGTTTTCCTCCATTCCCATAGCATTTTATGATTGCAGATACCTTAATCTAATCGTCATAAACAGTTCCCACACTCCAGCCTGCTCACATTTACTACTTCCTTCACCACTTCCTACGTCACGGACCTGTTTTCCTCCCTTCCCATGGCATCATGGGATTGCTAATACCTTAATCTAATGGTCATAAACAGTTCCCACACTCCGGACTGCTCGCATTTACTACTTCCTTCACCACTTCCTACGTCACGAACCTGTTTACCTCCCTTCCCATAGCATTTTATGATTGCAGATACCTTAATCTAATCGTCATAAACAGTTCCTACACTCCGGACTGCTCGCCTTAACTACTTCCTTCGCCACTTCCTACGTCACGGACCTGTTTTCCTCCCTTCCCATGGCATCATAGGATTGCTAATACCTTAATCTAATGGTCATAAACAGTTCCCACACTCCGGACTGCTCGCATTTACTACTTCCTTCACCACTTCCTACGTCACGAACCTGTTTACCTCCCTTCCCATAGCATTTTATGATTGCAGATACCTTAATCTAATCGTCATAAACAGTTCCCACACTCCGGACTGCTCGCCTTAACTACTTCCTTCGCCACTTCCTACGCCACGGACCTGTTTCCCCCCCTTTTCATAGCATTTTATGATTGCAGAAACCTTAATCTAATCGTCATAAACAGTTCCCACACTCCGGACAGCTTACCTTGACTACTTCCTTCATCCCTTCCTACGTCGCGGACCCGTTTTCCTCCCTTCCCATAGCATTTAATGATTGCAGATGCCTTAATCTAATCGTCATAAACAGTTCCCACACTCCGGACCGCTCGCCTTTACTACTTCCTTCACCACTTCCTACATCACAAACCTGTTTCCCTCCCTTCTCATAGCATCATAGGATTGCAAATACCTTAATATAATGGTCATAAGCAGTTCCCACACTCCGGACAGCTCGCCTTGACTACTTCCTTCATCACTTCCTACGTCTCGGACCCGTTTTCCTCCCTTCCCATAGAATTTTTGGAATGCAGATACCTAAATCTAATCGTCATAAACAATTTCCACATTTCAGACTGCTCACCTTTAGTACTTCCTTTAGCACTTCCTACGTCACGGACCTCAAGCTAGTGTCGTCATTTGATTATATATATGATTCATACCGTTTCTGTTCTATAATGCTATCATAGAACATCTGTGGAATAATGCTATCAGCTATTTCTTTATCTACTGCATTCAAAAGTCAACAGCTGATCATATGTCTTTGTTTATGTGTCAAATACTGCTTCCATAAGGATTACATTGAAACTTTGAGACCCAGTGGGGCGGATTCCTGAGAGTTATTTTTAACGCCATATAGATGTTGGCACTCACCGATATGGTCTTTATCACCATCCAAAATTTGAAAACGATTGATTCAGCCGTCTAGGAGGAGTTTGCGTATTACGAAATGCATTAAAGTCGACGTATAAGAGCTTCGCTCGCTCCGCTCAATAAACAGTTAATCTGATCTTTTAAATACTTTACATATGGTTAATTAATAACACCACATCTCCCTTTGTCACACATCTTCTTTTAATCATATCGTTTTGGTCTTCTTATGAGTCTCTGACTTCTTCGAGAAGGGTTGTGGGTTTTCTGATCAGGTGCCTGAGGGATTGTATTAGGCTGTTCAATATTCAATTCACCCTTTCTTCTAATGACAATAGTGTTAGATGCCATCGATTTCTTCTAAGCCGTCTTCCATTATTTAGTGTTACCCAATATGATCGGGGATAAATGTCTGATTTTGAAAAGATTTCTCCGTTACATTTCAGGTCTCTAATCCAGACCTTATCCCCTTCTTCCAGAGGTTTTAGTTCACTTGCTCGTCTCCTGCTGTCAAAATTCCTCTTCATTCTCTCTTTTATGCGTTTGTCGTTTTGTCGAAAACCAGCCAAATCATTAGTGTTGACTTTTTCAAAATCTTTCAATGATGGAAGATTTGACCTCAATTTTCTCCCATAAAGCAACTCTGCTGGAGACAGTCCCGATTCTAGCTTTGTTGTCCGGTAAACTAATAGCCCTAGATTTGGATCTTTATTTTTCAACAAAATTCTTTTGGCTATTGACACCGCATTCTCAGCACCTCCATTTGCCTGAGGAAAGTACGGACTAGTGGTCGTTGCTTCAAACCCATACTCTTTTGCAAAGTCTTTGAACTCTTGTGATGTGAATTGAGTTCCACCATCAGTCCGAATCTTATATGGAATTCCATGTCTTGCAAAAATGTTCCTTAACTTTCCTATAACCAAATTGGAGGACAGAACACTGAGTTCAACTAACTCAATAAATCTTGAATAATAGTCTTGAACCACCAAATACCACTTCCTATTACACATAAATAGATCTGCGGAAAGATAAATCCAAGGACCTTTTGGAAGTTCTGTGGGCATCAAAGGCTCTTTGTTCACTTGACAGTGTTCAAGACACACAAGACAGTTTTCTACTTCAGACTTCACATCTCTCGAACAGCCCGGCCACCAGACGGATTCTTTTGCTCTTGAACGACATTTCACAACACCTAAATGGCCTTCGTGAATTTTGTTTAAAATATCCTTCCGTAAACTTCTAGGTATAAACATTCTTCTTCCTTTTACGATCAAGCCATCTTCCAAAACAAGTTCATCTTTATATTTCCAAAATATCGAGTTCTTACGCCATTTACTCTCCAAAATTGACGATAAGATTTCACGGCTCTCGGGATCATTACCTTGAGCTTGTTTAATTTCTTCTCGTCGTTTATCTGAACAAGGAAAAGTTTCTACAGTGCTCCTGATGAATAGTACATCGTCTACAGTCAGTTCATAGATTCTGTCTTTGGCAAAGTCTTCTTTGAGGTTTCCAGGGCTTCGAGATAAACAATCTGCCGTGAAGTTTTCTTTCCCAGGTAGATAAATTGCCTTATAATCGAAGACTAAAAGCCTCATTCTAAATCTTTGAAGCCTAGACGAAAGCTCTGAAATATGCTTTGACCCTAGAATTTCTACTAATGGTTTGTGGTCTGTGTACACTTGGAATTGCTTTCCCAACACACAAATTGAAAACTTTTCACATGCCCAAGTCACACCTAATGCTTCCTTTTCTATTTGTGCATAGCGAGTTTCAACATCAGTCAAACTTCTGGATGCATATGCTACTGGTCTCCACACCTCACCGTGCAGCTGCTCCATTACCGCCCCAATGCCATATGAAGATGCATCTGCCGTAGTTCTAATCTCAGCATTACTTTTGTAAGGAGCCAATACTGGGGATTTTGTCACTGCATCTTTTAACAATTTGAACGCCTTGTCTTGGGATTCCCCCCATACCCACAAACTTTGTTTCTTCAATAGACAGCGTAAAGGCGCTGTCAGTTCTACTAGGTTTGGTACAAATTTCATTAGCTGGTTCACCATACCCAAAAACTGTCTCAGCTCTGAAACACAAGTGGGTTCCTTCATAGAAGAAATGGCCTTAATCTTTTCTGGATCTGGGCTTATACCATCTTGAGTTATCAAATGTCCAATGAATGTTACATTTGTGAGACCAAATATACACTTGTTTTTATTAAGAGTCACTCCATTTTCTAACAATCTTTCAATCACAAGCTTTACTCTAGTGTCGTGTTCCTCTTCTGTATTCCCTACAACCAATATGTCGTCAGCCTGATTAATCACTCCTGGAATGTCTGCTAGTATCTGACTTATCCTCTTTTGGAATACCTCTGGGCCAGAACAAATTCCAAATGGTAGCCTTTTGAAATAATACCTTCCAAATGGAGTAAAGAAAGTTGTTAACTTGTATGAACTTTCATCAAGAGGTATTTGCCAAAATCCATTAGCTGCGTCCAGTTTACTGAAATATTTGCCTCCTTCAATCTTAGCCAAGGATTCTTCAACTGATGGTAGTTGTAAATGTTCTCTTTGCACGTAAGTATTCAATTTTGTATAATCTACACATAGCCTTATTCTACCTCCTACACGAGGCACCACTACAATGGGTGAACACCATTCTGTTGGTTCTGATATGGCTTCAATAACACCTTCTTTTATCATTTTATCTAGCTCTTCTCGTACTGGTTGGTATAGAGATACAGCCACTCTTCTGGGGGACATTACTGCATAAGGCTGAGCATTATCTTGTAGTTTAATCTTGTAACTACTGTTTAGACTGCCCATCCCATTGAACACCTCTGGGCATAACTGTTCAACATCATCCTTATCAATCAAATTGACATTGAAGGTTATCAGACCTAAACTAAGTAATGCATTTCGGCTAAGCAACGGGGAATTTTGTTTACCTAGCACGTACAAATCTTCTGGCAATACTCGGTCATTGTATTTGAGAAGAACCTTAGCTATACCCAGAATGTTGAGCCTATTTTTGCCCGGTCCATACAATACACGATCGCAACATTGCAATTGGAGACCGAGGGATCGAGCCTGATGTTCTCCTATGACTGATACATCGGCCCCTGTATCCATTTTAAACAGAACTTTACATTCATTTATTTCTATTTCAACTACAGGACATTCTTTGCCATATTTCTTAACTTGAATTTCACCTAGACAAGAATTTGAAGTATCATTTTCCTTTTTGTCCTCAACTTCCCGTATTGTTTTCTGTCCATTTATACAACACCTAGCAAAATGTCCCTTGACACCACATCTAAGACACTCAACTTTATATGCCGGGCACTCCCTATACTTATGAAATAGGTTACATTTACTACATCTTAACTTGTTTCTGAAAGAGTTTACTTTATTGCTAACGACTCCTACTTCCTCTTGGCTAATTGTATTTGATATGTCGCTAGCTCTATCTCTTACTACATTTTGCTGTTTCAAAACAGACTCGGATTGCCGAACTTTGGTAATAGCCTTGCTTAAAGTTAGTGAATCGTCCATTTGTAGAGTCTCTGAAAGTTTGGAATCATTGACTCCAATTACAATCAAATCACGTATCAACTCTTCCTTCAAATTTCCGAATTCACACGTTTCAGCTAATTTATGAAGGTCATTTATAAAAGAATCCACTGTTTCATCGGCCCCTTGTCTTCTCTTAAGAAACTTGGCACGTTCATACACAATGTTACATTTGACTTTTAAGAAATCATTAAAGCTTTTAACTACTTCTTCATACTGAAGATTATTTTCTTCTGAAATACCAAAGGTACGGAAAAGGTCCTCACCCTTGTCGCCTAGAGTGTACAAGAGCATACTTATCTGTTGACTGTCAGGCTTAAAGCAGAGCTCTGAAGCAATCCTGTACCTCTCAAACCTTTTCATCCAACGAGCCCACAAGGCGGGATTTTGAAAATCAAAAGCTTCAGGTGGAGAAATTTGAGTTTGCATACCTGATACTGAAGTAACTCTCGAAGCTTCAGTTGAGGTTTTATCTCTGTAACCGCTCTTCGAACAAACCTGATTCCAAGGCCTAGACTCATCTTCACTTGATTCAAGATCAAATTCGTTTTGTAAGTAATCCCTTTTCTTCAAATTTCTTTTAGATGTCCTTTTATTTCTGCTTCCCATATTTATTTCTACCTGACACCATGTGAAGAAACTATTTATTAAATCAAAATCCACATTTTAGGAACAGTATTTTATCTAGTAATTTCAATAACTCATCTCAAAACAAAAGGTAAACAACAATAATAAATAAACAGTTAATCTGATCTTTTAAATATTAAACATATGGTTAATTAATAGCACCACACATGTTCACTCTGACACTGGTGGCGCAAAAATTGAGTTTAGCTCAAAAGTATATAATTTTTAACATACTGAATACCATATGGACTTTCAAAAAACAGGAGAGTGTTTATAAGAATATTACTAAAAATAGATGATAACTAAAATATTGTAAATTTTTATAGTTACAAAATAGTATATGAATTATGCTAATGAAAAACAGGTACATGTCAACCTGTCACTGTCTTGATATAAGCACACTGGTCAATGTGTTACCCGTGGCCACGCTCAGCAGTATTGCGTAAAACAGTATATCACAAAGTTCTAAATGATGTCTGATAGAATAGCAGCATTGACTAGGTAGCAACACTATTGTGCGCTGTTGTAGTCCTACTAGAGACAGCCTGGCAGACAGTAGCTTAACTAGTTCATCGATCATGATTGGACTGTTAGAGCCTATAAGTCTTGGCTTCAGACAAAGATGATGACAATGCATTAGGCCAAAGTGTTTGTTATGTTCAATGTTTTATAAAGTTTGTTTTTTTATGTTGCTTGAATTAGTTTTTAATTGTTCATTATTTATATTTAAAAATATTTTCTGTTGGAATAAAGAAAAACACGTTATTAGACAATTTTGGTGTTTTGTTATAATATTGATTACAGAATTTGATTCAAGTATCACCTATGATGGAGCTTTTCTTGTGTCTTCTTAAACACGAAGACATGGTAAAACCAATCACGGAACCTCCAAAACACCATTTTATAGTGTACATTATGCAAGTAACAGTGACCACAAATTGTGCACGTTGAGGAGTTTTAATGGTCCACTCCACAAATGAGTGATGTATGTGGAGCAACTGATTGTACCTGATTTAACAAACTACAAGTTAAACTTCTTGAGTTAGTTAACTGAGTGAAAATTTAAAAACGTACGTTTTCAGGAAAAGCACTTTGCGAATTTTTTCCCCCTTTTTTCAAAACTTTTATTATTTTTTTTATTTCATTAACATTTGAAGTTTCATAAAATGTCCATGGTAAAGCAATATCTTTGGTAGTTTCTTTTTAAAAGAGCATCTTTAGTGGAAAAGCACAAAATCCTGTCACGACCATAACGGACGTTTAAATGAATATTAAAAATAGTTAATATTATTTTTATAACTATGTTTTGCTATAAACTAATTTACTTTTATGACCATTATACAATAAAAAGGTCACTGAGCTTTTGGTATATTTGGTCTTTATAGAAAAAAATAAAAAAACTCAAAAAATTGAAAAAAAGCCAATAAAATCTTTTTAAGTTTGTATAACTCCAAAAAAACTTCCCTGAGACCCGAAAAATCGTTATGTTTGTATAGAGGTGTGCTTATTTTGTGTATAAAACATTAAAATATGACGATATTTTAATTTTTGAAATTTTTATGATAAAAATCATAAACGTTATGGTCAGGGACAAGCGGTACGGTCGTGAATTGTCTGGAATAATCTAAATCTTTCCAACCAATCCTTCAATTATCCTGTTAGTTATAATAAAAATATGTGTTTCAATTGAACTAAACTGTTCAATTTACAATTATATTAAAGTTATTGTCACGACCAAACACACTATAATCCATAAGGCTGGATTGGTCGTGAAAAAACCCGCGATGGTCGTGAAACTTTGGTCGTGAAATTACGTGTTATTTGGCTCTGTTCTGGCGGTAGCCCTGCACCTCATGTTCGAGGATACAAAGTGGACTTCTAGGTTAATCTAGCAATTGAAATATCTTATAAACAAAAATTAACACCATGTCTACTTTATCGAATGACTACGTACGGTCATGGACACACCAAAATTACAAAAAACACAATCTTTCCTTTATTAATCTTGTAATTCCTCCTTTCAACTCGAAACGACCGGCACTACAATCCTGACGTACATCCCGAACTAGTCTCTAAAACCAACTGACTCCATCGACGCCAAGCTTGCCACTGTCGTGCTCCAAAGTTGAAAATTTTTCCCAAATGGTCGTGACGCCAAATCGAGGGACAGACTTATTTTGTCATGATAGTCAGTTTGTAATGACAATAAAATTATAATATGCTCCTTTTTTATAAGTTTAATAACCATTGATGACATAAAAATATGGCTTTATATATTTCGGCATGAATAATTAGTCTAAAAACAGCGTGAAAGTTGGAAAATGTACCCTAGGGACACGTCATGGTCGTGAATTTCGAGACTTTGAAAATACGAAAAAAATACCTAGAACCTATTTAGAACCAAATAAATGTGTGTAACATGTTGCCCCCGTCCCAAAAAATATTAAAACACATAATAATAAACTACAAATCCAGTATCTACGAAGTAAAAGGCCAGGGACATGAAAACGTACGTTTTTAAATTTTCACTCAACTATGACCTGAGGCAGCCCAAAGTCAACACTTTTAGGAAAAGGTAACTCAGTTGAAGGTTTATCAATTAAAACTTACCCCATGAACTTTGGAATTTCATTTTACCTTTACATTCAGTGCTTCCGCTCGCCTTCCCACAACATCACCATGTTGTGTTATCACATCATTCATGTTTATTTCAAATGACATGGCTTAAATTATACTTCAAGTCCCTAGTAAAAATAAATATTTTATTTTCATAATTTTGAATTTGAACTGTTTTTCTTGCCTTTATTTTTAGCTTTGTCAATTGATTTCAGGCTCAGGTTTATACAAGCTTTTTTGGTTCTTTTGACGGCACTTGCCTGATATGACAATCAATTGAGGGGTACAATTGTATAGGCTTTAGTGAACATTGGCTTAATAGCAGCAACTACGATATTTATAACCTTGAAGGTTATAGCCTGGGGAGCATCTTTTGTCGCTCAAGCATTATCCACGGTGGTGTGGCAATTTATATCTCCAATGCTACGGACTTCGAAGTTTTGGATACATCCTCCTTCTGTACTGAACTTCACTTTGAAATATGTGCTGTGAAGCTAATCAACTTTTGGATTATAGTATTATCCCTATACAGATCTCCTGCTGGTGACATGACAATTTTCCTGCAACAATTAACTTGAAGCTACACTGAGTTATTTCACTAAGTTTGAAGCCAAAGTTGTTATGTGTGGTGACTTCAACGTAGATGTGCTTAAGAACGATAGTAATTGTTCACTTCTTCATAATGCGCTTCAGTTAGTCGGTTGTCGATGCACGGTCTGGGAACCTACTCGAGGACCTGCTTGCCTAGATAATGTTGTAACGAATGTGAAACAGTGTATGATTTCGGCGAATGTTGTTAAACTTCCTTTGTCAGATCATCATGTCATTCTTACTGATATGCTCTTTCCCAGTGAAGTTGACAAGAAAAAAGCAACTCGCCCTAATGTTATTGTGAGACCTATAACCTATAACAAAATGGAACTTTTCAAAGAACAGTTAGCCCTTATTAACTGGGAGAGCCTACTCTATAACAAAAATACTAATACAATTTGTACTAGAATTTTTAATGTATTAATTGGTATTATGAGCTGGTGTTTCCCCAGAAGGTCGACAAATCACTTATCTGCTCCTAAGGGTAAATCAGGCATCTGGTATACCCCCCAGCTTGAAGCACAGAAGAACTACGTTATGTCCCTTCCCTGTACATAATAGCAAATAATACCAAGAGTGCTACCGATCGAAGGGCTTACGTAGCAGCAAGAAACTTGTACAAGCAAGCCATTCAAAATGCCAAAAGGGCATCTAACGAGAACTTCATAGAGTCTGCTGCGAACAAGACCAAGGCTGCATGGCAAGTGGTGAGAGATGAACTTCATGCTGCTCCGAGGGAAAGAGAGGTCATCCCCCAGATACGTAACGCCATCCTTTACTCCAGTAACCACAATGGCTGAAGATCTTCTGAGGAATAAAGTGCTAAGTGTAAAGCAGAGCTTTGTGTGGCAAAATGTTGAGCCTAATGCAGTGTTGAAAGTAACCAGCTTGAAGTCATCCAAAACCAAGGATATATATGATATGTCCAATGATCTCTTGAAATACGTTGCAGATGTTGTAATTTTGCCCTTAACTTTGCTTGTTAATTCTTGTTTGAGCGAAGGAATCTTTCCAGACGAATTGAAGTTATCCAAACTCATACCTATCTATAAATCTGGGGATGTAAAGGAGGCAGCCAGTTACAGGCCGATATCTGTGGTTCCCGTCATTGCCAAGGTTGTGGAAGTGGTAATGAAAACTCAGGTTAGTGATACTTTGAATCCAATGGTTTAATTTCTTCTGATCAGTTTGGCTTTAGGCCTAGTATGTCAACGGCCGACGCGGTCGGGGTCCTTGCTTCCTCAGTAATTGAGGGTTTTGAGCGAGGCTTAGCCACTCGAGCTTCGTTATGTGACCTGAGCAAGGCCTTCGACTGCATTGACCGGGACATACTATTGAAAAAACTTGAGTATTATGGGATAGTCGGTCCTCAAATCAAAATTTTTGAATCCTATCTAACAAATAGGCGACAAAAAGTTAGTGTTAAGGGTTCAATGTCAGTCGCTACCCAGGTTGAGTACGGTATACTGCAGGGCTCGGTCCTGGGCCCATTCCTATTTTTGGTTATGGTTAACGACTTGCCTGATAATGTCTCTGATAATGTCATGTTTGCTGATGATGCGACCTTTTTTAGAAGCGAGAAAAATTTTAATGGCCTTTGTTGCACCATGAATGAAGTAGTTCTTAAAGAGGCAGCTGAATGGTATGCAGCTAACAAATTTCTCCTTAACTTGAATAAGACACAGAATATAACTTTCTCTCTAGACGTAAGAGCACCGAAAGAGGCAGATGATGACAGTAGCGTTAAACTTTTAGGTGTCCATCTTGATCCTAAGTTAGTTTGGGATACTCGATACTCATGTTACTAAGGTTTGTTCAATGCTGTCCAAAGTTGTTCACATGTTGCGTCGCCTTAGATTTAGCCTACCTAGTCATTACTTAAGATCTTGTTATTTTGCTTTTTTTCATAGTGTTTTGCTCTATGCTATTTTGTACTGGGGCAATAGTTCAAAAATAAGAGAAGTTTTAGTGATCCAGAAAAAGACTGTGAGGATTTTATTTAATGTAGACCCTGATGAGCACTGTAGGCCCTTGTTCAAACAAGCCAAGATTTTAACTGTGATAAATGTATATATTTTTGTGTGTTTATGTTATGTTAAGAAGAATTTAGATAACCTCACTTTGTCAAACCAAATCCACAACCAATTCACAAGATCTAGTCATCATATTTATAGGCAACATTGTAGGTTAAGTAAAACCCTCAAGTCTTTCAATGTTCTTAGTATTAAATTTGTTTAACAAACTGCCTCATAGCGCAAAAGAAGTTAGTAATAGTAAATTTGAGAGAGTTTTGTCAGATTGGTTAGTGGAAAACCCCATGTATAGTGTTAACGAGTTCTTGAAAATATGACTTTCAACGATTCAATGTTACCATTCTGTGTTAAGGTCTAGGCCTATACATCTGTTTATTTTTAAGTAGGCTAAGATATTTTAAAAATGTGACTTTGCCCATTGCATGTACATGTTTAACGGCAATAAACGATTCTTATTCTTATTCTTATTCTTATTCTTATTAGGTACTAGGTATTGACACTAATGTTACCAGATAGAGACTGCCGTTGAAGTCAGCCACCATGAGTGTACCCTCAGGTGACCAGCAGAACGCAGACAGACAAGTGTCAGAGTCCAGCCCTCCACGACTCAGATCTGACTTGCTCAACAAACACAGCTTTGCACAGATGTTGATCTGCCAAAGTTGAAACACACTACAGTCTTCCATCTTAGCCAACAGGCACACACCGATGGGCATTGATACACTACATCTAAAACACAAATATCATAACATAATGTACACAATGTAACATTTATTCATTAATTAATTTCAATTAATCCAAAGATTGACAAGTATCACACATGTGTTGTGATAAACCAAAATAATTTTTTTGAAGATTTAAGATTCATCAGTTCATTATTTTGAAAAAAGAGGCAAGATTGTGAGCTTAATAGGGACCTAAAGAAAAGTCATGTATTTAACCTAATTTACAATTTAAAAATACACTAGCTATTGGCCCGTCCTACGTACGGGAATGAATTAGTCGATTAAAACTGAATATAATTCAGCACAGATAGTTTACACGCATAAAGAAACATTATGGGCATTATGGCAGTTTTAATAGGGAAAATCATCTTGTAAAATATATCACGTGACCCCTAATTCTTTCATCCGATTATACGATATGCATTTTAAACCCGATAATTTTACCATAAAACCGTGATTGCGTTGATTAAAGCCTTGAAGTAAGATTATTGGTCAATTCACACACACTGGTTACTGGTTTAAAGTAAATTAGCTACACCACCTTCCATTACATAATATAACTTACTTAGTACCATAGCAGGGTGTCTACTACATTCTGGATAAAAAATTCATGGACAATTCCCGTACATTTAAGGACACGTTGCCGTAACCTTTGTCGGTGTCATTAGGCCTACCGAATAATTTTCCTGATTTGTCAAACTGTATTAATCTTGTTATTCACTGTAGTTGTACCAGAGAGAAAAGTAAATAATAATGGATAAGAGTTAAAAATTACAAAATAGAAATTTATTGAAAGTAAACAAACATAGGCCTACCTATACTTTAGGTAAAGCTTTTATAGTGTAACAGCGAAACGCAATCATTTCAATTCAATTCATTTCAAAATCAAACATTGTCTCCTGCGATAGCGACAAATATCTCCATCCGTCACGTAAAC
The DNA here is from genome assembly GCF_028750875.1 of Macrosteles quadrilineatus. Taxonomy (NCBI): domain Eukaryota; kingdom Metazoa; phylum Arthropoda; class Insecta; order Hemiptera; family Cicadellidae; genus Macrosteles; species Macrosteles quadrilineatus. The sequence goes on along the minus strand of NW_026542594.1, from coordinate 90,733,379 downwards.
TTCATAACATAGCTTATCCGATCCAGGCGGATTAATTTGGCATGATTCGCCCTGGCAAAACGTTAGGTTCTCGACTACTTTTGAAAAAAAATCTTTAATGCATATTGTTACTCAATTCTTAGTACAAAATCAAGGTATGGTAAGCGGCTATAAATAAGCAATAAGCACAGAGTAAGATTATTGTATTTTCATTTGTAAAGTTAATGACACATAGCAATCATTAGTTGTTTATCTTATAGGCTCAATTACATTTTCTTAATATATTTTACAGCTCTTTCAAGAATCAAAATACCCAGGCCTAGACCTAATTATTTAGGAGAGCCTATATAAACTGAGTAACAAACAATGAGGTTATAATAGCAGCAAAGTTACTATCATCATTCTAGTTCATAAGATTTTTGCTTTAGGCATACAACTCAATAAATAAATATATGGGAAACAAAAAACATTGAAAAATGAATAGCCAACAATATAAGACAAAGATACAGAAAATGCAATGACATAATTTGAAACCAAGCAGATAAAACATTAATGCAAACAACAATGCTTGTGGTTTTGTCAATTGAAAGATAAAATGTCCATAAAAAAGGGGTTAACTTACAAAATAAGACTGTAGATTATTTACATGTTTAATATGAAACCATAAACAGTTTTATGGCACTAGGCACTGGCCGGCAAATTGAATCTTCAAGCCGAAAGTACAAGTAAGAAGTGAAATTTAACAGCCATTATAAAGAGGTCCGTGAAGTTGGCGTACCCATATTAGCGTATCCACTTTTGATCATACCAATCGTTAGTTCATCGTTAGTTCTCGATAGTTCCCAAATCTTTTCGTTAGTTCTCAAAAAATAAAAAAGTTATAGCCGATTATAAGTGGGTACGCTAACTTCACACTTCCGGGTTCTAGCACGGGCCGTATTCTGAGGAGAAATGTTTACATCTATATACCAATCGTTAGTTCTTCGTTAGTTCTCGATAGTTCCCAAATTTTTTCGTTAGTTTTAAAAAAATTAAAAAGTTATGAGGCATACAAAGTGGGTACGCTAACTTCACAATTGTACAATTTCCAGCGGGAACAGTTTTTTTACTATAAATGCCTATATCTATATACCAATCGTTAGTTCTTCGTTAGTTCTCGATAGTTCTCCAATATTTACGTTAGTTCTCAAAAAATAAAAAAGTTATGAGGCATACAAAGTGGGTACGCTAACTTCACAACTATACAATTCCAGCGGGCACCGTTTTCTGACTATTAATGCTTATATCTATACACCAATCGTTAGTTCTTCGTTAGTTCTCGATAGTTCTCCAATATTTACGTTAGTTCTCAAAAAATAAAAAAGATAAGAGGCAAACAAAGTGGGTACGCCAACTTCACAATTATAGAATTTCCAGCGGGCACAGTTTTTTTTACTATAAATGCCTATATCTATATACCAATCGTTAGTTCTTCGTTAGTTCTCGATAGTTCTCCAATATTTACGTTAGTTCTCAAAAAATAAAAAAGCTACGAGGCATACAAAGTGGGTACGCTAACTTCACAACTATACAATTTCCATCGGGCACCGATTTCTGACTATAAATGATTATATCTATATACCAATCGTTAGTTCTTTGTTAGTTCTCGATAGTTCTCCAATATTTACGTTAGTTCTAAAAAAATAAAAAAGCTACGAGGCATACAAAGTGAGTACGCTGACTTCAAAATTAAAAAATTTCCAGCGGGCACCGTTTTCCGACTAAAAACGCTTATATCTATATGCCAATTTTTAGTTCCATGCACTGTAATTTGATTCATCTTCACATAATGAAAATCAAAGTAACACTGACATTAGAATAACTATCACATTATGATTCTCTGGAAGAGAAAGGATTGCTTATCAGTTCCAGGATAGCGCTTATCTGTGATATCCACAATAGTAGTTGCAGGTGTCACTCGGTTAGATTATTTTTTAGGAGTGATAATTTTGATTACGGTATCAAAATGATTAACAGTTGAATATGTTCAGTTAATTAGAACATCCAAAAAAGACAACGCTTCCAAAAATTGGTTTTAGATAAGCAATGAAATCATATTTATACCTACTTAGTTGTGTGAAAAAGTGCATTTTATAAAAAGTCCATCATGGAAACAAAATAAACTATCCATCAAAATGAAAACCAGAGTCTGCTAAGTAAAATGGTATAAAGTAATTTATAAGCAGTGATTATTTGAATTGTACTAAGCAGATAAAATATGTACGATCAAAGAACTTCTGTTTGGTTAATTGAACTAATCGTTTGTATTGTTTGTATTTGTTTGTGTTCGGTATTAGTATTATAAAATTACATCATTAAACGTAACACGTAACGAGTGACAGTTGCACGGATCGAGACTGGAAGGTCATACGGAATTGAACAAACTGGAGACTGGAGTGGTGGATGGAATAAATGTGTACAACACATTACTAGCATGGCGTATTAGGTATAGCGGGGACGAGACAATATTTATTTAGTTGTATAGTAGTATACTGTAAGCATATTTCGTTGAATGAAGGTGCGCGCTGGAAATCAGAAGTATTAAATAAGTTTATTTATTCATTACTGGCTATACGTCTATTTATTTAATTTTTTTAGAACCAACAAAAAAATCGGTGAGCTATGAAGATCTTACGATTAATATTAGGATATAGGCACTTTTAGTCAGACAAGGGTGCACGCTAGGAATGATTTGGGTGTAAGGTTGGCATAACCACGTTTAAGACCTTATTGCCTTTTTATTTTTTAAGAACTAGTAATAATATTGGGGAACTAACAAGTAATAACGAAGAACTAAAAATTGGCAAATAGATATAATCGTTTTTATAAATTCCTATATCTATATACCAATCGTTAGTTCTTCGTTAGTTCTCGATAGTTCTCCAATATTTACGTTAGTTCTAAAAAAAAAAAAAAAGATAAGAGGCAAACAAAGTGGGTACGCCAACTTTACAATTATAGAATTTCCAGCGGGCACAGTTTTTTACTATAAATGCCTATATCTATATACCAATCGTTAGTTCTTCGTTAGTTCTCGATAGTTCTCCAATATTTACGTTAGTTCTCAAAAAATAAAAAAGTTATGAGGCATACAAAGTGGGTACGCTAACTTTACAACCATACAATTTCCTGCGGGCACCGTTTTCTGACTATAAATGCTTATATACACCAATTGTTAGTTCTTCGTTAGTTCTCGATAGTTCTCCAATATTTGCGTTAGTTCTCAAAAAGTAAAAAAGTTACGAAGCATAAAAAGTGGGTACGCCAACTTCACAATTATAGAATTTCCAGCGGGCACAGTTTTCTGACTATAAATGCTTATATCTATATACCAATCGTTAGTCCTTCGTTAGTTCTCGATAGTTCTGTAATATTTACGTTAGTTCTCAAAAAAATAAAAAAGTTACGAGGCGTACAAAGTGAGTACGCTGACTTCAAAATTATAAAATTTCCAGCGGGCACCGTTTTCTGACTAAAAACGATTATATCTATTTGCCAATTTTTAGTTCTTCGTTATTACTTGTTAGTTCCCCAATATTATTACTAGTTCTTAAAAAATAAAAAGGCAATAAGGTCTTAAACATGGTTATGCCAACCTTACACCCAAATCATTCCTAGCGTGCACCCTTGTCTGACTAAAAGTGCCTATATCCTAATATTAATCGTAAGATCTTCATAGCTCACCGATTTTTTTGTTAGTTCTAAAAAAATTAAATAAATAGACGTATAGCCAGTAATGAATAAATAAACTTATTTAATACTTCTGATTTCCAGCGCGCACCTTCATTCAACGAAATATGCTTACAGTATACTACTATACAACTAAATAAATATTGTCTCGTCCCCGCTATACCTAATACGCCATGCTAGTAATGTGTTGTACACATTTATTCCATCCACCACTCCAGTCTCCAGTTTGTTCAAGTCCGTATGACCTTCCAGTCTCGATCCGTGCAACTGTCACTCGTTACGTGTTACGTTTAATGATGTAATTTTATAATACTAATACCGAACACAAACAAATACAAACAATACAAACGATTAGTTCAATTAACCAAACAGAAGTTCTTTGATCGTACATATTTTATCTGCTTAGTACAATTCAAATAATCACTGCTTATAAATTACTTTATACCATTTTACTTAGCAGACTCTGGTTTTCATTTTGATGGATAGTTTATTTTGTTTCCATGATGGACTTTTTATAAAATGCACTTTTTCACACAACTAAGTAGGTATAAATATGATTTCATTGCTTATCTAAAACCAATTTTTGGAAGCGTTGTCTTTTTTGGATGTTCTAATTAACTGAACATATTCAACTGTTAATCATTTTGATACCGTAATCAAAATTATCACTCCTAAAAAATAATCTAACCGAGTGACACCTGCAACTACTATTGTGGATATCACAGATAAGCGCTATCCTGGAACTGATAAGCAATCCTTTCTCTTCCAGAGAATCATAATGTGATAGTTATTCTAATGTCAGTGTTACTTTGATTTTCATTATGTGAAGATGAATCAAATTACAGTGCATGGAACTAAAAATTGGCATATAGATATAAGCGTTTTTAGTCGGAAAACGGTGCCCGCTGGAAATTTTTTAATTTTGAAGTCAGCGTACTCACTTTGTATGCCTCGTAGCTTTTTTATTTTTTTAGAACTAACGTAAATATTGGAGAACTATCGAGAACTAACAAAGAACTAACGATTGGTATATAGATATAATCATTTATAGTCAGAAATCGGTGCCCGATGGAAATTGTATAGTTGTGAAGTTAGCGTACCCACTTTGTATGCCTCGTAGCTTTTTTATTTTTTGAGAACTAACGTAAATATTGGAGAACTATCGAGAACTAACGAAGAACTAACGATTGGTATATAGATATAGGCATTTATAGTAAAAAAAACTGTGCCCGCTGGAAATTCTATAATTGTGAAGTTGGCGTACCCACTTTGTTTGCCTCTTATCTTTTTTATTTTTTGAGAACTAACGTAAATATTGGAGAACTATCGAGAACTAACGAAGAACTAACGATTGGTGTATAGATATAAGCATTAATAGTCAGAAAACGGTGCCCGCTGGAATTGTATAGTTGTGAAGTTAGCGTACCCACTTTGTATGCCTCATAACTTTTTTATTTTTTGAGAACTAACGTAAATATTGGAGAACTATCGAGAACTAACGAAGAACTAACGATTGGTATATAGATATAGGCATTTATAGTAAAAAAACTGTTCCCGCTGGAAATTGTACAATTGTGAAGTTAGCGTACCCACTTTGTATGCCTCATAACTTTTTTATTTTTTGAGAACTAACGAAAAAATTTGGGAACTATCGAGAACTAACGAAGAACTAACGATTGGTATATAGATGTAAACATTTCTCCTCAGAATACGGCCCGTCCTAGAACCCGGAAGTGTGAAGTTAGCGTACCCACTTATAATCGGCTATAACTTTTTTATTTTTTGAGAACTAACGAAAAAATTTGGGAACTATCGAGAACTAACGATGAACTAACGATTGGTATGATCAAAAGTGGATACGCTAATATGGGTACGCCAACTTCACGGACCTATTATAAAGCTATTATTTTCACGATAAAATAGGTTTGGGATCTAATAATAATTACCCTAGTAATAAAAAAAGAAGTTGTAAAGGAATAAAAGTGATACAACTTTTATGAGCTAGCTGCTGAGTCAACAGTTCTTGGAAGTACTTGACTTGACACTTTGTTTTAGTTAGAAAATATAAATAAAATTAGAAGCTTTAACATTTAAAGTTCAGAAGTTTATTTACAATTCAAATCAAGACTGAAACATAAACATGACTCATATTGTTTACCTCCAACTAACATATGATACATTTAACATATGATAATATGTGAATATAACATTATAATACATCTTTCCCCTTTAAAAAACAGCAAACAAATTTTAAAGAATTATTTTAAATCAATATGCTTTAACACAAATTTTATTTTAGAATTAATTGTGTTAGGTTAGGCTAATTGATAGTTAAAATCATACAGACATAAGGCAAGAGTTATAGACCTATCTCCAAGCGTAACATATTTTGGAATTTTCCTTAAAACAAACTTTTTATATCTATCAGATGAGGTGAAGGCAAATGCACTGGTGAAATGCCAAAGCATTTCGAGGGAGAATGGATTGAAACTAAGCGTAGGTAGCAGCACTGTACTATGTGAAATAAAATTGTTATATTAGGGGGTAGGCAGCCCTGGCCGCCTTTCCATACAGGTGGCCGCTTTTTAGTGTTGTGGCCGCCACCCCCTGCACAATTCAAGCGTAATGGCCGCCTAACCATGATGTTCTGGAACTATATATACATATATATATATATATATATACTAGCTGTACCCGCGGGCTTTGCCCCGTTTAACTTCATAAGTGAGCTCGTTCGCATGGCTCAATCACGTCCTGGATGAAGTTAGTTCGCTACGCTCACTCACTTTTAGGTTAGAGCTCGTTCGCTGCACTCACTTGCCTTCAGGTTAGCTTGTTCGCTACGCTAACTCGCCTCCAGGTTGGAGTTCGTTCGCTACGCTCACTCATCTTTTGGTTGCAAATTAGCTGGTGTCATAAATGTAAAAGAAATAATAGTGCTGCATCCTGTTGGTAATCCTTGTAACTTAAATGCTATTGAACATCATAGAACAGAACCAACTTGTTTAATTGAAACAGCTGTTAAGATTCATTAATTTCATTTAAATATGAGTACTCATAAGGTGAACATGGGAAACTCCAGAGCCACTGGGGCGGAGCCCGAGAGTCCGATCAGAATAAAAACAGCTTAGTTTTCCTATTTAATGCCTAAAGAATCAGTGTACCAAATTTCAGCCTCCTAGGTAAATGGGAAGTAAGAGAATTAGTGATGAGTGAGTCAGTCAGTCAGTGAGTCAGTGAAGGCTTTGCCTTTTATATATATAGATACAAGGGGGGCGCTGCTTTTGGGTTTGCCCAGGGCGCCACTGACCCTTAACGCGGCCCTGAATAACAAACAATAAAAATGGCTACCACTGAACTGACTGAACTCTTCGTTACTCCCCTCCCCTGATCCCCTGCACCGGTAGATATGCTGGTCTCTGTTGCAACTGTACACTGTTTCAAGCGAAGATAGCCGGGCGGCGGGCAGGAGCTCCTGTAGGTCTGAAGCACAAGCGTCTTCAGCCTGATTGATCACTTATTGCAAACGAAATAATTGGCCATCACTGATAAACCAGTTTTTCTTTGTGACTATGCGATCTGTCGTCTGTTTTGTTTAGCTCTCCCGCTCTTATCTCTGGTCCTGCTTCGTTTCAGTTTATTTAGCTGTTTGGTTAGACCTAGCTTAGCTTTCTTTACTATTTTGTTCTTGGAATGTTTTTAAAAAAAAGTTCTGAATTTCTTGTAGTAAATTATATTAATTGTATTAATGATGTATCTGGTAGGAAATGAAAAAAGGATCGAAAGGACTTTGGTTTCTGCTGTGAACAGTGTGGTTTACCACTGCTGTGAACAGTTACAAGCACAACTTAACTGTCTATCTCAAAAAGAAGTCATGAAACATGACCATGATGGTCATTTGGGTAATAATTCGATGGAAAACTATTTTGTTGACTTTTTACTGTTATATTTTAATTTTGAATAGTCTTTTGCAAATAACTTACTATCTTGGAAGGTAGGGTTGAACCTATCATCAATTTGCTGTATAAATTATTAAACGTTTTCTGTGAATGTTCAGTTTGGTTTGATGTTCAGCCATAAATTAGACGCTTGTGTCTGACGCAACCTGAACTCACACAAAGTATCACTGTCTGCCACGGTGATGAATTCGCGCATGATATATAATAAATAATTTTTATTATGGTACCTATTTTTTCTTCATATACATTATTTCGGATTATACATATGCATTATTACCTTATATACGCCCCTGGTTGGTTCAGTTCATGTGGTTACGTTTGGATGCGGTGATGTAGGAAAAATATCACTTTTATTTCAACTAAATATCTTATAGTTTTAATAAATGAATATGAGAAATTAGGATTTACATAGATTCAATGAGGGTGGGTAATTATCACGGATATTAGAACTGATAACGGTATGGATAATAAACATCAAAAAATTACCTCATTAGCTTTAAAGAGTGTTTATTTTTTTTATTCCTTCTACAACAGGTGACAAGTTCTTTTTACAAATGAATGTTATTTTAACTAAACAGCAGCTGTTTTAAAACCAACTTTCTGTCCTCTGTATATTAATACGCAAGCAGTTTTCTTTTCACAGTCATAACTCGATAACTGCTTGACGGATTTTAACGTTTGAGGTGTCAAATTAAGGGTATTTTCACGTAGATGTGCAAATACGTCTCAGAATATTAAGAAAGGGTATCACTTAAATACAGTTAAGGGCTAAAGTTTGGGAACGGTGGTGCTATCTGTTGACATTAGATCAAACCATCAAACTCAATTCCCTTTGTTTACAACTAAACATATGGACGTAGTTTGAAATAGTTTTTTAGTTTAACCTCAGATCTCAGGACTTATTACTTCCAGACCAAAGCCGGAATTTTATATTTTTATTTTAACATCTGTTAACTGAGTCTGGTTCATAAATAAAGAGTTTGCTAGCAAGACCTGACAACAAATTGTTTGTAATAATAGTTGAATTTATTTACCTTACATCGTATTTTACTGAATTTTCGTATTGTTGGTTACAGTTTGGTGTGATTAAGTGAATGTTTGAAAATTATTATTCACAGTGCAGTTACCCGTTACATTACCATATTATCATGTAATTTACAGTGTGTATCAAAATTCCTTTGTAGTGTTTTCTGTTGATTGGTTAACTTTCGTATTTTATCTAAATTTGTGTGAGTGGCTGGAGGGAACGCAACCTCCCAATTTGACGGATACAGAGTGGCAGGACTGCCATGGTGATACATCCAATCGGTTAATTATTTACCTCATTTGCGGAATTCACCATACTTTCAGGAACTTATTGGAAACTCCCTCAAATCTGAAAACAGGGCTGTGAGGCTTGGATCCAGAAATTATCTCAATAAAATTCGCCAATTCAATTCCACCTTTGCCATGGTCAGCCTGAACACGCACAGATGTATAGTTGAAAAGAGTAAGACGTTCGCACTGGAACCCAACAGCGCATGAAACACAATTCAAACAAAAAATGCCATGAAGAAATATGCGGGAATAGGGTCACATTTCCAACCTTTTTGCCTAATCTTTTAAAATTGTGGCAGAAATGTGTAGGGAGGAGAGATCCGAGTAATCAAGTGAGATTCATGTGCATAGTAAAATACAAAAGAAGTGACTTTCCTCTCTACAATGATGCTACTTAAATAAATGTCCCAGCTATTTTTAAAGCTGAAAACAGAGCACCACCTTGCAAAATAAATCTTTTTTTTTTCTTTAAAAACTAATAGTGTTAAACGCGAATCCGTTCTAGATACGTCGTTAAATCCAATCCACTCTTATGACCCAACCGGAGACTTAGGTTGGGGCACCTAATTTAAACACGCCTAAAATAGAACATTTCGTAGAAATAATTTAACAATGCTATAGTACGTGACGTAGGTACTGGTTGGCGTCAAGAGAGGGATTTAGGTGACACATTAGGTCTGAAAAGCTCACTTTTCAGTGTGTGGTTGATATCTACGTTCTCATAGAGGGCACAGTACATAAGAGGTAACCAAAGCAGTATGAGAACGGATCTATATTTAAATATTATACCGTAGATTACTTTTAAAATTTTTTTACAACATAACATTTTTCACATGTTATGAGATATTGTTTTTGTTTCTATAATCAGTCATAGAAATTACTTTAGAGTGACTCTATGATTGAGGTTTTGCTGTTTATGTTTTTTGTTCTTCATTATTTTATTACAAGTAGCAGTTATGCTCGATTTCGAGCAACAGGTTATCTAGTTATTTTTACTTTTTAGGCTAGTCAATCTGGAGTCAAATTAAGCATAACATCAAACTTAAAGCAATAGAAATAAAATATATGGGATTTCGTCAACAAAGGTGTCCACAACATCATACTAAAAATCTAGAAAAATCTAAGTGGTGGAAAGCCGCCATATTGGAAAAAAGCTTCCGCCATATTGGATTTATCTAAGCTTTTAGTAAAATAGCAATAGTTTGACAACTAAGCGTCTTAAAAATATGCGGTTTGTTTTAATAGCTTCCTCATTAAGTCTACTTCAAGATAACAACAACTTTTATATCATTTAAATATTGTTTTGTTTATATTAGACAGCTTTAAATTTAAAAAATACCAAATTTTAAAGATGTTTTTAATAAAACCTTTAAATTTTTGCAAATACAAACTCAGGTGATATGAACATACATATTTTGTGGCTATTAAAATAATCTGCATTAAATTTTGAACAATAATAATTATCACATCAGTTTGTATCTTGCTTTGAAGATGGGATATATTTGTTATTAGTCTTCAACTTGGAACGCTAGCCGTGACACGCGCTGCAATAATATTCAAACAAAAATCCGACAAAATCCGAGCATGGGAACACTGAAAAAATAGACATTTTCAAACATTCCAATTAAAATTCAATTTTTCATTATAGACAATTACAGTAGTAGTCAGAGAAATATTTTAAATTAAACATTCTATAGTTTTATTTTTAGTGTTGGGTTGGCAGAGTGACATACTAAAAGTTGTTAAAAAATAGTCCACCGGAAAACCCCTAAAACGACTAGGTATTAAAAATGGCAGCTTTTCCCAAAATTGACAAATTTGAAAAAAACCACATATAAATATACTTTAAATAAAATATTTTAAATGTAATGATAGTTTTGTGACACATCATTTTAAACTAGATTTTTATTATATTTTACCTAGATATCCTTTATCGTTTTAAAAATATGTTCAAACGAAAAATCTACCTCACATTTCTTATGAACATTTCCTACCTTGAACATAAAAAAAAATATATTTCTTACATCTCCAGTTATTATTAACGCTTGCAGTCCGTTCTAGTCTTAAACTATTCAGTGATGTGAGGGCTGTCATTTGACTATTTTGGCTATTGATCATTAAAATCAGAAAATTTTGAGACAAGCTACAAACCCCAACACAATCTTAAATTGACTTTTTAGGAAATCAGTTTTTCTTTAAAGATTTATACAGTGTGTAAAAAATGTCTCCCCCCCCTATTTATTTTTTTTATTTTTTAAAATAATGAAATATCGTTTGGGGAGTGATAGTAACATAACGTGAAGTTTCTTTTGACATAGTTAAAATTTTTGAATTCCCCCCCTAAATGGGGGGTAAGGGGGGTAACTCAAAATTTTTAAATGTAAACCCCTAGCTTGTGACACCTCATTTGAAAGAGCATTAAAAAACTAGGTAAATGGTGAAAACTAGAAATTTCTATCTAATTTCTAACCGGAATTACAGCCAAAAACGCTCAAAATACGATATTTTTGGGAAACTCAAAAATGTAATTATTGCATACACCCTTTGAGTGATCCCTCATTTGAAAGATAAATAAAAATCAGGCCAATGATAAGGATTAATAATTTCTAACAGGTAATTAGATGGTTTTTTATGATTTTTACAAACAAACTAACCTTAAGTGCGAAATAACAGTAGTGATGTTGTGTTCACCAAATAAATTCACAGCAAATGTTCAAACTGAAGTCCTCCTACTTCCTGACAGTAAAATAAACGAGACGTGAACTCTTCCCTCACGTTATGGAATGTTTCCTCAGTGATTTTTCTGCAGGCTTCAACAATCCTGTGTCTCAAGTCTTCAATATTCTGCACGGGAGTTTTATAAATTGTCGATTTAATAAACCCCCATAGAAAAAAATCCAAAGGTGTTAGATCGGGGGACCGTGCTGGCCATTCTATCCGGCCACGCCTGCCAATCCACTGACCATTCAGTTGTGTATTTAGAAATGCTCGGACCTGTTGATGAAAATGAGGGGGAGCGCCATCCTGCTGGAAGTGAACAATATCTTCATCAAACTCATGTGGATGTTGTGCAATAACTTCCACTATGGCTGGAAAAACCGACTCTTGAAGCATTTGCAAATAATGTTCTCCATTGAGGCTGCCATCGATGAAAAATGGTCCTAGGATATGATTACCCAACATCCCAGCCCATACATTTAATTTTTCTGGGTACTGCGTTGAGGATTCTCGGTAAACATGGGGGTTTGCAGTATCCCAGTATCTGCAGTTATGTTTATTGACAGTTCCATTAACAAAAAAAGTGCATTCGTCTGAAAAAGCTACATTATACACGAAATGTGGATTAGCTTTGATTAGTTCTTCCATTTCTTCACAAAATTGAAGTCGACGGTCTGGATCATCGTCGTTTAATGCATGGACAAGTTTAAATTTATAAGCGTGAAATTTATTTTTCTTTAAAATATTTCGAACTGTTTGATGGGATAAGTCACACAGTGTAGCAACTGATCGAGTCGACTGCTGAGGATCCTCTACAAATTCTGCCACAACTTCAAATTGTGTTTCTTCGTCTAAAGATGTTCGGCCTGATTTTGGAGCATTAGCTACGGATCCAGTTCGTCTGAACTTGCCAATTAGTTCCCTCAAATATTTTCGACACACTGGTCGATCAGGATGTGCTTCGTTGAATCTCCTTTCTGTCTCGTGGTAGTTTTCATTCGAGGCACCAAAAGTTAAAACCATTTCCACCTTATCGTCTTTGCTTCGAGCCATTATTAAAAATTTCTAATAAACTTTTAACAAAAAACTAACTATTGAATAAAGAAACTAAATTAAAAAACCTGACTAACTAAATAGCAACAAACTAACAATTAATTATTAACCTTAGAGAATTTTAATGAACAAAAAAGTCTTTACAGTTATCAAATAGTTACATAATTGTTATTATTAAATAGAAATTGAATTTATGCTGCAGTACTGACCTAGACCTGTCTGTAACAGCTCATTGACAGAATGAGTTGAGGAAACCCATGCCAGGGCAAACAGGGAAAACCGGCTGAGCAAAGGTCATCTAATGAAACAAACTCATGTTCACGAAAATTTCTTATTGTAATAACCTTAAATTTTTAGTTTGTACTTGCTCTGTTGTGGATAACCAATACATTTCATTTTCACTTTTTTTCAAAAGATGTTATTTTGCACTTTTGCAATAATAAAGAAATAAAAGATTTTATTAAAATAATAATTTATTAGCTGTAAGAAATTTTTGGCTGTAGGAAGTAACAGTTTTTTAATTTAATAACATAAGCCTGATTTTTATTGCTCTTTCAAATGAGGGGTCACTCAAAGGGTGTATGCAATAATTACATTTTTGAGTTTCCCAAAAATATCGTATTTTGAGCGTTTTTGGCTGTAATTCCGGTTAGAAATTAGATATAAATTTCTAGTTTTCACCATTTACCTAGTTTTTTAATGCTCTTTCAAATGAGGTGTCACAAGCTAGGGGTTTACATTTAAAAATTTTGAGTTACCCCCCTTACCCCCCATTTAGGGGGGGAATTCAAAAATTTTAACCATGTCAAAAGAAACTTCACGTTATGTTACTATCACTCCCCAAACGATATTTCATTATTTTAAAAAATAAAAAAAATAAATAGGGGGGGGGAGACATTTTTTACACACTGTATTTTGGGTTGTCAATACGTCACCAAGTTATTTATGGTCTAAATTTATTTATTACATTTATGGCTTTATTTTTATTGATCACTAAATAAAATCTGACTAATTTAAATTGACTCATGAACCTTTATTTAATTTTTTTTTTGTTTTTTACTGTCTTTAGTTAAATACATACAGAGTGAGTTTTAAATGAGTTCCCCTCCTACTTTATTCTACATTTCTTAAGATATCATCTCGGGACCACGTCAGATCATTGTAGAGTAGTAAGTACTTCATTTTGACTGGGTATACATTTTTGGCTGCCATCTTGGATCCGCCATTTTGGATACAAAGTTTTTTTTCAAATGTAAAGGTAGGCTTGTGACCCATTATTTCAAACTAGAATTGTACGCTGATTACAATGCCGCAATCAGTTTTTAAAAATCTAGATTCGTTCTAAAGTTATGAGGACTCTTTATACCTTTATTTTTAGCCCATTCTACATGGTGCATTTACAAACTAAGGCCATAATCTCAAAATAGTATTAGATAAAGATGTTATCTAACATGTTATCTATACCACCATTCATTGTCAACCTATTTCCACTTGGTTATGACGGATGTAATTTTTTCGGCCGCCAATTTGGATCTGAAATTTTGAAATATGACATATTATAGACATACCACGAACAAAACAACCTGCGCAGAAACAAAAAGATCACGTTGTTCGCGCCGGTAGGTGTGGTGTACCATTCAAACCTGCGCGGCTCGAAACGGCCCAGGATTCTTTTGTTTCTGGTATTACTACAATTTAAATATGAAGGTGATGTTGTGACCTATCATTTTGAGCTACTTTTTTATGCTGAACTCAATGCCGTAATCCGTATTTATTTGCATTTTTGGTTTTTGAAATATAGAAATTTTAAATAAGAGAATTTTAATATTTCATCAAGAAAACTTGATAGCCAAAACCGGATTGCGGCATTGAGTTCTGTATAAAAAATTAGTTCAAAATGATGGGTCACAACACCACCTTCATATTTAAATTAATTGATCACATTTCAAAATGGCGGATCCAAAATGGCAGCCAAAAATGTATACCTAGTCAAAATGAAGTACTTACTACTCTACAATGATCTGACGTGGTCCCGAGATGATATCTTAAGAAATGTAGAATAAAGTAGGGGGGAACTCATTTAAAACTCACCCTGTATATCCTCAATCTTGAATAACTCCAAAAACTCTTTATAGTCTTAAATAATTCATCAAAGTCTTGACTCTTATTTTAGCTATGGATTATGTATTTATCTATTTAGAATTGAGGACAAACGTCTTTAACTGAAGACAATACACAAAATAAAAATTATTTTATCTATAGGTACCTATAAAAGAGAAGTATAAATAAATAACGTCTTTATTTATCCAGCGTACATCAGATACAAAGTTCTGTTTTACATGCAAACTTTTGTCATATACAAGTAAATTAAAAAGAAACATTCTTAAAAAATAAAACTAAAGGTGCATATCTTTAACATTCTTCTTAAATACCATTAATCCTTTTTCTTTTACCCCTGATGGTAGAGCATTGTAAACCAGGGGTCCAAAGTAGGAAAAGGCCTTTTTCCCCGACTCAGTTCTGACCCGCGGTAACTGCAACAAGCCTTCCTGACGAGTACTGCGCCCACAGACCTCAGATCTTCGTACCAACTTGGTATTCAGATACTGAGGTTGGTTTGTCAGCAGCGTCTTGTGAACCAAAATTGATGTTTGGAGATCAGAGATTTGCTGTATGGATAGTGTATGAGATTTCAATCTAAATTCACTAATATGGTCAAATTTCTTCAAATTATAAACAAACCTCAGTGCATTATTCTGGAGCCTTGTCAGTATTTTGATTTTTTCTTTCGTTAAGCAACCAGAAAAGGTAGAGAGGCAGTAGCTAATAGATGGATAAACCACTGCTTGCACTATTTGAAGTTTTGCTGAAGTAGGCAATATGAACCTCAACCTGTGCAACCGTCTCAACTTGCCAACAGCAACACGACAGATACGGCTCACCTGCTCAGAAAATTTAAGAGTATCATCCAGATGGACACCAAGGACTCTTAACGAAGAACAAAGTGATAAAGGCATATTATCCAATGAAATCATCATACTACCCCTATTAGAATTCAGTCTGCCTTGCAGAGAAGAATTACTGACATGCAAAACTGAGCACTTATCAGGATTTAGTTGCAGCCCATGTTCATCAGACCATTGCTTAACCACACTCAGATCACAGTTCACATCCCTGATCGCGTCAAGGAGATTCGAAGATGGAAAAGAAGCGATAAGATGTGTATCATCTGCATATGAATGAATAGCACAATACCTCAGTTGACTCCCAAGGTCGGAAGTGTAAATCAAGAAAAGGATCGGCCCTAGACAACTACCTTGCGGAACACCTCTAATCTTTGGCAAAAAGTCTGACGCTTTCAGATCAACCTTAGTCTGTTGGGACCTATTGTTTAGGTAAGAGGAAACCCAGGCCACAGAGGTTACATCAAATCGGTAAAACCGCAGTTTAGAGAGCAGAAGATCAAAATCCACCGAATCAAAGGCTTGTGAATAATCCAAACCTGTGACAAAACTCTGCCAACCCCTATCCTTAGCAGATAACAGCTCATCCATGATATTCAAGAGTGCAGAGCTCGTACTGAAACCTTTACGAAAGCCTGACTGAGTCTCAGGAAGAATATTCTCAGATTCCAAGAAAAATGTCAACTGCTCAACAACAACCTTTTCTAATATCTTAGACATCACTGGGAGGATAGAAATGGGCCTGAAATGAGAAACAGAAGTAGGATTTGATTGTTTTGCCAGAGGAATTAGTATACTTTTTTTCCAAACATTAGGAAAACATCCTGTAACCAAGGACAGATTTACTAAATGACAAATAGCTGAGGCACAGTACGGACTCAAAGACTTGATCATGTCGACAGAAATTCCATCCGTTCCCACGGCACGGGTGGTGATGTTGTTCATGACTGCCTTGATAATATCCTGAGTCACAGGTTTAAAAGAGAACCCCTTCTTCACATCATTACTACTGTTCTGGTTATAAAAGTTCAATTTGTCCGCACTAATACAACAATTATTGTCATTATTAGTTCCCATTGTAGAGAAATATCGATTAAGTTCCTGAGGTGTAAAAGAACAATCTTTATCATCGGCAGACTCCAACACCCCAGTGGCTTTCAGAGATGCCCAGAACTTTTTAGGATCTTTACCCTGTACTTGAAGTAGTATGTGTGTATGTACCCTATAGACTCCGAAACCCCTAGACAGATTGTAATAAAACTTTTAGGCATTATTAAGCATTATTCAAAGATGGTGTGTGTGAAGTTTAATGCAGATCCATCATAAGGGCTCCGCCCCAGAGGGTTTTAAGGGGTCCATTGTCAAACTTTTGGAACTACTAAATAAATATAATTTAAAAGCAGTTTGTTTACTTTCACCAACTGTTTTGTAGGCTTGAATAATCACAACATTCTGTATTACTCATGATTTAAAATAGTGCCACAGTTTTCACAGAATGCAGCACAGAAAACTATTTTACTTTTAGATAAGTCCATATATATTAAACCCAAACGCAGCATACCTTTGCACTAAACAACGTGTGAATTCTTCAATGTTAAATATGTAAACATAAAAACCTTTATCAAAGAATTATAAACATTAAAAGGGATCGCAATGCCTAAATAACTTTATCTTTTGTTCTATACCCACACAATCTAACATAAATTATTTGTCCTGAGGTCTACATTAATAGTTTGTTTATTTGCTTGTCATCTGGTTTGATATATTATTGTTTCATGTTTACTTTAAGTTTTTGATTTTGTTATTAAATACAATGAAAGAAGTGGCTCTAACAAATTGGGTTTTAATTTAATATATTTAAGGGCACAACATGGTGGCAGCGGTAAAGACCCAATAAATTGAGTAACAGGGTGTCTAATATATATGCTGCATTACAATGTCAGACTCAGAAAACTCAGATATAACAGTAAGAAGACAAACATCTAAAATGACACAACATTCAGCAACATTGGGCTTCATTGATAAATACTCCTTTAAACCAGAAGATTGGGGCCCATGGTTAAAAAAGTTCAATAGGTACAGAAATGCTACCAATTTAGATCAAATAGATGGAGAAAAGCAAGTAAATTTCCTTATAATATCCATGGGTGATAATGCAGAAAATGTATTAATAGCAGCAGGAGTAACAGAAGAAGATGAAAAGACTTATGATAAAGTGGTGGAAAAACTTAATAAGTATTTTACACCAAGGGTGAATTTGACCTATGAGAGAGCGAAATTCAATCAACGAGTACAAAAGCAAAATGAACCGATATCCGATTTTATAACAGATGTACATCAATTAGCTTCTTCATGTGATTACAAAGACATGAAAGACAGCCTTATTAGGGATAAACTCATTGTTGGAATAACAGATTCAAAGTTATCTAAGGAACTTCAACTGATGGCTGACCTAACCTTGCATGAAACAATAAATAGATTGAAACAAAGTGAAATTATAAAGAACCAACAAATTACTGTTAACAGATCAAGAGAACAAGATTTTGCAGAAATAGACCAAGTGAAAAAACATCCGAACTTGAAACAAAACATAAGACAATATACTTCTAATTGTTTTTACTGTGGAGGACAGAGGCATCCTAAGGAGGAATGTCCTGCTCAGAATATTGAATGCTACTACTGTGGATTGCAAGGACACTTCAGCCGATGTTGTAAAAAGAGACAGAATAATAAATACAGAAATCAGAACAATAAATACAGAAACCCAACCCTGAATCAAATTCAGGAAAATACCGAGAACAGATTGGAACAGGATAATAGAAGCGAGGACGGGTATTACATTAACAGAGCTGAAGTTAAGAAAATAAGAGCGACAACAAGGAACTACAATAAACAGAATGAATTTGAAATTGATGTAAAACTTGATGGGAAATTGGAACATTTCAAGATTGACAGTGGAGCCGACGTGACGATTGTGCCTCCAAGAATGGCTAGAAACAAATTATTGACTAAATCAAACATTGTTTTAAAAACACCTGGGGGGAAGTATTTAACAGTTTTAGGTAAATTTGAGGGTGTAATTCAGTATAAGAATAAAACAACTCGTCAAACAATATATGTGATCAATGGTCAAGAGGAAGCATTGATTGGGAAACCATGCATCTCAGCCCTAGGGTTCTTAAGGGTCATCAGAGGAGTTAAAAATGACATTCAGTCAAGTGAATATTGTAGCAACCAGAATATCAACACAGACCTACAGAAGATCAAGAATAAATATCCAAGTTTATTTAATGGGATTGGTAAGATGAAGAAAGGAGCTCAACTTAAACTGAAACAAAATGCGGTATCGATGGAGTTAAAAACTCCTAGAAACATACCTATTCCATTAAGAGAAAAAGTGAAAAATGAACTTAAAAGAATGGTTGAAGCGGGAATCATTGAAGAAGTTTGCGGACCTACGGAGTGGTATCATCCAATGGTGGTAAGACCTAAACCTAATGGCAGTGTAAGAATATGCATTGATCCTTCAGCTTTAAACAACCATTTACAGAGAGAAAATAACGTTTTTAATACTGTTGAGGACTTACTTGGATGTCTAGGGAATTCCAAATGGTATTCAAAATTAGATGCTAATTCGGGGTTTTGGCAAATACCGCTAGATGATGGTTCCTCAAAATTGACAACATTTATAATACCATTTGGTAGATTTTGTTTTAAAAGACTTCCCTTCGGAATTTCAACAGCCCCGGAAATATTTTGTAACAGGATGAAAAGTATTATTGGAGACAACCCAGGAATTTTGTGTTATATGGATGATATTTTAATTACCGGAGAAAGTAAACCCGAGCATGACAGCAGACTAGACCGAGTGTTACAAGAATTGGAAAAAGAAGGTTACCTTAAATGACAAGTGTGAAATAGGAAAAACAAAGATTTCATTCTTAGGTCACATTATTTCTTCTGGTATGATTCAAGCAGATCCCAAACACTTACAAGCAATAATCGATTTCCCCACACCCAGTGATGTGGGAAGTGTTAGGAGATTTCTAGGGATGTTGAATCATGTCGGAAAATTCATAGAAAACCTTGCTGATATTGTTCAACCACTGAGGGAACTACTAAAAAAAGATAGGGCTTTTGTTTGGGGTCCTAGTCAAGAACAATCATTTAAAACAGCCTTAAAGAGTTTACAAACAACTCCTGCCTTAATACCATTCAATTTGAAAAGGAGAACTATAATTTCGGCCGATTCATCAGCTTATGGTTTGGGTGCAACACTTTTGCAAGAACATCAAGGACATTTAAAACCTGTGGCCTACGCATCAAAGAGCTTAACACCGACTCAACAGAAATATGCACAAATTGAAAAGGAGGCTTATGCAATAGTATGGGCATGTGAACGTTTCAAAAATTTTATAACAGGATTGAAGTTTCAAATTCAAACTGATCATAAACCTCTGATTCCTCTTTTAAGTAGTAAGGGTTTGGATGAACTGCCGCTAAGAGTTCAGAGATTTAAAATGAGATTAATGAGATATTCGTACGACATATTGTGGGTACCAGGAAAACAATTAACAACTGCCGACACGTTATCAAGAGCGCCAATCAACAAAACTGAAGAGGAAGATATTGAGAAACTTGCAGAAGAAGCAGAAGCATGTGTAAGAACAGTAGTTCAATCAATCCCAGTATCATCTAATAAATTAGATGTAATAATAAAAAATCAAAGAGAAGAATTACAGGAATTGTTAGATATTACAATTCAAGGATGGCCTAAAAATAAGAACCTATTAAATGAAAGATTAAAAGAATACTGGGATCATCAAGCAGAATTGTCGATCAATGAAGATATACTTATGAGAAATAATCAAATAGTGATTCCTCCATCCTTGAGAAAAGAAATGTTAGATAATATTCATCAAGGTCACCAAGGTATTAAAAGATGTAAAGAAAGGGCTAAAATGTCAGTATGGTGGCCCAAAATTAATCATCACATCGAACAAAAAGTAACCTATTGCCCGCAATGCATTGCTGACAGAGTGCCTCCTCGCCATCCTATGATTCCTACAGAGGTTCCTGAAAGACCCTGGCAGAAAATTGGAGTAGATTTTTGTGAATTTAACAATGATAAATACATAATTCTCATGGATTATTATTCCAAATACATCGATGTATATAAGGTATCTAACTGTTCAACGGCAATATTGATTAAATCAATGAAGACATCGTTTGAAAAGCATGGCATCCCCGAGTCAATTAGATCAGACTCAGGTGTGCAATTTCTATCAGAAGAATGGGAACTATTCAAATCAGAATACGACTTCACAGGGGAAACTAGTTCACCATACCATCATCAGTGCAATGGTCAAGCTGAAAGTGGTGTGAAAATCTTCAAAAACATATTAAAGAAGTGTAAGGATAGACATCTGGGCTTATTGGCATACAATACGACGCCAAAGGAATGTGGTTATAGCCCATCACAACTATTAATGGGACGGATTTTAAGAACAAATCTACCAGTTACAAGTAGAGCAACTCTACTTCCAGCCACTCCAAATCACAATAGATATAGACTTAGACAATTGGAAGAAAAGAGGAAACAGGAACAACAGTTCAATAAAAGACATAGAGTGACCCAGGTCAAGGATTACCCAGAAAACGCTAAAGTTTGGGTATCGGACCGAAGAGAAGAAGGGGTAATCAAGGAGAAGTTAGAGAACAGGAAATATAACGTTGAAACAAAAAAGGGAGGAAGATATATTAGGAATTTAAAATTCTTATTCCCTATGTTCTCCTCTGGAGAAAGAGAAAATCCTGATGAAGAAAACCCCCATACACAGACACTTCCTCCAAGACAGACACATACACCAAGATCCAACCTACATAATCATTCTTCAACCATACACAGACCTACCAGAATTGTTAAACCTGCCAAGAGGTTCATAGAAGAACTTTAAGAGGGAGATGTCCTGAGGTCTACATTAATAGTTTGTTTATTTGCTTGTCATCTGGTTTGATATATTATTGTTTCATGTTTACTTTAAGTTTTGGATTTTGTTATTAAATACAATGAAAGAAGTGGCTCTAACAAATTGGGTTTTAATTTAATATATTTAAGGGCACAACATTATTATAAATGAAAAATAATCATGTGAGCTATGTCAGGTATTCAAATTCCTCCCTATTTGTCATCCACCACGTTACTGTCATTAAAAGAAGAGCTCAAATAATACTAATGCGAAACTTATGCGATCTAATGCGATAATCCACAGATGCTGCGTAACGGAACCAGACTGACAATTAAAAGAATTACACCAAATCTGATTCAAGCAACAATCATCAGTAGTAAGTTTAAACGAGAAATAGTCTTAATCCTAGAATACCGATATTTTCATTCGAATTATCCTTTGAATTCAAGCGACTAAAATTTCCTTTGCGTGTTGCTTTCGCAGTCACCATTATAAGGCACAAGGGCAATCGCTGACCGTCGCCTGTTTAAGTTTAGAAAATGTATGCTTTACACACGGTCAGCTGTATGCTGCGTGCTCACGAGGTAGAAGGTACACCTAAAAAACGTTTATATTCATAAACCAAATGAAAACAAAAACAAAAACATAGTTAATCCACTGGCAATTAAAAATTAAATTTTTGTTTTTGGTATACGTTTTTACTATATTCATCGTAAAGAAGAAAAAAATACAATTTCAAATAATAGTTATTATCGCAGCAAAGCGCGCTGGATAACTGCTAGTTTTAAATAAAAGTCCATGTCTCATTTTTAATTTGTCCGATTTTATTTAATAATTAATAAAATTAAAGCCAATAATTTACTGGGTAATTTTAGACCATAAAGAACTTGGTGACGTTTTATATGAAGATAATATGTGAAGAATATATATCTCTTGTTGTTAATACAACCCGAGATATAAATATTTTAATAACAACTTATTTCTAAAAAGGTAAATTTCATTGTGTTCGGTCTAAAAAGGTAAATTTCATTGTGTTCGGGTTTGTAGCTCATCTCAAAGTTTTCTGATTTTAATGATCAATAGCCAAAATAATCAAACGACAGGCCCTTACATCACTGAATAGTTTAAGGCTAGAACGGCAAGAGTTAATAATAACTGGAGATGTAAGAAATATCTTTTTTTTTATGTTCAATGTACGAAACGTTTATAAGAAATGTATGGGGTAGAGTTTTCGTTTGCAAAATATCTTAAAAACGAAAAAAGGATATTTAAAAAGGTATTCCAGAATTGAAATCTGCGTAAAAAATCTAGTTTACAATTATGTGTCACAAAACTATCATTACATTTAAAATATTTTATTTATATCCAATATGGCAATCCAAAATGGCGGCCAAAAAAGGGTTATCTATCGAAATTAGGAACTAGAAAATGAATAAATATCAGCAGTGGTACCAAGTCAATTTCTCGAAATATGTTCATAAAAATCCATGTTTTTTTTTCAAATTTGTTAATTTTGGGAAAAGCCGCCATTTTTAATAGTCGTTTTAGGGGTTTTCCCGTGGACTATTTTTTAACAACTTTTAGTATGTCACTCTGCCAACCCAACAATTGAAAATATATCTCTGACAGTAATTGTAATTGTCTATAATGAAAAATTGAATTTTGGTATGTTTGAAAACGTCTACTTTTTCAATGTTCCCATGCTCGGATTTTGTCGGATTTTTGTTTGAATATTATTGCAGCGCATGTCACGGCTAGCGTTCCAAGTTGAAGACTAATAACAAATATATCCCATCTTCAAAGCAAGATACAAACTGATGTGATAATTATTATTGTTCAAAATTTAATGCAGATTATTTTAATAGCCACAAAATATGTATGTTCATATCACCTGAGTTTGTATTTGCAAAAATTTAAAGGTTTTATTAAAAACATCTTTAAAATTTGGTATTTTTTAAATTTAAAGCTGTCTAATATAAACAAAACAATATTTAAATGATATAAAAGTTGTTGTTATCTTGAAGTAGACTTAATGAGGAAGCTATTAAAACAAACCGCATATTTTTAAGACGCTTAGTTGTCAAACTATTGCTATTTTACTAAAAGCTTAGATAAATCCAATATGGCGGAAGCTTTTTTCCAATATGGCGGCTTTCCACCACTTAGATTTTTCTAGATTTTTAGTATGATGTTGTGGACACCTTTGTTGACGAAATCCCATATATTTTATTTCTATTGCTTTAAGTTTGATGTTATGCTTAATTTGACTCCAGATTGACTAGCCTAAAAAGTAAAAATAACTAGATAACCTGTTGCTCGAAATCGAGCATAACTGCTACTTGTTATAAAATAATGAAGAACAAAAAACATAAACAGCAAAACCTCAATCATAGAGTCACTCTAAAGTAATTTCTATGACTGATTATAGAAACAAAAACAATATCTCATAACATGTGAAAAATGTTATGTTGTAAAAAAATTTTAAAAGTAATCTACGGTATAATATTTAAATATAGATCCGTTCTCATACTGCTTTGGTTACCTCTTATGTACTGTGCCCTCTATGAGAACGTAGATATCAACCACGCACTGAAAAGTGAGCTTTTCAGACCTAATGTGTCACCTAAATCCCTCTCTTGACGCCAACCAGTACCTACGTCACGTACTATAGCATTGTTAAATTATTTCTACGAAATGTTCTATTTTAGGCGTGTTTAAATTAGGTGCCCCAACCTAAGTCTCCGGTTGGGTCATAAGAGTGGATTGGATTTAACGACGTATCTAGAACGGATTCGCGTTTAACACTATTAGTTTTTAAAGAAAAAAAAAAAGATTTATTTTGCAAGGTGGTGCTCTGTTTTCAGCTTTAAAAATAGCTGGGACATTTATTTAAGTAGCATCATTGTAGAGAGGAAAGTCACTTCTTTTGTCTTTTACTATGCACATGAATCTCACTTGACTCCTCGGATCTCTCCTCCCTACACATTTCTGCCACAATTTTAAAAGATTAGGCAAAAAGGTTGGAAATGTGACCCTATTCCCGCATATTTCTTCATGGCATTTTTTGTTTGAATTGTGTTTGGGTTCCAGTGCGAACGTCTTACTCTTTTCAACTATACATCTGTGCGTGTTCAGGATGACCTTCTTAAGGAATTAGATTACCAATTTGGAGGTAGGTACCAATCATGGATCTGTAAATTGTAGATCCCCTGTGTGACCCTCTCGTCAAAATGAGCTTCAGAGCTGACCATGGCAAAGGCGGAATTGAATTGGCGAATTTTATTGAGATAATTTCTGGATCCAAGCCTCACAGCCCTGTTTTCAGATTTGAGGGAGTTTCCAATAAGTTCCTGAAAGTATGGTGAATTCCGCAAATGAGGTAAATAATTAACCGATTGGATGTATCACCACGGCAGTCCTGCCACTCTGTATCCGTCAAATTGGGAGGTTGCGTTCCCTCCAGCCACTCACACAAATTTAGATAAAATACGAAAGTTAACCAATCAACAGAAAACACTACAAAGGAATTTTGATACACACTGTAAATTACATGATAATATGGTAATGTAACGAGTAACTGCACTGTGAATAATAATTTTCAAACATTCACTTAATCACACCAAACTGTAACCAACAATACGAAAATTCAGTAAAATACGATGTAAGGTAAATAAATTCAACTATTACAAACAATTTGTTGTCAGGTCTTGCTAGCAAACTCTTTATTTATGAACCAGACTCAGTTAACAGATGTTTAAATAAAAATATAAAATTCCGGCTTTGGTCTGGAAGTAATAAGTCCTGAGATCTGAGGTTAAACTAAAAAACTATTTCAAACTACGTCCATATGTTTAGTTGTAAACTATGTGCGTCAGACACAAGCGTCTAATTTATGGCTGAACATCAAACCAAACTGAACATTCACAGAAAACGTTTATTAATTTATACAGTAAATTGATGATAGGTTCAACCCTACCTTCCAAGATAGTAAGTTATTTGCAAAAGACTATACAAAATTAAAATATAACAGTAAAAAGTCAACAAAATAGTTTTCCGTCGAATTATTACCCAAATGACTATCATGGTCATGTTTCATGACTTCTTTTTGAGATAGACGTGCTTGCAACTGTTCACAGCAGTGGTAAACCACACTGTTCACAGCAGAAACCAAAGTCCTTTCGATCCTTTTTTCATTTCCTACCAGATACATCATTAATACAATTAATATAATTTACTACAAGAAATTCAGAACTTCTTTTTAAAAACATTCCAAGAACAAAATAGTAAAGAAAGCTAAGCTAGGTCTAACCAAACAGCTAAATAAACTGAAACGAAGCAGGACCAGAGATAAGAGCGGGAGAGCTAAACAAAACAGACGACAGATCGCATAGTCACCAAGAAAAACTGGTTTATCAGTGATGGCCAATTTTTTCGTTTGCAATAAGTGATCAATCAGGCTAAAGACGCTTGTGCTTCAGACCTACAGGAGCTCCTGCCCGCCGCCCGGCTATCTTCGCTTGAAACAGTGTACAGTTGCAACAGAGACCAGCATATCTACCGGTGCAGGGGATCAGGGGAGGGGAGTAACGAAGAGTTCAGTCAGTTCAGTGGTAGCTATTTTTATTGTTTGTTATTCAGGGCCGCGTTAAGGGTCAGTGGCGACCTGGGCAAACCCAAAAGCAGCGCCCCCCTTGTATATAAATATATATATATATATGTATATATATATGTATATATATATATATATATATGTATATATATAGTATATACATATATGTATATATATATATATGTGTATATATATATATATATATATATATATATAACTAAAAAGGTTTTGACCACAGCAGTGTAGGGAGGGGAAGAGGGAAGGGGGTTGACTCATCAGTTCGCCGAAATCCACAGCAGGGGGGTTGGGGTGCGTGCAATGAACTTGACAGTAGTTGCTATGCGAATGCCACTTGCCCTGCGCCAATAGCTTAATGCACTACGCAGTGATTTGATTAATCACTTGTTGTAATTACTGAACAGTAATTACTGTTCAGTACAGTACAGTGTGCAGTTCATTTTCATTACACACGTATTAAACGAGGTTCTACTAAGGGAGTATGTTTTACCAATCGTTCTACTATAGGCCAATGCACATATATATATTTATACATTAGCGTGTTTTTTTACCAGTTTGGTTTCAGGAGGGAGTTTTCAATTCAGTATCAGTGGAAATACTGGTTAATACACTTCACTTTCTTTAAAACTGCTTCTTGCGTTTGTTTTCTTTGAGCCAACCGCTTGCGGTTCTCGGCTCCACTAAGTTTTTATGCATTTTTCACTGTTTATAGGCCTACTTGTATCAACACTTCTACTTAGGCCTATATATTAATGGTTCACTACCTGCAGTGTGAGTGTCAACACTGACTAGTGACTGTTACAGTTTAGGTTGTGTTGTAACTGATTTGACGACTGTGCAGCAGGCACAACACGAACACAATCTACTGACTACTGAGGAGTACTGGACACTGGACTGACTGGACTCGGGACTCGGACTGGCACCACGCGGTAGTTAGTTGTGACTTGTGGGGGTGGGTGAGGCGATGGGGGTGGGAGGGAGAGGAGGGGCACGTCAACAGCTGCAGTCTACAGGCCTACCATGGGTGGAAGTAAAATACATAGGTGTGCTATTCCCGTCATTTGCTGACGTATCCCAGATTGCAAACAAAAAATCAGCTGATGTAATGCCATATAAGTATATTTTTGTTTTGATTTGATTGTTATTGTTTTTGCAATTTTTTAATGGTAAAAGGTGTTTGCAATCTGAGTGACGTCAGCATATGACGGGAATAGCACACCTATGTATTTTCCTTCCACCATGCAGGCCTACCGCCCTGCCTCTGATAGTAAAGTGAGTGCGCCCGGTTCACACTGCTGCCTGCATTTCCCTGACTACACGAGGTATAACCTGAAGGTCGAGTATTTTCAATTTTGTTGTATTTATTTACTTTTGCAATAAGGGAAAATCACTTAACTACAAGTTGAAATCAACGATTTTATTTTTGAAATCCCGGCTGATAAAAACCAATTTTTCCTAGGACGAGCAGTGGTTGAGGGCGCCCCACGGCGCCCCCCATCCACCCTGCTAGGTCAACCACCCTGGGCATATGCCCAGTCTGCCCGTTTATAAAAGTGGGCCTGTTGTTATTGAAATCTGTTCGACGTTGAACTGAAATGTTAACGTTTTGCAGTTAGCACACGGAGGTAGTTAGAACCCCTCAGAATAGGATAATCACAATCGCGTATTTGACTCCTTAGGTTCGGATTAGTGTTTTTAGATGGAATGACACGTTGTTAAATATTGATCAGTGTTTTTGATTTAGTAATTGAGATATTTTCTTCATTTGGCTTGAATAGATAAATTTTTAAAATTTAATGGACCAATTTAATGATACAGCGTGATCTTAGTAAATCAAAGGTCACATTTAGCGCAAATTACCGCAGCAAAACTGAGATAAAGTCATGGGGCGTCTACTTTAAATTACATAACCTAACCTTCAATTAATCACGGCCCCCTCCAAAAAATTATTCTATACCCGCCACTGAACTGAACAGACGCCAAACAACGTTTTATATTTTACAAAAGGGTGGTAAGTCTACTTGCAGTATCCTAGGTCAATGATAACATTGTGTTTAATCTATGTCATCCATCTGTTTATCTCTGGATCTCCTTGTTTAATAACATCAATATTTTCAGGCCTAATTCAAACAAAGTTTAAGCAGTCAAATATTATTTACACATTGTAAACAAAAAACTGCCAAGATGAACACGTTAACAATTGTTATCTTCCTACTCTAACAGAAAACAAAAATCGAGCAATAAAATAATTTGCATACGGTTTTTCTTTGAAGACTCGTGGGCAGAACCTCGATTTGTAAACAGCAATGGTCTTACTTATTGTGGAGATCAATCCACTATCATTTAAATAGCCAGCTCTCTTCCCCTTGACTGCTGGGGGCGGAGGGGGGGAGATCTTGTGGAGATCAATCCACTATCATTTAAATAGCCCGCCACTTTCAAACCATCATACGCCACCAGGACTCTGTGGTCGCGCATGCGCACGGTGGGGTATGGGGAGAGACGTCGCGAAAGCGATTGTCGTGCGTGTGCTGTCTTGAGGAATGGAGGGCTAAATTCATTGGGATACGGGGGGACGCCCCCTTGAGGTATTGTGTCGTAGTAATAGTATTTTAATAATATGTAATTTCAGATCATCTAGTCAAATTCACTACGTCGTTTATTCCGTCATTTATTATTGATTATTATCTCAAATCTTAGTTCACGTTGTGTCCAGTTGACTTATACACTAAATATTCAATATGTTGAACAATCCACGTATTTCAGTGTTATAATGCTTTAATTAATCAATCTTTCATCAAAGCTGGCTCTTGGGGCCTGTGAATTGCAGTCAATTGTCTCCTCTGTGTTAAATAATGTGTTCAATTAACGTTTCCAACAACAACGATTTGGTCAGGATCTTGAATCGCATGATCAGATCACCAAAATGTGGCACAAAGTATGCCACATTATCCCTGTGGTCTACTAATCTCTTCTTATACTACTTATTTCCTATAATCAATGACAAAATCATAGACAAAATAACCTCATAGTTCTTTTTATATCCATCCAGCTGTTACTTCAAACAAATTATTGCACTAAAACTAACTCAAGATTTTTAAGACTGCTCTAAAAATATATTAGGTATAACATTCTGAATAAATGAACGTATCAATTATTATAGCATTACACATAGTATAAATAAGTAAACCCTAAGCATGTCATTTCATTTTTATCCAAATGCTGAATTTGTGTCCCCTGAATGTTTACAGCTGTTACATTATCAAATGGTATGATACCAAAAGCTAGTCTAGAATCTTAGCATCGGCTGCTAGACTTTTTTTAATTAAAACTTAATTTCTAAAAATACTGAAACCCTAAACTAAAATTACAGCTTAGACATTCCCTAGTTCTCAGTATTATCTTTGTTTCAACACGTTATGTTGGAATCAACACATCCGTTAAGTGGTTGATTCAGAATCGTGAAATAAAAAAACCCTGTCACGTTTTAATGACTATCCCGAAACAATGTTGTTATGGTAAACAATGTTTCAGGGAATTCATCAGACCATATGTGTGTTTCCTCTTCTTATTTGGAAATTGAATAAAGCAACAGGTCCTTCTCACTCATTATAAAAATTCATCTCAACAGTTACAAGTCGCTTAAGGGTGGTCACCTCCTGAGACTAAGCCACAAATAAAAAAAGTTTCGGCTACCATGTCGTGGCCACCAAGTCACTTAGTGTGGCCATAGTCTTAATCCCAAACCTCTGTGTAATGTGTTCTTACAGCAAGATGGTCATGCCTTTTATTTCATATTTCTTGACCACCCTATAGTTATATTTTGGAACTATATATCCAAAGACTTTGCATAACCATCCCCTATTTGGTCTTTTAACAATCACCTCAGCTGAATGTTTGATGAGTTGATTCCAGTTGGGAGAGATGCGAGTTTGACACCTGTTCTCCAGCACCAAACAATGATTTCAAAAGTCGGAATGCCTGTCATACATACTAGACATTCCATCTCTGCAAATGCCATGGTCAGGTAACAGTGTGGGCTCGGCATTGGATCTAGCACAAACATACAACAGTTATGGGTGAAAATAACATAGAACATAGACAAGATATATAATCGTCTCCAGGGTTTTTAAATTGCCTGGCATACAGGAAAATGTAAAAAATATGTGAGTTAACATTAATTATCTACACTATTGTTAAGTAAATCAAATGTTTGATAAATGTTATAATGACTTTTAAAGCCAAATGATTACACTACCTACTTATGAAGCTTCCACTCAAATTTTTGTAATTAATTATTGCTCTTATCTTATTAATTACTGACAAGTTTCAATAAAGGCTTCATCCCAAATGTATTACCTAGTTCAAATCAACCTAGTTCAAATGGTCAAATACTTTCTACCCAAGTGACATAGAGAAACATAATGTTACAGAATAAAGAATACTGTTTTGGTTTTTTACATAAATATCATTCTGTCAATCGATCACTTCTCCAGCGTTGTTTAAAATACGGTACTATTCCTGTAGAGGTTTTTTAAAGAGCACCATACATATTCGTCTTTACCTACTTGCCTAGAACTCTTCTTTACAACCATTACATTGTTCTTAACCAAGAAACGTGTTTATAATACATCAAATCTATATAAATAAAATTTGAGTTTTGTCTGTACATTGCTCAGAATCATAAATTTGTAGGTAATTTTTACGTTTTATACATTAAAGAAGCCGAAACAAGTCTCATCAAAATTTCTGTCTCTCTGTCTTTCTGTAACACTCAAGATGGCATTTTACGCAATCTTCTCCAGGAAAACGAGAGTACCTATCAAGATCCAAGTCATTTTAATGTATTCACTGGATTGGCGAGAGTGTCTTTAGCCATTAAAATATGGCCTCACTACTTAGTAAATAAAATTACGGACGTTCAAAAATGCAGTTTTGTGCGATTTTTGTCAAGTTTTCGTCCAATTTTTATCACATAATGATCTATGAAATAACGAACAGCTGTTCGGATCAAGATTATTTTTTCTAGCTGTCACTGATATGTTTACAAATGTTGTTTACAAATACCGCAACCATTTCCGATCACGTTTTGAAAACGTTGTCTTACATAACGGATTTAATTGATCGCAAGTGGAATAATATAGTGTACCAAATGAAATAATGAATACCGGTAACTAGGCATCATCCAGGTCAGGAACCAGAGATTCTTTGTGTGTAAAATTGTTCTTGAGTTTTGATAACCAGAAAGAAGACCTTGAATCAGTGTTGTATAGGGCTGGGAAACTTGAATTTATTAATGATCGTCGCCAATAGCTTACTAACAAGGATTCCACTCATTGACGGCGCTTCAATGGCGGTTGTGTAAAGTGTAAAGTAAAAAATCACAACTGCAGTGGGTGATTGTAACAGAGGTTTACGGTTTATGGATTATGCTAAACTTGCTTTTCCGATGTGTCACTTTCTTTTCCTACTCACCGTATGATGCAATCGCCGGACCATACAGCCAATAGGCCCATAGCCCATCTCTTGGGTACTTACGCCTACCCAATTATTCATAAAAACCTTTTCGACGACGATCCTTGATACCGGTAATTTTCCCTAGAATACATAACCTCCCTACTTAAGAAATAAAATTACAAACGTCCAAAAACCCAGTGTTGTGTCATTTTTGTCACATTTCATTCTAATGTTAAAAGATATACGAATCATTGTTTAGAGAATAGGCCTACATAATCTATTAAATAACAAACAATTGTTTGTATGAGGTTGATTTTTTTTCAAACTGACACCAATAATTTTACATGAAAAGTTGTTTACAAATAAAGCAATTAATGGGAAATAACTTTGATTGCCAATAATCTTTTACGAGAAAATCCAAAACCAAGATATCAATAACTTTGGGACTTGATTAACGCATTTAATTTGTCGGACGTAATTCTTAACTGTAAACGTTGGTTTTTGGTACTGGTTCTTTTCCTTAGAGTAGCAGCAAGAATCGTTTTTATGTACCAACACATCACTGTAATTTACAAATTAGTTATCGTTGGTGTTCACCTTATTTATACAGTCGTATTATAGCCGTACTCAATTTAATTGATGTCTTAACTGTATAAGTTTTGGTTTTTCTGTCTGGATTCAAAATTTTAGTTTATGCTAAGAAAATGATAACTCATTTAAGTAAAACATTTGTTTAGCAAACCATCATGAATTGTTTATGATTTACGTTGTTTAAGTATCAATAGTTTGTAGCCTATTTTGGTAATTTTTATTATAAATTACCAATCTAAATTGTCTATAGTACTTCATTTCATATAGTAAGACGCCATTTCGACAGCATTTCGGGTCATCTTCGGTCTAAGTAAATATAGATTGGTATGATAAAATTTGATGACATTAATACAAATTTCAAATACAAATTTTATATGTACTTTGTTATGCTTAAAACGTAGCAAATTCCCTAATTAAGTTCTGTATTTTTGTGTGTATGTCTGTTGGTAACGCATTTATGTCCTTATTTCTCAGTGTCACGAAAAGGACAAGAGCACCTTGATAACTAAAATGTCAACCCGAATAAAGTGTTAAATGGTGAGGTTGAGGTAGTACTTTAAATACTTTGAACCATTGTGGGAAGTAACTTTCAACTATAGGCCTACCTTAGGGCTATGCCTCATAGATCTAGGCCTATAAAGCTTTTTTAGTTTAATCATTTGATTTAACATATGGACTAACACGAACCTGGTGACATTTAATTGCGAAGCATGTGTTTTGGCTTGAAACTGTCAGATACTGTATTTGCGAAGGTTTATATATAATAGTTTTGCCTGCATATCTAAAAATATGCAAACCAACTGCTGTTCCTAATATAAGAAGATTTCAACTGACTACTTTAAAATCCCCGTGCGTAGAACGGGCACACAGCTAGTTTTAAATATAAGTAGTTAAACAGACATTTACTACCAAGCTGACGAGTTTGTTTCAAAGTCAAAAGAAAGAAGCTCAATTCAACTTTGTAGGATTCTCTTTTGGACAAATGCCTTTAAGTTACTGTAGCCAAATAGAATATTTTAAGAACACTAAAGTAAAATAGAATTTATGAACCATCTAAAGAAGTAGGCCTTACACTTTATGTTGGACTTAAGATTAAGCGACAAAAACATGAGTAATATTTTGGTCCATATGGGGTGAAGATGCAATTGCATATTTTGGAAAAAACTGTGTTTCTTATCATATTATTTGTGTTGGAATAAATATTTTATATAGTTAACTTCTTAATACAAGAAAACTGTCTAAAATGTCAAAATGAGCTTATCTTTGGTCTGTAATCAACCATTGTGCTAGGCAAACTGCCAGACCTTGTTATATGCATATCAACATTGAGAGGGAAAGAAAACATTGTTTTTGGCTATATTTTTGTGAAAAATATGTACATATAAAAATAGTCAAGGTATCCATTCTGAAATTCAAATACAAAAAAGCTTAATTACCTACATTATTTTGTTACCTTACAATATCCTGTTAGTGTTGGTTGAATTCTGACAAAAAAGCTTTCTACAAATTTATGAATGATCATCAAAACATTATAATAAAATGATCATCAAAACTTACATAGCTAATATAAAATGTAATCTTAGTGCCAACGAAATTGGCTAGTTATAGAGTTTCTAAACGTATTGATAGAGGCTAAATAAATGATCAATTTTTTTATGAATTGAAAACTAAACTATAAATTTATAACTTTCATGAGATTTCCAGTTAACAATACCATTGACTATTGATAGTCAAACATAATAATCTTTACCTATCAATTAATGAACATCAAAGACTCTACCTCACCTTTTAAGACGCAAATGTGTTCAAAAGAAGGATAACTAATTAGAAATATTCTAGGTTGAGGAGAAGTCTCTGCAAATGCAAACATATAAGCTTGCTGATATCCTACAAGACACTGAACCCCTTCCCCATTCTCAAAGCTGTTAGCTGTATATAGGAGTTCTTCGTGGGTGGAAGTGTTGTAAAGTAGAATGAAACATCCAGCTCCAAATGACACAACATCTCTTCCTACGAAAGTCATGTAAGAAACATGGCCAATCTTCAACCATCTGAAATACATTTTTAAACTGAGTGTAAAAAACATGGTTAAAAAAGTCTTTTTGTTTGCAAGTTATATCAGGCCAAGACCAAGACCTACATGCATAAGAATTTACAATAAAATTCCAGCTGCCATAAGGGAAATTGAAGATGCGGAGAAGTTCAAATCCAAGTTTAAAGAATATTTAACGACTAGGCCTTACTACTCAGTAGAAGAGTTCTTAAATCAAGAATAGGCCAAAACTTTGACGACCATGGCACACCCGTGCTACTAATGGGATACCTACAAGTATCAAGTAAGTAAGTAAGTAGGCTGGTTCAAATTGTAATTTTGTACAGGTATTCAATATACGGTGCTATTAACTTACGTGGCTTAGAACAAGTTATATGGAAAAATTTTACTTATTTTTGCAATTTGTTATTGTAAGTTAAGGCCTACTCTTCTTGACTGCAACTGTCTGCCGCCAAGCTGCAGCATCTAGGGTAATTGGCCCAGTTGGAAGTTGGAACATCACAAAAATCGAAAGTAAATACCGGTACACCTTAGGCCTCAGGGATATTTCTAAACCACATTGGAGTTCTTGTAAAAGACAAAATCCTTATCAACACAAGGTTCCCATCTTTTGAGAGACCAACCTATCCCCAAGGCGGGTAGGTATAGAAAGGTGGGTATACTAAAAGGTGTAGCCTATTCTATTCTATATCTCCTATCAACAAAGGGTAATTTTAATAAATGGCAAATGGGCCTGGTGGTTCATGCCAAGGGGCACAAGAGGTTTTGGGTTTGTTGGGGACATAAGGAAAATAAAAATTCCCCCACAAGGTACGTGGAGAGGAGAATTAAGATCCCAATAAGGTTAATTATTTATTGGGCCCATCACATGCAAACAGCGTGCCTGCTGCCAACCCCTCAAACTTTGTCATGAACTCTGGACACGACTGAAGGACATTCAATGAAATGTGTATGGTTCCTATTTAGCCTACCTATAGTACGGTATGATTTTCAATCAGAAAAAGAATGAATAAGGTAAATATAGCCTAACCCTTGATAGTTTTTGCTTAGCTTTAAAATAGTTCCAAAATTCAATCTAGAGCTTGTTTAAAATCCAGACTATGTTTTAGCTTAGGCCTACTGGTATCTCCAAAATCAATCATAAAATAAAATAAAGATACTATGGTAAGTTAAGGCATGGCCAGTAAGTTATAACTTATAGCCTAAGCCTAGCTAAATTAATACCTACCAACGGAAAATTTGAAGCTTTTGGAACTTTGTGGGAATAAAACAGAGTACATATAGCCTACGTTGGAACATTTTAAAACAAGCTACCAATTATATTTTTATTAGTGTTAATTAGTATGAATTACATTACTATTACATGACATATTAACAGGTGCTAACTTACTTGGTAAGTGAGTCAGTGTCAACGTCTACTTCAGAACTCATGTTTCATAAGTTCAAATTAGAAATGTTTTCTTTGTAACAATACAATAAGTTTAATATCAATGCAAATGGATGTTTAAAGAGAAGATGCGTCTCAAATAACTTTTGGGGAACAAAATAAAAACTAACAAGGCTGCAAAACAATGAAAGTAGTCGTAGGAAATAGAAATTGGGGGTTTCTGGTTCCCTTATTTCCTTCTTCAACTCAAAAATCAAATGTCAATGTTTGTTTTGTTTGATTTGAGTTTGACTGTTGTGCTTTGTGTTGTTGTTTCCGTTGCCCTGGCAGAGAGCGAGAGCATGGAGAGAGAGAGATAAATGGATTGTAACTGGAGTCACAACTCTCCGGTTAAAAATGTGCCATCTGCCAATCTGCCATCAAGATGGCCGTGGCCGCTTGTTACTGTGTTTTGTTGGTAACACTGTCTCTGTCCGAAGTGACTATTCGCACGTCAAAATGACGCTTAGTCTGCAGAGTGCAGATTTGCTGCGGCGGGGGTATTGGCAATTGACCCGGGTCAACGAAATAAAAATTAGCTATTATCGGCGGTTTTAGCGAATTTCCCTATAGGGAAGTAGCTATTACCGTAGGTGGCACGGTAAGACCTAGACCCGGGACCGATTTACTTTTTCATTTTTATGTCCCCAGAGGCCAAAAACACCATTCGTTCAATTTTTTTTATATGTATATATATATATAGATTTATATATATATATATATATTTATATATATATATATATTTATATATATATATATATATATATATATTTATATATATATATATATATATATATATATATACGTCCGTGAAAGCGATAACTTGAGTAATTTTTGTCCGATTTTGATGAAATTTGGTTTAAAGGTGTAAAGCGGGATATACTTGAATGAGTTCGCGAACCAGCATGATTGGACCATGGGAACGGGGCTTTACGGGGGGTTTTATGGGGTAAAAATTGGTTTTTCTCACTTTTGACCCTCAAAACACAAAATTTCCCAATTTCTCTTTAGACCTTTTTAAAGAGCTTAAAAAAACAAATAATTTAGTATATAAAAGTATTTTTTTCGGTTATTAGTAACGGAGAAAATTAAAAAAATTGTAAATTTAAAATTCCCATACTATTCTTATGGAGAATATTGTCAAATGTTGTAGTTTGCTTGTTTATGGATATATTTTGATAAAACTTGGCAAATTCATTTATTTTGTACTAAGCTATCAATATTTTACTAAAAAAAAACACTTTATTAGTTTCCTTTTGCTGCGGCGGGGGTATTTTGTTAATAAAATCTTACTAATATTACAAATGTGAAAGTTTTTGTGTTTGTTTGTTTGTTGGAAGTTCAATCACGCTTTAACTATAGGTACTGGTCAGATTTGACTGAAATTTTGTATGATAATAATAGCTCACATTCCCGATTAACATAGGTAAATATTTTTCAATCATTACCAAATTTTACAGACGGGTAGAATCACGTAGAATACAATGTGGATATACATTCGTTCCAGGTTTCATGTGTAGCTTTATTCTAAGTACCTTTTTAGGTGATTGACTCTAGTCAACAAAATAAAATGAGCTATTTTCGTAGGGTTTTCGTTAATAATATAGGTAAATATTTTTTAATCGTTACCAAATTTTACATACGTCTAGAATACATGTGGATATACCTTCGTTCCAAGTTGCATGTAAATATGTACATTCTAAGTGGTTATTTTGCTAAATGTATTGAATTTGTTGAACCGGGTCAACAAAATAGGGGGGGGAGGGAGTATCTCATAAACATAAACAAATGATGTTACTGGACTTGTCCGAAAATAAACTTCATTTAACATTGCCTAAGCTGAATCGTCGAAATCATATGGTAATGCTATATAAGTATAAATTCGGGCCCGGACCAGCAACGTAATTTGTTTATAATCAATGGTACCGGTTCTGTTCAAGTATCTCAGTGGGTGGGTTCCATACTATCGACAACCATAGAAATTGATCGAAACTGAATTATTCCCATTTTGTTGACACTGAAATATTCCCATCCCACGATCTGAGCAAAAGAGCAACCCAGCTACACCAGCCATTGAGCTATAGATTATAACTGGAGTGGAGTCACTCTGGTTAAACATTATAGAAAAACGTTCCCCTGTTTTTGCTGGTTTGTTTTCGATGTTCCGTGTCGTTAGGTTGGCCGTGTGATCGGTTGGTGGGATTCTGGATTCTGTCAAATTCCAATTCATTCTAACCTAACCATGCTATTTATTTGGGGTTATCCGTTATTTCAAGGACTGATATCAAAATCTTATTTCAGTTATTGCACGTTAAAACCTGAGTATTTTAAAGTTATTTTGAAACATTATAAATTGTTTTTGTTAGTAAATTAACTTATTTACCTCTTTTCAAGCTATGATTAATGGTGAACATAGTCAAGTTTCCTGGTTTGGAGATAGGTTTAGTCTCAGGTTTAGCCCTATGGCATTTGATTAAAGAATAAAGAACGACCATCGGTTTATGACACTGAGCAATAATTCTAACTGGAGGTAGCACTGAATGTCAAAGATGCGTGTCGCCAGCCGCCATGTTTGCGTGAGGTGTGAGTTATAAGAAGCCATGTTATTGGATAAGAAAACTCACTGCTATACCAACCTAACAAAATCAGCGACACGCTTTTGACAGACTTCTGCCATGGCAGTGCTACCTCCAGATTTTAGCTCAGTGGTTTATGATCTTGTTAAAATGGGTTGCTCGTAAAATAAATAAATAAACTTATATTGCAATCATAATGTTGACATATTTTTGTTTACTATCAACAAAAACAAAACAAACGGCAGGATGACGCCATCTTGATCCTGCCCTTAATTGGATCTTGCCCACGGGCCCTATTTTTGAAATGGAGTTGAGTCAATCGTCAACACTCAGGCCGCGGATGAAAATTGCAGATGAAAAAATCCTCGCTGAAATAAACAAATACTAAAGCATAAATAAATAAAGCAATAAAGAAACTAATATAATCACTTGAAAACCCATATCACAAAACATATATAACACAAAATACAGCTCAACAAGTATGTTTTCTCAATCCTTTGGGTGCTTCATCCGTGGCCAACCTTGTTTCGGGTTAGGACATGATGTAGTAACACTTCGGCCCAGTAACATTTCGGCCAAACTCAAATTTCTCAGAAAAACAGTATCACTTCGTCCCACTCGCTTTTACAGGTGATTAAATAAGCTAATGGAGTAACATTTCGGCCCGACGAAAAATTGACAAGGGTTGAGGAACGCAGTTTAGGTAGTAAGAGGTACATGACCTGTATACTTTGCAACCACCCTCTGGTGGAATGTCACCCAACCGTCACCCCTTGCATCCTCTGACCTCACATGACGGAGAATCGGTGGAATCTTACCTAACCTAACCTAACCTGTCAAATATTTTGTTGGGACGAAGTGTTACTAGTGGGCAGGTAGAGAGTTGGACCGTAGGCCACATCTGAGGGTTTCGGGCCGAAGTGTTACTTGGGCCGAAGTGTTACGACACGTAGGACATTGCTTGATCGGCCCCAAGGTTAGGGTTCACTTACACTACAAATCATTGACACTATGAGCCTCCAAATATGTAATTCTTCCAACATCGAAATTCTTGAACGATTTCAGGCTAAGACGCTGAGAAGAATTATTGGCGCACCCTGGTTCGTACCCAACACTACAATTAGAAATGACTTCAAAATTAAATCAGTCAAAGAAGAAATTACAGACCTTAGCAAAAAGTATCAAGAAAAATTAGATCATCCGAACAGTCTTGCTGTTAATCTGCTGGACAATAGTCAGTGCATTACCAGATTAAAAAGTGTTGTACATGTGCTGGACCTAAGCTACAGATTTCTGTAAATATTTAAATGATTGATCCAATTTTTGGCAAGACTTGTTGATGAACAGGTGCTTGCTTCCTGCCATTTTTTTATGTTACCTATTTTACTTATTGTTCTCATATTTGGTTGATCAGATTGTAAAATAAATTATGATAAAAAATTTAATCCTTAAAACACATGGCTCACTTACTCTACACATCATAGTCTATACGAGCCTCGTAAATAATATTGAAGGTTCACTTACTCTACAGATCATAGTGCCTATGGGCCTCGTGTCTTATATTTAAAAATACAGTAGGAAGGTTCACTTACTCTACAGATCATAGTGCCTATGAGCCAAGCGTATGAATTATTTTTTAATTCAGGAAAAAAAGACGGCTCACTTACACTACAGTTCATTTAGCTACACGTCACGCAGTTTGCAGCGCATCGTTGTAGGCGTTTATGGTAAACCAATACCGCCGTTCTGCCGTTCTGCTTTACTTCTGCCGTTTACTAGTCGTGCAGCGTGAAAGAGAGCGTATTTTGTTAATAATGTATTGTTTAATTTTTATCAAGTGTACTCGTTGCTCGAGCTCAAGCAATTGTCAAGTACCGGTATTACAGAGCTATTTTAAGACTTATAACAGTCAATTAATTAAAAATACTCACCTAAAAGCTTGTGTAACTAATGAAATTACTTACTTTGTTAGGAACAGTTACCAGATGATGTTTGACTTATCTGGATCATACAAGTGTGTATTATGTATTATATAACCTCATATTACTCAAAATGCGTTTTATTCTATAACTTTTCATTAAATTTAACATAAAATTCACGCTCCCTTCATTTTTAAAAGTATTCAGTCCAAAAATATAATAAATTTGCTTGCGCGTAGGCCTACATATTTATTTCGTGTTGATAAATAATTAAGGTGATTCAATACACTTATGTAGGCAGTCGCAGCAGTCGAAGTGGCTCATAGTCACTATGATCTGTAAAGTAAGTGAACCTTCCTACTGTATTTTTAAAATATATAAGACACGAGACTCATAGGCTCTATGATCTGTAGAGTAAGTGAACCCTCTTCATTTATTTTATATTTTCGACGTAGTGCAAGTGAACCTTCTATTATATATACTATTTATAATATTATTTACAATAGTTCGTAAAGACTATGATCAGTAGAGTGAGTGAGCTGTCCCGAATTGGTGCCTTCAAATAGACCGTTACACAGATATAAGCATTTTAATAACATCAAAACCCCGACGCAAATATGCGATGGCAGTCTATGGGTGGAAACCGGCCGTCGCATATGTGTGTCGCTGGTCCATGTGAATTAAAAATTTTGTACTATTGCAGTTGTGAATGTGTTAAGGATTGAACGGGCTAGAACAGTCGATGGATCGCGAAAGCCATATTTAATACTTCAACACTTTTCATTGAAATGGCGACCACGACCATACAAAGTAGGTATTTTAAACCAAGTATGAATGGAGATGAGTGTAGGATGAGTGGTACGATTTTGTAGTCTTGTTAGTAACTAAGGCCGACATGTTCCTTAGACACATCTGTTTAATAGCACAAACAAGCTAGTGGCAACTAAGGTACCTATACAGTTAATAGTGGAATCCGAACCAGAACCACATTTTTTGCCTTTTGGTATTAACGAATTGGTCTTCTGCTATCAAAAGTAATTTTTGAAATGTCACAGCAAGTTTGG
The DNA here is from genome assembly GCF_028750875.1 of Macrosteles quadrilineatus. NCBI lineage: Eukaryota > Metazoa > Arthropoda > Insecta > Hemiptera > Cicadellidae > Macrosteles > Macrosteles quadrilineatus. The sequence goes on along the minus strand of NW_026542594.1, from coordinate 90,691,979 downwards.
TTAGGTAAGTTTAGTTTAGAACAGTTTAATTTCATAACCAATATATAATTGTGGTCAGATAACTTGAAGTTGATTCCATCCATTTCGGCTTTTGAAGTTTAGACTTAAGAGGTGTTCCAACGTACTTGCACTACATCGAAACATCTCCAACGGGCTTAAGGCCCAGAGAATAACCACTAAAAACCTCCTCTACTCTTCGGACACTAGCCTGGGCACACTTGTCACACTTCATCAGAACTAGGCCGAGTTTGCCTACGCCCGAGGGGCTTACGCCGTGTCTAGCAGTTTATTTCTTATCAAATCTAGACTATGTTCCGATCTAGATCGTTCTTTTTAGCTTGAAGGACATTTCGGACAAAGTGCGACCAGCAGTACCAGTTGTCCTCACCCTTCAGCAAGGTCTCACAAATCGATTCAATCGACAGCACCCCAAGATGTTGAATGGCCTCCTGGCGAAGCATATCCCAATGTGGACAGCTGGAAAAAAGTGTGTTCCGCGTCGTCGGGAATGCATGGGCAGTAAATGCAGTCAGGCGAATTTGTTTTGGCGATCAATTGCAGGTACGACTGAAAATAGCCGTGACCTGACAAGAACTGTGCGAGGTAATAGTCAACCTCACTGTGCCGCCGTTCCACCCACGGTTGGACCTGTCTGATGAGTCTGGCAGTCCAACGTCCTCGAGTCTCCCTTTCCCAGCTTTCTTGCCACATCTAAAAGTGCGGGAGCGCTCTTCTGTTCTTGCAGCGTCCTTTCCGATGTAGCCTTGTCTCTGGTAGATTGCCTTCCTCTCCGCTGCCAAGAGTTTGACTGGGATAACTCCAGCGATCACCAAAACGGCCGGTTCAGACACCGTACGGTACGCGGAAGCGACCCTGACTGCCGCCTGACGCTGCACTCGTGCGAGCCTCAACCTATACGCCTCCTTGTTAAGCGCGTCTGCCCACACCTCAGAGCTGTAGAGAAGCACGGACTGGACTGCAGACATCAGTAGTCTTCTACGGCTGGACCGGGGACCACCGACATTGGCCATAAGCCTACTAAGAGCAGCGACACTCCTAGCAGCCTTGTCCGCCGTACGGAAGATCTGGTCCCTCCAGAAATCCCTCCAACTTGTTGTCCACCATGACACCAAGGTACTTGGCGGTTCGCGTGGTTTGGACAACTACGTTCCCAACTCGTAGCGGAACGATGGTTTCAATCCGTTTTTCGTGAGGATGACGATCTCTGTCTTGCTCAGAGCGAGTGTCAGACCATGATCAGTCATCCAGGCGTTTACAACGCGCATGACTTGGTTCAGTTTCAGTTGGGCTAGCTCAAAGTTGCGTGCAGCAATGAGGGCTGCAACGTCATCGGCGTACCCAACTAAAACGGTCTCCTCTGTCTGTCATCTCAGATCTCAGAAGGCTGTCGTAGGCAGCGTTCCACAAATCTGGGCCGAGTATCGAACCTTGCGCGGCACCGGAAGTAACATCCATCGTCCGCGAACCATCTTTAGTTTCGTAATTAAGAGTTCAGGTAGTCCTCGATCAGCCTCAACAGATATGCTGGTACGCGGAAGCTGATCCTCGACGCGCTCAACATATCAACCCATCTCGCCGAGTTAAAAGCATTCTTGACATCTAGCGTAACAAGAAGCACGATACGGCGAGAGTAATGATTGAAGCTCTCGGCACGCTCTACCGCTCTGTGTACCTCGGATATCGCGTCGATTGTTGACCGACCCTTTCTGAAGCCGTACTGACGAGGAGACAAATCTCCGGCAGCTTCCACGGCAGACGTCAGGCGGCAGCGGATCAGTTTCTCGAAGAGTTTTCCGGCCGCATCCAACATACAGAGGGGTCTGTAAGACGACGGCATATTCGGGTCACCTTCCCCTTGCTGATTAGCACAAGCCTAGCCCTTTTCCAAGGAGTTGGGAAAACCCCTTCGCACAGGCATGTGTTGTACATTCTCAGCAGTAAGAGGGGGTTAACTGAGAATACCTTCTTGAGAGCCTCACTGGGAATACCATCAGGACCAGGTGCTTTTCTATTTTTCAGGGAGAGGACAGATGATTCCAGCTCTTTAATGCTAAAGAGTAGAATGTCCCCTACCTCGCCATAGTCGAAAAAAGGCCGCCGAGGATGAGACGGAAAAAGGGCGGTGACGATCCTGTCCATGGTGGTGCCCTCCATGACGGAAGGTGGTGATCGGGCGCCGAGTTTCTGGGTTACAACCTTGTAGCCCAGTCCCCAAGGATCAGAGTCAACATCTTCCTGAAGCCTCCTCCAACAGCTAACCTTGCTCCTGATGATAGCCCGATGAAGAGCTTTCCTCGCAGCCCTGTAAGCCGCTGACTTAGCCTCGAAATCCGGGAATCTTCTGGCCCTCATAGCGGCACGTCTGGCTTTCAGACAAGCTTTCCGAAGGTTCGAGATCTCTAAAGTCCACCAGTCCAGCTTGCTTATCGTGACGGCGTCCCCTGCGTGGCATGGCCTGATCACAAGCCGAGACAATCAGTTCCATCGTGGACGTTACCAATGCCTCGGCGTCAACAGGTGCAGCAGAATTCACCAGCGCTCCCCGTGAGATTACGTCAGTGAACTTCTCAACATCCAGCTTGTCCGTATACCATCGGCGTGGTCCAGATCGTGATACAGGCGCCTGATTATGGTGTTCATCCAGTATATCAAAAACGATGTACTGATGATCACTTGCCATGAGGTCTTCGATGACTCTCCAGTTGGAGATCCGTGCTAGTAGTGATTCCGACGAGAAGGAGATATCGGGGATCGTACCTCTCATGCCGGGGCGCCGGAAAGTAGGCGTTTCGCCCTCGTTTAAGACGACAAGTCCGGTCCTGGCGGCAAAGTCCAGGCCCGCGGGAGTTTGTAGAGGTCATACCCCACTCCACAGCTGTCGCATTAAAATCACCAGCAACAACGACATGCCCAACGGTACCCCGTACACTGTCTTCTAAGCGGTCAATCTTCAGACGGAATTCCCGACTTGGCTCGTTGGGGGTAAGGTAGACACTAAAAAACGTGACGTTCCTACACCTGACCCAAACGAAGCCTCGGCCGCGTCCGTGATCTCGCACTGGTGCTTCGGTGCTGTTTTGAACCCAACAAGCGGCAGTACCGAGAGAATCTGGGAACCAGAAGTGTGGGTCCCTGTCACGGTACTGCTCGGTGATCAGAAGGGTGTCCGCACCGATCTCTTGGGCCAGCTGATCTAAGAGGGAGTCAGCCGTTCTGGACCTCTCAAGGTTACCCTGGAGAATCCTCACTTCCTAGACCTAGCCTTCTCAAGGTCGAGTGCAGCCTTGAAAACACTGCATCGCCCAGCCCCTGGGATGTGACCTTTTGAGGCGTCCTTTTGGCCTTTCTCTGCGCAGAGAAAACAACGCTCTGCTGCGGTACAGTTCTTCTTGTTGTGGCCCGAGCCGCCACACCTGAAACAATTCTTGGATCGGTCGGGTCCCTTACAGTTTCGGGAAGAGTGACCAAACCCGAGGCAGCGAAAGCATCGCGGTACAACCACCCTCCGTCTGAGCCTGCAATTGACCCATCCAATTCTAAGGGGTGTGGGATTAAGCAGCTTGCTTGCATCTTTGTTTCGCATTTCAGCGATAGCTATGCGTTGCTCTCTGCGGTTGGGCCGCGTAAGCCATACTTTAAGGGAGTCGGCATTTTGGATATCAGGGATGGCCTTGTTGATAGCCTCCCTGACCTCAGCCTCAGTCGAAAGACCGTCAAGGTCCCGGATCTCCACCGAGGTCCTAGGCTCGAGTTCCCGAACGGTACCGTGGTCCCCCAGAGCCTCTCTGACCTTTGCAGCAAAAGCCACTCGGTCACCAGATTTCCCCAGCTCGAGGAGAACCTTCCCGTTCTGGGTATACCTGATTGACTTAACAATCGTATCCGTCTCCTCTGACTTGGCCTTAGACTTGAGTCGACCCAAGACTTCAGCAAAAGATCGCCCCTCTAAAGGGTTGATCAGGATTGCCTCAGCCCTGGGATTTCTCGGCCTGGGTTTCTTTGAAACAGGGGGGGCCTTTCCACGAACCTCCCTCGCCGGAGCAGGGTCAGCAACCTTCCGATCTCTTGCTGCAGGTTCTTTGTTAGAGACAGCCTCCATTCGTCTCAATTTCCTCTTTTCTTTGCGGGGAAGCCTCTTCTCCCAGTTACCCACATATGGTGCCGCAGCAGAGTTCATAGAGCTGCTTCCGTCAACCGTTGGGAGAGAGGCAAGCTCCCTGGTTTGCTGAGGGCGCTTCTTTAGAGCTGGAGTGTGCTCAGTAGGGGGTGTCATCTGGGTGGCCCTGTCCTCGACCTTCTGCTCTACATCTGACTGAGGCTGATTGGCCAATTCAGGAAGATCGGGGCTATCCGCTGGTGAGCTCCTTGCCCGTTTCCTTTGGTTCCCGCCCTTGTCGTTCAGTTTAGGGGCTAAAACTTGGTTCACAAGCTCCCGTTCATTAACTAAAGTCTGTCTCATCAAGCCTTTAATTTCGAGAACTCGGGCAACCCGATCCTTCACCTTTGGGAGACCGTCCTTGATTGACCGGTTTACGTTGGTCTGGACCTTCAAGGTTCCTTCCATATTATTGATGAGGTCCATCATCTCTACCAGGAGGTCAGACTCCTCCTCATCAGCATCGTCGTATTGTTGACGGTAACACTGAAGTTCGGGATCCGACCTCTGGGGGCTGATTTTCGGCGCTGTACTTTCCAGGAGGGTTCCCGTCAACGCCGGTTCAACGTCTACTTTTCCTTCTTCACTTGTCAAAAGAGATCTTAGTGGGGGGAACTCATTTGAGCCCTTAAAGGTTGCAGGCGGTGGAGTTGCCTTAACGTTGTTCGCTGGTGGCGACCTCTTGACCTTGGAGCTACGCCCAAAAGGGTTCCACTCCTTTTCCGACTTCGTTTTTTACTCATTAGAGCTGCTGTTAAATAATGTGTTGGGTGGGGGGGTTATGACAAGCCATACATGTGTTTACCAGCGCATCGTGCGGCAAGAGACGGCCCGGATTCAGTCAGGAGCGGGTATACCCTCGGGGACAATCCCCTACCCCAATTCCCCGGGGCCCGACCTCCGTTTGCCCAGCACCGGATACCTGACGTGCCGGGGGTCGCCTGTTGCAATGCAAAGCCCGACCTCTGCATCCATGTCGCACTTCCTGACCAAGGACCGAAGTGGCTGGCTCCTCACGACACACTGGGAATACCCATCGGCAGTCCAGAGCACACATCAACCCCTGCAACACAACAGGGGCATTCCCAGGGACTCCCAGTGAGGACGTCAGTCACCCTTTTAGTCGCCTCTTACGACAAGCCCGAGAGGCCTGCGGTCCTATTCTAACCCCGAAACCGCAGGGGGGCCTGTTTAATTGATTACTGCACGAGTACTTTTTAATGATACCCTTAATTAAATCCGAAACTGTGGTTTTTCGAGTCGCAATTGAGTATGATTGGCAAATCTTTTTCACCGCACAACGATGTTTTAGTAGTTATAAAGAGTTTAATTGGAGGCTAAAAGCTACGCATTGCTGCCCAGGGCCAAAATGGCAGCTATAGTTGTAATTAGATTTTTACAGCCCTAGGACCGAAAATCAGACGTTCGCTTATATTTACTTAACATTGATATATATTATTTAATATACAAGCAGTATCCATAATGAACTGCAATAGACTGGTTTGATTGCAACCGCTGCCTAGGAACTATTTTTACTATTATTCTTGCTAATTCCTTTAAATATTTCTACACATAATTTTAAAGTGATATTTGCGTTGATTAGTGTGCATTTTTTATAGTATACAAGAGGTCGTCCAGTGGTTGAAAACTCGACCAATAATATGCAATCGACAGACCTCTTTATTTAACACACACTGTAAATATGTGATTGGAACTTCTTCCATTTGTTTTGATTTTATGTTTATATTTAAAATAAGATTTAAAAATACCTACAGTGATTGAAGAAATAACAAGAATTAGCAAGAAATATCAAGAAAAACTCGAAACCCACCAGAACAATTTAGCCGTTAACTTGCTGGACAATAGTGAATTTCCCAACAGACTAAAAATTGTGAAAGTTCTTGAACTCCCATACCGATTTGCATAGTTTTAGTTACACAAGTAGAAAATCGACCTTAAACGGTCATTCACTGGTGCACTCACCCTTCTATATCGAATGTAAACAATGTCAATTTTTGCTTTTCCACTGCTAGAGAAAGTATATTGATTGTTAAAATAAATAAATTTTAACGAATTACCTATATGGGCAATAAGTTCTTACTGTAGTACACATGGTAAGACCTGGTCCCGGGACCTATTAACTTTTTCGTTTAAAGGCACCTAGAGGCCAAAAACACCAACCAGCATGATCGGACCTTGGGAACGGGGTTGATATAAGGGGTTTTATGGAGTGAAAATAGGTTTTTCTCATTTTGACCCTTAAAACAAACAAATTAGCAATTTATTTCCAAACTATTTTGTAGAGCTTAAAAAACAAATAATTTAGTATATTGAAGCGTTATTATGCGAATAATGGTTACGGAGAAAATATTTAAAAAATATAAATTTAAAATCCCTGTGTTATGTTTATGGAGATTAAGTAAACTGATGATGTTTTCTTGTTTATGAGCATATTTTAAGCACTAAACTATTAAAATTTTACAAAAAAAACTTTTTTACCCTCCCTGTTGCAGCAAACCTAGAGTACTCGTTAAACTATTGCTATTTAAATAGGGAATAAATTTGATATTTGTAAGGAGAATTAGGCAAATGGAAATTTACTTTGTCTGCAGGTTTGCTGTGGTTGGGGTATTTGTATTTACATTTTGGGATTTCTTTCGTCCAAATTGTTTTTACATAATATATTGTGTCTGTATATTTGCAGCGATTTAATGAAAACTTCTGGACCAACTTCCGAACCTTTCCGTTTTCAACAATTTGCTTACATAAAAAAAATCAATCAATCTTTGTTCGGCCATATCTCAGTTAATATTGAGTCTACAAAATTGTTTTACCAACCAAAATTTAGCATATTTTATGCTCTACAACTTTGTATTGCACAATGGTATACAAAATATGCTTAGTTCACAACATATACACAAGAAACATAAAAAATACCAAAAATATAGAAGTTTTTGGCCCCTCCTAAAGTTAGCACAGGGTGCCAGAGGTTGAAAACTCAGGATATACATCCCAGAGTACCCCCAGACAACATGTAAAAATTTCATCAAGTTCGGAATACTTTCCAGGTAAAAAGTGTATATCTACTGGACTATATAGGATAGTTCAATAAGAAATAATTGTAAGAGTTATTGTGATAAAAGGATTTTCCACTGATTTGGTAATGGAACTTTATATTGCACACATGACATGATACAGAAGAAAATCCAGTTTAAAATCAGAAAATAACATTGCAAATACTTCTTTTGGACTATTCAGTAACTCCCAATAAATATGTGTGTTGTTTAAAATACAATTTTAAAATTAACAGCTGTTTTATTAAAAAGTATTATCCACATGACCAAAATGTAAACAAATCTGTGGAAGGATCTTTAAAGGCTTCTGGGACAGAGACCTAATCGAATTTACTTTGTTTTTCTTTTGATAACTCATCTACAGACCAAGACCTTTCTTTGGACACCACAACCAAGTTTCTACGCCCAGCCGTTCTCTCAAATTAGTGGAGACAAAGTTTCCAATTAAATATTTAGATTCCCCCATGTTAATCTTATGGGAGAAAATCCAACTTTGATGGAAGATCCTGCCCAAACTAATAAAGATATAATAAAACTAAAAACACTTTGCAAAACTACAGATCAGGGCAATTTTTTTGACACTTTAATCACCAAAATCGGTCCAAAAATGAGGGAGGAGTTCTGTTTACAAAAATCGGCTTAGCGTATTATATATATATAGATGATATGACTATTTATATTTCCAAGATCTTTCACTGGGGAGATTCTTGGTCAAGTCATTTACTTATATTATGCCTTTTACTAATTGTTCACAGTTGTACTGAACAGATTGTAAAATAGAATAAAGTAAAAAAATAAATAAAAAAATGTTTATATTTAGTTGTTATTTCGTCACCAGCATAGCAACCTATAAAAACAAACCCTTGCCGACTGACCGCCACCGCCTACCACCACCCACCACTGCTCGAGCGAACACCATTACCGCAACGATACGTTGTTCAGCCATAGGTCCCGGTGGTGAAGTGGATAGCGCACCGGGCTGATAATATGAACGTAGCAGGTTCGAAACCCACAGGTGGCATTAACTTTTTGACTCAATTTTTTTTCATTATCAGCAAGTTTTGTAGGTTTGGTTAGGTTATGATGGTTCAATTTTATAATAAAAAAATACTAGTGGCTTGTAGGGGCAATAGCCCCTATATGTATATTCTAGTACAGGTAACTATTTTGTATAAATTACATGTATTAGTCTCATGGGTTACCCTACCTTGAATTATCGTTTAACATTTGTGTATGTTAACACTGGTTTTTTTTTTCAAATAAATGCCAACTTTTTTGAAGGTTTGGCCTTGCACTTTATTTAAAATAACGGAGAAAGCTATTTGCAATGGGCATTGAATCCTTGTAAACTTAAACGGCATATTAGGATCTGTAGATATTAGTTTAATTTATAATGAAAAATATGTTCCCTTTGCCTACTCCAGTAAATACTTCTATCTTTACACTTATTTCATAGGCTAGGCCTTTTAGACTTTTACCTGGACAAAATTAATAACAAAGCAAAACCAGCTGGAATGTGTTAGGCATGCTTCCCTTAACATTTTGTGAAAATTCCCAACTTTTCCCACTGTAGCAAAATCCGCCATCTTGGAAAATGGCGGACAATCTGTAAAACACTGCAAGGTTCCACTTAAAAACTTATTGTTCCCAAACCATTCCATCTAGAAAAGTCTAATTAGTCTTAGATTCTTCGGCTTAATATTATCTACAAGAAACTACCATATTAAATAATAGTACTGTAATATGACTTTTAATAGTGAAAAAACAAATTAAATTTTAAAATATGTAAATAAAAGTAGACATATTCTAACTTTTTTGGGGTTTTCGCCATTATTATTGAGTAAATGCAGATTTTACCTACGACAAACATGTAGAGCTTTAAATTCCGCTTCATTTCCGTATATAGTATAACAATGTTTGAGCAATATTGACGTAAACGGCGAGTTTAAAAGTACACTCTCATGTAACGCACCTGTGGGACCAAAATGCATATAGTGTGGTTGTATAAAGTGGCAGAATACTTCAGTTCTGGCGGGGAACATGCAACTTGAAGTGGTAGCATAGTATAGAAGTCCCTGAACGTAAAACTGCCCAGACCCCATTTTTAAAGACTTCGGTCGTCCGTAATGACGTCATCAAGATGGCGGGGCTGTAAAAGGATGCTGGGTCGCCATGAATCGGTTATAACCTCCAATTGCCTGAACCGATTTTAATGAAATTTGGCATACAAGTGCTTGAATACATTATCTCAGCCCAGGTTGTCTGTCAATGGTCAAGTTTGATTAATTCGTTTCAAAATGGCGGCCGTTAATAATTAAAATAATACAATTGTATCAGTTTTTTGTGCTTTCAACTCCCTCCAGAGATCTGCATCAACCTATTAATTTGCCTTGCAATTGTGATGCCGTCTCTACTTTTCATGGAATTGGTTCCCCCACCACCGCAAACCTGCAGACCAAGTGAGTTCCATTTGCCTATTTTAATATTCAATTCAATATATTTCAATAACATTCGTTTTCATGAGTACCTAGGTTTGCTGCTACAGGGAGAGTTATAAAGTGAGTTTTTATTAATATAATAATAGCTTAGTTTAAAATAATTAAATTAGCCTAGTTTCATCAAAATATATCTCCAACCAAGCAAACTAAAACAGTTTATTTATTATTCGTAAGAATACTAAAACACACAAGCACACTTGTTTATTGTGCTAACGGACACACACATAAACAGGGTGAACAAAAACACCTACATACCTATTTTAGGGAAAATAATTACCTTGGTCCAATTCAAAATTTCAAAATGGCGGGAATTTTAATTTTTAAAATCAAAATTACTGAAAATGGCAGATTTTATGAAAAAGTGTCAAGAAAACTTTTGGTTAGCATTTAAATTTCCTATCAAACTACTTCCAGTTCAAAACGATTGAATAAAAATAATTTAAATATTAAGACTTTTAGTTGTAAATTGAAGAAAACCTGGCTAGCTTAGCCTCAATCCGACTATATTTACAACTAAAAATCGTGATATATCAGTCATTTCTCTTAAGATTTTTTTGAACTTGGTATCGTTTGATAGGGAATTTTAAATGTTAAACAGAAGTGTCCTTGACACTTTTTCATAAAATCTTGTTATAAATGTGTGTCCGTTAGGAAAAATTATCCGATTTTGATAACATTTGGTACAAACGTGTAAACCTACGTTTCTTCGAACAAGTTCGCGAACCAGCGTGATCGGACCATGTGAACGGGGTTTTAGGCGGGATTTAAGGGGTAAAAATTGGGGTTTCTTATGTTTAAACCTCAAAATATTACATTCTCCAATTTATCTTTAAACAATTCCAAGATCTTGAAAAAAACTAAAATAATTTAGTATATTGAAGTGTATTTGTACGGTTATAGGTTACGGAGAAAGTTCAATTTTTTTAATTATTCCCATGTTATTCTTACGGAGAATACATAAACTGTTGTAGTTTGCTTGTTTATGAATATATTTTTATGAAACTTGGCAAATGTATTTATTTTAAACTTTGCTATTATATAAATAAAAAAACTTGCTTTATTACTCTCCCTGTAGCAGCAAACCCAGGTACTCACGAAGTCTAATGTTATTGAAATAGATTTAATTTAAAATCAAATCAGGCAAATAGAAACTCACTTAAGTCTGCAGGTTGGATGTGGTGGGGGTATCTTGCCAATTCCATGAAATTTAGAGACGGCATCACAACCTGTGATTGCAAGGAAAATTAATAGGATGATGCAGATCTCTGGAGGGAGTTGAAAACACAAAAAAACCGAAACATTTGTATTATTTTAATTATTAACGGCCGCCATTTTTAAACGACTTAATCAAACTCGACCATTGACAACCTGGGCTGAGATAATGTATTCAAGAACTTGTATGCCAAATTTCATTAAAATTGGTTCAGGCAATTGGGTGTTATAACCGATTCATGGCGACCCAGCATCCTTTTACAGCCCCGCCATCTTGATGACGTCATTACGGACGACCGAGGTCCTTAAAAATTGGGGTCTGGGCAGTTTTACGTTCAGGAACTTCTATACTATGCTACCACCTGAAGTTGCATGTTCCCCACCAGAACTGAAGTATTCTGCCACTTTATACAACCATACAACCACACTATATGCATTTTGGTCCCACAGGTGCGTTACATGAGACTCATGAGAGTGTACTTTGACACTCGCCGTTTACGACAATATTGCTCAAACATTGTTATATTATATATGGAAATGAAGCGGAATTTAAAGCTCTACATGTTTGTTGCAGGTAAAATCTGCATTTATACTCAATAATAATGGCGAAAACCCCAAAAAAGTTAGAATATGTCTACTTTTATTTACATATTTTAAAATTTAATTTGTTTTTTTCACTATTAAAAGTCATATTACTCTTATTTAATATGATATTTTCTTGTAGATAGTGTTATGGCGAAGAATTTAAGACTAACTACACTTTTCTAGATGGAATCGTTTGGGAACAATAAGTTTTTAAGTGGAACCTTGCAGTGTTTATAGATTGTCCGCCATTTTCCAAGATGGCGGATTTTGCTAAAGTGGGAAAAGTTGGGAATTTTCACAAAATGTTAAGGGAAGCATGCCTAACACATTCCAGTTGGTTTTGCTTTGTTATTAATTTTGCCGAGGTCAGGCCTAGTTTTATGCTACTGGTCTTAGACTATCAGACGTATACCTACACAACCAATCGTACTTCATTAAATCAAGACCCTTAAATTTGGGAAAAAGTTTATTTCAGCTTTATAAATAGTACACATATTACAGTAATGATATTACAGAATATGTAATCTTTGATATTACATATTACCATATGCTTTAAATAAAGTTAAACCACAGTCTAATAATATAAATAAAAAAGACTGTGGTTAAACCACATGTTTTAAAGTAAACAAAGCAGACATGACCTAGATTCCCATGCTATTTAAATGTGAATTATTTTATTCGTAGCAACTTTTTGGTGCACGATTAAGAAAAATGAATATTTTTCCCCAAAATTTCATGCCCATGCCTTTAAAATGAGACCTCTCCCAGCTTTCTACGGCCTCCCGTTTGCTCACAATTTCATTGTAAAATTTTGGGCGTACGAAATTAGATATATAGATATAATTGATTTTGAGACATCTATTACTTATTTAATACGCAAGCTGGTTTTTTGTGACAATTACTCCTCCAAAACTACTGAACCGATTGACATGTTTTTGGTCTCATTGGAAAGAGCGTAACGTGAAGTTGTGCAGGAAACTTTCTTTTTAGGGAAATAATTATAGAAAGTAAAGCCCTGGGGCCCTTTAAAGTTTCGTATTTATCCATAAGATTAACATGGGAAACAAAAATTGTTATGAAACTCCAGCTGTTGTCAGAAATTAAAAGTGAGAAGAAGAACATATGTTAATTGTAAACACTCAATTAATAGTTTGCTACAAACATTTACTGACTTGCTTCGAATGAATTATTAACTAATGAGTTAGGCTATTTGTAGAAAAGACTAAAAAACAAGATCAGCTTTTGAAAAAATGATAATTACAAGAAACTAGCTGTTACCCACGGACTTCGCCCCGTTTGACATCATAAGTATTAATAAAACTATTGATAACCCGTTGCTCAAAATCGAGCAAAACTGAAACTTTTATTAAAAGAATAAACAAAAAATAAACAGCAAGACCTTAATCAAAGAGTAACTCTAAAATAATTTATCTGACTGATTATAGAATATAAAAGATATGTTGATGTAAAAAATATTAAAGTAATCTACAATATTTAAATTAACATTCACTCGCATACTGATTTGGTCATCTCTTATGTATAGTAGTCTAGGCGGGTGCACTCTATCAGCACGTAGATGTCAACCACACACTGTAAAGTGAGCTTTTGACTTAATGTAGCTCAATTCCTCTCTTGACGCCAACAATTGCTACTCTTATTCTAGCATTGTTAAATTATTTCTACGATATGTTCTGTTTTAGGCGTGTTTCAATTAGAGGGCCCAACCCAAGTCTCTGGTTGGGAACATATAAGAGGGTAAGCAAATGGATCTAACGACAGATCTAGAATGGATAAGCGTTTAACATTATTAGTGTATTGGAAAAAACTATACGATTTATTTGGCCAGGTGCTGCTTTGTTTTCAACTTTAAAAATTGCTGTGACACCTACATAGGTAGCACCATTGTATCGAGGGAAGACACTACTTCTGTCTCTTATTATGTACATAAGAATCTCACTTGATTCCTCGGAGCTCTCGTCCCTACATAATGTCTGCCACAGTCTTCAAAGATTTGCAAATGGGCATTGTGACCCTATTTCCCTCATATTTATTCATTGTATTTTTTGTTTGAACTGTGCTTAATTCTCCTTTGGGTTCTAGTGACATTATTGTACTTACTTATATATCTATGCGTATTCAGGATCATCACCTTCTTGAGAAATTAGAGGACCTACTCGGTGGTAAAATGTGTCACGAACCTTGAAATTGTCGATCCCCAGTGGAATATTGTCATCTTAATGAGCTTTGGAGCTGGCCGCCATGGTAAAGGCAGAATTGAATTGACAAATTTAATCCAAATAATTTCTGGATATAAGTCTCACAGTCTTTTTTTTGGATTGGGAGTTTCCGATAAGATCTTGAAGGTATCAGAAATGCAAGGTGTGTTCAATTAAGGTGAATTTGCACAAATGAGGTAAACGAACCTTTCATTTATGGCAACAAAGAGTAAAAACTTAACTGTCTCGGCCAGTCTTTTCTTGATTAAAATAAGCCACTACAATGTAAACATTTAACGTTCACTTGTCCGAGATTGGATGTATCACAACGCTCGTACTACCACTATGTACCCGTCAAATGTGCAATTGAGAGGTGATGCAAGCGGTCATGTTTGCGTTCCCTCCAGCCCCTCACAGTTCTTCGTCGTACTGGCAGCATTTGATTTTAAATTTAAATGAAATAAGAAAGTTAACCAAACAACAGAAAACACTATAAAGGAATTGGAATTTTGATACACATTGTAAATTGCATGATCATATGGTAATGTAACGGATAACTGCCCTGTGAAACTCTTTATTATGAACCAGACTTAGTTAATAGATTGAAACAAAATATAACTTAATACAATATAATAAACAAATATAATATAATATAAACAAAATATAATAAAATATACTGGAAGTTTTAAGTCCTGCAGTCTGTGGTTAACCTTAAAAAATATTTAAAACTACGTACATATGTTATTTGTAAACAAAAGGAAATGAGTTTGATCTAATGTCAACAGATAGCGCCGTCTTCCAAACTTTAGCCCTTAAGTGTACTTAAGTGGTGCCCTTTCTTAATATTCTCAGACGTATTTGCACATCTACGTGAAAATACCTTTGATTTGACAACTCAAACTTTAAAATCCATCAAGCCGTTATTGAGTTATATGACTGTGAAAAGAAAACTGCTTGCGTATTAATATATAGATTCAAATACTACCAGAAAAACAATTCAACTACTTGAGGCCTAAACAGATTAAAGGCCCGGTTTCCCCAAAATGGTGTAAACTACGGGGGACAGCTCACTTACTCTACAGATCATAGACTATACGAGCTTTTTAAATAATATTGAAGGTTCACTTGCACTACAGGCTCGTATACTATACGAGCCTATTGAAAATAAAAAGTAAATGAAGAGGGTTCACTTACTCTACAAATCATTGTGCCTATGAGCCTCGTGTATTATATTTAAAAATACTGTAGGAAGGTTCGCTTACTCTACAGATCATAGTGACTATGAGCCAAGCTTACGAATTATTTGATAATTCAGGAATCGGCTCGTATAGTATACGAGCCAAAATAATGAATAATATAAATTATAGGAATAGGCTCGTATACTATACGAGCCTGCAGAAAAATATTAGATGGCTCACTTACACTACAGATCATTGGCACAATGATCCGTAGAGTAAGTGAACCCTCTTCAAAATATTAGATGGCTCACTTACTCTACGGCTCATTTAGCTACTCGTTGCGCGGTTGCGTTCGTGAAACTCTAGGCGCTATGCCCGGCTTCGACTGCTGCGACTGCCTACATAAGTGTATTGCATCACCTCAATTATTTATTAAAACGAAATAAATATGTATGTACAAGTAAATTTATTACATTTTTGGACTGAATACTTTAAAAATGGAGGGAGCATGACTTTTATGTTTAATTAAATTAAAAGTTATAGAATAAAACATATTTTGACTATGTGATTTGATCATGTTATATAATACACACTTGTATGATCCAGATACAGAGCTACAGACAAAACCTGTGGTCCGATTTAGATTAAATTTTATCTGGATTCATCCACGAGTCACAAATTTTTTAAGCACGGGTTGAGAAATAATGGCAAAAATTTATAAAAACAGTTCACCAGTTTAGAATATTTCTCAGTTACTGTGAGTTGCAAAAAAGTGTATACAGAAGCATTTGTGTTCACAGAAAATATAGAGGACTAGATGTATACAGAAGATATATTAAAATACAATACGCATACAACTATCAACGTTTACATATGTAAAATTAATGAATTTGTTGTGGTATTGAGTATTTTTAACATTATGACGAAGCCTTAACAAAATATATTTTCATTTTGTTTGAGTTAAGCCTCCGAATCACTGATCAATACGTGTACTGGTGAAATTACCTGCTGTCAAGTGATCCTTTTGACCTTGAAAGGCGACCGGTTTCGATCCTCACGGGATCATCTTCACCCCATTAAAAAAAATATATTTTTTTAAGGAGTTCTAGGGTGTTAAACTATATTGTATTTATCTTTTGTGGAAGATTCTGTCCACGATTTATGATTGCTAACAATTTAATACAAAGATTTAAGTCTCTGTACGTGAAGACTAAAAACACGAAACAAACTTTAAAGGGATAGAAAAGATTTGATCAGGAGCTGGCGTTTGATACCTTTTGGGAATAAACATAGCCTCTACTTCAAAGGTATACATGGTGAGGTAGCCTCTGGAAGTCCATCTTCAGGTTAACAAAAACGTCAATAGGTCATCTAACCAATTTGGTTAGATGACCTATTGACGTTTTCTGAAGATGGACTTATTTTCAAGTCCGAAACTATAGTAGTGTAATACTGAAGAAGGATCACTTGACTAAGCCAGGTAACTTAAACCATTTAGCTTAAAGTTGTACAAGTTGGTTTCACACCAACATTTCATGCACATATGAAATCTATATAATTAATACGCGAACACGAAGTTTGTCGGTTGAACCCTCCACCATTTCTAAACCGATTTTATCCACTGACGTCTCATTGGAAAGAGCGTGTTGCGTAGATTTGCAAACTGGCCTAAATTTTTTGAAAAAGTCCCTTGGCCTCTGCCACAGTGGCTTTTTATTAAGTTCCCATGTTATCCTTACGAAGAACATAATATTGTTTACATCAGCTGTTTAATTTAATTGTGTTCTTTGTTTTTCAATTCAACGAAACGCATTGGTTACATTAACTGATTTTGTGGAAATTAAATATCTATCTATATATTAATTACGAAAGCCGATTCTTTGCGTCAAAATTGTGGGCGACTGGGTAGTCGTAGAACGACGGGAGCGGGTTCAAATTAAAGGTCTCGATCCCGAAAAAATAGTGAAATTCCCCAAATTTTAACACAAAATTAGACATAACCTTTGACTTAGTCAATGATATAACGTAAAATGTTCTCCATAAGAATAGCATTAGAAGCCATTTGTCTGTTGATTTTTGTTTACCTCAATACAGCTGATCGTGATTTATCATTAAGCCAGTAAGCAATATTACATTTGGATTTAACTAGTTTGCCAGTAAATTCTGCAATGTACTGTATACTATATAAAACCAGGGATGACGTTACATACAATTGAGACTTTTGTCGTTATGTCTTAGAATGTTGAAATTAATTTTACTGTGCAATTTGCAAATTTGTGTATTTGTATGTAAATTAGCCAAGCGCATGAAATTTAGTAGAATCGTGGGAGAGGGTTAAAATCAAAGTAAATGGAAGTAGAATGGCTGAAATATTTAAGCTTTGGTTTTTTTTAAACATATGTTCACGAAGTTTACAAAATTATTTTACTTTGATTACGTTTCATCACATTAGTAGGTTATTGTTGTGCTGAAGGAATGTTTAACATGAAATAGCCCCATTGACTAAATAATCAACGATGCAAGATTAGTTAGAAAACTTCTGTTTTGTTTTTATTTCAAAACATATATTGAAAATTTATTCAAAACTTTGGTTTTAAATTTCATAACATTTAATTTGACACGTAATTGTAGTGTTTAATCTATACTTTGTATCGAGTGGAATAACCTTAACAGTTACTCTAGAGAATGACCTGGGAATAAAATTTGAAATAGGTTTGTACAGGCAATACATATATTCCTTTCATTAATTACTATAACAAATTCCAATGGGCGGAAAAATAAAATTGTTTGGAGTAGGTTTTAACCAGGTATCTACTGTCTGTTGCTCCAAGGAAAAAAGGTTAAAATAATATAGCCCAACATGCATTGTATATATATACAATCTATATAGATAGTAAAGAGAGAATCTATAACAGTAAACCCTAGAGGTAGTTTCCGATTCGTTAAGTTTCACTAACCAAAAATATGTACCTATATCAATGCTGATGAATTTGTTTTCTTGATTGGTTTCATTAACATGATAATGGAACCCTAACCAGTGGCAAAAGAGTTAGTAATCAGTCGATGATTAGTTTTTTTAACTGTAGGCTAAATAAATAATATAAACGGTAAAATGTTTCCAAACAAAATTTACATCCATTGAATGAAAAATAATCTACTATTAACATGACTATAGCTGACATGGCTTAGCTGTCGGCTGTCTGTACATTGCGTCATAACAGCAGACAGCGCTATGTTATTAACTTAAAAATTATAACGGATTAGCAAATAACTACTTTACTATGGTCTTAACAAACTATGAACTCACTGAACGTTTAAATTGGCCTATTTTAAAGAGTGTATAAAATCAATCACAGCTTAAGGAGGAATACCACCACATAAGCTGACACAGAGAGTAGTTTATATTTTATGTTGATCAGAAACGAAACTAGGGCAGCCTTTACACTAATTCAGTTGTGCCTTTACAAAAGGAGTAGAGCTATAATATTAGAAATAATAACTGGGCCAGGGTACTAATATGAGTACATGTAGTATTGTAGCACTGTATCGATTCTGACACATGGATAATTTTATTCTGAGTTTGTTTAAATATTACAATAGTTTGTTTTACATTTGAGCTTTTTAGGGACTTATGTCCCTACAAGCCACTAGTTGATCAATATAAAGCCCAAAGTACACATGAACTTTTGTGAAAACTACAAGTCACACCCCCATAAACCATATACTTAAAATGTTCGTCATGACGAGAAAACTAGCGCAAAACTATCCATTATTTCATAAATCACCCTTTAAGGTCGTAATTGCTTTCCAAAGGGAACTTTCCTTATACATAATGTTAAAAAAAAAACCTCAGCTGTCCTTATTTGAATGTTATTCTTTCAATGTATTTCCTTATTAAAATCAGGTGTAATTATTTGTTTGTATTTCATGTATTCTGTTTTGTTTATTCAAGTTTAACTTAACCAATCAATAATTTTATTAATAGGGTGACTTGCCCAGTGAATGACCGGTGCCTATGAATGACCGTTTCACTCTAAAATGTACATTATTTTATTATTTGATCTAAACAGCTGTTAAGATTCATTAATTCCATTTCTCATAAGGTTAACATGGGAAACTCCAGAGCCACTGGGGCGGAGCCCTTTTAAGAATTTCGAAACGGGAAATAGTTTACGTCCGATTCGCATACCTACAGAATTTACACACCAAATTTAATACAAAAGCAGGTTTAATAATAAACTTTGCATATATTTTGCTAGCTGACCCGGCGAACTTCGTATCGCCTAAGTTATAGGTTTCCCCTAAGACAGACCGATGGAAAGAAAGTACCGTTACGTTTAATTTTCAAGATGATCTCGTTCGCATCGCTCAATCACGTCCTGGTTGAAGTTCGTTCGCTACGCTCACTCACCTTTGGGTTGGAGCTCGTTCGCTGCGCTCACTTGCCTTCAGGTTAGCTCATTCGCTACGCTCACTCGCCTCCAGGTTGAAGTTCGTTCGCTACGCTCACTCACCTTTTGGTTGCAAATTAGCTGTTGTCATAAATTTAAAAGAAATAATAGTGCTGCACCCTGTTGGTAATCCTTGTAACTTTAATGCTATTGAACATCATAGAACAGAACCAACTTGTTTAATTGAAACAGCTGTTAAGATTCATTAATTCCATTTCTCATAAGGTTAACATGGGAAACTCCAGAGCCACTGGGGCGGAGCCCTTTTAAGAATTTCGAAACGGGAAATAGTTTACGTCCGATTCGCATACCTACAGAATTTACACACCAAATTTCATAACGATCGGTGGAGTCGTTCCGGAGGAGTTTGCAGACAAACACTGTGACACGAGAATTTTATATATTACTACCGAGTTAATAATACTCGGTTAAATCATCTATAATAAGAGTTAAATTAAGACTGGAGTGAAAACAACTAGTTTAGACAATAGATATTACTATATTCTTCATATTTAATCGTAATTTTTTAATTATTGTTAATTATTTATGTTTATTTTGATGGTTTAGCTTGGACATGTTTTGAATTTTCGTTCTTAGCTTCTGCCACTATAAAAACTCTGCAGGAAAGGCATATTTCATTACTTTTTCTTTGTGAAAAAAGGCTGTTGAAATGGCGATTTATTTGGCTAATACTTAATATTAGAAGTTTATATTAATCTTAAACTATCTAATTTTATACGTAAGCCAAAAAATAAGTTTTTATTCAAGCGGTCACACACTGGAACAGATTCCTGGGCTAAACCAATGAATGACCGCTCGGACTCAAATTTACAATTTACTATCAAAATGCTCAGAAATTATTAAGGAATATAATTATCGATATCAGACTAAAATTATAATTCATTTTCTTTTATCCAACCAGTGAATGACCGGACTCTATGTCGAAGTTATCTACTTATTTTTCTAGTAAACATTTGTCATTGAAATGGTTATTGATTTGTGTTTTAATTAGACCAGAGTTACTATTAATCCCAATCGAATATCCTCTTTGGCACTTTAAGACGTTTTTTCCATCAGCTAATCAGGCCTGCCTATGTTTTCATTTTACATTACATGTCAAATGTTATATACTTCTGATAATGTTTTTATATAGCATTAGGCTTTTTCTTTTAAGCTTTGTTAACATTTTTAAACAATATAAATCCCCCTTTTTTGTATATTACTGATTTTATAAGTGATTTACTAAACCTTCCAAAGTCGGTCATTCACTGGCATAGGACTGGTCATTCACTGGCATGACATCGGTCATTTACTGGACTCATGACTTTGGTGTATAAAAAAACAATTTTTACATGCATAATTGATCTTTTATGGACAATTTATGATATAGGGCAAACCCTTGAATAGCAACCAAGAAGTAGGTGTAATTATATATATAGGCCTAATTAATACTCTCATTTAAGAGCATTGTTAAGTTAACAAAGAATTTTACCCTTAACCGGTCATTCACTGGGCAAGTCACCCTACTTATGAATTAAAACGGGGTGAAGCCCGTGGGTAACAGCTAGTATGCTTTAAAACCTTTTTTCTCAGCTTATGTGCATCGCAGGGAAAATCTACGCATACTTTTAGAAAGATAGTTTCCTGTGGATGTGCAGAATGCCTTTATAAATTAAAATACAAAAATAAGCACAAAATTATAAGTGCTTCGCTCAATAATATAAATGGGGTATTTGCATTTTTGTGACGCTTAACATCACGCACACTGCGCCTCTGCGATGAAATCAAGCAGTAGTGAGTAGACACAGCAAAAAACCGCCGACCGGGCGCTCGAAGGCTTGTACAATAGGAAACAATGCCATTGTTTGCGCTTCCGTTGGTAACGCAAATATTTAGAGCTCGATATACTAGGAGCAGCACACTACTATAGCAGGGTTTATTGAAATCGTATTGGTGGATCTTTTGCAGTTAAACACTTTACCTGCTCTGGTTTAAAAAAATGCTAAATTTTTATAATTTTTTAGTAGTGATTTCTATATGTCCGCTATTTTACCAGTGTAAAGCAGATTAATCTATGATTTTATATAAGAAAAAATATCTGTTTGTTGAGAAGGCACGTTCTAACTTCAAAGGGATGTATATCCGTTTTTGATTTTTCCTTCGTCTTGTCGCGTCAGTTCATATCTTACATATGTACTTCTGTGCCAATGAATAACCCTCTATCATAGTTTTGAGAAATTGGTTGTGGGGTTACTGTTAAAGCTAAAATTCATTGACATGGGGGATGTCAGTTAGTTGTCTCAGCCTTATACATAGGCTACATAAAGTTGTCAATTAATCTCTCTACGTACAGTAATGTTAGGGGCTTACTCGTTTATATGGTCATGTGGCTTCTTTTGCAACAAATGATGCAAATAAAATAGCAATGTGGCATTTCCAAAAAGCAAAATAAATACTGTAAATTGTTTGTTACGTAAATATTAATTTGTCTGTATACGTAACTAGCCAAATTAATGCCAATCTATCTATCAAATATGACAATATGTATAATTTTACACTACTTTTTAATGAAACAGTATGTATTTCTTGTAATTTCAAGAAATACATAATGGTAATTTGTAGGAAATCTTATTCTCTTTCAGAATATCACGCTCCACTTTGGTCGATTTCCTCGCCATTTCAAAGTTATTTGCAAAAACGTTAAGCAACCTTCAAATGTATAGTAGTGAGAAAATACTGAATTAAAGATGTTGTTCTTAAGCTTTGTACAATTAAATCTACAGTTCTACTGAACCGATTTTATTAATTAATAGGTCATTGGATAGCCTAATTTGTGAATACACTGTATTTGCAAATAATTATCAAAGTACTGTTGAGGTTGCAAGCAAGATCGTTTGGATATAAATCGATGATAAAGAACTCAATTTTTTGAAAAATTTGTGTTGGTCGTGATTTAGCTGTGTGCTTTAATGAAATGGGAGTGGTATTTCAATGAAGGTTCTTAGGTCAAAACAAATAGAATAACGTAGTTAGAATAAATTAAATATATTTAAAACTAAATTCCATATCCAAGATATAATACAATTTATACTTTATGATTGAGCGATACAGTATCTTGAACTTAATTGATTAAAACTACCAATATCTCAAGTGAAAGCTTTTGAAGTATTTTAAGACCAAGACATATAAAATAACTTAAATAAAAATAGAGTTACGTATCATTGATTGCAGATAGGTAATTATCGTTGATTCGTGATTCAGCAGTGTGCTTTAGGTAGTCCGATCTCAATAAACAATAGCTCAAATAAATCTGCGGTACGTCCTTAGTTGGCCAAAATTATGAAAATCGGTCGGGTAGAAGAGCTAACCCGACTAGGAAAAGAAAAACCAATTATTTTTATAGATGGTAATAATTGGTTTACCAGTATGTATAATCTAATCATACGAAACATGTGTTAATAATTCAACAGCTTATTGTTACCTATCTAATTAATTTTTCTTTGATTAAATGTTGTTGTTAAATTTGCATTTGTAATTAAAGTGTGTTCATTATGTTTAGTATGTGATTCTAATGTTATGTGCTTAAACTGTACCATTAATATTAGTGAGTAAAGTGGTGTATGGATTTCATAACCATTATTTTACTAGATACCGTCGTGTTTAACCATAACGGGCACTGTTGCTAGTAGATCTATAAAGCAGTTCCTTTGCTTCCTTCATTAGATATAAAATATGGACTAACAAGATTGGGTAACATTTAATTGCGAAGCATTCGTTTTGGCTTGAAACGGTCAGACGAAGCGGTATTTGCGAAGGTTTATATGTATTCCTATACAGTAATAGTTTTTCCAGCATATCTGGAAAAGTGCACACTAAATATGGAAACCAACTCCTGTTCTAAATTTAAGAAATTTCTACTTACTCACAAGATTCCCGTACGTAGAATGGGCACCAGCTAGTAGTTAAATATACTTACTTTAATAAAACCACTCGGTCATTATAGAATATCTACTGTGAAATAGGGATGTGATTCCTAATTCCAAATCAACTAATTATTATTTATTATTTAATTATCGTCTTCAAATTACTCACGATTCCCGTACGTAGAATGGGCACCAGCTAGTAGTTAAGTATACTTACTTTAATAAAACCACTCGGTCATTATAGAATATCTACTGTGAAATAGGGATGTGATTCCTAATTCCAAATCAACTAATTATTATTTATTATTTAATTATCGTCTTCAAATTAAGTGATGGTTGCTTTTAAAATAATAAATTTAACATAAGCAAATCCATATATCTATCTATCTATAATATTAAAACGAAACAGTGTTTTTTTATTTCACGATTCTGAATCAACCACTCGACGGATTTACATGATTTTTGTGTTGAAAGAAAGATAATTTTGAGAACTAGGGAATGTCGAAGCCATAATTTTAGTTTTGGGTCACAGTTTTTTATAAATTAAGTTTTAATTTTTAAAAAGTCTAGCAGCCGACGCTAAGATTCTAAACTAGCTTTCGGCATAAAATAACTTGCTTAATATAACAGCTGTAAACATTCAGCTTTTGTGTCACAAATTCAGCATTTGGATAAAAATGTAAAGACATACTTAGCGTTGACTTATTTATACTATGTGTAATGCTAATCATTGATACGTTCAATTCTTCTGTAAGAGGGTGACAGGATTAATTAAATATACATAGTAAAATACTAGGATGTTCAAAATATTTTTTAAAGCAATCTTTGTAATCTTGATTTGTTTTAGAGCAATATAATTTGTTTTAACTAACAGCTGGTTAAATATAAACTATGGAACTATGAGGTGATTTTATTTACTCTTATTTTTTCATTGATTATAGGAAATAAGTCAGATTAGTAGAGATAATTAGACCACAGTTTAAAATAGTTTGGACCAAAATTAATTAAACCACAGTACAAATTGAGGCTCTGTACACGAGCCTAATAAAAAAGGATAAATGCAAATTATTTTACTGCTCCACTTTTCAAGGAAAGAATAGAAAAATAACAATGTTTACATGTTTTATGAAATCGTGTTGAGTTGTGGTTACGTTTGGGGGTGCCTATATCAGCGCCCCCAAACGTGAAAATATCACTTTTATTTAAACTATGAATATATTGTAGTTTAAATTAACTAATATGGGAAATTACGATGTACATTTATTCAATGAGGGTGGGTAATTATCAAGGATAGAACTGATAACGGTATGGATAATAAACATTGACAATTACGTCATTAGCTTTACTAGCGTGTTTACTTTTTATATTCCTGCTACATGTGACCAGTTCTTTTTTTCAAATGAATGTTATTTGAACCAAACAGCTGTTTCAAAACAAATTGTTATTGTTTTTACTTTTCTTTGTTTAGACTTATTTATTTAGTAATTAATGCAGTGAAATTGACACAAAGGATAGGTGTGACGATTAGTTTGATGTTAGGACACCAAAGTTAAATTATGTGTACTGTGAATTTTATTGGATATTATCGTTTTATTTTAGGTCGTTTCTATTCAGACCTACTGGAAATTGTGTATAGTAGTTGTATTGTGGTGATAATAATTATGGAAGAGGCAGGTATGCTATAGAAGGTAGTATCGTTGACTAGGTCTATACACTTCTCAATTGACTATTACCTTTGACTATTGGATACAGAAGTTGTATAAGATAAAGAAGTGTTGTATTAATAGTCAAAGCTATTACTCTCTCTACTGTATGCTACTTATAATCAGTGTGCGTCTGTGCGAATCGGCTGCAAATCTCACTTCAACGTTTTTCACATCGTAAAAATTGCAGAATTGCTGTTTTATTGTAAAATTATCGGATTTAAAATGCATAAAAACATATTTGGTCGCACAACATTTGTTTAAAGATGATTTTTCACATTAAAACTGCAAGAAACTTTGTCTTTTTTAAACTAGCTGATCTGAATTGTACACGGTTTTAACTGACTATTGAATTCCCGTACGTAGGACGGGCTAACACCTCGTACTTATTTAATACGCAAGCAGATTTTTTGTGACAATTACTCCTCCGAAACTACAGAACCGATTGACATGTTTTGGTGTCATTGGAAAGAGCGTAACGTGAAGCTGTGCAGGAAACTTTTTTTTATAGGGAAATAATTAGAGAGTTAGGCCCTGGGGCCCTTTAAAGTTTTGTATTTCTCCATAAGATTAACATGGGAAACAAACATTGTTATGAAACTCCAGCTGTTGTCAGAAATGCTGTTCTGCTATTTAATTTAATTTGTTTACAAGGAGAAGTTTCTTGGTGCCATGTGGTCAATGAGTTATACTTTTGCATATATTTTAAATTATATACACTATATAAAATGATGGTACTGTAATACATTAAGAGATATTCATTTAAATAATCAATAGGTACGATTGAGCCTTTGCCTATATGTTTCCTGGTAAGTGTGTTGTAACTGTACCTTATAGTATATTAAAGTAAAACCAAATGATTCTTTTCTGCATCCTCACCCCGTAGCGAAGCACGGGCAGAGCAACTAGTACTTATTTAATACGCAAGCAGGATTTTTGTGACAATTACTCCTCCGAAACTACTGAACCGATTGACATGTTTTTGGTCTCATTGGAAAGAGCGTAACGTGAAGTTGTGCAGGAGACTTTCATTTTAGGGGAATAACTAGAGAGTGAGGCCCTGGGGCCCTTTAAAGTTTCGTATTTCTCCATAGATTAACATGGGAAACAAAAATTGTTATGAGCCTCCAGCTGTGCTGTTGTCAGAAATTAAAAGTGAGAAGAAGAACATAATGTTAATTGTAAACAGTCAATAACTTTGCTAATTTAACAGTTTGCTACAAACATTTACTGAATTTAGAATTTAGAATTTTCCTAACCTAGCTTTTGTTTGTAAATGAACGTTACTGTTAGAAGATGAGTGAAATGGATAATGATTAATATTGTTCGTAACCTCCTGTATATTGTCGAGTCAGGTAAAATCTTGTACGTTACACGTTACGCAAGAGCGTGTTTATACATCACTTAGGTAAATTATGCAACTCGCTTCCGCTCGTTGCACAACCTTTACCTGCGTGATGTAAAAACGCTTTTACTACACTTGTAAAGTAAATAGCTATTAAAAACAGAAAATAACATTGCAAATACTTCTTTTGGACAGTTCAGTAACTCCTAATAAATGTGTGTTGTTTAAAATACAATTTAAAAATTAACAGCTGTTTCATTAAACAGTATTATCCACATGACCAAAATGTAAACAAATCTGTGGAGGGATCTTTAAAGGCTTCTGGGGCAGAGCCATAAGTGAATTTACTTAGTTTTTCTTTTGATAACTCATCTACAGACCAAGACCTTTATTTGGACACCTCTACCAAGTTTCTACGCCCAGCCGTTCTCTCGAATTAGTGGACACAAAGTTTCCAATTAAATATTTAGATTCCTCCATGTTAATCTTATGGGAGAAAACCTAACTTTGATGGATACTCCTGCCCAAACTAATAAAGATTTCAAAAATTTAAAAACACTTTGCAAAACTACAGATCAGGACAATTTTTTTAACACTTTAATCATTAAAATCGGTCCAAAAATGAGGGAGGAGTTCTGTTTACAAAAATCGGCTTAGCGTATTATATAGATAGATAGATAGATAGATGATGATGATGATGATGTTTTGTTCTGCATCATCTGATGTTTTGCAATATAACGATCAATTACGAAATCTTTGGAAAATCTGAATACTACAATAACTCTTAAAATGATTTCTTATCGAATTATCTTATATCTATTGTACGTGTTGATACAATAGATATAATTGTACTGAGATATAATTACCAGGATTACTATATATTTAGCTAAGTAAATTCCCTCACCTCATCACATCAGTAAGCCTCTCTATGAGTGATTTTGATCTTTTTAAACCATGGATCTTTCATATAACGTAACACACTAAAGAAATTTACACAGTTAGTTCTTGAGGGTGTAAAACTAGCCTCTACTCCTCTGTAGAGGTAAAAGAAACTTACGAAAACCTTGACCAAACAAAATTTACTTCAAAGGGGGGGAATGTAACTAGGGTAGAGTACTCACTAGGTGGAGGACCTCTAGGATCGTGGAATAAGTGAACATCAGTTCCAGTATAATAATTATGATTTAATAAAAATAACTAAATGTGCACACATAAAATAAGTACATAAATGAAGATAATTGTTATACAGTGATATTATAATGATTCAGAATAGAAAAATTATAATTAAAATTGAAATAATATAAATGACTATTTACACCCTATTTTGTTTTTATACTCTGTTTCTTATATAAGGATATTTAAAGAAAATTTCCCTTAACACTTAAATTGTATTTAAAATTTCTTTATACAAATGATAAGAAATAAAATATTTCCCTTGACACTTAAATGTTATTAGTTATATGAATCGTAAACACTTAAAACATTCTAAGCTAAATTAAACCCAATATTTACATACAAGTTAGTTCATCTCTCTGATAATATATATTAACTAAACATACATTTAAAATACGTGCTTACGTGGTTAACACCCTAATTTTCAATTATTTACTCATATTTGAAATTGTCTCTATTATTATATACACGTCTATATTAATAGTCTAACTAACAGGTTTATTTATTTGGATTCGTTTTGAATCCTGTTTTATTCAAACTTCAAAATTGCTCTTGTTTAGGTTGACCCCTTTTAGTTTAATTGAGGGTTGATGTTTATATGAATTTTAAAGTAACTCTACTTCGTCTGCCCTATTTTTATATATTTACATTATCTTTCTTATAGTTTATTTATTTCATTTATATATAGATTTTGTTATATCTTATGGAGTTTCTCCCTAACATTTAAGTTGTGCACGCTACCAATTGAGTGAAGATATTTGGACATACCACAAGACGAGGCAGTTGGGCAACGGTTGGAAGGTTCCCCGGGGCGTTCCTTTGGTGCAGGCCTACACGGCTGCGTTTACATTGGAGGCACGCTTGGGCAAGTAAAATGGTGGCGCACGCTTGGCCAAGCTTGCCCTTTGAAACAAAATTGTAGCAGATTACTGGAAACCGGTGGCGACTTGACCAGTGGTCTCACTAGCAAGCGCACGCTGGGACAAGCTTGCGCTTCTCAAATCACGAAACAAAAATATTTGTTTCTACAAGCAAGCGTGCCTCAGTTTGTTGTGGTTCACCGACACAGTAGCATCGGTTGTGTCTGTTGGTAAAGTGTTTATAGTTGTTCAGCATGGATACGGAGGTGTTGATTGATGCTGTTCGTGCAAGAAAACCAATTATCCTACTAATATTATAAATGAGAAAGTTTGGATGTATGGATGTATGGATGGATGTATGGATGTATGGATGTATGTTTGTGACAAGTGAACGCGAAAAATACTGGTCGGATTGGGCTGAAATTTGGCATGATGATAGCTCACATTCCCGATTAACATATAGGCATATTCTTATTTCAAAAATCCTTTCGGGCTCCGCCCCAGTGGCTCTGGAGTTTCCCATGTTAACCTTATGAGAAATGAAATTATTGAATCTTAACAGCTGTTTCAATTAAACAAGTTGGTTCTGTTCTGTGATGCGCAATAGCATTAAAGTTACAAAAATTACCAACAGGGTGCAGCACTATTATTTCTTTTACATTTATGACAACAGCTAATTTGCAACCAAAAGGTGAGTGAGCGTAGCGAACGAACTTCAACCTGGAGGCGAGTTAGCGTAGCGAACGAGCTAACCTGAAGGCAAGTGAGCGCAGCAAACGAGCTCCAACCTAAAGGTGAGTGAGCGTAGCGAACGAGTAAAAAATGTAGTACAATGTTTCTGGCATCATTCTAAAATATTCATAAAACTTATCTGGCTGTTGCAGAAGATCAACAAAAATCCAGGCATACTCCCTTCCTTGATCCATAAAAAAATCATTTACCCATTCCCCCCTTACTCGTTCAGAGTCTAATAATAAAAACTTTAAAACTCCATTCTCTAGCACAATATCCTCATCGTCTGACATGTCAATTTTGACTGTACTGTCCTGCTGAGACTAGTGGCACTTGCGCTTGGTTGCTCGTAGTATAACCACAACTTCGGGCACGGCACGCTTGCGCAAGCGTGCGCTACCTTTTTACTTGCCCAAGCGTGCTTCCAATGTAAACGCAGCCACGGCACGTTTCATAGACTCCGGGGTTGTTCGCTCGAGACTCAAGGGTTGATCCAAGCGTAGTCCTTCCTCTCGTCGTCGGTCGCTCGTCCTATGGGCCGTCCTCTTCGGGTTGCTTTGGTCCTTGGTAGCGTGGTAGTGTAGTGGTGCCTTTGGTCTTGAAGAATAGCCGTGGTTGTGTCCTCGTGATCTTGAGTCTGGTCGGGATCTTAATAGGTGCTTCAAACTACCCTGTTAAGTCACTGTCCCTACTCGATCAGGGACTCCCGACGGTTTCTTCTTTGAAGTGCTACTTCTTGAGACCTCTCCAAGACTGATTAACACTTTTCTTCCCCAAGACCTCCTTTCCCCTCCTGGATTATCGGTTCTTCCCCCCGATGTCTTCGGGAAACGCCTACCCTCCAATCATCGGTGGAATATCTTCGATCATCGTCCTCATTGGCTTCTCCCCTCATGACCAGCCTCCAGATGGCGTGGTGCTGACCGTAAGTAAAATTATTTCTTTATGCATGTAAAATTTCTCGGAATCGATGGGAACAATATTGTTTCTAGTTGATTGTTCCCATCGGTTACAATTTCTTCTACGATGCATTCCAGATCGAAATTCAATCTATGCCTGGCTTGTTCTCAGCCAGGTCTTTGCCCATGAGAACGTGACTTGAACTTGAAATCTTGCGATCATCTTTACTTTTCATTCCTATGAGGGGTCAGCGAACGTTTTGTATTGTTCATGAGTTTGTAAAGAAAATGATTTAATAATTAATTTAAATTTTTAATTTCCATATGTTTATAAGGGCATTTAACAACCGCGCAATTAATAAGTACTGTAAACCATATTACTGTAAAAGGCCAGTCTTTATAAATTATATAGTTCTAAAAGAGATTTCTATTTGACCTCTTTGTCACAAAAACATGCTTCTTTGTATAAGGATTGTTATGTAAATGCAGTTGTAATCGTAATTTACAATTATTGATCTGTCTAATTGTTATTTTTTCAATAAGTGTAAATATCTTGTTTGGTAAACAAAGGATGTAATTGAATCTGTAAGTTAAGACAAGTATGCGAAAACTACAGTTTTCCATTAGCTCAAGCCTAAATTATATTGTATGTAATGTAGCTTGTTATATTTCGTTATTTTTGTCACGTAAAAACATTTAAATTCTGTATGATGTATAAATATAAAAAAATTTAACAACAAATCCATTTGAAAGTAAATTTTAGACATTGGTACGGTCGACATTGGTACATTATCATTGACGAAAATGCACATGCACATTAACATTAATGCGGCTATGTTCAGTTCAGTTCGAAAATCTTTATTCACATAAAAAACATTTTTTTATACAAATATTCAACCATGTGTTGTAAAACACGCGCGGTTGAAAAACTTAAAACTATACTTATATTCTATAAACACTGTCTTGAGTAGGTTCATTTTATTTTAACTGTCTTTTTTCTGTTTAACTTTAAATTCACTGTCACTGATACCTTATATATAATTTGATTTTTCTCAAACACTTAGTGTTCATCCCTTCACTGGCTATTCACTCTTACATACTATTTTATATTTACAAATCGTTTAATGGTATAGGCTACATTCGATAATTAATTATTTCACTTTGTTTGTTTGATTGAGTTATTCTTTATCAATTCCTTTAATTTATTTTTATATAATTCAATTTTCAAATCCTGCATATTTTTGAGTACTCTAAAATTAAAGTTAAAACATTTTACTACTTTATGGTAACACTGTAACCTGCTTGTGTCTTTCATAACAGGTGGTATCATAAGCATACCCTCAGTATAGTTTCTCGTATTCCTATTAATAACAACTGTTTGAAATAAACTAGTAAACTTTTTATAATAACATAAAATTGAATATAAATATATCTTCTCTAGCTGCATTACGTCTAAGTACTGAAACAGTGGTGCAGCTGAGTCAAATTTCTTTACACCACAAATAGTTTTTAATGTAAGTTTTTGCATTATTACAATTGGTTTAAGTTTTGTTGAAAACGTCCCTCCCCAATGAATTAAACCATACTTAAGAGTAGATTCAAACCAGGATAAATATAGCGTTCTAAGAAGTTTAGGAGTAATAAACTGTCTCAAATGAAAGAAATTATAGTTAATTTTTCTACGTTTTTTTACATAGTTGATTAACATGTGTATGCCATTTTAAATCTGAATCTATATGAAGGCCAAGATACTTGACCGAATCAACAAAATTAATTTTTGTACAGCAACAATCATGAAAACAAGTAACTAAATGACAACGTAGATCGATCTCTTCTTTCAACGACTCTGTCAAATGAGGTTTGTAAGTAAATATCATTGCATTAGATTTAGAAGTATTGACGATTAATTTGTTTCTTATCACCCAATTTGATATTACGTCCAAATCATTATTAATTTTCATCCTCAGTAAATCATAATTGTTAGCACTGCATACTAAAGATTTATCATCATCAAAAGCATATATCTTCGATTTTAAATCCATTGATAACATGTCATTAATATAAATTGTGAATAAAATTGGGCCAAGCACTCCCCCTTGAGGGACGCCAAGCCTTTGAGAACATACATCTGAGTAAACGTTTTTTATTTTAACCATCTGTTTTCTTTCATTTAAAAAAGTCTCAAACCACTTAAAACTATTGCCCTGAATTCCATATAACTTTAGTTTATGTAATAATAAGTCTTGATTAACTAAGTCAAATGCCTTAGTAAAGTCAAGATAAACTCCTATTGTTGGTTTACGCTCATCAACATGATCAACTATCTCGCTTATATGTATTTCAACTGCTAGGTCAGTATTTTTACCTTTCATGAACCCAAATTGATTATTTGAAAATAAATTGTTATCTGAAAAATATTTAACTAATTGGCTTTTCACACAAGTTTCTAACAGCTTAGCAAAGGTGAAATCGGTCGGTAATTATTCATTTGCAATGGATCAGCTGCCTTATATACTGGAACAATGAGTGCTGTTTTTAGACTAGAAGGAAGTAACCCAGCTTTATAGATAAATTAAAAATGTGACGTAATATTGGGACAAAAATCTTAACATTTTCTTTTATAGTATTTATGGAAATACCATCAAAGCCAACAGACTGTTTATTTGGTTTGCTTAAGATTAAACTTTCTAATTCTACCTCAGTAATTTCAGATAAACGTAACCTTGAGCTGCACGCTAGACCGATATCCGGCATGGCGGGGAATCCCGGCCCATACAATTCTCTAATCAGCTTATCCGGCATACCAGTTAAATAGTTATTGAATGAGTCAGCAACTATTTTTTCATTACCCTCAACCTGTACAATTTAATCATCTATATTAATGGATGTTAGTTCATTTTTTGACTTTCTCATAATTGATTTGCATATATTCCAATAAGACTTTGAGTCACCCTTTACTGCTTCAATTTTAGATGAGTAGTAATTAATTTTTTCCCGTCTTTTCAAATTAGAACATTCTCTAGAGAGTTCTTTATACCTATTAAACAAATGTATGTCATAGTGCTTTTTCAATCGAGAGTGAAGTCTGTTTTTTTCATTTATCTTTTTAATTAGTGCGTCCGATATCCATGGAGTTCGATGCCTATTTTTACTGTTAATAGGCCTTAAAAAACTTGATTGCTCAATACATTTATTATAAATATCGTAAAAAAACTGTTAGAGATTTATCAACATCCTCACAATCAAACACTGGCATCCAGCTCACTTCAGCCAACCTTCTTTTTAAAATTGAATGATCTACAGCCTTGACAAACTCCTCTTTCAAAGCACTATCACAACTTGTTACGCAATTTACATTAACTCCAGCATGATCAGTAAAGTCATAGTTTTCTAAATTACTATGAAAAATTAAATTAGTCTTACTTCTGATGAATACATATGGTCTAAACACTTTACCCAATTTTCTCTCCCCCAAGTTGGCTCATTTATAAACGACTCAAAACCAAATGAGTTCATTATACTTAAATAATCAATGACACTGTTATTTTGTTCTAAAATGCATAAATTTATATCTCCTAACATAATAGCTGTGTTTTTACAATTACTCAAAATACGTTGCAAATCATTGCGGAAAAAATAAAAATCATATTTATAGTTTCTATACAAAGCTATTAAGTCAATTAATTACAAAAGGTTTATCATTTATGGTTAAAACTAATGTCAGTTTAATTAATTCAACTTCACGTGACTGAAAGCGTTCATAATTAAAAGTTAAATGATTAGAAATATAAATTACCACTCCACCAGTCTATGTGTATAAGTTGAGACACGTTTGTAGAAAACACTAAAAACGCAATCTTCTAAACAATTTTAAAATATTTACAACTTTAATTATATATAAATGTTCATAACACATTAAGTAATTCCATTAGTTGCATAAGCTTTTACGTGAGTCTTTTTAATTAATTGAAAATTAAGTCTGTAATAACTCTTAAAATAGCTCCTGTAATACCGGTACTTGATAATTGCTTGATTTCTAGCAACGAGTACACAAGTTAAAAATTCAACAATGCATTAACATAACAAGCTCTCTTTCACGCTGCAAGACTAGTAAACGGCAGAAGTAAGGCAGAACGGCAGAACTGCGGTATTGGTTTACCATACACGCCTACAAGTACAAGTGCAGTTAACACTAATGGTCTTAAGGTGTACAAACAATTACAAAGTTCTGGAAAACCAACATTTTAATAACGAAAATTCTATCACAGGTTCTGCCAATACTAGCAACAAACTAAAAACTGTCAACAAATACAGGTATTTATTTATCTCAAGGCTGGCTACAGACGTTGACTGTGACACAGTTAATAAATATATAAGTGATGAAATTAGTGGTGATTATAAAGTCACACAAATGAGGAACAGATTCCCAGGCTATCGAACATTTAAGGTAGGGGTTCCTGCTCACTTGTGGGACAAAATATATTTGCCTGAGTTCTGGCCTACTGGGGCATATATAAATGCCTTCAGGTTTGCTAAAAAAGCAACAAGCACTGTTAAGCACCAGGAAAATTTTTTAGAAACTCCCCCCGACTCTGTAGATTTAACGTAGAGTCTGAAGTGTCAGATAACTCTGACACACAACTCTCTTCGCATAACAAAGCGATTGGGAACTCCTCTAACATTTGCTTGCCCCAGTCATCTAATAAAACACTATCTAGGTCAGCTAAAAAATTAAACATCCTCCTGTGGAATATTCAATCTATTACCAACAAACTAGATTATCTACGATTGCTTGGGTATGACAGTAGTGTGGATGTGATTTGTTTGACTGAACACTGGGTCTCGCAAAATGATATTAATAGCTTAAGCCTAAGAGGCTACTTAGTTGCAACCTCTTTTGCTAGATCAATGTCTAAACATGGTGGGTCTGATATACTTGTAAAAGAGAACCTAGACTTTATAATTTACGATAAGTTAAATTTGAGTATATTAGTGGAAGAACTCACGTTTGAAGCCTCAGCGGTGTACATCGTTAAGTACAAAACAGTGATTGTAAACTTCTACAGACCACCCTCAGGTAATGTTTCTTTATTTCTGGATAAACTGCATGATGTATTCTCAACTATGCATGGTGTGAAACTTGACTTCTTTTGCACAGGTGATTTTAACATAGACTTCCTGTCTGACAGCATTGAAGTCCGGGAACTTAAAAACCTAATATCTAGTTTTGGTCTTCACACTGCAATTAATGAAATCACTAGGCCTAATGTTGCAGCTGGAAGTGTAAACAAAGGTACCTGCTTGGACAATATTGTGACCTCAGTACACCCAGATAGATGGGAAGCCTCAGTTATACACACTCCTGTCTCAGATCATAATGCGGCCTTTCTGTCAATGAACATTGAGTCATATTCTAAATCTAATCCAATTTCTTTACCGAGAAAAGTTACTAGGAAATTAAATCCTCAGAATTCTTTAACATTTTTATCTAACCTTGGCCAGTTGAATTGGTTTGAACTGTATGACCATAGCCTAGACTTAAATGCTAAATTCAAAGTGTTTTTTTGACAAACTGTTGTGGGCCTTAATAGTTCGATTCCTTTGAAAACTGTCGGTTCTAACAACAAACCTAACAAAAGGTGGTATCATCAAGGACTTGTAAAAATGAAAAATGAGCTGGACCGGCTATATTTTTTTGTTTTGTAATGCAGGACTGCTGAAATTAAACTAAGTACAACTCATTAAAGTTGCAGTACCGCAAAGAAATCAAGAAAGCCAAACTTGACCATAACAACAGTTTATTGCAAAACTCTAGTAATATTTCTAAAACATCCTGGTCAATCATTAATGAATTAAGCAACTGTAACAGTAAGCCTTTGTCTATTCCTGACTGCCTAACTGCCGATGGACTGAACTCTTACTTTGTCGACTGTGTTGAAAACCTGAGAAGTAATGTTCCCGCCTCTTCTAATGGTCCTGAGCAATATCTAAGTAATTTGACATCTTGCAACGTTCTTCCGACTATTGAGGACAACAATGCTTTTAGGCTTGAACTATTTACTGTAGAAGAGGTGTATGCAGCCATCAACAGTCTTAACAATAGCTCTTGTTTAGATATTTACGGAATTAATGTCCCCATCTTGAAGTTAGCTTCTAGTTACATAAGTGAAGTTTTGACATACCTATTTAATCTCTGTATAACACAAGGTTGCTACCCAAACAAGTTCAAGATTTCTAAGGTTATACCAGTCCATAAAAAGGGGCCTAAAAATGTTATTGCTAACTATAGGCCTATATCTATTATCCCTGCAGTGTCGAAGGTCTTGGAACATCTCGTACATCGTAGATTTTCTCAGTATCTTGAGGATAGTAACCTTTTAGCAAGTAGTCAGTTTGGCTTTAGGCCCAAACACAGCACTGTC
The DNA here is from genome assembly GCF_028750875.1 of Macrosteles quadrilineatus. Classification (NCBI taxonomy): domain Eukaryota; kingdom Metazoa; phylum Arthropoda; class Insecta; order Hemiptera; family Cicadellidae; genus Macrosteles; species Macrosteles quadrilineatus. The sequence continues at coordinate 90,655,531 of NW_026542594.1, read as the reverse complement.
CAAGCAACCCAGGCACTGATATCAAATTGCTTTCAAAGTTTAGAGGCCAAAAGTGGCATAGTGTTTAGATCGTACGACATGTCTAAGGCCTTTGACACAGTGGCTCATGATCTCCTTGTGGATAAGCTTTCTTGCTATAACCTTGATGCAGTTTTGGTTAAGTTCTTTCAATCTTATCTAAGTGACAGATGTCAAAAAGTCTATCTAAATGGCACTTATTCTAGCCCTGTTCGAGTGCCCCACGGAGTGCCCCAAGGCTCTATATTGGGCCCTACCCTGTTTATACTGTATATAAATGACTTACCTTGTAATATTAATGACTTATCTGTAAAAAGCTTTCTTTTTGCTGATGACTTGGCCTTGTGTGTACGGGGTAACTCTTTGAATGACGTTTCAGATACATTGGATACAAAATCTGCTGTTATTAATGACTGGTGTAATGCAAACAAGTTATGTCTTAATGCTGATAAGACTCAAGACCTAACTATTAGTCTTAGCAGTAATGGTAATGATGTAAACACTCTGAAGTTTTTGGGTTTTCACTTGCAGTCAAACTTGAAGTGGTTTTCACATGTAGATTTTGTAGCTTCTAAGATTGTAAAAGGCATATTTATGATAAGAGCACTTAGATCCACTGTTTCAGTTGATGTCCTTATTTGTATATATTATGGCCACATTCATAGCTATTTGTCCTATGGTACCTCACTGTGGGCCAACAGTTTTTATGCTAACAGGTTGCTCTTTACTTTACAAAAGAAGGCGGTGAGGTTAATTTGTAGTGTGAATAGAAGAACACATTGTAAGCCCCTTTTTGTGGGTCTTAACATTCTCACATTTCCATCTTTGTATGTTTTGGCAAGTTTGTTATATGTAAAAGAAAACATTTCTCACTTTGAAAAGATATCTGATGTGCACAACTACTGTACTAGATCAAAAGATAATCTGTCTACACTAAGGCATAAGTATACAGCCACTCAAAATAGTTTTGAGTACCAAGGTGTTAAAATGTACAATTTCTTGCCTGCATCCATCAAAAACCTGTGTGTTTTAAAATTCAAACATGCTATAAAAACTACTCTAACCCAGGCTTGCCTGTATAAACATGAAGAGTACTTTGGTTTAGAGTTTTAGATATTTTAGTTGCCAGAGCCATCTTGATTGTTTTGTTTTTATTTTGACGATTGTCATGAACTTTGTACATAGTTTTAACGACAATAAATCATTTCATTTCATTTCATTTCATTTCATTTCATTTCATTACGCCTGCAACGATGCGCTGCAAACCGCGCGACGAGTAGCTAAATGAACCGTAGAGTAAGTGAGCCTTCTAATATTTGTAGAGGGTTCACTTACTCTACAGATCATTGTGCCAATGAACTGTAGAGTAAGTGAACCGTCTTCTATTTGTGTAATAGTTATCATGAAATAGGCTCGTATACTATACGAGCCTACTCCTGTAATTTATTTAAATTCAGTATTTTGGCTCGTATACTATACGAGCTTATTCCTGAATTATTCAAGAATTCATACGCTTGGCTCATAGGCACAATGATCTGTAGAGTAAGTGAACCCTCTTCATTTATTTAATATTTTTGATCGGCTCGTATAGTATACGAGCCTGTAGTGCAAGTGAACCTTCAATATTATTTACGAAGCTCGTATAGACTATGATTTGTAGAGTAAGTGAGCCATGTGTTTTAAGAATTACATATTTGGAGGCTCATTGTGTCAATGATTCGTAGAGTAAGTGAACCCTAACCTAAACTACGTTTATAATAAACTAGTTTATTTTTAAACTCCGTTTAAAATGTGTGTTCGGTTTCTCCAACATTTTACTGGCTTCGTTTAAGATAAACGGCAATTCGAGCGGTTGGCAATCCTGAATGTGTATTTGTAAGGAATTTTCGGTGGGCTTTGGGCTAGTGTTTCCTACAACAACCACCACAGCGCTACGCTACAGCTACAACTCAGTAGAGCAGACAGCAATGTGCGAATGCAGCTAGAATAACATAACTGTTTAAGGTTATGTTATCAAGTTATTATAAGTTGTTGTCAAATTCAGATTCATTCCATTTATTGAAATGGTCAATTCTGTCCCTTATTTTAGTAGGCCCTCTTGTTCTAGGTACTAAAGTGTCATAATCTTCATCTTCTACTTCTTCGGAAATGTCTATTAACTCTTCCGTTTGAGGGGGTAAATAAGTTACCTGCAATTAATTAGTAGTAGCCTAACTTGAAATAAAATCTAATTTACTAAAAAAAGAACTTAATAAACAATCAATCAAAATATAAATAAAACTTAACTTAAAGCTACCCCTAAACCAAGCCTAATTTCGTCCAAATGAATTCGTAGTTGCTTAAATTATTATTGTTTTAACACCTACTATTTGTTTTGATTTGAGGTTATGTTACTGTTGTAATTTACTAATTTGAACTCAGTTTATTTTATCCCCAGTAGTTAAACCAAGTCAAGAGGTGGTTTAGTTTGAACTTAGATTAATAACTAGTTTAAATTTGGGGAAACACAAATCAAAGTTAAACTAAGTTTAAATCGCCGTTTAACTTAAAACTAAGTTTAAATGAGTTGGGGAAACCGGGCCTAACAGAATCATATTATACTGTAGCATCAAAAATATTTAAATAGAGGCTAAAAACAATTTATACTCCCTAAAGAGTAAAAATGCTACTTTAGACCCTCAACGCATGCATTAAAACTATTGTTTTTACTGCAGTATGACAAAAACAATATAATATAAACCCTTGATGACTCCGCTCAATGTTGTGGATGCCTCTGCGAACGCCGAAACGGCACACGGAAGATTTCTCAGGTACCGTTTGATGTCACTAACTGCTGACGTCACTTTGAGGGAACACCAATACCGCAACGATACTGTTTAGAGCCATCGGCCTACAGTATATAGGTGGCGCAGTAGATAACGTTGCGGGCTGATGGGATCCCTTCAAGTAGGTAACCTTTCAAACTGGTGAAGGGACCTACCTGCCCGATATTGAAATCGGTCAGGTTGGTTACTTTTCAATTTGGTGAGGTAAAAAACGCCCTCTTGCTCTTGTGGTGGGGGCATCGACTGCTCTCATTGGCTGCAAGGTTTCTGGGGGAGGGAGTAGTTGTTATGGGGTGAACAGTGCTGCCAACCCAAAAGTCTGGAGCAATAAACATTCCCATACAAGGGTAATGTGGGTAATTCCGATATTAACGGCTACAAAGTAGGCAGTATAAATGCCGAAGGAAATTATATGTATAAAATATCTAGTTAGAACTTTTCTTAGGTGAAATACTGTAAATAACAAAATACGATATTTAAGTCCATCATCTTGCGAACCTGTTCCTCTCCATGCCCCTGGGTCACTGCTAGGCTACTTTCTCTTGTAACTAAATCTACAGTATTAACGGGTCAGATTTTATTAATTAACTAGCTGTTGCCGTTGGCATCGCCCGACATACTTTTTCGTCTTTTATTCTTTACTATAAGCCTGCTGAAGTTGTCACTGACTTCGCTACGGAACGGAACTACCCTCTCTGGAACAACTGAATGATGTTTTTACCAAAAATACTAAAGTATTCATATCTCCTTTCATTCATAATCATACTCCAAGCAAAATTTTCCAATGGTACAGTTAGTTTTCTCTAACTTTATTGAAAAGTATTTCAGATAGTCTAAAGTATGATTAAAAGTAACACAAAAACATTATTTATTTAGTGATATACTGTATATATGATGTTCCCCGTTACTGTCTCGGCATGCTCTTGATTTGATATTATTCTTGAATTTTGTTGTCCCTTCTGTACATTTAATAATTACTAGAGGGCCCATGCTACTCTACAACGTTGAAATGAAAATCATATTCGAGCAATAATCAAATTTATAAATTTTTATTGAGTATCTTGATCTTAACTGATTCAAACGATAAATAGCTCAAATTAAAACCTTTAATTAACTTACTATTTTGCGTCAAAAACATGAAAAAAACATAAACAATAGTGGACCTATTGATTTTTAATCATAGAAAACCCTTATAAAAAAATAATTTATATGTTGGTTGTTCACATTGCAATTGCTTGTAGTCCGTCCCGTCCGATTTGGATAACTAATTAATAGCTTAAATGAAAGCCGGCATTTCACTGAAGGTTCTTAGACCAAAATATGAAGGATTATATAATTATAACTGGTGAAATGCATCTTAAATTGAAGTAAGAATTCGAAAAAGTCAAATATATGTTTTTTGGACGAGTATAATACAGTAGATCAATATATATGCCGATGCTTAGAGTGAAATCTGTGCACACCTTCAATTTGAGACCTCAATAATGAAAATCGGTTAAATTTATTTTTAAATATAAGAAGATTGACTCTATTAACGTTTAACGAAAACTATCACCGTTTTGCAACAAATTGTGTAGCAGTTCCGGTTAATGATAACAACCTATACTGAATTGAAGCTTTAGAATAGAAGATTTCAAATGTTTACGGGAGCAAGCTCCTAAAATGTAATAATGTCGGTAGCTATACTTGCGGTAGTACACTTGATAGGTTTTTAACAGCTTTTATTGATTTATGCATTATATTATATAATAAATAATGCTATTTATTAAAATAAAAGATTGGTAATCACATGGTTAAACGTACGGACACTGACTAGTTTTTAGGTGGCGGAACAAGCAAAATTTCACAGTTTTGAATGTAAACCTATTTTACTCAAAATATGTTTGAGATAGAAAAACACTCTTGAAATACAAAAGTTGTGGATAATTTAATTCTACACTACCGATCTTCCATAAGATTTAAGATCCAAGCATTGTAGCTTATAAGTTACAGACCAAAATATAATATCTTACATACTCGAATTTCTTCTGAAATAGATTTAATCCCCTACACCACCCTTGAATTTAGAACTTTGCAAAACCCCCAACTTTTTACATCTACACCATATAGCCTACATGGTCCCAATGCAAAATTTTATTATTTTAGGTCTTATATATGTTTTGAGATACATTATAGTGATCATTTGTCAGTGATATGCCAATCAATATAAAGGTAGGTCAATGGAAAGCATTTATCTACGTGGTGATCGGATATAGCAGCTTCAAAACGGATAAGTCACAAAATTCGTGTTTGCCTATTAAATATATTGGGTATCTATATTTAATATATGGATACCCAATATGCCTATAAACATTCAAACTTATGGGTCAATTTGCTGCACACAAAATCCAACAAAGTCTTTTAATAATATAGATACTTATAAGGTTAAGGAAACTCCAGAACCACTTGGGTGGAACCCAAAAGTCAGATCAGGATAAAAACTACTTAGTTTTCCTATTTAATGCCTGAAGAATCAGTACACCAAATTTCAACGTTCTAGCTAGTCTGGAAGTTGGATTAGTAATGAATCATTGAGTGAGGGCTTTTACTTTTATATGTTAAGATTATTAGCTAACTATAACACATATGAAAGGTACAAAATAAAATCCATAAGTTAAATACAGTAGTAGAATATATAAAAACGGAGCTCCAGACAAAGCTGTCTTTAAAATTTGAAATAGGTGTTGCTGCAGACTTTTAATTTTATTCAGCGAGATTACGCCCCTGAATTTAGTGTTACTCCCTCAATATGACAACACTGTTGGATAAATCTAGCTCAGTGGGATAAATGCAGGGATGCAGCAGGCACTTGTAGAGCGAAATTTCCCACAATTTCCATGTAACCGTTTGACTGGTTTTCAGGTTATGTGACAAAATCCAAAACACAATTGAACATAGGATGCACAATAAATCGGATGTGTTTACTTTTGGGCTATTGACTTAATTATTATATCTAGTCCTAACAAAATTTGCAATTTGTTCAATGATTATTTCATTAACATTGTAGATCGTGATGTGATACCTAAATTAAATGAAACTGCCAACTTAAATAATGCTAAAACCGACTTTTCCCCTGACTTGACATACTTTAAATGTGTACCTGTCAGCGACAAAGAAATAGACAAAATAATAACTTCTTTAAATAATAAGCATTCATCCGGCTATGATGAAATCCCAATGCCTTTAGTTAAATATGTTAAGAAATATTTAATAAAACCTTTAGCACATTTAATAAATTCCTCTTTTATTAGTGGCATTTTTCCAGATAAACTCAACATTTCCAAAATTAAGCCTCTTTTCAAGAAAGGAGATGAATCAATTATGTCAAACTATAGACCATTGTCGCTGCTACCAGTTATCTCTAAGATTTATGAAAAAGCAATGTATAATAGATTAATAACCTTTTTGGAAAAAAATAATATAATTGACAAAGAGCAGCATGGTTTCAGAAAAGGGCGGTCTGCTGTAACTGCAGCGGTTGAGTTCATAGAATCTGTAATAAATTCAATTGATGAGGGAGAAAAGGTTGTAGGAGTTTTCTTGGATGTAACAAAGGCTTTTGACAGTGTCTCACATTCTTTACTTATTAATAAATTGGCAAAACTGAAAATTAAAGAACCTATGTTATCCTGGCTAAAAAGTTATTTAACAACCAGAAAACAATATGTTGAGCTAGTTTACAATAATCAAAATAATTTAGTTATACAAAAATCAGAGATGAAACTAATTCACCATGGGGTGCCCCAAGGCTCAATTTTGGGACCACTTTTATTTTTAATATATATAAATGGATTACCTCAAGTAATTTCTGGTAATAAGGGAAACAAAATTTGCATCTATGCAGATGACGCCAATTTGAAAATAAGTGGCAAATCTGCCGTAGAAATAGAACAATCTATTAGCAATAATCTAAGTGATATAAATAACTTCTTTAGTGATCAACTATTGCTCAATATTTCAAAAACAAATTTAATGCCAATCAGCGCCACAACAACAAAAATAATAAATTAAATCCCATCTCAATTACTATAAATAAAAATAAAATATCTCCAATAACTAACACCAAATTTTTAGGTTTGATAATGAGTAACAATTTAAGTTGGGATTGACATATTGAACAGATAGCTAGAAAAGTCACATCTGGTTTGTATGCTTTTAGGGTTTTGGGTAAAATTGTCATACCGGCTAAAAAGTAACTTTTAGTTTCTTGTTTGATTAATAATGAGTTTAGTTCCACTGGTAAAACCAATGAAAAACTTTAATTGGGGATATGTGTGTATATTTTTCATGGGGTTCATCAGGCTGATGAAAATAAAAATGCCTGCCATTCTGTAATGGGTTGAAATAGTTTGTATAAATTATCTAATCTTTGTGATCTTAAAACACTAAAAATGATATATTTTGCTTATATTCATTCAAATATAAATTTTGGTATCTGCATCTACGGAGCTACAAGTAAAATAAATTTGGATAGGCTTTTAATTTTACAAAAACGAGCATTGAGAATCATATTGGATATTAAATGGAGAGAGACCGTCAAAGAGGAATTCAAAAAAATTGGAATTATGACTGTATACAGCATGTATATATATGAAGTAATTTTATATTGTAGACAAAATTTTGCAGACTTACCTCTATTAGGTGAATGCCACTCCTACAATACAAGAAATAGGGGTACTATTGCAGCACCTGCCCATAGTCTAAGTCTATATGAAAAGAAAACTACCTATGCTGGAGGTAAATTCTATAATAAACTTCCTGATCACATTAAGAAAGAAAATAATTTTTTCAAATTTAAAAAAAACATTTGAAGTACCACTTGTTGTCACTACCTCTATACTCTTCAGAAGAATACATGTTAAATTAGTGTTTTTTATTTCTATTAGACTTGATTTCTTTATGTCAAGTTTTAGATATAGTATTTGAGGCCTTTCCATGTACTGATTTATGTACAATATGAAATAAAGACGATTTGATTTGATTTGAAAGTTTTCTTTTGCTTTACTTTTGTTGTTTTTCTTAATTTAATTTTGTTCATTACACGTTGAGCAACACCCTTAAGCAGTCTTATGTCTCATTAAGCTAACACCTCTAGACATTAACCTAACACCTCTAGACTATGAAGTTCAAACATTTATTCAGAGGAAAATTCTTGAGTGATTTTATTGGGTTGGCTAAATAAAGTTTTTGTTTCAACTTTTGAATTACTTATTTCATTTTTACAGTACAATCATTAGTCATTAAACACCAACATTATTTTATTTTACTAGCTATATATTAACATTGCTTCTTAAGATTGGCACTCGCATATATAATATAAATATAAATATCATTTTATCTTTATGTATAGTTATCTGAGACATGTACGAACAAGAACAATAAAAAAATATATATAAAAAAAGAATATTTTATCTATAAAACTGTCAAAATAGTTAGAAGATCAAAATAAAATATATAATCATTTTTACATGTTTTCTTTACAAATTACAGAGAGGTTTACTGGTAAGAATTTTAACAAAATTAACTGCTCTAGATAAATATAAGTTTTATTGGTAAAGTATAAAAACAGTACATAACAATAAAAGGCAACATATAATAATAACTATAGCTGCCCTGTACAGCGGCCAACCTTCTCCATAATATTTTTGTCCAGAGCTGGGGCTACATCTTTCTTCCTGGAACAAACATTTTAATCTTGGTAAAGAAAGTCACAATTTTAAAATACTCAGGGGTACCAAATTATGCGGGTTGGTGTAGTTGGTAGTTTCAAATAAAAAGGTCTTATTTTACAATAAATTACCATAGGTACCCTTAACTAAAAGTTTTTCATTGGTTTATTCCGCCTACAAACGTGCGACACAAACTCGATCTTTGAGGGGCTTTCATTGCTTGTTAAAGACACATGTTAACCTCTTGCCACATTAACTCTTGTTAATGTGGCAAGAGGTAGATATCTTCCTGAGGAGGATCTAATTGGGAAGGGACCGCGCCGAACTTGGACAACGACACACGCGGACAACGTTAAAGTTGGACAGATTAAGTTTCCAGGGTTGTCGTTTGCGTGCAACGTTAAACTTGGACACATTTGAATGTGTCCAGATTCGTCGTGTCGTGCAACGCCACCCCTGGACAACTTATAAACGTGTCCAGGTTCGTCGTTTGCGTGAAACGTTAAGCTTGGACACATTTGAATGTGTCCGTGTTCGTCGTTGTCTGCTTTTATCGTTGTCTGATTGAGGCGGTGTCTGCTTTTAACGTAGTCCACGTTTAACGTTGTCCAACTTCGACATCGTCCCATTGGGAAGCTACAGGCTTTTATCGGACGCCTGAACTTGTAACTTCAAGAAAACAACTGTACGGGGTGCGCAATAATTTTATTTTTGGATGAAGTGCTTTATGGTCTTGGCCTGCCCCTGTTAACAGTTTTAACAGGATCAGCAACAGGTAAATTAAACCTTTTATATTTTGTCTAGGCCTATATTTCCCTGATCAAGTTAGTGCAAAGAAGTTTTTGTTGAATAATAGTTGTAAAGGCTTTAATTTCCTGAATTGAAATAAGTACCTGGGAACTGAGCCATGGCGTAGTTTATTTTGATTGTAAAAGCAATATACAGGAATGGATGCTTTAGAAGAATTTGAAATTTATAAAACAATCAAAATTCAAGCTAACACATTAATAAACGACAAAATCAGTTTACAGTCTAACGCTCTGTATGATACTCTAATAAAAAAACAAGAACAGCTGATGAACAAGGAGCCGAGCTGTACAAAGTCCACTGCCCAACCATCTTCCGCATCGCATTCATGACCCTCATCTGCAACTGTGCGCACGAGGTTGGGGTTGGACATTGTAAGTTTTTGTCAGTAAGCCTACTCGTTTTGTTCATAAAACTTCTATGACTGTAAATAGTAGCCTATATGTCCGTGTTTCACATTTAAACTCCTGATGACCCTTTCGAAGTTACAGTGTTAAATGTTCTTGTACAAGATCTCATGATGAGGACTTAAGTCCTTAAAACCCGTAATCTATAAGGACTAAACAGGATCAATCTGGCAGTACTGAGGTAATTTTATACCTTTTATAGTTGGTTCATTGATCTTGAGACAAAACAACTCAAATATGAAAATGAATATTATGTTATTGATTTATTTTAACGTAAACAGTAGGGCAATTACAATGTTGGTCATAATTGTTTTTTTACAGTAGGCCAACATTTGGTGGCTTTTGTTCATAAATTCGGACTACTTATCAACTGTTTGGATTAGGCGGTATAGTTCATCTTCCCGTTGCGAAGCACGGGCACAGAAGTTAGTAAATTATTAACTGATTTAATAAATAACTCTATATATAATATTTACAATAAACTATACCTTCAAAAACCTGGCTGTTTAAGGGATGATATGGCAGACATACACTTATCTCACTAGGTGCTCTTCCTTAAGTTCTTTTACGGAGTACAGCGGCCTATAATTAGTATTCCTTTCAGCGCCTTCTGAAGGAGGGTGCATCCATCTCCTGCAAATGAGTAGGCAGTTATGAGTTGTAGTTAATAGTAGAACGAGGATAGCTATTCTAGGTACGTTTGAGACAACAGCAGGAAAAGTCTATATTTTGTGCTCTTCTGGTATAGTACTCCTGCACCCCAGTGGCGGATCCAGAGGGGGGGGGGGGCAGTCGCAGTTTGGAAATATATGTCATATATTTTTGACTGCATGTAGTAGTGCATACAAATTGTGTAAAATAATTTGTCACACTAACTTAGGACAAAGAAATGGTATAAAACTGCCATTTTTGAAGACTTAGTTTAAACAAATTTTTGGGGAGGGAGGGGGTACCCCCGAACCACTCAGACACCCTGGTCCCCCCCCCCACCCCCTTGTGACTGTTCTCGATCCACCACTGACTGCACGTCATCTTTTCTAGGGTCAGGATATCAAGCACTACCCGTGAGTACCCTTAAGCTACATTTCCATTCCTACAAGTCGCAGGCACAAGTCGAGGCACATGTCGCACGTAGTTTGTCATGCCGTTTCCATTCCAGGCACAAGTCCCGCGACTACAACTGGCAGACAAGGCAGTGTTCTCTTTTATTGTGATGTGGTGAGGTTCGGTGGCTGATTTTGATTATATTGTGTTCTACAAATCACCATGGATGACATAACAGCCTCTGCTTTTTTATTTATGGCTGGTGCATACAATGAACTTAGAAGAAAACTACCTAGATAGTGGATAAGAAGTTTTTTGGCTAAAAGAGCATTGGAAGGTGCATTTAATCAATTGATAAGAGATTTGCGCGTACAAAGTGGCTTCGAAAATTTCCTCCAACGGACTCAACGAAATTTGAGGTTATGATTACCTGTCATTTATGAGCATGCGGTAGTTTGGAGGACCTGCGCATGCGCGAGTTGCAGGCACATGTGCCCACGGCTCGGGCACATGTTTTGTCGCGCAGTCGGCGGGCACAAATTTGTGCCGCGACTTGAGCCAGGATGTTTCCATTCCTACAAATTTGGAGATTTGTGCCGGCACAAATTTGCAGGAATGGAAACGTAGCTTAAGATCCTTTAAGATTGGCCGGCAATGATCCAAATGCCACACAACTGTAATAATCCTAAAGGTTCTGGACAGCATCGTTGTATCATCTGCAAATAATAATGTTTTCCCATTCAGATTAAGGCAGGATTTTGTATAGGTTAGGCCTAACTTATACCCTTAACCTCATTGACGGGTAGGGCAGTCAAAATCGAAGCAAAAATTAAAAGCCGAGTAGGCTAAGTTTATGGGAAGATTTCATTAGCTTAGTGTAGCCTAATTTTTTTAATGTCATAAAATAAAAATGTCTTAAAATATTATTAGACTAGCCTAGGCTATTCATGGGGTTACAGTTCTTTTGCTTGATGCATTGAAATGGATTTGATGAAGTAGAACTACATAATTACAACAATATGTACTATTACCCCTGATCTATTTAACTGCACAACTAGGCTATATACTTATTATTTATTTTAACATCTGTGATAGAGCCTATATATTTGATAGGCTATGCATAAAAAATGTGACTGTGATAATAGGCTTATATCGCTATTGATCAAGTAGCCTATATACAGTGAGTTAATGTGTCTCAGACGAAGTCTATAGTAATCAGTGATTATTCAACGACCAATAAAATGGGCCTACTTAATTACTTGATGTCTTTAAGATGGCTAAGTTATTTTGTTAGTAGTATCAACTAAGTTTAGACTAACCTACAAGGTTTATTATCACACATAAAAATGATTTGATGGCCGTTGCCCTGGCGGTAGGTTAGTTGCGTATTTGCTACCTACAAAATCCGGGCCCTGTAGTGTGGGTTATAATGCGGTAGAATGGCGATAAACTTAGGTTAGTTGCCCATTGACGCCTTGAACAATAGATCTCTTGAAATTTTAAAGAGCAATGAAGCGTAGGCCTGTGAAAAAGGCCAGTCTACCGAAATAGGCAAATCATTATGAATTTAATGTGTACCATGTAACCTTGTAAGTTATGGCCATCCACCTCCACCTGTCACGTAAAGCCACAATAATCAAAGAAAAAATCACACTACTCCAGCTGCTGAGAGTATCAAATACGTATAGGCTATGCTATAAAATGCTAAAAACTCAAATGGTAAACTAAAACTTTCATACGAAAAACTTTATACTTTGTCAGCATCTTATAAAAAATAAAAAAAAACTAGTACACTTGTTGCTCGAAATCGATCAATAGTCTAGTAGCGGAAGTTATATTAAAACTAATAGTCAATAGTCATAATTTTCTATGAGTTTAAAAATCCAACTAAAAGCGCAGTAAGTTTATGCAACTAATGGATAGACTAGGCTTATTTGATGTATCGATTTATTCGGTTAGCTAAGTTAGGTTAGGTTAACTTTACTAACCAAACTTGATATATTGAATGAAATAATCGATTTATCGATCGATATATTTATTCGAATTATAGTGTAGGACGTAAGGCATAAAGTGCAGTTTAATTTTAAAATAGATAGGGTATATTTTAAATATCGATTATTAATCAATATTTTCAATTTGATAGTTTCAATCGATATTAGCGAAGCCCAGGAAACTGTACCCCCAATTTATTTTATAGGCTACCAGAAACTAATTTGAATTTGCTTGAAACGTTAATATTCTAATGACCATGTCCATGTCAATAAGTTACACCTTTCAATTTTGTAATGACAAAAATGGTTCTTTAAACTGTAGTAGTGGTTGTAACTTAGGCCTAAATTGAAAATACACACCTAAAATACGAATTTGTATGACAATTTGACAATTGAAATTGACAAACAATAAATTCTCCAAAATCCAACCTCAAACTTACTAGACTAGAGCTCAGCTAGAGCAGCAGCAGATCTAGAAGAGAAGAAGAGGAAACGCAGAACAGAACAAGAAACGAGACGAAGGAAGGGTGAAATTTGGGTGGAGTAGAGGCAGTGTTGCCACTTTTAGGGTAATTACCCTTTTTTAGGGTAATTTACTAGTCTTAGGGTAAAGTTTAGGGTAATGGTAGATTTAGGGTAATTTTAGGGTAAAGCAAAAAGTTAGCATAACAATGGAAATTTAACTAAAAACATGAAAAGAACATCAAAATTTGGCAAAAAACGTTCATTACATATTATGGCCAAACCGTCATATGCGATTCAACCGGTTTATAGTTAATCGATCTAATCAATAGCATAGATAAATCATCGATTATCTATTTTAGATTGTATTCAATTCAATTCTATAACACGTTATAATAAAATATGAGATATTATTCATTACTTCTTGACTAGTAGTACGCTTATTCTGCGCGTAACGGGATGAGTGAACATGAGCGCAGTAATGAAAGAGTCCACCCACACCTAGCCTACTTACCGGTGTCACTGGTTAACACAATGTTATTTGTATGGGTATAAACCAAAGTCATTGGTAATATACGTAATGGATTTCCAATGTTATCGATAGGAGGTAAATCCATCGTTCCTGTACAACATGTCTTTTGATTAAATGAAGCATATTTCCATATTTGTTATGAGGCCTATCATAAACAAAACAAAGCCAAACTGAACTAATCTAACTTATCCTAATTGCCAAATCTCGATGTAAGGAATCTCCTAAAAAATATCGTATGGCTTACAATGATGATTTAAAACGATATCGTAATTATATCTTCTAAAATGATTAAAAATCCAATATATGTTTATCTAACTAATGAATGGTTCTCACACTCCAGACTGCTCACCTCAACTACTTCCACCACCACTTCCTACGTCGTAAACATCTTTCCCTCCCTTCCTATGGCATTTTAGTATTGCAGGTACATTAACCTAACTGTCACAAAGGGTAACTGTCACTGCGGACTGCTCGCCTCAACTACTTCCATCACCACTTCCTACGTCGTAAACATGTTTTCCACCCTTCCTATGGCATTTTAGTATTGCAGGTACATTAACCTAACTGTCACAAAGGGTCCCGACACTCCGGACTGTTTGCCTCAACTACTTCCATCACCACTTCCTACGTCGTAAACATGTTTCCCTCCCTTCCTATGGCATTTTAGTATTGCAGGTACATTAACCTAACTGTCACAAAGGGTCCCCACACACCGGACTGCTCACCTAAACTACTTCCATCACCACTTCCTACGTCGTGGACCTGTTTCCCTCCCTTCCTTTAGCATTTTTTTTATTGCAGATCCATTAATCTAACTGCCAAAAAGGGTTCCCACACTCCGGACTGCTCGCCTTGACTACTTCCTTCACCACTTCCTACGTCATGGACCTGTTTCCCTCCCTTCCTTTAGAATTTTTTTTATTGCAGATCCATTAATCTAACTGTCACAACGGGTTCCCACACTCCGGACTGCTCGCCTCAACTACTTCCATCACCACTTCCTACGTCGTAAACATGTTTTCCTCCCTTCCTATGGCATTTTAGTAATGCAGGTACATTAACCTAACTGCCACAAAGGGTCCCGACACTCCGGACTGCTCAACTACTTCCATCACCACTTCCTACGTCGTAAACATGTTTCCCTCCCTTCCTATGGCATTTTAGTATTGCAGGTACATTAACCTAACTGTCACAAAGGGTCCCTATACTGCGGACTGCTCACCTTGACTACTTCCTTCACCACTTCCTACGTCGTAAACATGTTTCCCTCCCTTCCAATGGCATTTTAGTATTGCAGGTACATTAACCTAACTGTCACAAAGGGTCCCCACACTCCGGACTGCTCGCCTTGACTACTTCCTTCACCACTTCCTACGTCGTGGACCTGTTTCCCTCCCTTCCTTTAGAATTTTTTTATTGCAGATCCATTAATCTAACTGTCACAACGGGTTCCCACACTCCGGACTGCTCGCCTTGACTACTTCCTTCACCACTTCCTATGTCGTGGACCTGTTTCCCTCCCTTCCCCTAGCATGTTTTTATTACAGATCCATTAATCTAACTGTCACAACGGGTTCCCACACTCCGGACTGCTTGCCTTGACTACTTCCTTCACCACTTCCTACGTCGTGGACCTGTTTCCCTCCCTTCCTTTAGCATTTTTTTTATTGCAGATCCATTAATCTAACTGCCAAAAAGGGTTCCCACACTCCGGACTGCTCGCCTTGACTACTTCCTTCACCACTTCCTACGTCGTGGACCTGTTTCTCTCCCTTCCCATAGCATTATTAGAATTGCAGATACATTATTCTAACTGTCACAAAGGGTTCCCACGCTCCGGAATGGTCGCCTCGACTACTTCCTTCACCACTTCCTACGTCTTGGACCTGTTTCCCTCCCTTCCTTTAGCATTTTATTATTGCAGATCCATTAATCTAAATGTCACAAAGGGTTCCCACACTCCGGACTGCTCGCCTTGACTACTTCCTTCACCACTTCCTACATCGTAGACCTGTTTCTCTCTCTTTCCATAGCATTTAAATATTACATATATATTTATTTAACAGTCACAAAGTATTTCCACACTCCGCAGTGCTCACCTTTCCGCTTCCTTTACCACTCTCTAACCTGGACCTGTCCCCCCCCCCTCGCATAGCATTTTAGTATTACTAACATCTTTGAATATTTAATATTCAATGCCAACATTAAATTGAATAATGTAAAAATCTGCTTCGTTCTAAATATATACATATATATTTTTAGAGGTGAATTTTAATACTGAACATAAACGGTATATAACTGCCGATTAATATTGTAAAGTTCAATTTATTTTTCAGAAAGTTGTGAAATTTAATAAACTTGAACAACATTATTCTGATACCTGTGAAATTATAATGATATATATTTATAGACGCCAAACTGTTTACTCCATGAATGAAAGAGCTTAGAGTAAATGTCGTTCTCTCTGTCTTAAGTAGACAACAAAATTGTTGGTCGCAAAACGTAAACAAATAAAAAGAAGAAGAAGGTAGCTCCTAATGTTATTCTTATGGGACAAATTTAATAAATGTTTTTTAAGGGTTTTATAATTACTACTGAGCAGCATCGTCTAGAATTTTAATGAGGTCTTCCCACTGGTGTCATAATTATTTGTGCAAAATTTGAACGCTATAAGTGCGACGGTTCTTGAGTTTTTGGTGCGAACACACAGACACACTCACAGACAAGCGGACAACTTTTCTCCGACTCCGCTATACACGATACATAGATTCGTTCACTTCGTTCACTCATCTATTAATATTTCATATTTTAAGTTAGGATTAGTTTACAAATTGTGTCAAAAAATTACTATAAGTATACATTAAAGCTTTGGTGTTACCGTACTGTATTATAAAGATATGATTGTCCAAAAACAGTAGTAATGGGTCGACACGGTAAGAAAATACGATAATTCGTGATTCGATATTTTCGTATATACGATAGAGCTGAATATCGACATGTTCTTCTTCTTTTCGGGTTTTTTGAGAATCGAGTATAATCTTACGTATATTGATTGATATTGGAACCTTATTTAGTTTAATTAACCACCTTATTTAAGATTTATATTATTTTAACAATGTTTTAAAGCATTAAACGCAAATATTAACATTTAGGGTAATTTTTAGGGTAACTCAAAGTACATTTAGGGTAATTTAGGGTAATTTTAGCCCGCCTTTAGGGTAAAATCGCAACAATGAGGTGGCAACACTGAGTAGAGGTAATTCAAAGAAGTCGCGGGAATTTTCAGAAGTGTAGAGGGTAAGCGACCGCACCGCGAAACACGTGACCACGGCGAAGCCACGCCCTTCCCCCAGAAGGGAGGGGCCGGGACCTAGCTGACCGATTTGAGTTGTCGGTACCAACTTGATATGTGATTTAAGTGAAATGGTACCTAGATGAAAGGTTGCCTAAAAGAAGGCCTCCCCGGGCTGATAAACTGAATGTTCCGGGTTCGAATCCCGCCGGTGGCGCTAACTTTTTATCAACAATTTTTTCATATCAGCGAGTTTGGTTGGTTTGGTTAGGTTATTACAGTTTAATTTTATAATTAAAAAATTATAAAATTGAATTTTAGGCAATTATAATTTTATTTTATGAACAAAACTATGTTTTAGATTAGTAAACCTTTATTCGATTTTTCCATTATCAGCTCGTTTGGTTAGTTTGGTTAGGTTATGACAGTTTAATTTAATAATAGAAAATTATAAAATTGTCTGTTTCTTCAGACGCAGCAGTTAGTGACGTCAGCAGTTAGTGACGTCAAACGGCACCTGAGAAATCTTCCGTGTGCCCCACCGCTGCGAACGCCACCTAGTAATTCAAAACACCTAGGTTTACAGGGTTGGCAACACTTTTACCAACATCTGCTCCAGCTGATCACCAGCTAAGCGAGTGGGGCTGTGGTGTTGATTGTTTATTGTTTTTGTTGATGTTGAATCGAATCACTCAGTACTAGACTTTAGACTTGTAACCACCAGTCCACCACAGACAGACGGACTTCGACCATAGAATAAATAAACACCATTTATATTACTTATACATTTATATTACTTCATCTATGCTTCGACACATGCTTCGACACATGGTGGAAGGAAAATACATAGGTGTGCTATTCCCACATATTCTGACGTCACTCGGATTGCAAACAAAAGATCACCTGATTGTAACTGTCAAATTAGTATATTATGTATTTGTTTTGATTTGGTTGTTATTGTTTTTATTATTATAAAAACAATAACAACCAAATAAAAACAAATACATACTAATTTGACAGTTACAATCAGATGATCTTTTGTTTGCAATCCGAGTGACGTCAGAATATGTGGGAATAGCACACCTATGTTTTTTCCTTCCACCATGGCTTCGACACTAGGCTTTAAACAAGTTGTCAATCCGTGAATCACTAGAATGACTACTGTAGAATGTGTCAGTGAATACAGTTGAGAGTTAAGTTTGGGTAGAGTGTAAATAAATAGACAAGATTACTCATTGTAAGTTAACAAGAATAAGAACTCAAGAAGAAGTCTTATCTATTTATGTCACAGTTTATGAACATAATTTGTTATTTTGTTTACTGTTTTAATTCTGAATTCTGGACATTTTAAAACAGTTTAAAGGCATATAAATGGATTGAACAGACATTATTTGAGACTATTGTAATTTTTCCGACTGTAATGTCAACACTCATCTAAGGAAACAATTTCACAATTTCGTCTAAAATGCATTTCTGAATCGTGAATGATAAGTAAGTACCTACAGTAAACCTAACCATGGCACTCGCTCTCTTTTTTTCTTCCTGGAACTTTTCCATTAGGGCTATTTCCAAAACAGGGCTGCCTTAAAGTTTTATCAACTAGGCCTAAGTTAGACTCGTACATATTGTTGTAAGTTAGTTATGCCTAGTTGAAGGCCTAATAGAAAATAGAAAGTCTATATATTTAATACGCGACATGAAACTTTGTGAACAATAAGGCTTTTTTGTGTTATGATTTAACCCCACATATTATATACCAAAATCTTCGTCTGGGAGAGTAGATGTGCAAACTGGCTTTAGATTTTCGAAATATATCTTTTTAAGGACGTGGGCTGCCCTCAAAGTTCCTTCCATAAGGATAATATCGTGATTGATTTGAATGTTATTATATTCTGAAACAGATGTCAATACATTAGTTAACTAGGGTTGCTCTCAGAGAGGTGAAAGCCAGTTGAGCGGAACAAACATGATTTGATATTTGTATAAGTAACTAAATGTAAAAAGGTCAATAGATGTACTAATGCTGGCTTTATTGATTAAAATTATAATAATTCAGATTTGTTTTTACTACATCTTGTTATTCAGATACCTCTTCCAAAAGTGCAATATGGTAGTTTTGACCAGGAAAATATTACAGTAATTGGAATCTGGTAGGGTAACATCCAAAAAGGGCATTAAAGTATAAAAAAGAGAAAGGAAATTTAACATTCAAATTCAACTGTAGCCTACAACAAAAACATTGGACTTCATTTTTCACCCTTACAATCGGTTAAAGTAGGCTATATTAGAGTATAAAAAAAGCAGTAACTATTAAAAAAACGAGTATTAAAGTATTACAACAGCAGGGGAAATTTGATATTTAAATTCAACTGTGCAACATTAACATTGGTCTTCATTTCAACCCCTGCAATCGGTTAAACTACAGTCTAATATATTTATTGTTAGACTGTGGTTAAACTCAGCTTTCTTTGCTAGAAATAATTTATGATTGTTAATACCAAGTATTCTTGATGGAGGATGTGATTGTAATGTACCTGGAATTTAGGTCTTCTACCATTATTTAGGATGATTTAGAGACGGCATTTTAATACTGTCCTTAATAATACCATTGGCCATTGGATACAGAATATTTTGATGAAAAAGCTGGTTACAAATTTAACATGGGGATGGAATGTCTAGTTGTATTGATAGTCAAAGATAAAACATAGGCCTGCGAAAAATGTAGGGCTATTTTAATGTAAGACTCAAATGAAAAACACCTAGAATAAATGTAAAGACTAAAATGAACTGATTTATCAATCATCTATTTCAATGTGTAAAAACTGCAAAAAGACTTACTTATTGAACAATAAAATAAGATGGCTGAAATGTAGGCCTAAACATAAGTAATAAGTAAACATCGCAGATATTCAGCTGATTTAAGTGAAAACAGAATAATAATAAGAAGGGAAGTCATGCCTTAAAAATAAAATGTAGCCTAGATAATATAATTAGAAATTAGTAGCCTACTTCTGGACAGGCCTAGACGATTACGGTATCCATACCTTGGTTAAAAGTGTACTTCTTTAAGTACAGGTAATTAATTATTTACTTATTACGGTTGTAACTGGACGCATGTATAGTCCGTGGCTTGGCAATCAAATAACAGTATTTATATAGGATAGGCTACTGTTGTCAACATTTTAAATTACTGAATTGTTACCAAATTACTGTTTCAAAAACGCAGATTCCATTTTCAGCCGAGCCATTAAAATGAGGATTTGCCGAACAATTATTAATATTACAGAATAGTATTTAATGATATACAACTTTTCACATTTCATAAATTATATGTTAGTTTTGCTATGGTCAAAGGTCCAAATCCAAATGTTCTTTTCATTTGGGTTTTATTTATGTAGTAATTTGCTATAATTGTTGACTTTATATAAAGTCAATGCTAGAATACAGTAGATGGTTTTTTAAGATCATATGCAAACATTTTTGAAATCGTTTCCCCGTTTAACCAACTATTCCAAAAGATAAAAATTATGGTGCAACACAAATAAACAACTCGATCACCTACCTATAACCTACACTTTACCTCCCTAATCTAACCTCACTTCAAAACACTTAATGTAGTCACGAATACTCATAAACCCCGACCTACCTTCCCCACATGCCTAAATCATAGATCATTGTTCAATCTGCGTTTTATTTAATAAGTTTAATAACTTACTGCACCGTCGATGTAATTCAACATAATATAACCTGTGATGTAGGCTATTATCGGATTAAATATCGATTTCGATGCGGTTCGATATATTGCTTATTAAATCCTGATTTCTATTGGCTGTTTCTAATCAGCTGGCAACACAAATAGGTTCCCAGGAAAGTAGTCACTGGTCCGTATCCCTCCGCACCTTGTTTATGCTCCGCGCATTGAGAAAGTAGTTCCGTATATTTTCTCGATTTTCAGTGAATTCCGCGCCTTAAAAAATGTTTTAACGGCATTTTCTTGTTTATTAAAATCATAGGAATGGTTTAAAAACGTTTAAAAGAAAGGCTAGAAAGTTCAGAAATACCTTATGGTTCTCTTGTTTACATTTTTCTTGTAAACAAAAAACTGTCATATGGCTACTTTAGTCTCATAAGCCTAATGTTAAAATTTGGAAATTTTAAGTTCGTTTTAAATTGCATTAGCATTATCTAATTGAAATTTGTTTGTTTATTAACCATCTCACTATTAGTCTAAGTAATCTTGTTAAGTTTAGCTGAAACGTGTTCTGCCGTTATTGAGTGATGTTGATTTATTTGATTGAAGTTGATCCCAAAGATTATCTAAAAAAAAAATTAAATCCCAGCTGTTTTGTTTGGTTTTGAAATGTAAACAGTTTGCATGTTTTGAAATAGTATATTTCGTACCTAGGGCCGAAAATGAGGTTTTGCTGGCTCGAGATAGTTTTTAAGTTCGAGACGAAGTCGAGAACTTAAATCGATCTAGAGCTGCAAAACCATTTCGGTCCGTGGTACGAACGCTATTTTTCACCACACTGTACTCTATTACCACTATTCACCACTATAATAATGCACACTGATAGTCAACACAACTACAACTTTAAGGTTATGTGAAGAAATAATTTGAGGAATCAGCAAAAATAAAAATAAATAGTTGCTAGGCAACGGTGACAATAACACAATTCTATTGCAATGCTATGGATTTTGATCGTGTATTTAAAATGCATTCATGTTTTAAGTAAGCGGACAGCTGATTTTGCGGCCCCGGCCTGTAAAAACCTGCTCGGTCCCCAAATTAAGATGACAGCTGGCATGGCCAGCAAAACGTAACTTTCAGCCACCAATTAACGTATGTAATACAGCCAAAAACATCATAGTGTGGTGAAAAATAATTAGAAACCCGGCAGCGAAATGTTACCGATAGTACAGAACGGGAGAAAAGTTTTACATTATATTTTTGTTTAAACATGTCAAGGACCCGATGACAAAGAATTATTGCTGGTCGGATACGGCGAGTCAACATACGGCAAGCAATGTAAAACATTTTAAAGAGCCCAGACGAGGAGCTGCGGAACAGTTAGTGGCAACGTGTACTTACAAAATTACACTGACAAATACAAGAACTCAGCAGCATTCACTTGGCGAGATGGCATTAAAATGTCAGAAATGTATTGAAAGAAGAACAAAGAGGACGAGATGAAGGATTTTCATCCTGCTGCCATAAAGGATAAGTGAATTTACCACCATGTCGAGAAATCTATTATATCCAGAGCTTACTTAATGTACCTATGCCCTCTGAATATACAACCGTCTTGTAAACAAAACTCATTATCATTCAAACTGAGTTTTTTTAAGCTTTTTCCTGATATAAGATGATCGTATACCTTTTTAAGTTCCTCGTCCTTTTGTGTTTCTTCTTCAATTAGTCTTCTTGATACAGGCATCATCTCTACTTGATTCATTAGAAACCGTTCATGATCGTCACACACATTTGATACTTCTGTAACAGGAAATCTTGATAAATAATCCACATTAGCATGTTGTGTCGTACTTCGGTATTCAATCGTATAGGCCTAGTCAAAACCCGATAAGAAATGAGCATAATTAAAAATCCTTGATGCAGTCATAGATGGTAAGGTCTTTGTAGGGTTGAAAATGGCTACAAGGGGTTTGTGATCAGTTATTAAAACAAACTTCCTTCCATAACAGTATGCAAAGAATTTCTTTAAGCCCCAGTAAATTCCCACAGCTTCTTTATCTATCTGACTGTATTTGCGTTCTGTTTTCGTAAGCGATCTTGATGCAAATGCAATGGGCCTCTCAGATCCATCCTTGTATCTATGTGATAAGCAAGCTCCTAGCCCTGTAGGACTTGCATCTGTTGCTAGGATTAACGTTTCATTTGGGTCATAGTGAGCTAGAGTATACATTAAGGTATTTGCAATCCAATACTGCTAAAGGAAAGAAGGGAACCAGGCCAGAGACGTAGGAAATGGTGAAGGAAGTAGTCGAGGCAAGCTGTCCGGAGTGTGGGAACTGTTTATGATGATTAGATTAAGTTATCTATAATCTTAAAATTCTATGGGAAGAGAGGAAAACAGGTCCGCGACGTAAGAAGAGGTGAAGGAAGTAGTAAGGTGAGCAGTGTGGAGTGTGGGAACTGGAAACCGTTTGTAGCAGTTAGATTAATGTAGGCCTATCTGCAATGCTGAAATGCTATGGAAAGTGATGAAAACAGGTCCACGATGTAGGGAGTGGCTTAGGAAGTAGTAAAGTATGAGCATTGTTTGAGAACTGTCTGTGGCAGTTAGATTAATGTATCTTTAATCCTTAAATGCTATGAGAATGGAAGGAAACAGGCCCCACGATGTAGGAAGTGGTGAAGGAAGTAGTAAAGGCTGGCAGTGTAGAGTAGGGGGACCGTTGGGCAGTTAGATAAATGTATCTAATACTTAAATGCTATGAGAAGGGAAGGAATCAGGTCTACACACTGTTTTGCAGCAATAAATACAAAAAATAAAAATATCACATGGGTCACAATGACCTGTGCGTGATAGAGTCCTTAGCTGTCTGCTGTCAAAAGTTCTTCACTCTTCACTTAATACACATAAAAAAAAGAACTAACAATAACTTGGTAAAATAACACTATACAATTAATACTATAACAGTTATAAAATAACCTAAAAAACCATATGCAACGTGCAATCAATAACAAGGGGTGCACATTGTTTGCAATACATCCGATTTAAGCATAACTTTTTTCTTTCAAACCAAATTTTTTTTATTGAGGCGTGGATTCCGTCAAGTAAGAGTGCTGTGGAAGGTACAATAGATAGTCCAGTTATCAGTTGGTTAGGTCTAAACGAGATATTCTGGGCTGATAAGCGACTCTGTATTGTCAAGGCCTATCTCCATCAGCCAATTAGCGATAACCCTCTTATATACACTCAGTGACACTCGCAGGTCCCTAATTTCTGGAGGAATATTACGCAACAAGCAATTAGCAATGTAAAAGGAATTTGTTAAATTGATTGATTTGAGAACTCTTGGGACCCGTAATCCTATCATCACTGAGTTTCTGGTATGATAGTTATGAACTACTGGCGAGGCGATAAGGTCTAAATGAATGTATGAATAAGCTAATAAATCTTTAACATATAGCTGCCTTATTGATAAAAACTGGGATTCTTTGAACAGATGATCAGTAGAATAACGTCTCGGTTTTCTTAACGCAGCTCTAATTATTGATTTTTGAATTACGAACAAAGGTTCAATTACTGATGAATAAGCCCCTCCCCAAGCTATTAAACCATACTGCAGATGAGATTGAACGTAGGCGTAATAAATTCTTTTAATTTCTTCATGTCGTAAAATTTGACCTAATTGGTAAAAACATAAATAATTTTTCTAAGTTTTGTTTTAAAAAAATGTATATGACTTTCCCATTTCAATTTGGAATCCATTATAATGCCCAGGTATTTATACTGCGACACAGTTTCAATAATTTGATAGTTGCAATCGCTGCGTGCGGTGCCACATGAGTGTAAGGTTAGTCTGAGTTTGGCGGGCGGCTCGCTAGCGGGACGAAGTGCGATAGGCAAACATTTTGTTTTACTGACATTCATTGTTAAAATGTTTTCTGAGAACCATCTTTTTAATATTTGTAATTCTGATGATGCAATATTAAAAACCTCTTCCCAAGTACGTGCCTTAAAAGGAAGTAAGAAGGAAGTAGTAAGCCTTGCACTGCAGAGTGTGGGAACTGTATTTGGCAATTACATTAATGTATCTGCAATCCTTAAATGCTATAGGAAGAGAGGGAAACAGGTCCACGACGTAGGGGGTGGTGAAGGAAGTAGTAAAGGTAAGCAGTGTTGGGTGTGGGAATGGATTAATGTATCTGCAATGCTAAAATGCTATGGGAAGAGACTGTAGACTGTAGGTTAAAATGATTACGAAGCAAGAATCGATACATATTTTGATACATGCAGTCGTTTACAATAGAAATTTACAACTGAGTTGACAATAGCTGATTTTTACTCCATAGAGGCTACAAACGATTTTTACTCCCTAAAGAGTAAAAATGCTACTTTAGATGGGGTCCACAATGCATGCATTAAAAACTACTTTTTTTACTGCAGTATGACAAAAACAATATAATATGAACCCTTGATGACTCCCCCCTCTTAAAAATCAATAGCTACAGTATTGTTTATGTTTTTTATATGTTTTAGAATCAATATAATTAGTAAATTATAGGCTTAAAATTGAGCTATTGATTGTTGGAATCAGTTAAATTCAAGATACTGTACTGTATTACTCAATCAAAAATCATAAATTTGATTATTTCTCTTATATGATATTTATTTCAACGCTGCGGAGCAGCATAGTCCCTCTAGTCTATGTATTAAAAAATGCTAGGAGGTCGTCCAGTGGTTGAAATTTCCAAAAATATGTAATTTACAGGCTAGAAATGTATCACGACCGTCTATAGTTTTCGTGATAATAATAATTAGGAATGAACTAAAATAATAACATTTTATTTGAATATGTCTTTTGTAAGAAGTGTATAACAACTAGGTGGCGTTCGCAGAGGCATCCACGAAATTGAGCGGAGTCATCAAGGGTTCATATTATATTGTTTTTGTCATACTGCAGTAAAAACAGTCGTTTTTAATGCATGCGTTGCAGGTCTAAAGTAGCATTTGTACTCTTTAGGGAGTAAAAATCGTTTTTAGCCTCTATGGAGTAAAAAACAGCTGTTGTCAACTCAGTTGTAAATTTCTATTGTAAACGGTTGCATGTATCGAAATATGTACCGATTCGTGCTTCATAATCATTTTAACAGTCTACAGCCTCTTCCCATAGAATTTTAGCATTGCAGATACATAATTCCATTCCCACACTCAACACTGCTCACCTTTACTACTTCCTTCACCACCCCCTACGTCGTGGACCTGTTTCCCTCTCTTCCCATAGCATTTTAGGATTGCAGATACATTAATGTAATTGCCAAAGACAGTTCCCAAACTCTGCACTGCAAGCCTTAATACTTCCTTCAACATTTCCTACGTCATAGACCTGTTTTTTCCCTTCTCATAGCATTTAAGTATTAGATACATTTATCTAACTGCCCAAACGGTTCCCCCACTCTGCACTGCCAGCATTTACTACTTCCTTCACCACTTCCTACGTCGTGGGGCCTGTTTCCTTCCCTTCTCATAGCATTTTAGGATTAAAGATACATTAATCTAACTGCCACAGACGGTTCTCACACTATGCTCATACTTTACTACTTCCTAAGCCCCTTCCTACTTCGTGGACCTGTTTTCATCACTTTCCATAGCATTTTAGTATTTTAGATATGTTAATCTAATTGCCACAAACATTCCCCACACTCCGCACTGCTAGCCTTTACTACTTCTTTCACCATTTTCTTTGTCGTGGGGATGCTTCCATCCCTTCTCGTAGCATTTCAGCATTGCAGATACATTAATCTAACTGCTACAAACGGTTTCCAGTTCCCACACTCCACGCTGCTCACCTTACTAATTCCTTCACCTCTTCTTACGTCGTGGACCTTTTTCCCTCTCTTCCTATAAAATTTTAAGATTGTAGATACCTTAATTTAATCGTCATAAACAGTTCCCACACTCCGGACAGCTCGCCTTGATTACTTCCTTCACTACTTCCTATGTCTCGGACCTGTTTCCCTCCCTTCCCATAGCATTTTAGGATTGCAGATACCTTAATCTAATCGTCATAAACAGTTTCCACACTCCGGACTGCTCGCATTTACTACATCCTTCACCACTTCCTACGTCACGGACCTGTTTCCCTCCCTTCCCAAAGCATTTTAGGATTGCAGATACCTTTATCTATTTGTCATAAAAAGTTCTCACACTCCATACTGCTCACTTTTACTACTTCCTTCACCACTTCCTACATCGCGGACCTGTTTTCCTCCCTTCCCATAGCATTTTAGGATTGTAGATACCTTAATCTAATCGTCACACACAGTTTCCACACTCCGGACAGCTCACCTTGACTACTTCCTTCACCACTTCCTACGTCGCCGACCTGTTTTCTTCCCTTCCCTTAGAATTTTAGGAATGCAGATACCTAAATCTAATCGTCATAAACAGTTTCCACACTCCAGACTGCTCACCTTTACTTTTTCCTTCACCACTTCCTACACCGCTTCACCACTTCCTAAATGGACCTCAAGCTAGTGTCGTCATTTGATTATATATATGATCCATACCGTTTCGGTTCTAATATCTGTGGAATAATGCTATCAGCTATTTCTTTATCTACTGCATTCAAAAGTCAACAGCTGATCATATGTCTTTGTTTATGTGTCAAATACTGCTTCCATAAGGATTACATTGAATCTTTGAGACCCAGTGGGGCGGATTCCTGAGAGACTTTTTTAACGCCATATAGATGTTGGCACTCACTGTTTGCACTCAAAATTTAAAAAAACGATTGATTCAGCCGTCTAGGAGGAGTTTGCGTATTACGAAATGCATAAGAGTCGACGTATAAGAGCTTCGCTTGCTCCACTCAATAATCATATTCGTTTACATCTTCATCATAATCTATCTATAATATTAAAACGAAACAGTGTTTTTTTATTTCACGATTCTGAATCAACCACTCGACGGATTTTCATGATTTTTGTGTTGAAAGAAAGATAATTTTGAGAACTAGGGAATGTCGAAGCCATAATTTTAGTTTAGGGTCCCAGTTTTTTAGAAAATAAGTTTTAATTTTTTAAAAGTCTAGCAGCCGACGCTAAGATTCTAAACTAGCTTTTGGCATGAAATAATTTGCTTAACATAACAGCTGTAAACATTCAGCCTTTGTGACACAAATTCAGCATTTGGATAAAAATGTAAAGACATACTTAGGGTTGACTTATTTATACTATGTGTAATGCTAATCATTGATACGTTCAATTCTTCTGTAAGAGGATGACAGATTAATTAAATATACATAGTAAAATACTAGGATGTTCAAATTATTTTTTAAAGCAATCTTTGTAATCTTCGATTTGTTTTAAAGCAATATAATTTGTTTTAACTAACAGCTGGTTAAATATAAACTATGGAACTATGAGGTTATCTTATTTACTCTTATTTTGTCATTGATTATAGGAAATAAGTAAGATTAGTAGAGATAATTAGACCACAGTTTTAACCAAAATTAATTAAACCACAGTACAAATCGAGGCTCTGTACCCGAGTCTTAATAAAAAAGGATAAATGCAAATTATTTTACTGCTCCACTTTTCCAAGGAAAGATTAGAAAACTAACAATGTTTACATGTTTTAATTCTTCATGGTAGCTTTTTGTTTACAATTAATGTTTGTCTGCTTTAGATTTGTTTGGATTAGGCCCTGAAATATTTATGTCATAAAATGAAGATCAAGAATAATCAGGAATAACGATTTTAAATTACCACCACAACCTCAGCCGGGTTTTATACAAAGATAAACAGATGGATGACATATAGATTGAACACAACGTCAACATTGACCTAGGATACTGCAATTAGACAAACCATCCTTTTATGAAATCGTGTTCAGTTGTGGTTACGTTTAGGGGCGCCTATATCAGCGCCCCCAAACGTGAAAATATCACTTTTATTTCAACTATGAATATATTGTAGTTTAAATTAACTAATATGGGAAATTACGATGCACGTTTATTCAATGAGTGTGGGTTATTAAAAAATTATCAAGGATAGAACTGATAACGGTATGGATAATAAACATTGACAATTACGTAATTAGCTTTACTAGCGTGTTTACTTTTTATATTCCTGCTACATGTGACCAGTTCTTTTTTTTCAAATGAATGTTATTCGATTCAAACAGCTGTTTCAAAACAAACTGTTATTGTTTTTACTTTTCTTCGTTTACACTTATTGATTTAGCAAATAATGCAGTGAAATTGATATAAAGGATAGGTGTTACGATTAGTTTTGATGTTAGGACACCAAAGTTAAATTATGTGTACTGTGCATTTTATTGGATATTATCGTTTTATTTTAGGTCGTTTCTATTCAGACCTACTAGAAATTGTGTATAGTAGTTGTATTTTGGTGATAATAATTATGGAAGAGGCAGGTATGCTATGGAAGGTGGTATCGTTGACTAGGTCTACACTTCTCAACTGACTATTATTATTTCTCTACCGTACCGTAGGCTACTTTATAATCAGTGTGCGTCTGTGAGAATCGGCTGCAAATCTCATTTCAACGCTTTTCACATCGTAAAAATTGCAGAATTGCTGTTTTATTGTAAAATTATCGGATTTAAAATGCATCGTATAGGCCTATGATGGAATAAAAACATATTTGGTCACACAACATTTGTTTACAAGATGATTTTTCACATTAAAACTGCAAGAAACTTTGCCTTTATTTGTGTAAACTAGCTGATCTGAATTACACACGGTTTTAACTGACTACTGAATTCCCGTACGTAGGACGGGCTAACACCTCGTATTTATAAAAGAGGAAGTTTGTATATATATATATATTTGAACGTTATGGACTCCGAAACCGCTCGACAGATTGTAATGAAACTTTCAGGAATTATTAAGGATTATTCAAGGAAGGTTTGTGTGAAGTTTCGTGCAGATCTGTCAAAAGGGCTCCGCCCCAGTGGCTCTGGAGTTTCCCATGTTAACCTTATGAGTACTCATATTTAAATAGACTTAAAGAATTTTAACAGCTGTTTCAACTAAATAATTTGATTCTGTGATTATCAATATCATTAAAAGGTTGCAAAATGTACCAACAGGGTGCAGCACTATTAATTGTCTAAATTTTAATTATTAGCCATATTTATATTAGAGGAAGTTTGTTTGGTAAATAATTTTTGATAGTGTGTGAATAAGGAGTTTTATTTTTTAAGTGTGTAATTCATTAACTCATTGACTTTCTTTTTTCTAAAATGTTTATAAAAACCTATTGTAGGCTATTTGTATGGTTTATTTCCCAAAAAATAATGTCTAGGAAACGAAAGTAGACAGTTAATATTTTAAGATAATACTTTTAGTGATCAGAGGAGATGAAGCGTGTTTATTTACTTCACTCTCATTCATCACCTTACACACATACACACACTAATAACTGTGTGCGAAGCGATTGTTGAAAATGTAAGGAACTGGGACTACTTCTCAATCTTATTCTATACGACAGTGACGGGAATAATTACCCCAATTCCAGGGAATACTTCTATTAAATGTCTAAGCCGTTTACCTTTGGTAGGTTGTAGCTTCAACCCTATTCAAATTTGTTTTCGAGGTTTATCGGAATAGTGTGAATTATAAGTCAAGTTTGGTGATGAACGTAATCCGGTGAAAAGACTCAAATTGACACAATCCCTGTCTAGCGGGCACTTCGACATTTAAGAACCACAGAAAGAGCCCGTTTATCCTAATCGTCAGCCGATTCCGGAATCTCAACAAAATACATTAAGGTGTAAACGGCGTAGCAGGTGCACAGACAAACAAAGGAAAAAGCAGGCGAAATACGCAAGCAAAAGGTATAAACAAACTCATCCTGAAATACATTTGCCAAAGATTCAATGGATGGTGAAACATCTATCAACGAGATATATCATCCGAAAATAGACTATGAAGGAGATAGCTCGGTGGCGATAGGTACCGGTACCATGAAGTTCAAATAATAAGTACTCAGAAGCCTTAAAATGGAAAGAATAAACACCGGACATGAACTGCAATGGTGGTAAGGTGTGGCTACTACCTTTAAAGTGTTAAAAATGCCTGCCTTTTGTTATTTGTAATAGTCATACTACAGATGATATGAATGTTGTTTTTACTATCAGCTGTCTGTTTTGTTGTCCAATATTGTTCCTTGTCATGAAAACATTAATGAGAAATACATTTGATTATTTTATAGTTTAAATTCGTTTTTCGTCGTAGTTTTGCTTAGATTATCCCTAAACACCTCCACTTGGGAGAATAATTGAAGAGGTTATGGTCGCCAGCATCGTTTTAAGTAAATAACAGTGTTGGGAAATCTAGTCTACTACGTACACGGTAAGAACAATTTAATCTGACGTATTTTTCTGTCTCAAAAGTATTATTTCTTTGGTATATCTTTCGATCGAGTTCGTCCAGCTCTACAAATGGAATACGTGAAAGATATAAAACCATTGAAAGGAGCAGAAGATTGGCCGACGTGGAAAGATCGAGTGTTGGACGTTCTAGAGTTGTTCGACGCGGTTGATATCGTCGAGGGAAAGAGAAAAAAGCCTACCCTCTCTGAGCGTCCGACTAAAGCCGAAAAGGAAGAACTTCAGAAATTCAACAAATCCACGACTCAGGCAAAAATAGTTATTTCTCAGTGCGTCAGTGATGATCTACATAAACGTATTTCCGGAAGATTATCAGCTAAGGAAGCGTGGGACATTTTGATCGAGCAGTTCGATAACAAGGCAGAAGATCAGTTGTTTCGTCAGTGTTTGGATTTCTTCAGTATGGAATGGGATGATACCGAGGATGCCCCGACCGTGCTTTCAAGATTGAAGAATCAAAACCGCGAATTTGCAGCTGGCCTCAAAACGCGTAACATCCAAACAGTCGAAGATTTTCTTGAGCTCCTGTTTGTGTCAAAAGTGTTACACATTTTGCCGAAGCGTTTTGAATCGTTCAAGTCCAGCTACTTACTTATGAAGGCAAACGACAGCAAGAAACTTGAAGATGTTTCATCTGCATTGATCCTTCATGAGCGTAATGTTGCTCCTACGTCAAAAGCTGGTGACATTCTTAGTGCCACAAACAGCGGTGGTCAGAATAATAGGAAACCAAAAGGTGACACTTCGTGCAAATACTGTTCGGGGAAAGGTCATTGGATTCGCCAGTGTTCTAAATGGAAAGCTGACGGCAAGCCTGCGTATCCAGCTCGAGCTAACGGCATTAGCACTAGTTCAAAAACGAGTGACACTGATAAGAAGAGAACGAAGGGCTCGCAAGTTAACGTGACTGACAACCGAAGTGCGCTGATTTCCATCAGCAGTGACACGAATATCGTGACCACGAACGACCAGTGGTGGATCGACAATGGCACTACGCGGCACATTACGTCAAATCTGAGTTGGTTCATGGAGTACAAACCTTTTCCTGCAAACTCGAACGCAACAGTAAAGGCAGCGGGAAAGGAAGTTATAAAAGCTCTTGGCAGTGGAGTCGTTGAAGTAGCGAACTATGAAAATGGAAAACTGGAAACGTTCACACTCAACGATGTCTGATATGTTCCTGACGTTTCTCGGAACTTAGTGTCCATTCTCGCAGCTCATGATCAAAACCCTAATAGCAGGTTTGAATCGACTAATACCGAGTGTCGGTTCACTATTAACGAACAAACTGTATTCAAAGGTACTCGAAACTGTGGTGGAACTTTGTATCGTGCCTCATTTCACACAGTTCAACCATCTGAGGTTTGCGCTTTTAATGCAGCAGAAGACAATCGCATTCTGCAGTTATATCATGAGCGCTGGGGTCACATGGATAAACGCTTCGTCCGATCGAAGCTCGAATCCGAAATGGGTATCAAAGTGCCAGCCAACTACGAGATCTGCGAACCGTGTCAGTTCGGAAAGGCACACCGTCTACCATTTGGAACACGAGAACGCCCCTCAGCCCCCGGTGAGTTGATATCCGGTGATGGTTGCGGCCCGTTTGACCCATCCTTCGGAGGTCGCCGATACTTGATCGTCATAAAAGACCACTTTTCAAGGTACCGATACTGTTTTGTCGCAAGGGAAAAATCTGCTGTGAAGGAAGCGTTGCGTGAAGTGTTGTCTAAAGCACGCACGATTGGTCATCACGTCAAAGAGTTTCTCAGCGACAACGGTGGTGAGTTTGACAACGCTGAAGTTCGTCAAATCCTCAGAGAATATGGCGTTAACCAACGTCTGACAGCACCGTATACACCCGAGCAAAATGGTGCTGTAGAGAGAGAGAACAGAACAATAGTCGAAATGGCCCGGAACTTCAAGTACGCCAATCCAAATGTAACATTTCCTGCAGCGATCTGGGCGGAACTTGTCATCACTGCTGGCTACGTTTTGAACCGAGTGGGAAAGTCAGCAGTTGCCAACAAATCACCCTTTGAGCTCTGGTTTGGTCAAAAGCCGAGGATCAAACATCTGCGAGTGGTCAGCTCAAAGTGCTACGTCCATGTTCCTGTGCAGAAGAGGCGGAAAATGGACAAGAAAGCTGTGGTTGGTTACCTGGTTGGATACGATGGCGATGAACGATATCGAATCTACGTCCCAGAGAGAAGAGATATCGTAGTTTCTCGTGACGTCGTTTTTCAAGAAATCGTTGGAAACTGTGACAAGAAAGTTGAGTGGCCTATCAAGATTGATAAAACCAATGACGTCGAAGAAGACTGGCAAGAAGTTGAAGAGACTATCGACGAGCCTAGTTCTCCAGTGACAGGTAATGATGAGCCTATACCAACTGAGGACCCGTCAAGTAGCAGTGATAGTGAAGATGCAGAGTTATCCAACGATCCTGCAACTCGGCACTCGACTCGGGAAAGAAGGCAACCCGAGTGGCTAACCGATTACGTCTCGTCTAACTTTGCCAAAGTTCTTCTTGTTGACGATGAACCTAAGTCGTACACTGAAGCCATCAGTTCAGTAGATAGTGCTGAATAGAAAACAGCAATGGACAAAGAAATGAAATCCATGCATACACACGGTGCATGGGAATTGACCGAACTCCCTCCGGGAAAGAAGACTATCAACAACAAGTGGGTCTACCGAATAAAGCGCAATCCTGATGGAAGTGTTGACAAATATCGAGCGAGATTGGTCATCAAAGGATGTGCGCAAAGACCTGGTATTGATTATGCCGAAACCTTCGGCCCGGTTGCTCATCTGGAGGTCGTTCGATCAATATTGTCTATCGCAGCTGTTTTGACGTCTCAACTGCGTTCTTGTACGGAGACGTTGAAGAAGAGATTTTTATGAAGCAGCCTGAAGGATATTCAGATGGGACAAATCGTGTTTGTTGTCTCAAACGCAGCTTATACGGCCTCAAACAGGCACCTCGATGCTGGAATAAATGGTTTGACGACTTCATGAAAGGCTTAGGATTTCGACAGAGCCGTGAAGATCCCTGCGTCTATATTTGTCCTACCCCTGCTGGAAAAATCATCGTTGCACTCTATGTTGATGACGGATTAGTCGCAGCAACTAGTCAGACTGAAATGGACTTATTTATTGGGCAACTTCGTTCACAATTTGAAATTGTTGCTAAAGAAGTGTCATACTTTCTCGGACTCGAAATTTCTCAAAGTGATGGTGATATATTGGTCTGCCAATCAGCGTATATCAAGAAGATCGTTTCTCGATTCAACATGGAAGGATGCAAGCCAGTACTTACTCCCATAGAGAAGCTCACTGCTCAAACACCAGGGAAAGCCTCCGATTTTCCATACCGATCGGCAGTTGGAGCCCTACTTTATGTTGCTCGTGGTACTCGTTTTGACATTGCATTTAGTGTAAGTGTTCTATCACGTCACTTAGAAAATCCTACACAAGATGATGTCACAAGAGCAAAGCGTGTTATACGCTATTTGACCGGCACTGTGGACCAGAAGCTAGTGTACCAATCCAAACCTAAAACACGTCTACTGGAGTGCTATAGTGACGCGGACTTTGCTGGTTGTCCAACTACAATGCGTTCAACAAGTGGAGTTATTATTAAATACGCG
The DNA here is from genome assembly GCF_028750875.1 of Macrosteles quadrilineatus. Classification (NCBI taxonomy): domain Eukaryota; kingdom Metazoa; phylum Arthropoda; class Insecta; order Hemiptera; family Cicadellidae; genus Macrosteles; species Macrosteles quadrilineatus. Next base: position 90,620,687 of record NW_026542594.1, on the reverse strand, counting down.
AGTGCAGCTATAACTTGGCTTAGTCGTCGTCAGGAGTTAGTTGCGGACTCAACTTGTGAAGCTGAAATCATTGCAGCTAATCTTGGTTCAAAAGAAACAATATGGATTGCTCGTTTGTTCAAAGAACTTATAGGATTGTCTGCTGTTCCTATCCTGAAAGTTGACAACGAATCAGCAAGAAAACTCTGTGAAAACCCCGAGTTTCACTTTCGTACAAAACATATTCAGCGGAAGTACCTGTTCATTCGAGACAGGATAAATATAGGTATGCTGACTGTAAAGCACATCGGTTCAGAATATCAACTAGCAGATATACTGACGAAGCCTATACCTCGACCAAGACTTCAAGTTCTGCGAGAAAATCTTGGACTATGCAAATAAGGGAAAGTGTTGAAAATGCCTGCCTTTTCTATTTATTTGTAATAGTCATACAGATGATATGAATGTTGTTTTTACTATCAGCTGTCTGTTTTGTTGTCCAATATTGTTCCTTGTCATGAAAACATTAATGAGAAATACATTTGATTATTTTATAGTTTAAATTTGTTTTTCGTCGTAGTTTTGCTTAGATTATCCCTAAACACCTCCACTTGGGAGAATAATTCAAGATAAAGCACCTACCTAAACCTTTATGCAGTCTAGTCATGGGCAACCACCCTGAGCATACACACTTTATGGACCGGGTGAGACATTATAATAGCTGCGTTATATGACATCGATTGGAGCAAAACAGGTTGTAACTGAATTGATGACAGAAGGCTGTTGGAACTTAAAATGGAACTTAATCTATTAAAAATTTCAACCAATCTGAAAGTTTCCCTAGCGAAACACGGGTATTCCGCTAGTAATCTAAATAAAACACATGTTTTATTTTGCAGTCTTTATGAAACATCACCTTAAAGATTGAGTCTCCTTGGAGGATGTACTTCACACCCGTGCCTAGTCTTGTAACTTGAGTTGTCCTCTCGTGGTTTTGGACTTCTGGTACAGACACTTGTTAAATTTTGTTCTGTCACATTGTCTCGTGAGGGTGTACTTTTTAAGTCGTCGGGAAATGGTAGAAGATGGAAACGGTTTCTTCTTAGGTCTCTTTTATCAGTCCTGACAATATATGATCGTGACTCAGTTGCAATTTTTACAACCGTTCCAGGTTTCCCACGTCAGATATCCAAACGCTGTCTCCAGATTTCAAACTTCCAAGAGATTTGGCACCATGCCTGGAGTCATAATTTCTCTTGTACTTAATTTGCTTTTTCTTTTCCGAGTTCGTTTGGCTCTTCTACTCGACCGATTTTCATAATTTTGGTCTTTAATTTTTAATTAAAGGTACGCATGCACAGATTTGCCATCAAGCATCATCATTCATTTGTATATTGTAATACTACTTGACCAAAAATAGTTTTGTTCAAATAACTTTTTAAGTTTTTGGAAGACCATGTATTTTGTATATTTTATCAGTAGAATAATAGTAAATATAAGATTTTAAACATACCTTTAAGTCCTTAAGTATATTTCTAATCAACAGTTTTAAGCTTTTGGAACAAATAACATATTAACCAGGCAGTAAGTCCACAACGTTAATAGAATTACTAGGTGAAACCCGTAGAAATCGATGGTTACTGTTGAGGTTTCAAGCAAAATCATTTAACTATCAATCTATGATAAATAACTTTTTTTTTAATAATTTTTGGATCAATTTTGTTTGTTCATGACTAAGCAAGAAGTGTTAGGTTCGTCCGATCTTAATAATCAATGACTCAAATAAAAGCCCGTATTTCACTGTTCTTAGATAAAAATATATAGGATTAATTATGTAATTAGAATTGAGTAAATATATCTAAAATTAAATTTGGTATCCGAGAAATAATCAGATTTATGTTTTTTGATTGAGTAATACAGTATCTTGAACTTAACTGATTCCAACGATCAAAAGCTCAAATTAAAGCCTATAATTTACTGATTATGTTGAGTCCAAAACATATAAAAAACATAAACATTACTGTAGTTATTAATTGTTAATCATATAAAAACCTTATAAAAATAATTTTTATGTTGGTTGGTCACCTTGTGTTTGCTTGAAACTCGTCCGACTTGAATAACTAATAGCTTAAATAAAGGCCGGCATTTCACTGAAGGTTCTTAGACCATACTATATAGGATTATATAATTACTAGCAACAGAGCCCGTTGTAGTTAAATACAACGGTCCCTAGAAAGTACAGTAGTACATAATATATGCCCTTGTAAGTACCTGAACATTTTTTTAAGAATGAAATTGTTTAGAAAATAAACTGGTTTTCTAAAAGAGTAAAATAATGAAAAACACAAATAAAATTTTACAAAAATATTTTATTTACAGTATTTCTTTGTAAACAACATTCTTTGTAAAGACTTCATCTGAATGTTTTAACAATCTTCCTTGTTCTTTGCCAGGGATAATTTTAATTTTTATGTCTTCAAACCTTTTAACACTTGATATTGCAACATACAATTTATTGTCCATGGCTGAATACTGGTGCAGGAAGGTATATCCCAACTTTATCCAATGGCGGCCTTGTGCTATGTTTATTGTAATAGCAAACGCTAATTTTAAAGGAAATTGCCGTCTTTTTAAAACAAAAATGGTAAATCTGTGTCCGTCTGTGCTAAGTCAATCCTTGGAATGAATAACATTTCACGTGCTGCTGATCCAGTTAAAACCTCAGAAATTATTAAATTGGGCTTGAGTTCTTTAACAATTAATCGTGTGCCATTACATAACCCCCGTTTTGTGTTAAGATTTCGTAGCAACATTATTACAGATCCAATTTTTAAATTTAATTTGTGTATTGGCATTCCCAATACACAAATTAAGGAGGTTGAGGAAGTTGCATCATCTCCGGGTGAAGTGTTGGTCAGACTATCTTGTTCTGTTTCTTTTTCATTTTCTGGGTCTCCATCCTTTTGATTGCTTGATAAACACTTTTTTACCCCTTGGAGTAAATCTTTATCTATACTATAATTTGGTTTCTTCAATTTATTTTTATGAGCTGTTGATTCACGTCTGCCAGAACATGTTTTACTTTTTCTATTTTTTGATGCACGGCCACGTTTTGATTTTGGTAAGATTATATCCTCTTGATTCTCAGGCATACTATTGTCTATCAAAACATCGTAATGCCCAGCATCCACATTTCCTGAGAATCGTAGTTTATAGATCGTTGTGCCTTCACCAACCGTTACAAAATAATCCAATTTCTCAGCATATATTTTGAATTGGCAGTCAAAAACTCTTGCTGCAGCTTCGATTTCGACATTACCGGCGTATTCCCCATCTTTGGTCATCAAATTTCTGTATTGCGTCGCGTTTTTTACTTCTAGTCTATATGTCTTATCCCCTACGATCAAAGGACAATAGTAGTCCCAGTTATTGACGACTTCATCAACTACCGTGGATCGTATATCACTGTATCTGGATTGAGATTTATGGCATAAAAATGAGACATTTCTAAAGAAACAGTTTCCATCACCAACCATGTAGTGAAGAGTAAAGTTATTCATTTTTCAACTAATGTAAAATATTGAGTTTATAATTAACAGTTCAAAATAACGAATATTAAATACTATTTTAAACTGTGAATTATAAATTAAATTTGAATAATTTATAATTGACAGTTTAAAATAATAATTTTTGGTTATGAAATCCATACATCATTTACCTTACCAATATTACCTTATTAATGGTACAGGTTAAAAACATCACTTTAGAAACACACTTTACGGACGCACAATTTGTTTTTCAGGATTAATTTTGCCAACAGTGTCATTTAGAGGCTTCTGATTGACTATAACGAAGGTTTAGTAATTGAAAAATTATTTTTGTTCATAGAGTAAAATTATAAATGCCTCAAATTCAATTTTATATTTTTTTATTATAAAATTAAACCGTCATAACCTAACCTAACCAACCAAACTTGTTGATAATGAAAAAAATCCAATACAAAAAAATTGTGATACGGGTAGGATTCGAACCCGGATCCTTCGGATCATCACCCCATCACTCTTTCCACTACACCACCGAGGCCGATGGCATCAGCCGTATCGTCGCGGTAATGATGTTCCCTCAGCCAAACAGAAGCCTCAAAATAATACTGTAGGCAACACTAATCCTGAAATAAAAATTCAGCTTTACGCACCTCAACCACCAATTCAAATAGTAAACAACTAAATGTAAACAAAGAAAAATCAAGGAAATAACAATAAAACAATCAGCTGTTAAACTATAGTTTAATACATGTGTTCCATATGATCAGATGATGCATACTGGCTAACCCATTATTACTACCATACAATTTTTTAGATTATTCATACCGGCAAACGCATTACTACCATAAATAAATAAAACTCAAACTTTACTAATTATTTGGAAATCTACACAGATTTTATTGACCTATTAATTAATAAAATCGGTCCAGTAGAACTGTAGATTTAGTTGTAGAAAGTTAACAAAAATCTCTTCAATTCAATATTTTCTCACCACAATAAATTAGGAGGTTGCTAAGTTTTTTTGCAAATAACTCTTAAACGGTGAGGAAATCGACCAAAGTGGAAGGTGATATTCTGAAAGAGAATAAAATTTGCTACAAAGTACTCTTACGCCTCTTTCACACGAAGCGGCGCGCGCCGTACGGCACTCCTAAATATTTATTATTTTCTGTTCAGTTGTGGCTTTTAAATGAATACTCCACTTAAAAGTTCAAATTAAATGAATAGGATAATTTTAAATATAATAAACTAGTGCACCTGTTGCTCGAATTTGAGCAATTGCAAAATATTAAAGGAGTTTTTTTTTACGAATAACTGTCACTATTTCCGTTGACGTGTGAGAGTCAACTCAAAGATAATGTAACCAATCACTCCACTCCAGTTATCGAAACTGGAAACGAACTCACTCTGAAAACGAACGCTCACTCCACTCCATCTATCGAAACTGAAAACGAAAACTCTTGTGTGTATCATGTGTGTACTATGAACAGCTGTAATTAATACAAATTATTCGTCCGTTTAACTAAACAAAATCTTGTCTTCATAAGATTTTTTTAACTTTTATTTTACAATCTGTTCAGTACAACTGTGAACAATTAGTAAAAGGCATAATATAAGTAAATGACATGACCAAGAATCTCCCCAGTGAAAGATCTTGGAAAAATAAATAGTCATATCATGTAACTTAAACTATGCAAATCGGTATGGGAGTTAACTTTCACAATTTTTAGTCTGTTGGGAAATATATACATTGGGATTTTGATGGCCTGAGGGGCAAAGCCCGAGGACTTTAACTACAGGAATTGGTGAAAGGGGGCGTGTATACAACAAATACTTAATTTTGACACATCGTTTGTAAAAATCCGTTCATTATTAACGGAGGAGTAGTATTTCGTAGAAATCACCTTCACGTATTATATATAAGTATTCGTCATATCTGAAAATATTGTATTCTAGAAGTAAAAAAAAATGTTTCATTACGTATAAATTACTAATTTAATTTTTTAAATAATTAATTTAATACTAAATATTCTCCTCTATTTATTAAAGGAAAATTTTTGTCTTAATACTTTAAGTTGGTCGATTTGCATGGGATTAACATAAAAATGTATGTTTTGTAATAACTTTAAATATATTATTTTCCGATACAACGATATATAATTTCTTAATTAACTGTTGCACCCTCTTGGTCAGGTAGTTTGCCTAAAATGAGGCAGCGTAGGGGTTAGGCCGTGCGGCGCGCGCCGCACCGTGTGAAAGCTCCCATAACGCCTCTTTCACACGAAGCGGCGCGCGCCGTACGGCGTCCGCCGCGCGGCGCTGCGCCGGACAAGCGTGTGTCTTCACACTAGTACGGTTTCGTGCGGCGCGCGCCGTACGGCACTCCTAAATATTTATTATTTTCTGTTCAGTTATGGCTTTTAAATGAATACTCCACTTAAAAGCTCAAATTAAATGAATAGGATAATTTTAAATATAATAAACTAGTGCACCTGTTGCTCGAATCTGAGCAATTGCATAATATTAAAGGAGTTTTTTTACGAATAACTGTCACTATTTCCGTTGACGTGTGAGAGTCAACTCAAAGATAATGTAACCAATCACTCCACTCCAGTTATCGAAACTGGAAACGAACTCACTCTGAAAACGAACGCTCACTCCACTCCATCTATCGAAACTGAAAACGAAAACTCTTGTGTGTATCATGTGTGTACTAGGGAGTATGTTTTATCTATGGTACTATGAACAGCTGTAATTAATACAAATTATTCGTCCGTTTAACCATAGATAAAACATAAACTAAACAAAATCTTGTCTTCATAAGATATACATTGGGATTTTGATGGCCTGAGGGGCAAAGCCCGAGGACTTTTACTACAGGAATTGGTGAAAGGGGGCGTGTACACAACAAATACTTAATTTTGACACATCGTTTGTAAAAATCGGTTCATTATTAACGGAGGAGTAGTATTTTGTAGAAATCACCTTCACGTATTATATATAAGTATTCGTCATATCTGAAAATATTGTATTCTAGAAGTTAGAAAAATGTTTCATTACGTATAAATTACTAAATTATTAATTTAATACTAAATATTCTCCTCTAGTTATTGAGAAAATTTTTGTTTTAATACTTTAAGTTGGTCGATTTGCATGGGATTAACATAAAAATGTATGTTTTGTAATAACTTTAAATATATTATTTTCCGATACAACGATATATAATTTCTTAATTAACTGTTGCACCCTCTTGGTCAGGTAGTTTGCCTAAAATGAGGCAGCGTAGGGGTTGGGCCGTGCGGCGCGCGCCGCACCGTGTGAAAGCTCCCATAAGAACCAATGCACCTTCACCGAGTTGTCCGGCGTGGACGCCGCGCGGCGCTGTCTTCCGGCTCAAGGTGCATCCGGCGGTAACTCGCGCGCCGTGCGGCGGATTCGCCGCGCGGCGCGCGCCGGACATAGTGTGAAAGGACTCATATACTCCCATAGCCCTACGCCGGATCCGGCGGGCGCCGCACGGCGCGCGCCGCGTCGTGTGAAAGAGGCGTAAGAACCAATGCACCTTCACCGAGTTGTCCGGCGTGGACGCCGCGCGGCGCTGTCGTCCGGCTCAAGGTGCATCCGGCGGTAACTCGCGCGCCGTGCGGCGAATTCGCCGCGCGGCGCGCGCCGGACATAGTGTGAAAGGACTCATATACTCCCATAGCCCTACGCCGGACCCGGCGGGCGCCGCACGGCGCGCGCCGCGTCGTGTGAAAGAGGCGTTAGGCGTTTTTTGAAAATATTCAAAAAAGGCAACCTAAAGTTAACTATAAATTGAAATTTTAAAATATTAACTATAAAAAAACAGTTTTTAATGTATTTTTGCTTTTTATTCTTTATTCACCACAAATATTTAATAAAATCAAACTTTCATAATTATTTGCAAATCCACACAAATTAGGCTTTCCAACGATACATTAGTTAACAAAATCGGTTCAGTAGAAGTCTAGATTTAGTTGTACAAAGTTTAACAAAAATATCCCTAATTCAGTATTTTTAACAACTAAAAATTTGGAGGTCACTTATCTAATTTGACAATAACTTTTAAATGGTGAGTAAATCGTATAAAATGCACGTGATATTCTGAAAGAAGATAAAATTTCCTACAAATAACTTCTGAGTATTTCTTGAAATTATTTAATAAAGGCAGCCAAAAGCTGACTACAAATATAAACTTGAAAATAAAAACCTGAAAAAACAGTTTTTAAAGTATTTTTGTTATTTTTATTTTTCCTCCACAAACATTAAATAAAATCAGACTTTCATAATTATTTGCAAATCTACATGAGTAAGGCTTTCCATTGACTCATTAATTAACAAAATCGGTCCGGTAGAAGTCTAGATTTAGTTGTACAAAGTTTAAAAAAAATATCCCAAACTCAATATTTTCTCATTATTATAAATTCGGAGGTTGCTTAGCTTTTTTGCAAATAACTTTTAAATGGTGAGGAAATCGACCAAAGTGGAAGGTGATATTCTGAAAGAGAATAAAATTTCCTACAAATTGATACCATACACTTCTCGGAAACACTAAAAAAAGCAGCTAAAAGTCGCACCCAAATAAAAAGTGTGAAAAACACCGTTTTCAATGTATTTCTTATGGAAAACATGTTTTTTTGAAATTTTTCTCCATAAATCATAATAAAAACAAACTTTCATAATTATTTGCAAATCTACACGACATAAGCTTTCCATCGACCCATTAATTAATAAAATCGGTCCAGTAGAACTCTAGATTTAGTTGTACAAAGATTTTTAAAACTGAATTATATATAGAATAGATAACTGGTGAAATACACCTTAAATTTGTAAAGTTCTTTATTAGTCTCTGTGTGTTGGTAAATAAATAAATGTCCAGGGTTTACAATAGTGAACACATATAAACCTTTTATTTATCAAATTGTACAAATATGGTTAAAAATTTAGATGACATTCTTATCTCAGGGTTCTAGGAGTATCGTGCCGGCTCAAAGTAGGCTTATGTGATTTTGGATAGGCATAAGCCTAATGTTCATCAAAAGTTACAATTCAATTAGGTATACACTTTTGAAAAGATGAAAGTTCAAATATTGAATTTATTAAAATGATAATTTAGGTTAAAGTTCAAAACGGCAGAAGTCAATAGAAAATTTGCAATATGAGTATTTTAGCAAAGTAGTCCTAAGTCAAGTTCAGTTTGGTGAGATAGATCTTGACAGTAGCGTAGCCAGGATTACGTTAAGGGGGAGGGGGGGGGGTTATTCAACGTGACCATGCCGGGAACATTTTTGAAAAATAATAGCTGTCAACTAGCGTTTTTATGCAATCTAGACATATTAATTTTTAAAACATAAATTGATTTTTAATTGAGTTTTTATTATAGGTATTTAACCTATTTGATTAAGGTGTTTAAACATGAATTTAAATTTGTTACCGTTTTACAGAAGAATATTAGAAATGTAACTAAAATAGTTTTGCCTGCTTTTCATTTTGCTAACTTTGGCCTAACTTCAGTTTCTTTTTAGGCCGCTTACAATTATCATCACTCATTCTTCAGCGGAGCACATGAAAAGAGCCCGAAATTTTAATCCCCAAAAAGGTTCACTAATCTTAAGCATGGAAAGAGCCCGGGTCTCCACAGGTACCTGAGGAAGAGGACGCTGACTCGTGTTCTGAAATAGTGTTGTTTGGTTGGGTTAGGTGGGTTAGGTTAGGTTAGGTAAAGAGACTATTTCTTTTAGTAATGTTTATCTTTTAATAATCTATATTTTAACAATGTATCTTTTAATATTGTAAATAAATTCATGTATTTCAACTGTATTATTGGTTCTTCCTCCTTTGAATACCCGTTGTGAAAGTCCTAGGAAGAGTCTGGGCTCTTTTCGCACCGTCCTGGGAGGGACCTTGGAGGTCCGGGCGCTTTTCAAGCGTCTGCCTGAGTTTTTGGGCTCTTTTCATGTGCGCCCTTCTTCAGGACTATCTTAGTTAATTCAACTTCAGATATGTAAATGTAATTAATCACAAGGATAATGATGAGATAACGTAATATTTCTGAAATATTACGTTATCTCATCATTATCCTTGTGATTAATTACATTTACATATCTGAAGTTGAATTAACTAAGATAGTCCTGAAGAAAATAGTGCTGAATTTCAGCACCCAATAATCGATACGTAATTTATCTAAAAGTTCACAACCTCAAATCACGGTCAATTGTTTTACAACGCACGCAGTAAGGGCATTAGTGATCTGTGTAGTGTCTATGTGACTACTGATAGTTACACTCACTAACCAACCAGACTACTCCCCCGCGCAAAATGACGGCTAGCGAATCCACAGTGGGAACGGGGAGCGAGTAGAACTGGTGGAAGTGGAACCACTATTATAGTACTGTTCCAGCTCTGACTACATGGCTACATGTGATAGAATCAATGCCCGCCAATAGTCAATCAATAGTCGTAGTGTACGCCTTTAGCTGTGACATGAAAAATGTTGTAAAACACTTAATATATTTCTAAGACTAGGTAAATTGTTTGGCACTTTCTTTATTTACTGGTTAGCATAAAAGTATACTACGAAAACATGTTTACTTCAACAGTAAAATATATATATAGGGACACCCAAGGGGGGGGGTTGTAACCCCCAAAACCCCCCCCCTTGGCTACGCCACTGGATCTTGAGGTTTAAATACTGGTTAAATCACCAATTAAAATTTTCAAATCAAATTCCTTCCTTGCTTCTTCATCACTTACTATGCAATTGAAAATCTTGATGTTAAATTTCATACATCTGTTGCAACAATTGGTTATCACTGGTTTCTTGATGTCACTCACTATTCACTGTTACTTATGATTGGTTGGTATTATATCAAGAGTATTTTAATTATATTTTTGGAAGTGAAAGAGAAGAATAATTTTGTAAAATAATTCAAACTGTATAAATAACTTCCAGTAATTACAAATTTCAGTTTATTAAATAATAAAAGATAGTGTTTGATGAGAATGTGAAATATGGAAATTTACAATAGGTGAAACCTTTTGCCCTTTTACTGTATGTAAACATGTGATAATTTAGAGGTATTAATTTAGCTAATAGTAGGGTCTGACTTAGGGGAGGTACAAATGAGGCATTTAGTTCAAAATTCCTCCGTGAACAGCGCTGTAGTAAAAAGCACTTTGGCAATGAAGGTTTACTAATCGCAAAAATAGTTCTGTTCATAAAATAAAATTATAAATGCCTAAAATTCAATTTTATTAATTTTTAATTATAAAATTAAACTATCATAACCTAACCGAACTAACCAAACTTGCTGATAAAGAAATAATATAACAAAAGTTTATAGTAATCGGAAAAATAATTCTGTTTATAAAATAAAACTAGAAATTGCTCAATTAAAATTTTATAATGACTTAATAATAAAATTAAACTGTAATAACCAAACCAAACCAACCAAACTTGCTGAAAATAAATAAATCTTGGACAAAAAGTTAATGCCACCGGCGGGATTCGAACCCGGGACCTACAGTATATCAGCCCGGCACGCTAACCATTAGACCACCGAAGCCGATGGCTATCGATCGTTTTGTTACGGTAATGGCGTTCCCTCAGCTAATAAGAAGCCCTCAGCTGTCATCGTAGCCTCTTCTATACCTCCCCTGAGTAAATACCCTAATAGTAGGCCTAGGTGTTTGGATACATAACACATGGTTTATAAACAACTTATATATAAATTCAAAAGTAATCAATGAGGATAATTTTGGAACATCTCAAATTTAAGTAGAAGTAAGAATAAAAAAAAATCTAATTTATGTTTATGCTGGAGTAATACAGGAGATACAAATATGCCAAAGCTTGATGTGAAATCTGTGCGTGCAAATCTTCAATTTCAAAACCTCAATCATAAAAGTCGGCCGGGTAGAAGAGCCAAACGAACTCGGAAAAGAAAACCCAAATTTAACTCCTATAAGAAATACATGGGGAGAAAATTTTGTTTACGTATAAGCCAAGTGGGACTGTAGATAAATATATGGTGATGCTTGATGTGAAATCTGTGCGTGCACACCCCAGGAAATCTTATATCAACATAAGTAAAAATCATTAGGTAACATTCTTTAAACAATTTTGGCTGTGTTTTCTGTAGGCCTATGTACTCCCCCTTCCTCCAAAATATGTTTAGTATGCCCATGAGTAAGCCTAGACCTAAATGTATTGGAGGATCCGACTACATATATAGGCTACCTACATTATTTACTCTCAACAGGAAGCCTTTGTAATTTTCCTGTTTTTTTATCATGGAGCTATCATTAAGCCGCGTTTACTTGAGGCCAGTAGAGTAGGCAGGTTATAGGGCAGTTAACTTGCCTATAGCATATTTTAAATAACCTGAGGCAGATAACCTGCCTGGCAATTGGCTTCGTGTAAACGTGGCTTTAAATTGGATTCTATTTATAAGTGTATGTATAAATGGCTAAGTGTTGGAACATTGTGTAAATTGAGTAAAGTGAGTTGTAAGTTGAGAAGTTGAGTTTTTTCAGATTACACTATGGCAAAAGAAGAACCTTCAGTTTATTTTGCAAAGTGCAAACTACTCAAGGCAACAGAAATATATCTGCAATATATCAATGGAGAAACAAAGGAAAATTTAGAGAAGATATTGTGGGAGCAAATATACAGTGGGTAAGCTGATTTTTTGTAGATATTTCTCTATTTGTTGTAATTACACCAACCAAAACCTTATCCTACTTTTTTTATTTTTACAATTCACTAAAACAGTAAATACAAGTTGAGTGTTGTAGTTTTATTAACTTGATTTATTGTACTAAAATTAGGCCTACATCGAAATAATAATTAGGCCTAACCCAGGTAACAAAAAAAGCTTGAGAAAGGTTTGTCACAAACTTGTTCTGTCAAACCTTTAAGCTTGCTACAAGTGTATAACGGCAAGCTCTAACACTTGTGGCAAGCTTGTAGCAAACCTCCTAGTTCCCTCTAGACAGGCTTGCCACAAGCCTTTTGATTAAACTTGTCACAGGCCTTCTGTACAAGCTTGTCAAAGGCCTTCTGGTTAAACTAGCCACAAGCCTTCTGTTTAAACTTGACACAAGCCTTTTGTTTAAACTTGACACAAGCCTTTTGTTTAAACTTGACACAAGCCTTCTCTTTAAACTTGTCACAGGCCTTATGGTTAAACTCATCACAGACCTTTTATTCAAACTTGTAAAAGGCCTTCTCTTTAAACTTATCACAGACCTTTTATTTGAACTTAGAAACTGGAACAGATTTTGTCCCATAAAACAAATTAATAAATCATCAAAAATATAGCTCAGATCAAAATGAAGCACATTATGTTTATGTTTCATAGTAATGTATGTAAAAAAATTAAATGTTGTTTAACCAACAAAACTTTTTACTTTGCCAAATAGAGAATGATAGGTTTTTAAAAATAGACTTCGGACTGTAAGATAATTAGAGATATATGTGTTGGATCCTGTTTGAAAATAAAAGTAACTAATTACTAACTAAAACCCAAAATAAAGCTCTAAGCAATAAATAAATATACAAAAAGTACAAAATTTAAAAATAATCTAAAAATGTACTTTTTAACTAAACCTCTGTACTCAAAGAATGAACATTTCCTTCTACATAATATATTAGAATAAGACCATTTTGAATAGTGATTATATCTTGTACTTTTTTAGGATTGAGCATTATGATTTTGATCTAATGTAATGACGCCATTCATGCACATGTTTGCAAATTATGAATAAAGTTGATTTCATTTCATTTAAAGTATACCTAACTAAACCGAATTTAACATTATATAGGTGGAGTCCCTCATCCTGGATATCAGTAAAACTTCTTAGGAATGTCCTGCAGCACGAATTTGATTACAGTGATAAAGTGTTTTACCTAAATGAAAACTTGACATCTTCTCGGAAAGAAATCTTTTTTACTTCTGTTTTGGAGAGTTTGAATCTTCCTCATGAAGCTTTAAAGGTAAGTTAATAGGTCTAATGCATTTTTATATTCAATAGCAGTTATATCTTACAATTATATTGATTCCTATTCCTACCATAAACTTATCCAGAAATAAGGTTGTCTCTTAAGTTCTTTGTAAAAAAATATGACTTTTCTACTAACAATTTTTATATCTCTTTTCTCCCAATATTTTGCACTGACAAATTATGCATGTTAAAGCAAACAAAAGAAAAATCCAAGTGTATTATGTGCAATGATCCAAATATATTCCAGAAATTGATCCAATTTAAAATGGAATAATAGCTCAATAGTGTAGAAGCTATCGCAGGGTTTTCACTCAACTGTGAAAACCTTAAAAACATTAATGAGCCACAAGTTTTATGAACCAAGATGAAACTTTGATTGAGCCAAGTTCTGTGGTTCAACCTCAGGGCGCAGCTACAAATTTTTCTAGAGGGGGCAAGTCCCAAATTTGCCGCCCTTTCACCATACAACTATGGATTTTTTCTAATTGCGAATGACATTTTACAGTCAGTCTTAACACAAAGTGTTGCCACCAGCCATGAAAATCTTGAAAAGCTTGAATTATGCATGAATTCTTGTGACCATGGAAAAAGGCATGGATTATGCATTAGGGTGGGTTGAAAAAATCAATAATTTTTTTCCGAGTTGTAATACCTCGGAAAAGTTGCTAAATTGTAATACCAAAGCAGGGTTAACATATTGGTTGTTTTCTTCCGGTCGTGCATGTGCTCTAATGTTTGAAAAAAATGAAAATCTCATATTTAATCAGAATTTTTTACAATTTTTAAATTTTTGATTTCTAATATGTATAATAGTTTAACATGCCATCTACTAGACACTAAGAAATTGATATTTAAATAATTGTATTGTATGTTAATATCTTCCGGTCGCGCATTGGCTGCAAATATTGCCAAAAATCAAGAAAAACATTATTTTGTATTAGTTTTATTTAAAACTAGCTGTGTGCCTGTTCTACGCACGGGGATCTTTTAGTAGTCAGTTGGAAACCTTCTTATATAAATAACAGCATTTGGTTTGCATATTTTCAGATATGCTGGCCAAACTATAATATACAAACAAATACCGTACAGTATCTGACAGTTTCAAGTAAAAAAATGCTTTATAGATCTATGAGGCATAGCCCTAAAGTAGGCCTATAATTGAAAGCTACTTTCCAGAATGGTTAAAAGTAGTTAAAATACTACCTCAACCTAACCATTAAACATTCCGGTTGAAATTTTCACTATCAAAGGTGCTCTTGTAGGCTACTGTCTGTATGGAACACTGAGAAATATGCGCTAACAACAGACATACACAAAAAAATACAGAATTTTATTAGGGAGTTTGCTACAGTTTAACCAAAGCAAAGTACATATACTTTAGTGTCGCCAAACTTTATCATACGTACTTAATTACTCTTACTCCCATGGCCATTTGTACCCCAAGTGGTACTTGACCTCACCAACACACTGCCTCTACGTCGCCCTGTCTCTTGCGGTATCTTCATTAACTTCCATCCTGGTCATATTATCTTTCTTTACTTCATCCGTCCAGCGTTTTAGCCTCTGCAATTATATCTGGCTTCTTGAACAGGTCTCTTAGTTCCTGATCATGTTTAATTCTCCACACATCTCCCTCTTTAGTAGGGCCAAAGATTTTGCGCAGGACTTTATTTTCAAAAGTAATAAGTTTTTTCTCCGTGTTTTTATCCATAATCCAGGTTTCAGCTCCATAAAGAAGGACAGGTCTTATGATTTATCATTGTTTTTAATATTACTAGTGAACCTGTGCGGCTCAATGCCCCGCAAAATAATATAGGAATTTAGAAAACAAATTCATCGTGTTATATATTGACTCGACGTCGAAAATTAAATACAGTACCTAATAATAAAGCCTTAGAAGGGAAGCAGTCCAGCCATTTTCTGGCAGTATGTGTATTATAGGCCTATTTAGTAAATTAATAATTGTTTAAGTTCAAGTATGTTATAGGCAGCGAGCAAGGTTAGAGGGTAAACTTAGTTATTTTTTAAAGATTTTTAAAAGACATTAACAAAACATTTTATTATATCCAACCAATAGGCCTATGTAGCATATTTTGAGGGTCATAAAAAATGCTGCTTGAAGAAAACACGCTTTTAAAAATTAACACTAAAAACAATATTTTTATCACAAAAGCACTTCCATGAATACTACGATTTTAGTCTTAAAGTTACCTTCAGGAAGATTACCCTGGTCAGTGTTACTGTAACGAATATGCGTATCCTATTAAAAGATGTAGCCTTACTTAAAACAACATATAAGTAGATATGGTTGCTCATCACTGAAATTGGTCTGGGTAGAACAATGCTGCTCTTTAATTAAAGTGCTTGTGCTGCAAATGCCAAAGATAACAGAAATTAGCATCTTTCCATTTTAAAAGGTAAGTTTGTTTCAGACGGGCACATTTTTATCTTCGAAATCAAAATATGTCCCCACTCACTTGTTCCAGTTAAGACTTTACATTCTATTAAGTTGTTAACCGTTCTGATCACATGAAGCCTTGTGCCATTTATGAGGCCCCCTTTTGATGTATTAATATTCCTCATCAATAAAACCACTGCCCCCTTTTATTATTCTAATCTGGGTCTTGGCAATCCACTGACCTGTATATTAAAAAAAAACTCAGTTGGATTTTCTAGAGGGGTGTCTCCGCCTTCGTCTGCTTTCGTGACCCACTCTTCTTCCCCTTGGCATACTGACAATTAATTACCTAACTTGTCAAGTTCATGTAGTAATTCATTAATACTGTTGGTTTATAAAGAAAATTATATAAAAGTTACTTGGCTTGGTGCTTTCATAACTGCAAACTCAAAGTACACCCATAAGTAAAAAAGAATCAAGTTATTGGTAAAAAAAAAAACTATTTTTGTGTAATATCATTATTCATATGAAGTAGATGATTTGTTTGATTTGTTGATCAGCTGTTTAGTTTCAAATGAATTAATAATGTCAAAGATTTGTGATTTTTAATACATAAATTATTATAGTAAAGTTTTCTAAATCATGGTATCTCAACTAAATTTTACTATTCCCAGCATTAAAATAAAGTAGTAAGATCCATTATGGGTAAAATTTAAGGTACACAATCCTTGATTGAAATGTAGTATTCATTAAGAGTCATAATACACAGCAATTATTATGTAGTTTTTTTTTTTTTTTTTTTTTTTTTTTGGGAGGAGGTAAAAATGCATTTACGCACAATGAAGTGCTCAATGGCCACTCAGTAGTGCCGGACTCCCGCGGGCTCATTGTCCCCGGACTACCGGCTAAAAATCTCCCTCGTCTCCTAGGACACTAGCCTGGAACTGTTTCGCACATTACTTCGGGCTAGGCCTTTTATACTACGCCTCTAGGGCTTTCCTTCTGGTTTCCTCAGAAAACTAAGGCCGATCGAGGTCGACCTTCTTATCCCGAAGTATGGCTTCGATGAACTGCTTTACACAGTTCCAGTTTCCTTCCCCCTGTATCATAGCTCCAACGATGTTGTCGGGAGTAATGTCGACGCCGATCTCGGAGATCAAGGAGGCTCGGCGGACATGCCACCTGTCGCAGAAAAAGAAGGTATGCTCAGCCGTGTCTGCAATGCCTGGACAGTATATACAGTCCGAGCTGGCAGCCTTCCCCATTCTGTGCAAAAAGGCCCGAAAGTACCCGTGACCCGAAAGAAATTGAGTCAAGTAGTACCCAACCTCACCATGCTCCCGTTCCACCCATGATCGGATGCTAGGAATGAGCCTGGCGGTCCAACGTCCCCGAGACTCGGCTTCCCATTCACGCTGCCAGCGGTCGAAACTGCGGTTGCGTTCTTCTCTGGCAGCAGTCTCTCTATCTACTTCAGGTCTCCTGCGGTAGATCGCCTGTCGCTCCCTCGCGAGATGAAAGACGGGGATGACACTGGCAATCACCATGACTGCAGGCTCGGAAACCGTGCGGTAAGCGGAAGCAACTCGCAAGGCACCTCGACGCTGAACACGGGAGAGCCTGTCACGGAAGACACGCCTCTCCAGCACGTGGGCCCAGATTTCAGCGCCTTACAAGAGTACTGATTGGACGGCAGACATCAGTAGGCGGCGTTTGCAGGAGCGGGGGCCGCCGACGTTTGGCATAAGCCTACTAAGGGCAACAACTCCCTTAGCGGCTTTGTCAACAGTTCGCTTTATCTGCTCGCCGAAAGACATTTTGCTGTCACATAACACCAAGGTATTTGGCATACGGCTTGGTCTCCAATTGGGCATGGCCTACTTGCAAAGGAAGGACGGTGGGAATTCTTTTCTTGGTTAGGATCACGATCTCTGTTTTTTCAACCGCCAACGATAAGCCGTGGTCCCGCATCCACTCGTTGACACGGAGCATCACTATACCAAGTTTAAGCTCTGCTTCTTCAACGGTTCTGCCTGCAACCAGAGCAGCGACGTCGTCGGCGTAGCCAACGAGGCGGGTCTCGTCTGGCATTTCGAGTCTAAGCAGACTGTCGTAAGACACGTTCCAGAGATCAGGTCCAAGGATCGATCCCTGTGCAGCCCCAGAAGTGACAGAGATCCGACGCTGACCTTCGCTGGTGTCAAAGAGCAGGACGCGGTCTGAAAGGTAGGACTCAATCATTCGCAATATGTAAGGAAGGACGCGGAATGTGTGCTCGAGCGCCTGTAGCATGTCACTCCACCTGGTGGAGTTGAACGCATTCTTCACGTCAAGAGTGACGAGGAGAACTAAGCGGCGCGACCAATGACTGTGGTTCTTGTAACGTTTTGTTTTATCTTACTTTATTTTACTTTAATTTGACTGACTCTACTTTACTTGCTTTGACTGTAAGGTCTATGCCTTTTAGTAAAAAATAAAAATAAAGTACTCTTATTAAATGATCACATGTAAGTTAATTGGGCTTGGGCTCTTTAATATCTCAGGGTCGTTTTATGGGTGCGTGGTGGAGCTACATATCAATAAAAAGGCAAATTGATGTTAACATTGGTTTATTAAAAGTTACTTCATTTTACAAAAAAAAAAAGTTTCGGACAAATTATGATTGAATTTATGATTAATAATCAAGCCTAACTTATATTATTTCAGGGATAGGAACAAAGAGGCTATCCTACACCTAACTTATATTACAGGGTAGGGTGACACAGAGGCTATTGAATTTATAGTTTCTTTTGTGTAATAAATGTTTTTAAGTCTCGTATTAAACTTCCTTGTTGTAGAAAAGCAGATTATTATTTCAAAGGGCGTAATTTAATCCCTACTCATTGACTTGCAGCATGTGGTGCAATTTCCTAGTGTACTTACAATTCTCTTATAATTCACTTATTTAATTGAACTTTATTACTGTTTCACTTTTACTATTTGAAATTATAAACATATTTTTAGTACTTCACAATCAATCACTTTTAAAAGATTAATATTAATTAAATTTCATGATAATAAATCGGAGAGCAAAGTCGCAACGCGACCGCTCTGAGCCAAGTCTGGGAAGAAAGGAGACCGATTGAGGCGTCCCCTCTCATGATTTCACGTAATGGCCATCTCCGTCCCTTCCAAAACTCAGAATTTTGGTTTAATTTAATTTTCTATTTTGCTATTGGCTGAGAGCTAACCACGTGACATGGAAAAATCGTCATAGAGGTCAAAATTCATCTTTGCACCTAATCAAAACTCTATGTTTTACATATTTTTCGTCTTCCCTGTACTTTTTTTTTTACTGAAAGATAGCCCCAGATACCTCAGCCATCTTGTATCTAGATATTGATTTTGTTTTGACATTTCAGGTTATGTTTATTACAATTATTATTATTATTGATTTTGATGTTAAAAACTGTTTATCTATACTATTATATAAAAATCTAATGGTGTCTGTATGTGTATTACTAATAGGTGCAAAAACTACTGAACCAACTAAGCTTAAATTTTACAGAAATATAGCTAACATACCAAGGACCATTATAGGACTATTCACATTTCGACACTGACCGTAGGCTTTGCCCCTTTGGCTTTTACAGTTCTGAGGTGAGGATTTTAAAAGTAAATATTGATTGGTCTCCATGACTGCGATTAGAACACTAACAATGTTTGTTTACATTTGCTTCAATTCAATGTAAACGAGAAGAACTGCTAAATTGCATATTTCACAATTTCAGACAGCTGATACAAAGAAGTTAAATATAATATTTTCCATAACTATGAGGTAGTTTTATTTTAATCTAACCTTTTATCATGGATTATTTATTCTAAAACTGTCAATGATTATAGAAAAAAAAAATTTTATAACCGTTGCTGTATCAACTCCGGCTCTGCTTTGGATTTTTCGTCTCAGTTATGAAAATAATGTTATTGATATGTTTTCATGGAAACAGTATGAAAATTACAATCCTTATAGATGTTTTGTATGAATTTGGAGGCTATTTTAAATAAATTTGAACTGCTTAACATGTGTTAGATTAACTTAACATAACTTGCACATCACATTGTTTTTTATAAGTATATTTAGGTAAATTTAGTTATTGTGTTTTGCTAAAACTATGCTTAAATTAAACTAAAGAATATCATCAATAACAAAATTGTACGTCATTGATTTTGTGTTCTAAAATCTGTTGTATATGTGTAACTATATTAAATTATCAAATGGTAATACAAAATACTCTTATTTATCTTAACATAGCTTTCAGTTCACATTAAATTTATTATTTGTGTTTTGCCACACCACTGATTAAATTAAACCAAGGAAAGTATCATAAAACTAAGCAGTACACAGTGTTCTTTTGTTTATAAAATCAATAAAATATTTGTTACTACCTATGTTTACTTAATGGTAAGTTTGAAAATTTAAAGGCAATGGATGATGGAACTGGTTAAAAGAACTGGTTTGTATATTAAGTTGTTTGTTGATATTTTTGTAGAGTAGAATCAGAGATGCAATGAAACATATACTGTATTTGCTATTACATTTTTAGTCCTCGACACTTTGATAATCATATTAGTTTTGTATGCTGTCTTTTGTGCTAAATTATTTGTTTAACATTTTTTATAGTAGGCCTATAGATATAGTTTCTTTAATATTTCAAAAGACTGTATTTATAAGGCACAAGAATACTTCTAAAGTTTATAACAGCTGACTTAGTTTTGCTAATGATTTATTGTGATTGAAGAAATTGAAGATTGAAGGATTTGTTATTTAATATGAAGAAGAGTGAAATTAAAAAAAAATATCCATTTAAATTTAATAATAAGTATTTTTGCAACTTCAAAATTGAAATTTAAAATGCCAATTATAAATAAAAAGATATGTAATTAAGGGAGATGAAGGTAAATCGTATAGTTTAATTCGAAAATTTGGTCAGTTTTTCTCATATCAGCCTACACAAGATTCAAAATTAATCAAAACCAAAATGGTGGTATCCACTACTTACGAGATTTAAAAATCATAGCTTAAACCTTTCTATTAAGGCCATAAAAGTTTAATTTTGTTTCTAAAAGCTTTGGCGGATGTGTAATTACTGTACTATATGCAACTGATGTAAAGATTAAAATGTTTCTACTTTGTGTCCTCTTCCCGTTGCAAAGCACGGGTACAACAGCTAGTTATTTATTAAAAAGTTATTCTAAAACCTTTTTATTCTTGAGAAATTTCGATTTTATTGGTTATTTATTGAGTTATGACGTATTTCATGATCGGTTATTGTCCATTGTGCAATGGTGACTTGTTTAATTAAATATATATTTGTATTTACCCCTATTTTCCTTTAGATTTATTGTTTTTATGAGAATCTCAGATCATAATATGCCATCGTACTAGGCTTAGGCCAAGACTGTCTAGGCTAGTTACTTAAAATTAGTAGGCCTATAGCCTAACTAATTCTTTTCCTTTTTCAATTACATAGCCTAAACAAATCCTTTGTAACTCTGGGTGTTATCATCATAAGACCCGTTACAGATACCCCCCTAATTTTAAACAAATTTAAAAAAAATGTTTACATTCTTTTTTTTTTTTTTATTTTTTTATAAATTACCTATACTGTCAGAGGATTTGTTTGTTTCCTCATCTTAAAACCACCTACCTAACGCTAAACCCTTTTACAAAATTATAAAACATCTTAAAGCTAACATATGATAAGACAATTTGAATGACACAACTTTTGATTATACACACCTTAAATCTACAAAGCACACAATATTCCTTAAAATCTAACAAAATAATCTCTTAACATTAGAGTCCACATGTCCATTTTCGGGTATTAAAATTGTAAATTGATTAAGTGTCCGAGCTTCACTGTGCATTTTTCTTTTTCTGAGTGAAAGTGACTTTCATTGTTTTGCAGACTGCATTATTATAAAACTATTCATGGTAAAATGCTTCAATTATAGTGACTATTTGGGGAATCTTCTTGGTGATGTAAATTCTAAATTTTAATAAAAAGTCCGGATCAATTTCTTCTTTATGTATAAATATACGTAACCAACAACTCATTACTGTTCATTATTATTGACAATTTTTTATTCTTCTTCCTTCTTCTTTATCAGAGCTCATAATATTAAATTTAAACAATGGAGGCCAGATGATTTCAAGACTTTATTTATATTTGAGTAAATATATAAAACATACCTTTCATGATGGTTGTTCCTTACTCTACATTGATGTCCATTCATCTGGTGTCCTTCAGCTCTTTTTCTTCTCCTTCTCAACATTATTTGTCAATATATATTTATATATTCTTCAATGAGTTATCCTGTTGGTTATTATTTCCACATTGATCCTTTGACGCACTTTTACACCACTTTTGTATTCCTGGGTCACTATTCACTTTCTATTTTGCATTTACCATAAATTCACTGTTTATTACTTTTTCACTACTTTCTCACTTTCACTCTGCATGTTTTATGCACAGACTTTTTTCTTCTTTCATTCGCACTTTTAATACTTTTTCACTCCCTAATTTACAATTCAAGACTTAAACCCTCTTAAAACTACCTTATACAATTCAAAAAATATTAATAGAACAAATAGAAAATGTTGATTTTCATTGTCATCGGTTTCTTTATTTAAAACCGACTACAATAACAAAACTTAGGTTGTCTCTTTTTTAAACGTAAGTTTTGCTACTCTAACCTGTTTATGCAATCAGACCTTTATTTATTTTTTTTTATTTTTTATTTTTTTATATGACACAGAGTGGTAACACTATTTTGAGGAGTACCAATGAGTACCTGCTTCTTCGTTTTTTCTAACCCTTTTTATATACAATTTACCCCTACTGTGTTGTTTTTGTATGTTTTTTGTATTATGTACCTATTTAACTAAAGTTTGTTTGTCATAAATTATGTTTTTCCAATATTGTTTTTCTTTTATTCAAATCATTTACTATCATTACTATTACAACAGAATAATATTATCAAACAAAATTTACTTTTACTTTGTGACTTTATAAATAATTATTTATAAAGTTTCATTGGAATAACATGCTTTATAGGTGTATCTTTTCTTGTTTTTTTTGCATTATAAGGGCCCAAAAACAGAAATTGTACATAAACACAACCGGCCCAAGCTATTGTTGATCATTCATAGAACTTTTTCAGCTGTGTGACATTGTAAGTCCCTATTATTTTATCTGAATTTAACTCTTTCACTTTATAGGCATTTTCCATTTTGACTTCAACAATGACATATGGTCCAGTAAAAAGCAAGAAGAACTTCTTGATTTTCTTATCCAATTTATTTGACAAGTTATGAGTTTTCACTAATACTTTATCTCCTATATTGAATGTTACTGCTTTGATTTTCTTGTCAAACTTTGCCTTTCTCTTTTGAGCTTTATTCAACAATTTATCCCTTACTAATGTCACACACTGAACATGATCAAACTCTCTTTCAGTAGGAAACTTTATTACCTTTTCTAAAAAGTGAGCATTAACCTTGCCTAACATAACTTCTGCGGGTACATGTTCTGTAACCCCATGTACTGAGTGGTTCAAACAGTTTTCTATAAATTCTAGTACATTAGGCCAATTCGTATGTTTGTTATGACAGTGAATACGAATCATTTTGTTAATCTCCTTATTTATTCTTTCAGTTGGGTTCGACTGAGGATGATACACTGATGTATGTAACGGCTTTATGTCAGAATTTTGCAATGTTGTATACCATAGGTCACTAGTGAATTGACTACCATGATCACTTAAAATTGCTTCTATTTCACCTACTTCAGGGATGTACCTATTGAAAATTTTTGTCAACAAAGTCCTAGTATTAGCACGCTTTATGGGATACATCTTAACATATTTTGAAAATACATCTATTAAGACAAAAATGTATTTGACTCCACCCGGACCAGTGGGTAATTCTCCTATCAAATCTACTGCTATGAGCTGTTTTGGTCTTTCAGGGACAATTGGTCTTAAACTCCCTATCTGCTTAACATTAACATGTTTGGCTTTTTGGCATAGCAAGCATTTTCGTAACTGTTGTTTGATTACTCTTTCCATTGCTGGAAATACACAAAATTCCTTTAAACAGAGATAGATTTTCCCACCCCCCAGGTGTCCATATTTAAGATGTGCTAAATTCTACTAGCTTTGACCTCAAACTTTCTGGCATACAAACCCTATACTGATCTTTACTTTTACTTTTTTGAAATAAAATATCATTATGAACTACAAAATTCTGCTTAATTTTTTCATCATCATCTGCATTTAATCTATCAATTACATTCAAGAGTTTTTCATCCAGTCTTTGTTCATCTGCAATGTTTTTTAACAACTTGTTTATCTCTCTATTTTCTACCCCTAGCTTCAGATTTGTTTTGAACGCATGAATAGTATTTATGTCTGTTTTGCTAACGAATTCACCATCAGTAACTCTAGATAATACATCAGCTGGGACATTTTTCTTTCCACTTACATATTCAATTTCTAGGTTATATTCTTGAAGGACTAGGCTCCATCTTAATAGCCTACCATGAGTTAGTCTACAAGTTTTCAAAAAAGACAAACTTCTATGATCAGATCTTACTATAACTTTGAAATGTCCTATGATGTATGATCTAAACTTCTTACAGGCAAAGACTACGGCTAATAACTCTTTCTCAGTGGTGGTATAACCCTTTTCTGCATTTACTAAAGCTCTGCTCGCAAAACAAACTACCTGCTCTTCTCCTTTCTCATTGAATTGATACAAAATTGCAGCTACATTTATGTCTGATGCATCTGTGTTGATATAAAAAGGTTGAAAAAGGTTGTTTTGGGCTCTTGTTACAGCAGGCCTGGAATGCACAGAGGTGGATCGGCTATATTTATCAGAAGTAAGCCTAATCTAGACTTAACCTGGAAGGCTGTGCCTCGTTTAACTAATTTGGCCATTATGAATGTTTTTGAAGTTAGTGCTTGTTTGCTGGACAATCCTAACATCTTACTAGTTTGCATTTACCGTATTCCTGATAAAACAAACTTTAAAACGTTTTTACATAAATTGAGTGAAATGTTACAAATTGTTAGCTCAATGAATTGTGATATCCTAATTGCCGGTGACTATAACATCGATTTGAGAGACAGTTACTGCCCATTTAAAACGGACTTCAGCAATTTGATTACCAGTTTTGGACTCAACCTCATGTTAACTGGAGAAATTACTCGGCCTAGCTCTGTCAACCTACTAGAGGGCTCCTGCATTGACAACTACTTGACAAATCTGCATCCTTCTCGCTGGTCTGCTGCGGTTATACCAACTACTGCGTCGGATCACTACATGGTGTCTTCTTCGCTGGACTTGGCTGTTGCTGCAGCATCTAATCAGCGTCATAAGGGGCCTACTAGGAGACTTTACCGGAGACATGTAAATAGCAACAATTCAAGTTTATTTAATAGCTACATTAGGACCTCTGACTGGTTCGATATTTACTCTGTATCTGATGTTAATGTTAAAATTTGTCTTTTTATTAATGTATTTTTAATGTATATAAATTGCTGTTTTCCATTTAAAATGGTTAAAAGTTCACTACATACTAATAGTTCTGCTGGTCATTGGTACACTCACGAGCTTAGGCTATTGAAAGAAAAATGTCTAGATCTATTTCATCTAAGCAAAACAACTGGTTTGGAGGTTCATAAAAATCATTACAGAAGCCACATGAGTGTGTACAACAATAAAGTAAAAGAAGCAAAGTTAGTTTATAATAACAATCGCATTCTTAGAGCCTGTAATAAACCCAAAGAGATGTGGAAAATTATAAAAAATAGTTTATCTATTAACGAGTTACCAGTTATGAAGGCTAACAACAACAATCTTGACGCAGAAGCCTTTAGTTCCTTCTTTGTTGATAGCATTAGTAACTTAGTTGATAATATTCCTAATAATGTAAATAGTATTGATGTATTTTTAGAAAATGTTCCTGTTGTTGATGTAAGATTTGATTTCTCTCAGGTGTCAGTTGAAAAAGTTTTTGATGCTATTAATAATTTAAGTAACAGTACCAGCCTAGACATATTTGGTGTTTCTTCTCAGATGCTTAAAATAAGTAGTGCTTATATCTGTGAAGTTTTGGCTCATATCTTTAATTCATGCATTTCCAGTAATACTTTTCCAGATAAGTTTAAAGTGTCAAAGGTTGTTCCAATCTTTAAGAAGGGGAACAGAAGCATTCCTGGGAATTACAGACCAGTAGCATTGGTTCCCACAGTGTCAAAGGTCCTTGAGAGATTACTTTCATGGCAAATCATCCATTTTTTAGAATCTAACAGTCTTTTGTCTGGTGTTCAGTTTGGCTTTCGAAAAGGCCGGTCAACCACAGATGCAGTGTTAATGTATATTCAAGATACTTTGGATGCGATGGAGTTGAAAAAGAGTGTTTGCTCCAAGTTCTTTGATCTCTCAAGGGCTTTTGACACTGTGTCACATCAATTGTTGTTTAGAAAACTAAGATTTTTAGGTTTTAGTGATAGCGCAGTTGCATTGATGGAATCATATCTATGTGGTAGAAGTCAGGCAGTGTTCTTTGACGGTGTTCTGTCGGATTTGGTGGAGACTCATCATGGCGTTCCGCAAGGGTCGATCTTAGGACCTTTGTTATTTATTATTTATGTCAATGATATGCCTTATAATTTACAGAATGATTGTGTTTCTTGTTATATGTATGCTGATGATGTGTGTCTAAATTTTAAAACTCATAAGGACTTGCAGAATGGAATCACCGTTGGCTCTGTTAATACAATGGTAGACTGGTGTAATGCTAACAAACTGTCTTTAAATTTAAATAAAACACAAGACCTGAAAATTTCTTATGCTAACACAGATTCTCATCAACAACCTGTTAAATTTTTAGGTATCTTAATTCAGAGCAACTTGAAGTGGGAATCACATATAGAATTTGTAGCTGTTAAAATATCCAAAGGTATGTTTATATTAAGAAAATTAAAAAATGTTGTTTCAATGGAAGTTCTGCTTACTGTTTACTATAGCTACATACACTGTCATCTTACCTATGGTACCATTCTTTGGGCTAATTGTGGTTATGTAAAATCTTTATTTGTGTTGCAGAAGAGAGCTATTAGATTAATTGCTGGTGTTCCACCGAAAACTCATTGTAAGCCCATTTTTAGTTGTTTATCTGTCATGCCTCTTAATTGTATATATATTTTTCACTGTCTTATGTATTGTAAAAAGAACTTAAACACTTTGTCTTCCCACTGTGATGTCCATAGTTATAAGACCAGAAACTGTGCTAAACTAAGAAATTATTACTGTACTTATAGTATTACTCAAAAAAGCTTTAAATATTCCTCGATTAAGTTCTTCAATCATCTACCATATTATATTCAAGAGTTACCATTAGATAAATTTAAAATAGCTGTTAAGAATTTGTTATTGAAATACTGTTTTTATGACTTAGATGAATATTTTGACAATTGTTTTGACCATTGAAATGTTTTATTAATTTACATATTGACGCAGCCTATACAGCATTGTATGATTTTTGTACATTGTTGTCTCGGAATAAAGATTGATTGATTTGATTTGATTTGATTTGATTCCAATTTGGATGTCGCAAAACTACTGATTCTACAAACTTATCTTTGATTTGTTGAAAAACACTTTTTTCCTTATCTCCCCAGACCCACTTACTTTTACTGCCTAGAATATGATTGAATTGAGCTGTCAAATATGAATAGTTATTTTGAAAAATCCTATAGTAGTTACATAGGCCTAAAAACCCTTGCAGTTTTTTCAAACAGTCTGGTTCTGGAAAATTCTGGATTTTACTGACTTTTTCAGGATCCATGCTTACCCCTTCTCTACTTAACACAAATCCCAAAAACTTTACTTCATCTTTAAGAAATTCAGTTTTCTTCAACTTGACAGTTGCGCCAAACCTTGCTAATCTACTTAGAACTTTGTCAATATGTACCAGATGTTCTTCAAAAGTTTCTGAGGTGATTAATATGTCATCTACATAGCAAGTCAAAAAATCAGAGAATTCAGATCCAAAAATACTATCCATTGCTTTGGTAAAAAGAGCTGTACTAACATTTAACCCAAAAGGTAACCTTTTATATTGATAGTTCTTACCCGCAAAAGTGAAAGCTACATATTTTCTGGATTCTTCATCAAGTAACACTTGATGAAAACCCATCGTCAAATCAAGAGCGGTAAAATACTTTACATTCATAAACTTCTGCAAAATTTCTTCTGTTGTTTCTGTGGATTGCCTATCAGGGGTAAGGAATGTATTCAGTTTTCTTGAATCGAGACAAGTTCGGATTGACAAGTCTTTTTTGACTACACATACTAATGGGTTTGAAAAACTGCTGTCCGAAACTTCAATTATATCCATTTGCTTTAATTTATTTAATTCATCTTCAACGGCTTTTCTTTTATGATAAGGTACTGGGTACGATTTACCTATGAATGGAGTCTCAACTTTTAGGTTCAACTTAGCTACATAACCTTTGATACAGCCGGGCCTATCTAAAAATACTTCCTTGTTCTTAATTTGTACTTCGCACAGCCTATCTAAGTTCTCACATTGTTGACCTATTTCTTGAATTTTCTGATCTATTTTTTGTTCAATAGAAAAATCTACCTCGTCCCTATCTGTTACTTTTACTTCACTTTCATAAGAAATTAGTGACTTTACCTCATTGATTTGATTTTCATATTCATTTTCAGAATTATAGGCTAGTTGACTTAAAAAATTGACTCTAACAATATTTATGCTACCTATGTTCTGATTCTCATTTTGTTCTTTTAGACTGATTCTATGATACCTACTTTTATATACCATGTTTACTTAAATAATTGAATTGAATTGAATTGAATTGAATTGAATTGTTTTATTGTGGAAGTCAATCACAGCATTGTGTTTTGCCAAAAATCACAACCTATCAGAAAATTTACTTGTACTCCTTTCACTACTAAGCAGTCTACTGGCAATACTAGATCTTTAAATTGTACGTCGATTTGTACTTGCTTTTCAACTTTCCTACTTCTAGCCCCAGTTATGCCTACTATCGACGTATTTGCTACTCGCAGTTCAGGTATTTCATAATCAACACTCTTTTTGACTTTTAAATAGAATTCTTCTGACAAGATAGTTGCCTGTGATCCAGTATCAACTATCCCGCCACTTGTCAATGATCCTATCTTAACTTCCACTTCCGGTAAAAACTGATTTGACTGTTCTCTAGGCCCTACATTAAAATTACTTTCATTTAGCAACTCTTCACTTAAATCATCTTCACAAAATATATTGTCAGTTTGCTTATGGCCTATCATACTTCTGAGTTCATTAGTTTTACTGTTAATCAGTTTGTTAATTTCTCTTTCAATTACTTTGAAACCCTCTATGTTTAAATGAATAAGATCATCCCTTCTATTTCCCTTGATATAAATAGTCTTTTCATAGTAATTTATTTTACATCCAGTTCTATCACTCTTATCTATGAAACAGCCACTTACATCTAAAATCTTAACTTTTGCCCTTCGATTCATATTTTTTATAGAGTTATTCACTTCGTCTAGTTTCTTAAGGTGGTCAGGATCGGTTAAGGCTAACTTAGGTATAGGTGGTAGAGTACAAACTATCATTTCCTCACTATTCTCCTCTAGTTCATCTACAAGCTCATTTAGGTCATTACTTATTTCTTCTACCCCCCTACCTCTTAAAAGATCATTGGTACCAATCATTATTATTACTTTCTTACCTAATGATTCTTTATTTTCTTGTACTAAACCTTTCAAATCCGCTATAGTTTGCCCACCTACACATAGCCCTACACACCAGCGTCCACATACTGATTTAGCCTCTACCTTCAAAATTTGTTTATAAAATCGAACCATCTGGGAATCCCCCAGCAACTCATAACCCCCCAACTTTCTTAATACATTTATTTCTTCCCGGCTATTTTCAGCATGTGGAACTGATTGTCAATTTTGGTTACCCCGGTGGTAACGGTTGTTGTTACCCCGGTAGTAACCTCTTCCTCTATGACCCCCTCTTTGAAACTGGTTACCCCCCTGATTTTCTCTTTCCCTACTTTCTGGTTCCCTATCTCTCTGATTGTCACTTTGCTCACTCTGTTCTACTACTTCTGCGACTTGCGCTTTTACTTTTACTTCCCTATCATTATTCTGGTTTGACTTGAAATTTTCCCTCTTATATGGCTGATCATCATACTTCTGGTATTGCTCCCTATTTCCTTTATTATACAAACCCCTATTAGTGTTATTTGGTAAACTTTCCCTTTCCCTGACCAAACCTATATTCCTGCACATCGCTTCCATTTCTTGTTCATTTTTTATTTCTTTGACTGTCATTACACTTTGAATCGACGCGCCTAGGCTTTCGGGAACATGTTTACAAATGTAGTTTAGGAACATTTCGATCGTCATTGGTTTGTCTAACATTTTATTTATGTCATAATACTTGAGAACGTAGGTCGCAAAATCTAGCCTACTGTTGTTAAACTCACCTTGACCCATTAACTCGTGTTCGAATTGTCTTTGTCTAATCACCCCCCAATACTTTTTCTTAAATTCCCTCTTGAAATTTTCAAAAGTGTTTAGTTTGTCAAGATTTTGTCGCGCCCAGTTCTCTGGTTCTCCTCTGAGATACTTAATAATATTCAACAATTGGACTTCCCAATTGTCTCCTGACACTTCAACAAATTTATCAACATATTTCAAAAAAGTCATGGGATGAATCCCCGATTGTTCATTCTCAAATTTCACTAAAAACAATTCTGCGTTAGCACTGATGGTGCTCAAGGACTTTACTTCAAAATTACCTAGGCCTATGCTAGTGATTTTACTTTCTATCTTTTTACTTAGCTTCTTTATTTCCTCATCTATATTAGGCCTATCTTTTTCAAGTGATTCAATCCTATTGTTAACTACAATAGCCTCACTCTCATACCTATCCTCAAAATTCTTTTGTTTATTTATGCACCTATCAATCAGTCTCATATTCTTATCTACTCCTTCCCTACTTGTACTTGCTACTACTTTCAAATCACTTTCAACATTGTCTACTGCTACCTTCAACTCTGCTATGTTATCCCTATTCTTCTTACTTTCATTACTCACAACACTACACTTATCATTAATCAACTTAACACACAAGTCATGTTTGGTTTGAACCTCTAATTCTAAGTGCTCAACTCTTTCACAAACTTCACTTAACTTAACTTCAACAATCTCAGTTCGCGATTTCATTTCTTCACTTACCTTGTCGAACTTGTTGCTTAAGTCATCGATTCTTTGTGTTGTTTGTGTCATTTGTGTCTTAATGTGATCATTACTCTGTGCTATCTGTGTCATTTGTGTCATCATGGTTTGCAACATTACCATGATGTTGGGGTCAGTGTCGTTTGTGTGTGATTGTAGTGATTGGTCTGTTGTTGTGGTCACAGGCCTGCTCGATTGACTTGGCCCTATTAAAGAGTCGGGTGTTGACTGATTTGCCAGAAGCAAAAAGTTGGGTACTGATCGATTCGGATCTAACAAAGAGTTGGGTGTTTCTGGCCTACTAGCGTTAGTGTCATTGTCGCTCTGTGCTGGTGATAATTGAAAACCTTTAAAATCCGACATATTGTCTAGACTATTCTCAGCGACACCTCCTCTTTCGTTCACCTCCTCTGTGTTCATTTTTGTTGATTGATTTAGGTCTAGGCCTATCTTACACAATTTTATTGATTATGCAGCCCCACGTTGCTGGTCGCCAATTGTAACGTTTTGTTTTATCTTACTTTATTTTACTTTAATTTGACTGACTCTACTTTACTTGCTTTGACTGTAAGGTCTATGCCTTTTAGTAAAAAATAAAAATAAAGTACTCTTATTAAATGATCACATGTAAGTTAATTGGGCTTGGGCTCTTTAATATCTCAGGGTCGTTTTATGGGTGCGTGGTGGAGCTACATATCAATAAAAAGGCAAATTGATGTTAACATTGGTTTATTAAAAGTTACTTCATTTTACAAAAAAAAAAAGTTTCGGACAAATTATGATTGAATTTATGATTAATAATCAAGCCTAACTTATATTATTTCAGGGATAGGAACAAAGAGGCTATCCTACACCTAACTTATATTACAGGGTAGGGTGACACAGAGGCTATTGAATTTATAGTTTCTTTTGTGTAATAAATGTTTTTAAGTCTCGTATTAAACTTCCTTGTTGTAGAAAAGCAGATTATTATTTCAAAGGGCGTAATTTAATCCCTACTCATTGACTTGCAGCATGTGGTGCAATTTCCTAGTGTACTTACAATTCTCTTATAATTCACTTATTTAATTGAACTTTATTACTGTTTCACTTTTACTATTTGAAATTATAAACATATTTTTAGTACTTCACAATCAATCACTTTTAAAAGATTAATATTAATTAAATTTCATGATAATAAATCGGAGAGCAAAGTCGCAACGCGACCGCTCTGAGCCAAGTCTGGGAAGAAAGGAGACCGATCGAGGCGTCCCCTCTCATGATTTCACGTAATGGCCATCTCCGTCCCTTCCAAAACTCAGAATTTTGGTTTAATTTAATTTTCTATTTTATTTTGCTATTGGCTGAGAGCTAACCACGTGACATGGAAAAATCGTCATAGAGGTCAAAATTCATCTTTGCACCTAATCAAAACTCTATGTTTTACATATTTTTCGTCTTCCCTGTACTTTTTTTTTTTACTGAAAGATAGCCCCAGATACCTCAGCCATCTTGTATCTAGATATTGATTTTGTTTTGACATTTCAGGTTATGTTTATTACAATTATTATTATTATTGATTTTGATGTTAAAAACTGTTTATTATTTATTAAAAAGTGATTCTAAAACCTTTTTATTCTTGAGAAATTTCGATTTTATTGGTTATTTATTGAGTTATGACGTATTTCATGATCGGTTATTGTCCATTGTGCAATGGTGACTTATTATTAATTTCGAAGTTATTACCGGCGTTTAAGTGAGTTGATTTATCGTTTAATTAAATATATATTTGTATTTACCCCTATTTTCCTTTAGATTTATTGTTTTTATGAGAATCTCAGATCATAATATGCCATCGTACTAGGCTTAGGCCAGACTGTCTAGGCTAGTTACTTAAAATTAGTAGGCCTATAGCCTAACTAATTCTTTTCCTTTTTCAATTACATAGCCTAAACAAATCCTTTGTAACTCTGGGTGTTATCATCATAAGACCCGTTACATTCTCCGCACTCCGCACTGCCCCAACTACCTCTTGGATGGCGTCAATGGTCGAGTGACCAGAACGAAAACCATGCTGCTGCGGGGACAAATCACCCGCAGAGACGATAGCCCCGGTCAGTCTGACACAAATTAACTTCTCCATCACTTTGCCAACAGTGTCAAGCATACACAGTGGGCGGTAAGAGGAGGGGGTTCCCGGTGCACTCTTCGCCTTGGGGATCAGGACAAGGCGAGCCACCTTCCACGCCGTCGGGAAAACGCCGTCCGCCAAACAGGAGTTGAACATATCCAACATAAGCTTTGGATTGTACTCAACGACGAGCTTGAGGATTTCCGCAGGAATGCCATCAGGACCGGGTGCTCTTCGATTCCTGAGGGATCGGACAGCGGAGGTAAGTTCCTCTTCCCGAAAGGGTGGGAACGTGCCAAGATTCCTAAATTCTCTAGTTGGTCGCACTAGGTGCTTTGGAAACAACGAGTCAACGACAGCAGCCATGGCAGTAGGATCCATGACCACAGGTGGTGAACGAGTCCCTAGCTTTTGGGTTACTATCTTGTAACCCGTCCCCCAGGGGTTGTTGTCGACGTCCTGACACAGTTGCTTCCAGCACCTGACCTTACTCCGGTTGATTGCACCACAAAGATCTCGCCTGGCAGCCTTGTGCTCTGCCGATCTGGCATTGGCTTCAGGCCGGTTTCTGGCACGCTGCGCTGCTCGTCGGAGGCTAAGGCATCTTCGCCGGAGTTCCGCAATCTCGGGTGTCCACCAGTAAACTGGCTTCTTCCCACGACGGGCAGAAATCCTGGGCATGGAACAGTCACACGCCAATGAAATGAGTCGCATTGTCGACGTGGCACGAAATTCGGCACTTCCGATGTCCCCAACAGTTTGATCCCCGATACATCCCCGAAAGGTGTCTCGGCAAAGACGACCGAGGTTCCAACGTCGAGGCGGGTTGGCCGAGTTGGCATATGGACGCCTACGCTCGGGAAGCACCCCGAAGACAATTGCCTGGTGATCACTTGCAGAGTAGTCCTCGGAGACACGCCAGTCAGAAATCCGATTGGCTAGGCCTTCAGATGCCAGTGAGATGTCAGGGATGGTCTCTCCATATCCAGGGCGACGGAAAGTGGAGACATTGCCCACATTCAGAACATGAAGACCCAGCCTGGCTGCCATCTCTAAAACATATCGTCCCCTTGTGTTTGTTTGGGGTGAACCCCATTCCACCGCCCTAGCGTTGAAATCTCCGCAAACAATCACCCCACCATCGACGTTCAGGATCCCGTCCTCTAGAGAGTCGACCATCTGGCGGTACTCTGCTATGGGCTGGTTAGGTGTAAGGTAGCAGGAGAAGAAAGTTAAACCTCTGCTTCGCACCCACACGAAACCGTTTCCCGCACCGGAATCTAAGATAGGTACCTTCCCGGGGTCAAGGACCCAGATGGCCGCCGTCCCAGAAACATCAGGAAACCACTGAGGAGAGCGTCGGTTCTGATATTGCTCACTCAGCAGCAAAATATCGGCGCCTTGCTCGGTTGCGAATTGGTACAGCAGACCGTCAGCTGTCCTGCTCCTTTGCATATTAAGCTGAAGGGCACTTATCATTTCTGGGTGGATTGGCGGATCTTGTGCAGTGCTTGCTTATAAGCAGCACAACGGCTTAATCCCGCAGCGTGCTTTATGGCATCGTTCTTCAAGCCGGCCTCTGTGCACAGGACGCAAGATTCAGCGGAACTGCATACATTGGCCCTGTGATTTTGGCCGCCGTACTTGTAGCACACATTGCTTCTGTCGGGACCTTTGCAGCGATTAGCTATGTGGTTAAACCCCAGGCATTTATAACACCTTGGGGCTACGAGCTTCTCGCGGACCCGGCATCTCACCCATCCGACCTTTATGAGCCCTTCAGCTAGGAGTTTTCTCCCATCTCTAGCTCCCAACGTCAATATCGCCATCTTCTGCCCTCGAGAGTTGGCCTTTGAGACAAAGATCTTCATCTCACTGGGTTCCCCGAGAACAGACTTAACTGCAGCGGAGACCTCTTCCTCAGTCGTGAGTTCGTCGAGATCCCTCACTTCCAATGTCGACTTAGGCTCAAGAATTCGCACCGAGGCGTTTGCACCAAGGATGGATTGCAAATCGGCCCCAAATTCTGCCTTCGTCCCGGAGGAATCCCCAAGCTCTACGAGGAGATCACCAGCTCTAGTTTTTCTGAGCGATTTGATAACAGCTCCCTTCTCTTCGGGCTTCACCTTTTGACGTATCTCACCAAGCACGTCAGCGTATGTCTTTCCGCTTGTCGGCTTGATTAGAAGAGCGTCAGGGCGTTGTTTAGAGGCTCTCTTTTTCTTGGGCTTCTTTGTCGTTTCGTCACCAGGCTGGACAACAGACTGCTGAGGAGGGTTCTTCTGCTTGCCCTTCCGTTTCGCAACCGTCACCCACTCTCCTGGTTTGTTTCCGTCGACCTTCTTTTTCTTCTCGGTCACAGGCTCAGCTGGGCTTGAGGCGGCTCGCTTAGAGCTGGCTGCAGTTGAGGACTGAGACGTCTGTTGTCGTGGCGAGATCTGCGTTGACGAAGAGACGAGGGTCTTTTCACACGACTTCCAAGACTTGCGGAGATGAAGGATGTGGTTAAGATAGGACTCCAGCTTGGTAATCCCAGTCTTAACGTCTTGGTTCACATTCCTCTGTCTGCGTGTCGCTGACTTCATCTGACTGAGAGTGTCAAAACACTTTGTCAGGAGGTCCTCCTCTTCCTGCATGGCCAGTGCGATAACGGCCTCGTATGGCGAGGTCGTTTTCTCACTTCCCTGCTCTGGCAGAGTTTCCGAGAGCGGCGATGGATCGGAACTCGGAGTGAAAGGACGGGCGCGAACAGGGGAGCGACTCAAACGTGAGCTCCTCCTGAATGGGTCGAAATCCACTTCAGGTGTCGTTTCTGCCTCTTTTTTTGGGTTAGGGAACCCGAAGTTTTTTCTTGCACAATTGGAACGTTTTCTTTTTGCTTGTCTGCCATGTTTTCAAATGTTTCCCCCCCTATGCTGTGCCCTCGTGAGAATGTCACCCTGGTTCACCTCATGCACGGCTGTACTCCATGTCCAGCGCCCCCCGAAACCCAGAACGCTCCAGAAAAGGCAGTGGCCTCGGCAGAGCCCCCCCAAAACCGCAGCAGGGCCCTATCCGGTCGCTATCCGGCACTACTACGGCCAAAGAGATTTTCGCCGGATGATAGGGCAGCCAGGTCATTGCCGGCTAAGCTGACCCGGGCCCCTGTACTATCCGGCAGCCTGGGATGTGCAAGAAAGACCCAGTTTTTAAGCTGTACCCTTTACCTGAACGGACGTCCAACGCATCGGGGGACCGCAGGACACGGAGCCATACACAACAATAGACCAGGGTGATTTGGAAAAATAAAATTGGTTTATTGATTTTAAGCGGGAAATGTTGGTTTGCAGAGGAGACGCTAAAAGAATTGGTGCGCTCCCCCCCCTTTTAGTCGACTCTTACGACGAGCAGGGGATACTGCGGTCTATTCTAAAGCCGGAGCCGCACAGCGAAATTATTATGTAGTAGACTTTGACTATTTTCAAGTAACAAACATAGCCTATGTTTCTGTAAATAAAAATTATCTCCCATGTTATCCTTATGGAGAAATACGAAACTTTAAAGGGCCCTAGGGCCTCACTCTCTAATTATTTCCCTAAAAAGAAAGTTTCCTGCACAACTTCACGTTAAGCTCTTTAAAATGACACCAAAACATGTCAATCGGTTCAGTAGTTTCAAAGGAGTAATTGTCACAAAAAAACCTGCTTGCATATTAAATAAGTACTAGTGTACATGTTGCTCGAAATCGAGCAATTGCAAAGAAGTACTGGAGTTATTTATAAACAAATGACTTGTTTAAAAAACTAATAACAGTCATAATTTCCGATGATTTAAAAAGAGTCGACTAAAAGATAATTAACTAATAGAAATACTCACAATTTACATAACAGTCCTATTCCATTTTAAAGGGTTAATTTTTAACTGTCAAACTGCCCACAGACGGGAAAAGGTAAGCTTGCAATTTAAGTCAACGTAAAAAGGCTGTCAGCTTTTATAATGTACCGTACCTAAGTTATTTAGCCAATTTGTAGACAATAAGGTGTACGCTACTTTAAACTCTACAGAACAGAGTTAGGGAAAAACTGGCAGAACTCTGAAATGGTGTTATTTATCATAGGCTTACTCATATGATAAATCCTTAAAATAAAAATTCAATAATTAATAACTTATATCATTAAACACAAACCAACATCCAAAACTATACAAATTTTTAATACAACATAGATAATTTACACATTGCCTGTTTACAATTAACATATGTTCTTCTTATCACTTTTAATTTTTGCTTCACAATGGGAAAAATCTGTTTCATAATCATTGAAATTGATTTATAATAAATAATCTATCATAAAGTTTAAGATTAAATAAACCCAAGGCCCTACCACATAGTTGTTTTTTTTAATTTTTTTTATCAGCTGTCTGAAATTGTAAAATAGGCATTTGACAGTTCTGGTTGTGTTTACATTTAAATGTCAAAGCAAATGTTAAAATTGTGAATTTTCTCATGCTTCCATGGAGACCAAATTATTAATATTTAATTTCTAACAACAGCTGGAGTTTCAAAACAATGTTTGTTTTCCATGTTAATCTTATGGAGAAATACGAAACTTTAAATGGCCCCAGGGCCTCACTCGCTAATTATTTACCTAAAAAGAAAGTTTCCTGCACAACTTCACGTTATGCTCTTTCCAATGACACCAAAAACATGTCAATCGGTTCAGTAGTTTCGGAGGAGTAATTGTCACAAAAATCCTGCTTGCGTATTAATTAAGTACTAGTGTCCCTGTTGCTCGAATTTGAGCAATTGCTAAGTATTACAGGCGTTATTTTAAAACTAATAACAGTCATAATTTCTTATGACTTTAAAAGATTCGATTCAAAGATTATGGAAATACTCAAGATGTTCATAACAGATCGATATCATCACAATTTCTTGTAAATATCTTATCATTTTTCAAAAGCTGATGATCATGTTTTTTGTGTTTTCTACAAATAGCCTTAGTCATAGCCGCATTCGGTGGTCCATAATAACAATGATAAACTCTAAAAGAAAACATTATTTCTATTTTATTCTCCTTGGTGGTGTTCTATGACCTTCCTATCTTTCCATAGTTTGCAAATCGGCTCTTTCAATGATTACTTAGAAATGCAGCACAGTGTTCTTAAGAAATTGAGTTTTGTTTTTAGTATATCAAATTATACAGGCTCTATACAGGCTCTCTCGCCTTTTTCCATTGTAATTTTTACGCCAAATTCAAATACCGTATTAAATATTTCATTTCAATCAATTAAGTGAATGTTGTAGCAAACTATTAAATTAGCAAACTTATTGAATGTTTACAATTAACATATGTTCTTCTTCTCACTTTTAATTTCTGACAACAGCTGGAGTTTCATAACAATGTTTGTTTCCCATGTTAATCTTATGGAGAAATACAAAACTTTAAAGGGCCCCAGGGCCTCACTCTCTAATTATTTACCTAAAAAGAAAATTTTCTGCACAAATTCACGTTACACTCTTTTCAATGACACCAAAAACATGTCAATCGGTTCAGTAGTTTCGGAGGAGTAATTGTCACAAAAAACCTGCTTGCGTATTAAATAAGTATAGATTAAATAAGTATATAGATTTATTGTTTTCAAAAAAATATTTATGTATCTGTTTATTGTTATTTCATTGTTATTTATATTGTTTATTGTTCTCACAAAAATATTTATCATGTTTATTGTTATTTCATTGTTATTTATATTATTTATTGTTTTCTACGTTAGTCCATGTGCCATTTGTTGTATACATATCTTCGTTATTCATTCAACTATGCTTATCGTTACTCAGTTCTTTCTTTGTCCAAGTTTTTCACATGTATACTTTACTCTTATTATTGTTATATTTTACATTCCTTTCATTGTTATTATTATGGGTTATCTAGTCATAATGAGCAATTTTAAACTCAATCAAACTGTAAAATTGGTGTAAATCCGTTGGCAAATAAATAAATAAATGATAGTTTTGTAGATTTTAAGTTTAGTGTGATTAGACAATAATCTTGATGATATTAATTTGTTTAGAGCATACATACTTCTACTGGCTAGGTTTATTATATTCTTTATTTCTATGTGTTCCTCACTTTGTAAGCTGACAATAACTCCTAAATATTTAAAAGACTCAACTTGTTCATACTGTTGTTCTATCATGTTCTACTCGTTCTCTGCTCCCCTTCCAAATCTGACAAGTTTTGTTTTGTTGTAATTTATTTTCAGGCCCACTGCTCTTGTTTCTCTTTTAAGGTTTTCAAACATTTCCTGGAGTTCTTCTCTGGTCTCTGCAAGCAGTACTACATCATCTGCAAAGGCGAGCACGCTTATCTTCCTTCCAATTCTTATGCCATATTCTGTATTCTTAAGCTCTTTAAGTGCTCCCTCAAGAGCTATATTGAAGAGTGTAGGTGAAATAATATCTCCCTGCCTAACTCCTGTTTTTATGTCAAAGGATGTTGAGTAGTCATTTTCTATTTTAACCTTGCTCTTAGAGCCATTAACACTTAAAGTAGCCAATTTTATTAGTTTATTTGGGATTCCAAAACTTTCCATTCTATACAAAATTTTTTCCCTATGAATGCTATCATACGCTTTGCTAAAATCGATAAATAGGCCATAGAAAGATTTACCAAAGTCCCAATATTTAGCTATTGCTTCCTTAAGAATGTATATTTGATCTGTTGTGGACCTGCCCCTTTGAAAACCAGCTTGGTGCTCTTCAATTATTTCCTCTGTGTATTCCTCAAGTCTCTTCTGGAGTATCTTGGACATTACCTTATAGGAAGTACTTAGTAATGATATTCCTCGGTAGTTGTTTGGGTCCCATTTGTGACGGTGCAATTTCGTCCTGGGACAAAATTGTACTGTCGGTCTCGGATAGCTAATCTAATTGAGTATGTCCAGGGTTATTAGTAATAAAATAGTATTTGGTTTTAAAATATGGGCTCAGATATAGTCGTTAAAGCATCAGCTTCCAGTAAATGACACATTCATCACTGCCCGGGTTAAGCCTTAATTTAAACAAATTAGTTAATTTAGAATAATTGGCGTTAATTCTGTGAGTGAAACACTGGTCGTAACTAACTAAAATCGTTAACTTCGAAAATAAAACAAATCTCTACTTAATGGATATACCGTGATTCACTTTTAGAATAAAAACCAACGCTGCTTACAATAAACCGAATCGATTGTCGCGGGTCCACGAGCTAATTCGCCCTGGCCTAACACCTAATATTCGACGATGCCAGAGTTATTTCACCACTGGCTAATTTGAGGAGCTTTTTAGCTTTTTTGAGTAAATTTGAGGAGAAAGTAAAAAGACAGGTATTTAACCCATTTGCATCGGCTTATTTATTTACCAAAATTACCAGTAGGTAAGCTGAAACAGTAAAAAAAATTAAAAAATATTAAACTATTTTTTTATGATGTTTTAATAGCTGAAAATAATAATAAAATGTATATTTGTACATATTTTTGTATTTTATATGTATATTTATATGTATTTAGGATAATATTATACTATTTTTTATACTTCTCAAAAAAATAAGTGCATACCTGCCTGTATTTCATAATTATCAAATCATTCAAGGAATGTAATATTTTGCTGAACAAATTTAAATATTTATATATACATATAATTAAATATTTGTATATACATATATATATATATACACACACACAATTTTTGTAAAGATCAACTTTTTGTTTGTCAAAGTTTAGATACATAAATTATTGCATAATTTTCAATAAAAATACCCACAGAATTGTTTAAAATTATAAACACAGTATAAAAGGTAATTGGAAGTACATAGAGACTAAAGCTGTAAGCGAGATGGCGTCAGTATGGCACAGAGTGCGGCACGGCACGGCGCTGTCGTGGTTGCAGCGTCGCGTCACCCATGCCTCGCGTTACCATACTATAGCCCTCACTTACTAAATAACACTTATTGCATGGTTTGATTGAAATTTTGTTGTAAATACCCATAAATTTAAGTTCAGTTCCATTCATTTCAGGAAAATAAAAGAGTAAACTAAAATCATGTGTTTTATTTTTACATTTTAGGGTAGGTCAATTATTATGAAACAATGAATACAAACTGTTCAAACTATCATTTTCAAAATGTGTGGAATGCTTTGAAATTATAAATGTCCACATCTCAGGGTAAAACACGAAGAAACATTGTTCAAACTAGTAGTTTCGAAGGGTGTGATAAGCTTTGAAGTGATCAATACACAAAGGTACATGACAAGTGTCACATTCATAAGTGGTTTAACGTCTGATACCATGAATATAGCACACTTTGCATCGTTTGGCAGTCTTTGAACCTTTTTTCTCAGATGGTTGGAGCTTTTGAGGAAAGTGTCTTCCTTGTAGGCGCTGAGGGGGTGGGTTTGGAGGCGTATGTCTTTCAGGTAACGCAACTGCACACTCATTTATAATTTCTTCGACTAATGCTTGCCGGAAAGTGGCAAATGATCGATTTGCCTTGTTACCGTTGAGGAGTTTGTGCACTATGAATGAATTCAGCACACACATATCAATTATGTAAAAAGCGATCTTCTTGTATGATTTTGCATACCTCCTCAATATGTTATTTTGGCTCAATATTTGATCCCCGCGGTCAACCCCACCCATACTGTAGTTATAAGCCTGAATAGCTAGAGGTTTTATTTTGCTATTTCCGGTTTTCCAGCACCTTTTATTAGTTTCGTAGTAGTCGAATTTGTGCATAGTAGTAATCATGCACACGTCCTTCCTGTCAAGCCACCTTATAACCAAAATGTTTTGGAATGATCTGGCACTTGATTCGCCGACTTCCAATTTACATTTTCTCAAGTCTTTAGGCATTTTCGCACGGTCACATTGAACTGTGCCACAGGTGTTTCTACCAAGATTGAAGAGCTTGTGGATTAGTATCGGTGATGTATACCAATTGTCGATATAAAGGTTGTATCCTTTATGTAGGACGTCACATCGTTCACACATTTGTAGTACGACTTTCTGGCTGGCCGGGAGGTCTCCAATTTTGTCCTTACCAACATAAATATCAAAACTGCAAATATATGCATTTGTTGAGTCGCATAGTTTATAGAACTTGATCCCAAACCGGGCTCGTTTTTTTTGGGTTGTACTGTATATACAAAAGTCTACCGCGACACTTGACAAGAGACTCGTCAATAGAAATTTCTTGGTTAGGAATGTAATTACGGTGGAATTTACTTTCCACTAGATCAAACAGGGGCCTTATTTTGTGAAGACGGTCAGTCCGGTCGATATTGTCGTTGTTACAAAAATGCAAGTATTTACTTATGGCTAAGAACCGATCACGGGGCATTACATTTCCGAAAATAGGTGTATGGATCACTGGTGATCGACTCCAGTAACTTTGAATGGTCGGCTTGTCGACAAGTCCCATAAGAATACATAGTGCTATGTACACTCGGACTTCATTTGGTGTAACAGGGAGGAAACCTATAGCACCTTTTTCGATTGCGTAGGCGTTAGTCTCATTCGTCATAAGTGAAACTACTTCATCGTCAAAAAATGACGAGAAAACCTTGTACCTGTCTCCAGCTCTTATGCCTAAATTTTGGTTTAGGCTAGGACGTCCAGTCAAATCATGAATGATTGGTGTAAAATCTTCGTTACTTAGAGGTTCGTCCCAAATCCATGTAGATTTTTTGTGATATAGTCTAGAATAGTCATCAGTAAGCGCATCGTTTTGTTCAATATCCAACATGTCAAGATCAGCATTGTCAATAATTTGGTTTCGCACTTCATTTAGGCCTACATTATTTACAGGATGGCTCAAAATATTGTCATTTACAACTATCATGTTAGCTTGGCTTTCATTTAGGGTTATGTCAAAATCATTTCACTATCACGTACACACTCACGATAACTTGCCATTGTTTGTTAAATACAAAACTGCCGATCACAACATTACTAGTCACATAACTACTAAAGCGAAACTGACACTATGTCCACAAAGATCGATCAATAAGGCGGGAACATTATAGCGGGAATATTATGGCGGGAACGTTATGGCGGGAACATTATGGCGGGAACATTTTGCGGGAAGATTGTGGTGGAAACAAAAACAACACAAAATTAGCGGGAAAATATTAGTAAACAGGTGGTTGACGCTCGGGAAGACGGCTGGCGGCTGCAGGCGTTCTCGAGCCTCTGACGTACCAGTACGTCAGCCGTGATACTGGGCATTGCTGACTTGACGTACTGGTACGTCATCCGATGCAAATGGGTTAACTGATACTGTAAGCTATTTCTTTGCCAACCTAATAAACGGTATCAGCAATCTGACACATACTTTCTCCCATTAGCTTGTCAACAACCATTATCATGGGTAAGCAATGAGAGTAACTATGATATTTAAAAGGTAAAATCATAAAATTGGATTAACTTATGCATTTACAACCGGTTTTAATGACTGGATAAATGCCTTTTAAAGAGTTTTAGATGTTGAAAACAGAAGTGTACATTATATTGGATCAAATGGAAACAAAACTAAAGTATTGTACACAATTTTATGAAAAGTAAAGGTGTTGATGACAAAAGAAGGTGTCTGAGTGTATGGCAACACTTTTATAGTAGTATTGTAAGTTGGTGTGGGGTGAAGGGGTGGGAGGGCGCTACATTTTTGGTGACTAGTTGGCTCTAGCAAGTAAATCCGCCCCTGATCACGAGTCTCCCGGGTGTAACCAAACCGCTTTGATTATCTTTCAATGTTTATCTTAATTTTTCTAGAACCTGCCTTCCCAATTAATTTAGCCGATGTCGGTTAAAAGATAGTGATACGATGATTGCCATAGCCACTTGCCTATGTTGTTCATTTATCTCTGATGTCTGTTACTACACACAATGATGTCACCCCAATCCGCCCATACCCAGCTAAAGCCTCCAGACGCTTTTGAAGGCAACAAAAATATGCAAAACTAGCAGAGTACCCGTCCTTCGTACGGGGTTGGAATATAAGTATAAAATGCTTATTGCAGTTATACTCAAGCTTTGCTTTGAAAACATATGTTTTATTACATTTTATTTCTAACATGTGTTCAAATTATTCTTTTGTTTACTTGTTGAATTGTTTATGTTTACTTACAGATTGTGATTTAATAAAAACTTACTTTATATTTTCTTATACAAAATGTGAACTTTTATTAGTAAAATTAGTGGAATCAACAATGGCG
Organism: Macrosteles quadrilineatus; assembly: GCF_028750875.1. Classification (NCBI taxonomy): domain Eukaryota; kingdom Metazoa; phylum Arthropoda; class Insecta; order Hemiptera; family Cicadellidae; genus Macrosteles; species Macrosteles quadrilineatus. The sequence continues at coordinate 90,576,063 of NW_026542594.1, read as the reverse complement.
ACGAGTAAAATGGTAAGTAGAAAAGAATTGGATTTGTATCTCAAGAAAAGGAAATTGCTAGAACTACGCTTGAACAAACTCAAGGATGATTTACATACATGTGAACATTCTCAAGATACATGCACTTACTATACCGATAAGCTTTCAGCAATATGGATTGACCTCGAAGCTACACAGTCAAATATTGAACTTCACACGAATTCAGTAGAAAGTGAATTAGAAATTCGATGGCAGTTAGAAGAAATACATAGAGATACGAACATTTCTTGAAGCAGAAAAGAAAAAGTACAATACACAAACTGCAATGTCTGCCTCTACAATATCTCAACATGTATCTAATATTCCTTTCCAGCCATATACACAAGAGGAAAGTTTTCAAAACTTCACTCGGCGCTTTGAAAACTACACAAAATTACAGGGAAACTTAAGTCCAAAGGTCAAAGTGGATTTATTTTTACAATCAATCACCCCACAAATACACGAACAGCTCTACGATCTTTGCATACCAGATGATCCACATAACAAGCCATATGAGGAATTGATTCATCTGTTGATGGCACAACTAGAACCAAAACCCAGTATTTGGGCTCGTCAGCACAAATTCACAACACGTACTCAACTCTGTAATGAATCTGTACAAGCTTACGCAAATGCTCTTCGAAAGCTCAGTGTCGAATGCCAGTTTACTTGTACACATTGTAATGAATCCGTATCTGAAATTCTACTTCGAATGCAGTTTGTCAGGGGACTAAGAGACTCTGATATACGTCTTCATCTTCTTCAAGATAAACTATTGCAACCGTTTAAAGAAGTAGTCGAGAAGGCAGCTACATTGGAACTAGCGAAAAGTGAGAGCAGAATAGTTAAGACAAATGAAAATCGAGAGGAAGTACACCAAGTATCGAGCAAGAACAAACACCTGGATAGTAAGTCAAGTAAATCTAATCATATACAACTCTCTGATTATCAATCTCGTTTTGAGAAACTGAAGAACAAGTGCTATAGATGTGGTGATGATTCACATAGAGCTCATCAATGTAAGTTCAAAAATGCAGAATGCAACTCGTGTAAACGTTTTGGTCACTTAGCAAGAGTGTGCTTAAGGAAACCAAACAAGGAAGTAAAACAATCAGATGAAACCGTAGAAAATACAAGTGATGACACTCATGAAATTTACCAACTTCATTCAAAATCAAATGACAAGTTTATGCTCGAGGTAAAAGTGGAAGGACGACTCATGACAATGGAATTAGATACAGGAGCGGCTCTCAGCATTGTATCATATGATACATTTAAACTTTTAAATTCTCCAAAAAGGATTTTCAAAACAAATGTTCAACTCAGGACATACACTGGAGAAATAATCAATCCAAGAGGAGTTGTTTTTGTAGATGTTCAGTACAAAGATCAAAGTTTTGTTGGAAAACTGTACATTGTAAACAAGTGTGTAGACTCTATATTCGGAGGAGAATGGATAAGAGAGATTCAGCTTGATGCAGCTGACATACATTCAATTAATTCAAGTGAAAACGAAAACATCCAAGAACTAGATGATTTGATGATTCGATACGAAGACATTTTCAAAGAAGGCATTGGGAAAATACCAAAAGAAAAGGGTCATTTTAATGTAAAAGACGAAACCCAGCCAATTTACATCAAACCTAGACACATGCCAAATGCATTAAAAGAAAAAGTAGAGAAGGAACTTGAAAGACTGGAGACTTTGGGTATAATCACACGTGTCGAATCATCCGATTGGGGCACACCCATTGTGCCGGTTGTCAAACCCAATGGTTCAGTCAGAATATGTGCTGACTACAAGGTGTCTTTGAAAAAAGTTATTAAAGACGAACATTACCCTATACCTCGGATTGATGATATCATGTCAAAGATGCATTGTGGAAAGATATTTTGTACTCTTGATATCAGTAATGCATACTTGCACCTGGAGATGGACGAAAACAGTGCCATAATGCAAACAATCAGTACTCATAAAGGGCTGTTTAAGGTGAACCGATTAATGTTTGGAGTAAAAGTGGCACCCTTGTTATGGCAGAGATTCATGGACAAAACATTACATGGCTTAGAAGGTGTACAATGTTTCTTCGATGATGTCATTATCCAAGGATCTAACCGGGAACAGCTTCTTCGCCGACTGAAACAGGTGTTCGAACGACTGAAGACAAACGATTTGAGGCTAAATAGAGACAAATGCAAGTTTTTCCAGACGAAAATTGAGTATTTAGGTCATGTGATCGATAGCAAAGGGCTACATAAGTCAGATACCAAGATACAGAGCATTCTGAAATGTAAAAGGCCAGAAAACGTTTCTGAACTCCGAACTTTCTTGGGCCTAGCAAATTATTACAACAAATTCATAAAGAATTTGGCAACACTGCTACATCCGATGAACCTACTGCTACGAAAAGGAAATCCTTTCAATTGGAATTCATCTTGTGAAAAGAGTTTTCAGAAGATTAAGGAAATTATCACAAGTGACGACGTTTTGGTTCACTTTGATCCTAGCTTACCTCTGGTCTTAGCTACTGATGCTTCACCGGTAGGTGTGGGAGCCGTTCTGTCTCACCGCTATAGCAATGGAACGGACAGACCAATTGCCTTTGCCTCTCGATCTTTAACAAAATCAGAGCAAAAATACTCTCAAATCGACAAGGAAGCCTTGGGAATATATTGGGGCCTGAAAAAGTTTTTCCCATTTTGTTATGGCCGCAAGTTTACTTTGATTACAGACCACAAACCGCTAGTCTCAATTTTTAATCCAGCAAAGACCTTACCAACAATCTCGGCAACACGGATATTCAACTATGCTCACTTTCTCTCCGGGTTCAACTATGACATAGAGTACAGGCAAACTGCTCATCATAGCAATGCAGATTATCTCTCACGTTTCCCTACCGAAGTTGTACAAGAAAATGCAATAGATGACCTCTCTAAGTACCACATAAACCAACTAGAAACACTTAATGTCAACAGTACCGTGGTGGCTAAGGAAACTATCAACGATTCTGTGTTGGGTCCAGTCCTACAGGCCTTAAAATCAGGACAATCTGTCGAACAATATGGATTTCACGATAACGAACTGTCCATTCAAGATGATTGTGTACTGAAGGGCTGGAGAGTCATGATACCTCAATCCCTCAAACCTCACATGCTTCGAGAATTACACGTAGCTCATTTAGGAGAAATAAAAATGAAGGCTTTAGCTCGCAGTTTTTGCTGGTGGAAAAGTATAGACAACAGATGGTAGCTGAATGTCGACAATGCATTGAACAATGCAACAACCCGAGAAAAACTATCCATCCATGGGAACAACCTACTAATCCATGGGAGAGAGTGCACATCGATTTCTTAGGACCAACAGATGGCCAACAGTACCTCATATTAGTGGATGCTTTTAGTAAGTGGGTGGAGGTGATACAGACAAGAACAACTACAAGTACATGGACAGTCCAAGAATTACGGAAAATCTTTTCAACTTTTGGGTTTCCTCAAATCTTAGTTTCAGATAATGGAAGACAGTTTGTTTCCCAAGAGTTCAAAAACTTCATGAATGAATGTGGGATTGTTCACAGAACAACGGCACCATATCACCCAAACTCAAACGGCCAGGCTGAAAGATACGTGCAGACTGTCAAGAAGGCGTTAAAATCCATGGAGGGAGAAAAGGGTACACTGCCAAATAAAATCCAAAGGCTTGTAATGCAACTCAGGCAATCCCCGAATTCAACTGGTACATCAGCATACGACTTAATGTTTGGAAGGAGTGTACGAACAAACCTCGCAATAATTGTTCCAACATTAGAACCGAACAAATTTCAGAACAAGGGACTCCAAGTCGGTATAAAAAGGAATTTCAAAGTTGGAGATAAGGTTCAAGCGCGGGTATATGTCAATGGATCATCCAAGTGGTACTCGGGCTATATAACTGAAAAGCAAGGACACGTAATGTACGTAGTTCAGCTGGAAGATGGGCGAATAACTAGAAGACATGTTGATCAGCTGATTCTTCGCAGAGTGCCTCAGCACAGTAAATAGAGGAGGAGGTGTTAACATATGTTTTATTTACATTTTATTTCTACCATGTGTTCAAATTATTCTTTTGTTTACTTGTTGAATTGTTTATGTTTACTTACAGATTGTGATTTAATAAAAACTTACTTTATATTTTCTTATACAAAATGTGAACTTTTATTAGTAAAATTAGTGGAATCAACAGAAACCATAAATTTCATTTTTAAGTTGTTTGAGTGTAGAGCTTTTGTTTGAAAATATAGAGATTAAAGAAATGTATACTGTTATGTTAATCTTGTAGCCTTTAGATTTGTACATTGAACAATGATATTGAATATTGTTTGTTGTTTGCTTGTTTTAGGATTTGAAAACGATCTTTAGCAAAGTATTGTTTGCAAACCTAGTCAGCAAAGGAAAGATATTGCCCAAATGTAGTTCTTCCTTAGAAACAGCTTTATTGAAAAGCCTTTTGGATAAGCCAGGGGAAACACACATACTTCTCCAACTGATTTCATGTGATCATGAAGCTTTCTCAGATGTCAATAAAGCTATAACAGACTCGTATAAGACTGCATTGACTCAATGCCTCAATCGCTTGTCTCAACCAGGTAGTTAGTCTCCATTCATTCAAGGTTTATAATCTCTATGCTATGTTTACAATTACAGTAAATTGTGAATCTATATTTGTAAGAAGCAACAGTGTATTTTTTAACTTACCAGTTATTGTAGCAGATTTTCAAGATTTTGTGTGACTATTATCATAAAAAGTGTTCACGATTTCACTCCACAGAATATGTTCACTATTTACCACTATTGCAGGGGTTGTATAACTTATAAAGGATTTTAATACCAACTTTTTAGGCCACTCTATCTGTAAAATCTATCTTGTAACACTTTTGAAATAGATAGGCTTTTAGTAGGATTCTTTTTTAATTTTGTACCTTCACACATTCTGTCACAACTATGCATAAATTACAGCACAGCTATTATCTATGGTTTTAAATCTAATATTCTGGTTGCTATTTTTCAGAGCCTGATACAAGGAAAAATATTGTAAACTTACTATATGCTTTGCTTTTATTTGTAAAGAACGATAAAGGATTTGAAGAAATCGGTGAATCACTTTACTATTTGTGTCAAACCAAAGTTCTGGATATTTTTAGTATTTTGACAATCTCAGGATGTCAAAAAGACATTTCTCTATACAATGATCTGAGGGACTGTGAAAACAAGAGCATGCTCCGCTACATTGATTGCAGTTCTGGTAACGATAAGGGAGCTTATGATTCTGTCTACGACAAAGTACTTAACAATGGCCAAATGAGTTTTGAAGAAATGTTTCAGCGATTATTCTCTCTCAAGTGTCATTGGGTTGAGGAGCTAGTGGTAAGTGGTTTAAGTTAAATGGATACACATTTTTAATGTCAAAAGCATGAATATACATTAAAACTTGTTTGGTTCCAACTCAATTTATTTATTCAATATACAAACACAATGACAAAGGGCATTTTAACACTAAGACATAAAAGGCTTGTCCGTAGCATTTCTTGATTTAACTTAAGTGTCTCTTTAATGCATCACATTTAGTCAGCCATAGTTTAATAGTTTTCTCTTCATAAACAGTAACAAAGCTTGGACAAAAAAACTAAAAACTATTTATCATGAGTATAAACATATAAAATTGAAACATAAAATAGATCCTTCCCTCCCCTGCGGCTGTTCACGGAGCAGACATGATCCCTTTAAAATCTGTTTTTTATGAATAACAATTAATTGATCGTAGCTCATCCTAAATTAACTTAGTTCTTTAGCAATAAGTGCATGCATTAGCAATAATCAAGTGTTAGGCCTTCGTTCATTGAGTTGAACTTCCCGTACGTGTTCGTCACAATGGTAGATAAGAATGAGATGAAATGTAGATAAGATGAGTTGAGCTGTTCCAGATTTAAAACAGTGATTTTTTTGTCGGGTCTAATCACTACATAGAGGTGGGAACCAGCTGAAATAGTAGTGAATAAAGGAAAGAATACTGCGTTGGTGTCAGATTTAAACTGGTTTGCTTGGCCTTGAAGGGACTCGTTGGGGACCTTAATTCATAAACAACCCTTGTATACAGGGTGTTAAAAAACGAAGAGGCAGGAGACAAAAGTGTACCATCACATAGTGAGGCCTTTATGTGCCTTGACAACGCCCTCAAATGGATGGAGTGGCAACCAGAGTGCGACGGTGTACAGCTTCTTGCCGTCTGGCGTCACCATTTCTTCTATCTATTTTGAAAATCTCGTGTTGTTCATCTTGACAGTCTTCTTCTTCGGCTTGGTGTTCTTCGGTCTTGTAGATCCCAAACATACTCTGGCTAAGTGTCCCTGTTTCTTGCATTTATTACATATCTTTGAAGCAAACTCACAGTTATTGAGTGGCCCTATGATTTTGAGAACCAAAACCATAAATCATAAATCATAAATCTTTATTGGTCATTAAATAACATATGTTACAATAGACCTCGTTAACAAAAAAAGGGCCATAGATTCTAGATAGTATAACATCGTCTATAACATGGAATCTTCACTAAACTTAAATATAACAAAGACAACAAGAAAATAAAGCTAAAATCATTTGAAAAACACAGAACTATATATATGAAACAAAAGTGAGGTACCTACTTAAACAAGTGTTTGAAAGACTAGGTAACAGTTGACTAGGGACTAAGTAAGAACTAGATAACAATTTTACCATTACAATTGTATTCTGCAAAAAATTCATCTAAACTGTAAAAAGGGTGGTCAGCAAGCCAAACCATCAACTTTTGTTTTAGCCGAGTACAAGGAATGTCAAGTATTTCACTTGCAAAACAATTTACTATTTTTACTGATATACTAGCAAAACTTTGCTGTACTGTTGTTAGTCTGGTGTAGGGCCTATCCAAAGCAGATCTTCCCCTTGTGTAATATGAGTGAAAATTATTTCTTGAGCTAAAGAAATGTGAATTTTGTTTTACAAAAATAACACACTCTAATATATACAAATTTACAATTGTCAGGATACCTGTTGCTTTAAAAAGAGGTTTACAATGGTCCCTCAACCCTGAATTGGTCAACAGTCTTACAGCCTTTTTTTGAAGCTTTAAAATTATTAGAATGTGGGTGGAGTTACCCCACAGTAACAGACCATACTTTAACAGACTTTGAAAAAAAGCAAAATACGCAGATCTAACATACAAAGGAGGAACAAAATCTCTTAGACGTCTAATTAAAAATAAAACTCTTGACAATTTCTTACTTAAGTTATATAAATGGGTTGACCAGCTTAAATCACTATCCAAATCTATGCCTAATAAATTTACACTTGACGAAAAATTCTTTTCTTCCTCAGGTGTGCGACCTAACCTAAAAACAATAGTTTGAGTCTTTTCAGGATTCATAAAAAACCCATTGACACTGAACCAGTTCCTAGCTTCATTGAGGGAAAGTTTGGACAGCACCATGAGTTCACTAAAGGTACCTTGACTATTTAAGAAAGTGGAGTCATCCGCATAAATCACAGAAGTACAGGACATACATTTATCCAAATCATTAATCATTATAAGGAAAAGAACAGGGCCTAACACCGAGCCCTGGGGCACTCCGCAAAAAACCTCACTCTCATCTGACAATATACCCGCAACATCAACCTGCTGCCTGCGGTCTGATAAGTAAGACTTAAAAAGATTGAGTTCTGTGCCACGGATACCGTAGTACTCAAGTTTATTCAAAAGTAAACCATGGGGAACACAATCAAACGCTTTACTCAGGTCAACTAGAGTTGCCTGGGTAAGAGAGGCGTTTTCATAAGAATTTAGCACATGCTGCACCAAGCATGTGCGTTACCGCATCCGTGGCACATCTACCCGTTCGAAACCCAAATTGCCAATCAGATATTAGGCCATGGTATTCAAAAAATTTCATTAATTGTGATTTTATTATGGTTTTGAACACTTTGCCAATCACAGGAACTAACGAAATGGGCCGGTAACTACTAGGATTCTCCCTCGGACCCTTTTTATAAATTGGAACAACTTTTGAAAACTTCAGTTTTTTGGGGAAAAAGCCAGAGAGCAAGCAGCAGTTAATACTTGCAGTGAGTGGCAACAAGATATACACTATAATAAGCTTTAGAAGGTTAGAGGACATACCATATGCATCTGTGCTGAAAGAGGATTTCATATTATGCACAACACTATATACTTCCTCACAAGACACTGCACTGAACTTGAAGGATGATGGAGAAGCTGGTGTATTCTCAAGTAGTGAAGTGGATGCAGCAATCGAAGGTGTCACCAGTGCCGCTGTCTGCTTCACAGATGACGTGAAGAAATCACTGAAGTCTTGTGGAGATATGTATCGTAGGGGGTTGGTGTTTGGCTTCTCCATATTACCACGGATGATGGACCAGGCAGCTTTGCATTTGTTGGTTGCAGATTCGATTTCTATTACATTGGCGTTGAGCTTGGCTGTTGCAAGAGATTTTTTATAAGTCCTTTTTAGGCTCACATAGGTTTCCCTATCAATCTGTGAGTCAGATGTTTTATAGGCATGAAAAGCTGTTAGGACTAAGTCACACTGGACTTGAAGCTCTGCTGTAAACCAACGATTTTTTCGTCTAGGTTTTTTACTCTGATAATTTGGTAAGATTTTCTTGAGAGGGAAACAATCATTGATAGTTGATTGGAGCTGATCAAACAGGATGGTGAAAAGATTGTTGCTGATATGCCTGCCATCTGATACCAGACCTGGCCAGTCAATATTACCGACAGTAGAGATAAATTTTGCTTGGTTAACAGGACTATAATTCCTCTTTACTTGGTATTCCGTCGTAGGTTTTACAAGTTGTAGAATTTCCACCTTAAGGCAAACTGCTAAATGGTCTGACAAGGCAAAGTTTCCAACGCAGACAGCGAAGTCGCTCCTCTGAAAGTTAAGTGCAATGTTGTCGAGGCACCTCACACCCCTTGTTGGCTCAAAGTTGGAACAGAATAAGTTAAAAGAACGCAGAGTGTTTTGTAGAGCCCAGTCGTCTGCTTTTTTTGAACCGACATCAATATTTAGGTCTCCTGCTAAGATATACTTGTAGTCCGGCTTAGTTGAAAGAAGGGTTTGAAGCAATTCCTCAAGTTTATCTAGGAACTGTGATAGAATACCATCAGGTGAACGATATACGGACATTATAACTATTTTTAGGTCAGTTGATATTGCTGCTGAAACTTCAAAGTTAAGCTCATCACAGAAACCGTTTACATCAAGAGTGGAGAAAAAAGGAGATAAAGAATTGGATATGTAGATACACGTACCTCCATGCCTATGTGTAGTTCGGCAAAAGGCCGCCATTAGGGTAAAACCGCAAATTTTTACCAAATCAAGTTGACTAGATAATAGCCAATGTTCACATAGGCATAACACATTGAAATCAGAGTTCTCTACAATTACTTCTCTTTCATTTAGTTTATTACTTAGGCACTGTATATTCTGCTGCATAACACACAAAGAGATAGGCCTAGTCTTATTGTTAACTAGCCTATTTGGTTCTCCTGTTCGGGAAAACCTAAAAAAGCTGATTGGTCTAGATTCACATAACATTACCCTTTAAGGCTCTCAAAAAGAGGTGAAGGCGTTTTCTGCTCTGACGTAATGTGCGATTTAGTTGATACATTTTTGTATTTATCCTCATTCTGATGTACTGTAGTAGGCCAATTAATTTTAGTTTCATAGTATTCAGATGGATCACTTTCATGATTTGCAATTTCCATCGCTGTCGCTGCTTTGACAACATCTTTAAACGATACAAATGAATTATCCTGAAGCAATTTGGCTCTAATATTTTTACTAAATAACCCTCTTATGAACTGCATTCACAAAAGTGTATTAGCGATTGATTTCTAGCAATACTCACAGTTAAACTCACAATTAGATGAAAGCTTTTGCAATTCCACAGAGTAAATCTTAAAGGTTTCATTGGTTCATTGGTTTACTGTTCTATAGACATGAATTTGTGCTGTAAAGCCCAAGTACTTGGCTGTGGATCAACATAATCTGTAAAAATTCTCACCAATTCTGTATATGATTTATCCATACAGGTAATTCTGGAGCAAATAAATCATAAACATTCCGATGTAAGTTAGGAGTTAAAGAATGAAGTAATGTGTATACCTTATCTGTAGGATGCTTTCTTTGTCCATGTAAGTGAATGAAGAACAAAATTGTTGATGTAAGCGGTCACAATTTCTGAGTATCAACGTTGTATGGTCTGATCTGTTCTTCTGTTTCGTTGACTCCTTCCAATTCACTTAATCAATCGGTTTTGTAATGCATAAACTATTTTGAAATACATATCCTCCATGTCGGTCCCGTATGTGATTTCAGTTTCAAGCTCTTCTTCATCTGTTTTTACTCCAATGTTGTGCTGGATAAACTCAAATCGGTCCCAATAAGCTTGTGTCACTGTGAGTCTTGTTTTGATACTATGAACTTTAATACAAGACAATTATTCTCTCAACTCTATTCAACTGACCTTTAACCCTCCAAGTGTCCATAGTTTAGGCCTTAATGTCCACCTATTTTTGGCGCATTTGCAAGGTTTTATTAAAACGGATCTGAGAAGCTTAAAACAATGTTAATTCTAATGTTCTATATACCATTTTGTTTGGAAAATCATGGGCTTCAATATTATATATAAAACATAAGGAACATTTAAAAAAAAAAAAAAATTTTTAGGTAAAAAAAATATAATTTCGAAAATTTTCAAAAAAAAAAATAAGTTCGCGCTCAATGAAATTGTATAAATTATAGGCCTATAAATATTTGAAAATAGCCACTTTGTTCTAAATTTTATGAGGATTACAAATATATAATAATATAAGGAAGTAGATTTGCAAATAAATAAGTTATGGGCAAAAAACTGATTTCAGTACATAGCGTTTAGCTAAGAATGCATAGCCTAACCATAGCTAGGAATCTGGCTGATAATTTACATCAATATCACCACCTACTTCTTCAGGATCATCAACCAGCACTTCAAAACCACTTTTAAATCTTCTTATAATGCACCACGTATATCACTACTTTTGATTTTTAACACTAAAACAATGATAAACGTAATAAAACACATCAGTCATCGGTCCGGGGAAACCTAGCTGTTTACAAATACACGCACGTCAGCTGTCTGCTACAATATTTTCGGAACTAAAATGAATAGCGCTTAGAGACAGACCTCTGGAGAAAGCTTAGAATATTACGGAAAGAACGATACCTAACTCGATCCAGTTCAATCCGATTCAGTCAGTCATAGAGCCTTCGCCGTAAACGATGTCTGCGTGTCGAAAAATCGACAAGTAACACTACACAAAGTGTGCTGCTTGTCGAATTTTCGTCAAGTAACACTGGGAGGGTTAACAACAGGTCTTGCTTTCTTCAGTTCACTCAATGTTTCATTTCCTTGGAAGGAGGCCATAATAAATTAACTGTACTAGTAAATGTAATAAGTCTAAATTAGAACTGTAGGTAATTAATTGTCCTCATCGCCAATTATTAAATACATTTATTAACAAAAACTGTATTAAACTCAATTTAATAATTTCATAATGTAAACACTGAACTAAACCAAAACATTGAACTAAACAAACATAATAACAATTAATTCTGACCATCTGTGAATCCTAATAACATATGTAAAAACTTGGAATACCGCTAACCAATCTGGTATATGGTTTAGTTTAGAACTCTTGTAGCTTATGTTCAACAATTGGGAATAACTAAATAAAGCTACAAAAATAATAGTAGATATAATATATATACCTAATAGTATATATTTAATACCAGTCTACTTATTCTTGAGATCCAAGAATGGCGAGGAAGAAATCAGAATCAGCAATCAGAAAATCTTTATTGTTTCATATATTGATTTACAAATCATACACACAGAGTAGACTAAGAATAACTTAGATTAACTAACTTATACACTTGGGGATTATTTAACTATGAAACAATTTATCCCTAGGTCGAGACCTGTTTGGGATGTTCTATTGATTGACATCCAACTAATATTGATCAAATTGTTTTATATGTTGACTGATTAACATATACATATAAAACAGCTCAAAAGATGGGATCACCGACATCAATAAATGATACACTCTAAAGCAACTCTAAATAAATAATATTACTAAGCATCATTGTTAAAATAGGCCTAAATACATTAGACCTGATACATAAGGAAAAACTGTACAAATAAAAACAAGGGAGAGTACCTAACTAGATGCATTTAGGATATAAAAACTGTGTGGTTTAGAAGTAATATGTAGATTTTTAAGATATAGAAATAAAATGCGATGAATTGAGAAATGGATACACGTCGTAGATAAACTTGGTAACAATTTCAATAATATGCATTAGAATTGTTGGAGGATAGAAACAATTTTGTGAGATAACGAAATTGTCTTTTATTGAAATATGTTTTTATATAGTACTGAGTACTGAGTTTTATTCCTGAGCTACGTCACCCAAAGTAACAGTGGGTAAACCTCCAGTTAGCTGGAGTAACACACAGTATCACAGAATCAAATTGTTTAGTTGCACCAGCTGTTAAGATTCTTTAATTCCAAAGGGGAGGTCCCACTGAAAATTCTAAATTCTTAACTGTGTATTATTTTGAGATATTTTAATTTTTATTATGTAAAATTACTCTACTTGAAACAAAATAACTATTTTTTGACCACTTGTAAACCACCCCCCTCCCCCCCACCACCATTTTAACCGAATTTGCAGCCTTTCACAAGAACCGCTAAAAGGCTAAAAGGCTAAAAAGAGGGCTAAAAGGCTAAAAGGCTGGGGTTAAGGCTTTTTAACTATAAGTAGTAGATAGATGATTGAAGTGTCATTTGATAGAGTATATTACTGCAAACAAAGTTATGTATTAGTTTGAAATTATCTCTTCAGATATTTTTTCTACAAGTTTTCAAATTAAGAAAATAACAATAACATTTTCGCAATATTACAAAAAAATTAAAATAATAAAAGTTTCTTTAGATAATTGAAAGCCCATACATAACTTTGTCCCTGTATATGTAAAGAGTAAGCATGCAAAGTTTCACTGCTGTATCTCTAATGCCTTTTGAGCCTTAGCATTTTTAGTAAACCAACTCACGGTTTTCTCTACTTTCGGGAATCGCACGTTTTCTAAAATCAATGGTTTTTGTTAAATTTTAGCCAAAATAAGAGCTCCTAGTTCACTATTTAAGTTTTTATTGTTTAGAAGTACTGCTAGTGTTACTTTTAAGAACATTTTTGGTCAATATACTTACATAAAAATCTTTTTCAGGCATATGTACAATCCGTGACTATACAAGAAAAACACCGAAGTGATGTTTATTTCACCAAAAATTCGAGTGCACATTCAACTTTAAATATTTTTTACTCCATGAAATATGTAAATTTACATCAAATTGTTGTGTTTTTCTTATATAGGAAGATTTTAATAAAAAAGAGGTACAAAAAATAAAAATCCAAAATTTTTGAAATTGTTGACAATTTTCAGTGGGATCTCCATTTAAATATGAGTACCGGTACTCATAAGGTTAACATGGGAAACTCCAGAGCCACTGGGGCTAAAATTTTTATTATATAAATGGCTTGGAAGGCTAGACATACCTAAGGCCTGATTGACATAGGCAGAATCCTAAAAGTAATTAAACTTTTCTGTTCTAATTAAACTAACCTACCGCTTAGGTGGAAACAATAATATATTTGGATAAACCTACAAAAAAATGTAGGCCTATATCTCCTGTTTTTTGGTCTAGCTTAATATAATTATTTATTGTGAAATAGATTCAAATGTTTTGTATCACAAGTTTATGAAATTGTTTTTTTTTATTTAGATAGGTACCATTGATACCAACAAAAGATCTAGAACAAAAAATTTTATTAAATCCTGTCATCCTGCAGATTGAATTTTAATTATTTTCTTAAGTTGTTTACACATAGGCCACTACTAAACTTAGGTTAAAATTTCCTGTCTTTCTAAATAATAATTATTACTTTACAAATTATTTTTCTTCACTTTCAATAAAATAAATTCATTCATATATCATGGAAATTTAAAAATCATAAGTAGTCAGGACCAGTGCAACCATGCGACCAGGCTATTTATATGCCGATTATGCTTTATGCTCTGACCTGGGTATTTATGGCGATTAAACCCTGAAGTAAAAAACTAGTAGTGACCATTTTATACCAGTTTATTTTATAGTTAATTTTATACCATAAAATTCTGAAAATCCCCTTCGGTCATGATAATATCACTATCTTCTTCTTCCACAATCTTGGGAAAATCATAAATATCTTCTGCGATCACAAAAATATCATCATTGTCTTCTGTGACCATTGCAAATTATTGGACATCTCTTGTGGTTGTTTATTAGTCAACATAATCGTCTCCTGGACTTCTCCCGCATTCACGGAAATTTCATTATCATCTTCAGCGATTGTGGAAAAACCCTGAATATCTCATGCGGTTTGGTAGACATCATTATTGTCTCTCGGGATCGCAGAAAAATGCTGGACATCTTCCGCAATCATGGAAAGGTTATTGTTGTCATTCGCAATCGCGGCAAAAACATGAATCCTCAATTAAATGAATTGATCTCACGACCATCGCAGGCGTGATCATAAAAGCTTGGCTCGAGCTCGATTCTCCGACTTGGTGCGAGATCTCTCAAGCTTGTAGCCAGTCTCAGTTCAGCTTGAAAATTGACCCGCTTACACACCTCTATTATTAATGGTTTTTTCTTAAATAATTTATGTTATAGACGATTGCCACTCATTTTGTTGATGTCAAAGAACAAAGAAAGCTGGAAGATTTCATCAGTTTTCCAGCCTTATGGCCAGCTGTAGCCATCTCTGTGTGGAAACAGTTTTCCAGTAGACAAGATCTTGTGGACATCGTCCTTCCAGTCATTGAATTTTGCCAGGTAAAATATTTTACTTATATCTTGAATTATATTTATAGATCATGCATCTTTAGATTAAAAATTAGGCCTATATAAAGTCCAAATTTAAGATTTGCCATCACGACCCTGTTGAGGTTATTTCCAACATTCACAGCAAAAATTTTAACATTTCAATCGCAGTGAAATCGAGAGCATCTCCATCTCCTACAATTGCGAAGGGTACAGTAGCTTATCAATTTGTGCTTGTTTCATGGTGTATTCCCTGATAAAATCAAAACCACTGTTCTTCATCCAATATTTAAATAAACCGCCGTAGCAAACCTGCAGACTAAGCGAATTTCCATTTGCCCGATTGGATTTACACTAAAATGTATCCTTAAAAATATCACATTTATTCCCTATTTAAATATAATTAATTAGTTTAACAAGTACTTAGGTTAGCTGTAACAGGGAGGGTAAAAAGTGTTTTTTTGTCAAATGTTAATAGTTTAGTAAGATATGAATGCATTTTCCAATACTCCTACAGGGAAACTAATAAAGTGTGGTTTTTATTAAAATATCAATAGTTTAGTGTGAAATAAATAAATCCGCAAAGTTTGACCAAAATCTTACTAATATTATAAATGTGAAAGTTTGTGTGTTTGTTTGAAGTTCAATCACGCATTAACTACTGGACGGATTGGGCTGAAATTTGGCATGATTATAGCTCACATTCCCGATTAACATATAGGCATATTCTTATCTCAAAAATGCTTTCGAGCTCTGCCCCAGTGGCTCTGTGGTTCCCCATGTTAACTGAACTAGGGCTAGTCGGACTTGTAGGGCTTTAATAATTAAAAGGCACATCTTGGTTGCTCGACATCTTGGTTTATTCTGAGAAAGAGCCAACGGCCCAATGCATAGAGTAATACATGAAGTAATAAGAGACTTACAAGTCAGAGTTGATCATGTACTATATAAAAACATTACTACATTAACCTTATGAGTAATCACATTTAAAGTGAATAAAAGAATTCAGTAGTCAGCTGTTTTAACTTAAAAGTTTGTCCTATGTATACAAAAGCATTAAAAGTTATAAGATTTACCAACAGGGTGCAGCACTATTACTTTTTTGCATTTATGGAAACAGCTAATTTGAACTAAGCAACAACAAAAAATATGATATGCAATGAGAACTATCAAAGTAGGATTGTTTACAGTTACTTTTATGTTTTTAATTTCATTTCATTTAAATCATTTTGTGATATTTAGCTAATCTTTAGTAATTAATTTTTACTTTCTCCCCCTATACCATAGTACTGTATATGGAGAAAGTATTGTTTTCGTCAACATTTTCGAGTTTGAGTGTTGAGTAGATATAATCGTTTTGGGTCCAGAAAAAAGTGGTTTTTGAAGTGATGTCTGTGTGTGTGTCTGTGTGTGGGTGTGTGTGTGTGTGTGTGTGTGTGTGTGTGTGTGTGTGTGTGTGTGTGTGTTTGTATTCACCGAATAGTGGCATCCTTCACAGGCACACGGCTGTGGCACCTTCAAAAATTGTGGCACCTTTTTCAGGGTGCCACAGCTAATTCGATCATTTTTGAGGTTTTCCAGCATTATTACGTCGTTTAAACATCACATGCCACAATTGAGTATTTTTGAACTCGTTGATGTGAGTTTAAGTAGCGCAGGTACACACCGAATTGTGGAACACGAAACTATACAGGTAGCTAGCGCGCCTCGCGCCGTCCGCCGGAACTATAACTTTCCTAATGCTACGTTGCCAATTCTCGCGCCAGCCTACACTCGAAATAGTGGCACCATGCCACAATTCAGTATATATCAACAGTGTGTGGACAGGATGCCACTTAATGAGCTGTAGAGCTTGAGCAGTGTGTAGAACAGTGCAACAAGCAACTAATAAACTAATAATACTATACTGCCACGTACTATAAAACAATTTAAGTACCATAAATAATATACTTTTGCTCCGAGTGGTGAACAATGTTTTACATTACAAATAATTTGTGTAGTAAATAATAATTTAATAGCTATTTACATTACAAGTGTAGTAAGAGCGTTTTTACATCACGCAGGTGAATGTTGTGCAACGAGCGAAGGCGAGTTGCATAATTCACCGAAGTGATGTAAACACGCTCTTGCGTAACGTGTAACGTACAAGATTTTACCTGACCCGACAATATTCAGGTGGTTACGAGCAATATACTTCATTATCAATTTCACTCATCTTCTAACAGTAGCCTTACGTTCATTTACAAACAAAAGCTAGGTTAGGAAAATTCTTCAAAGCATAACAATAAAATTCAAACACACAGCTGATTTCTAGCGTTGAACGTCGTTGGCTCCATAGAGGTATAGTTTTTTAGCGAATTTCCCATATAGGGAATAAGCTATTACCGTAGGTCTCATGGTAAGACCTAGACCCGCGACCGATTTACTTTTTCGTTTTGAGGTCCCCAGAGGCCAAAAACACCATTCGTTCAAATTCATATATATATATATATATATACAGTAGAACCTCGGTTAACCGAGCCTCGCTTAACCGAGACTCCGGGTTAACCGAGGCCGTCCTCGAACGATTTTTTTTATTTAAAAAGCAAAAGAAACACGCACAAACTGCGTACAGTAATGAGCGTTTGGGTGCTCCTTTTATCGCAATACGCACGCTAGCCTGCAATGCGTTAAAACTACTGTACAGTAAAATGTTGGCAACTGTTGTGTTTCCTCGGCCAAATATTTGCGTAGCTTAGCGCTTATCTTTGCCGAATGCATACGGCACTGTCCCCCGACACCGCTCGCCAGAGCAGCTGCAGGTGTTGTAACCCGACACCGCTCGCCGCCGGACCAATGCGAACTGTTTCAATGCCGAGACGCGACTGAGCCACTCGCTCTCCCCACCACCCCGATTCGACAAAAGTTTTTTTTACAGCGATGAATCTGATGGGGCGACTGAGAAAATATCACATACAGAAGGTCTAAGAATGATCGAGGGAGCACTGGCATCACTGAGCTATAATTCTAACTGGAGGCACTGAATGTCAAAGATGCGTGTCGCCAGCCGCCATGTTTGCTTGAGGTGTGAGTTAAAATGAAGCCATGTTATTGGATGAAAAAACTCACTGCTATGGAAACCTAGTTATAGAAGCCATGTTATTGGATGAAAAAACCTGCTGCTATACCAACCTAACAAAATCAGCGACACGCTTTTGACAGACTTCTTCAATGGCAGTGCTACCTCCAGTTATAATTTTAGCTCAGTGACTGGCATACATTGAACAACAAGAAACCGCAACAACAAACGATTTAGTTTGGCTGCGACGCTGGCGCAACAGGGCGGCTAGCCTAAGATCCTCTAATCTAAGTCAAAAAACAATAACTGATTTCTTTGGGAAAAAAGATTAGCTTACTTTGTTTATTTTTGTACAATGTACAGTAAATTAATTTTCATTTCTTTGATTTAATTTTGTAAACAGGAATACTGTACTGTAACTAAACTTCTGTACATTGTGTAGCCTATATCATACGTATTCAGTTGTGCAATAAATTGAGTTTTATATTAAAACAGTGTTTAGTATTGTTGAGTGTTTTGGTTTCCTCTCACGTTTTATTGCGTACTAATAACATTTCTTGTACTAATAAACTAAACAACAGATCAGTTAATAACTTTTGTTCATGTTTTAGTATATCTTGAGCTATTTTTAGCCCCGGTAACGATTTTTAGGTTACGTTCCGTGTTATCCGAGGTTCGCCGTATCCGAGGTACCCTCGGTCCCAATTACCTCGGTTAACCGAGGTTCTACTGTATATATATTTATATATGTGTCCGTTAGCGCGATAACTCGAGCAAAATTGATCCGATTTTGATGAAATTTGGTACAAACGTGTAAACCTACATTTATTCGAACGAGTTCGCGAACCAGCATAATCGGACCATGGGATCAGGGGTTTATGGGGGGTTTTATGGGGTAAAAATGGGTTTTTCTCATTTTTGACCCTAAAAACTTTAAATTTCTAAATTTCTCTCTAAACCATTTTGAAGAGCTTAAAAAAACAAATAATTTAGTATATTGAAGTTTTTTTGAATGTTCATTGACTACGGAGAAAATTAAAAAAATTGTAAATTTAAAATTCCTATGTTATTCTTATGGAGAATAAATAAACTGTTCTAGTTTGCTTGTTTATGGATACATTTTAATCAAATTTGGCAATTTGGCTTATTTCATACTAAGCTATCAATATTTCAATTCAAAAAAACACACCTCAACATCTTCCCCGTAGCAGCAAACCTAACTACTCACTAAAATTAATGTTATTTAAATAGGAAATAAATCTGAAAATTTATAGGGAATATTTTAGTAGAAATCAAGCCGGGTAAATGGAAATTCGCTTAGTATGCAGGTTTGCTGCGACGGGGGTATTTAAGTTATCCACTCAATGTTATTTAAATGGGTTTCATTACATCACCGAGTGAGTTTTTTTCAACTTTACATCACTCGAGAAGTAAGGAAGCTGTATACATCACGCTTGGGATAGGGAAGTTTAACATGGCGGGTTAGGTAAATTGATTTACCTAACCCGCCTAACTCGCTTCCGCTCGTTGCACAACATTCACCTGCGTGAAGTAAAAACGCTCTTACTACACTTGTAATGTAAATAGCTATTACGCAACCATTAAACAATTGATTTTTGTTTACAAACATAAATTGGTAACGTAGTTATTTTGTATCAATTGAATTTGTACACTGAAACGATAACAATGTTTGAGGTTAGAACGCTATATAAGTTGTCCTAGACTGCTTTTTTTATCTTACAAACTATTTCGTGCTGATACGTCTATTTTTTTAACATTTTAGTCATGTTGACAAAATATTTTGCAATTACATTTCTGAATCAGTCAGTAAAGGTAGATTTCGATGCATCATTGCTGAAAGTTATGTTTTGCTTCTCACTCTCAGAGTATTCCAAAGACATCTAATGTTTCAATCCATGTTCAAATGTTATATGAGGTAAACATATAACCGAATCAATTAAAGTACTTAAATTAAAATACATATTATTATCAACACGCATAATCTAGTTCAGATTATAATATCATCTCACAATCATATTTGTAAAACCTACTGTGGTGTTTTAACCAGTCCCCACTAACAAAAGCATAAAATGAAAGGTCCTAAAGAGGTTAACATTGAGTCATAACAAAAGTAGTTTAAAAGTTGTAACCGTGATACTGTAAATAATTTGATATTGTTAGATATTATACGATCGTTTTACAATTTTGTCAATCTATCTGTTACTTTCATACAAATGTATTTTTATTATTCAATGTTTTGTTTTGTAGAACCTTTAGTATTCTCAACTTCATTAATAACTAGTAGAATACCCGACCTTCGTACGGGGTTGGCATATAAGTAGAACATGATCATTGCAGTGATGGGAGAGGAAACGGTCTAAGAAAATATGGTCTTTTAATTTATACGGTATCCTATAGTGTGGCACACATATACCTATAATAAAAGAATGTGTTTAATGGTATGCACTGTAAACGAAAACCTACCACAATAGTTCCAAACATGTTAATAGGGCAATTTTCTAACATATTTTAGTGAAATTATAATCAGGCAAACGGGAATTGGCTCAGTCTATAGGTTTGCTGGGGCAGGGGGATTATATTACTGTTTACAAACAAATAAATCAAAAGAATATACCCCATAACTCAGGATAAGGGCCTAGGTTGATAGGGCAATATAGAATGTTGATTATTTCCTATATCCATTGAATGATTTATTTTAAAATGAATTATTATAAAAATAAATAAATAATATTACAACATTTCACAAATATTATAACAGACTCAGTATAGTTAGATCATAAACAAATGAAGTACTGTAACTGAAACAATCCTATAATAATGAAATTACATTAACATATGGTTTGACAGCTCCTTTAGGTTATGTTAAATAAATTCAGGCTAGTGACATCATTATTTTAAATTTATAATCCTTACCCTCTCTGTTCTAATATTCGTGCAGTATTTAATAAGGTTTGAACCAGCTGTGTTGAATTGAGAAATCAAAATCAATTTGACAGTTAGTTCTGCTTGTTTACATTTTTAAACTTACTAGGTTTGTTCTTTGTTACCATGGATACCATCAATCAATATTTACTTTTAAATCTCTCATCTCAGATTTTTGAAAGCCCACGGGGCAAAGCCCTAGGTGAATATCGAAGCGGTAATAGTTCTATATGTATCCTAGGAGCTGTAGCTTCATTTGTGTGCAATTTGAGCATAGTCGGATCAGTATTTTTTGAGATTAGCTCATACAAACACACATACAGACACCCCCTCTTCTTTATAATAGTATAGAATAGAATAGATAGATAGATAAACCTATTTCAACGTACAATATCAGTTTTAGGAAATTCCTAGTAAGGTTGTTAGAAGTATATTGGCATCCGTGAAGTTTGTGTAATGTTTTTTAAAATCACTGTGGGATATATTTAACTTCACTTATTATTTATTTAATATGTTTCTACTTCTTGAAATTCTCAGTTAACTGGGAGGCGGAGCAAACAGTTTGTTCTAAAATGAACTTGAAAATTTTAAACAATCTTTTTCTGTTGGTTTACTTAAAGTATATAATGTTCTACTATGAATGCAAATCTTTAATATAGTCTAAATTTCCAGTCCCACCCTCAAAAACTATGATATTTAACAGTTGAATCTTTATAACGTATAAACACATTATTTTTAATCGGTCATCAAACTGATTCTTGAATTAGTAGTTGCAAGAGTACGCAAAACTGCAGAGAGTCCTTGAAAATGCTTGTGCAATGATATAGTTTTAAATTATAAAAGAAACCCTTCAAAAAATTGTATTAACAGGACCAGAGGACCAATATGCACATGGTATTTCATTTGTCTAAGGCAAAAAGTTCGAATCATATTAACTTATGATTGCCAATAGATTTTGGGTTTCCTTAAAACAATTATATAAAACTGTCTGCAAATGTCAATAAAACTGATTTTATAAGAAATTGTAGATTCTTCTGTTGCTCTGTAGGCGACCATTTTGGTCACACAAGGAAGTCCAAACTTATATC
This sequence comes from Macrosteles quadrilineatus, assembly GCF_028750875.1. Lineage (NCBI taxonomy): Eukaryota > Metazoa > Arthropoda > Insecta > Hemiptera > Cicadellidae > Macrosteles > Macrosteles quadrilineatus. Next base: position 90,553,958 of record NW_026542594.1, on the reverse strand, counting down.
TTAGTTTGAACAACGTCATCTTGATTTTACATTGCTCAAGATACATAATCGACACATAGGCTTTCAAAAAAAATAAGTAAAGAAAGTAACTAGTGATGGACCGCGCAGACATAGGAACAGTCTAGAATTGCCTCTTACTGACGTTTTCCAAACGAATATAGAAGTTAGATCTACATTCTTCATTTTAGGCTTGAAATAAATTTGTTTGTGGGTAAGAGCGAATGAGTAAGCATGAACAATAACCCTTCTCCCCGACACGCTACCATACCACAGCATCTTACTAGCAGAGCTCAAGGTTATTGACGTAATTGTAATGAACTAAATTTAGACTTCCACCCCCCAATGTCACCAATGGGCCCTAAAGGTTGGTATGTAACAATTCATGACGGTTGAACAATAGCCTTTAAAATACGCTTTTAATTTGTTTCCTAGCGTTTACCGTATCTTAGAAAAAGTTAGTTAACAATAATAACAAAAACTTGTTGGGCGAAAGAAAAATTCTAAAAAGCTACAAATTAATTTATAATATATGTATCTATATCGTATTAAAGTGTGTTAAAGGTTTAGCGTTTGGTTTACAATGTAAAAATTTTCAAAGTCACAAGATGGTTTCTGAAACTCTTTATACAACTCTCCTTTATAAAAATTAAAAAAAAAATATTATCCAAGAAATTGAGCTCTTTAGCCACAAAATCCACCGTTTTTTTACTTACCTGACGAAGAAATAAAAACAGTAGCAGCCGACGAACTTTGTTATGTCATATTTAAAAACTCATTTAAAAGTACCGACTTTATTTCAAGATTTAAAATAGAAAATATAAACTTTTGAGCTTTTAATTATAACCAATAGTGTCCTAGACTAATTGACATCTTTCACACGAAGTGTCAACGATTTACCTTTAGTCTAAATGTCAAGTTATTTTGAAGCTGGACATTAAGCTGGACCACTTCTAACCTGCACTAAGATGGCGGACCTGGCTTCAACTGCTTGTATGTTAGTTATATAGATGTGCTCCATCTATTGGTCTTATGTGATCGTTGATTTAAACTAACGGAATTCTGATGAAAATTTGATCATGAATTATTAGCAGTTTTGCAGGATGATTAACAATACTGTAGTTTTTTTTTTTTTTTTTTTTTTTTTTTTTTTTTTTTTTTAATTTAAATTGCTTGTTAGTTGGCAACAAATCTTAGAGATGTGTACATAAATAAATAGTAGAGATGTGTAATACATTTTTTAGGACAAAATTGAATTAGCAGATGCCATGGTAAAGAAGCGTACTAGAAAAAGTTACTGTCGCCTCATCCAATTTTTACAGCAGTCAGCTGTTGACATGCTAGGCGAGCAACCGCGACAGTGAGGACGGGGAACAGCTGATTTCATGTTCCTAGTTGGCAAATTGTCTGCTAGCTACTAACGTACACATGCATAAGCCATCAGCGGTAGCACCAGTAGCCTCAATGAATATATAAACACTTGTGTTAAGGTTTAAATACAGTAGTCAATGTTATTACTGAATTTGATACTATACATATTGTTACTAATATATGAAATGGAGAAAAACGATACCTTAAAAATACAAAATTTCCCAATTTATATCCAGACCTTTTTTAAATAGCTTAGAAAACAAATAATTTAGTATATCAAAGTGTTTTTGTACGGTTATTGGTAACAGGACAAATTCAAAAATTGTAAATTTAAAATTCCCTTGTTATTCATATAAAGAATATTGTAAAATGTTGTAGTTTGCTTGTTTATGGATATATTTTGATCAAACTTGGCAAATTTATTCAAACAATTACAAAACTATTTGGATCATGAACGCTACTCTAGTTTTCCCAAGGTAGGACACGTGAATTGGAATTTTTGCGTTACAGGCACAATGACAGTAAGAATCAAACAAACGTACAGATGTATACACAAGACTCGTTTCGGCTATCTTATTATATACAACGTAGAAATAACCAAACACTTCATGAGTCTACGCAATGTACAGACAAAACAGTAAAGACTTAATAATCTTATAACTAACTATCTGCCCATGCTTCGCAACGGGGTGAGAATCTTTGGGTCTCTAATTCCACCGTAAAAAAATAGTATATTTCGTACCTAGGGCCTAAAGTGAGGTTTTGCCGACTCGATATCGGGTTTTAAGTTCGGGACGAAGTCGAGAACGTGAAACGATCGAGAGCTGCAAACCCATTTTGGCTCGTGGTACGAGCGGTTTTTTTTACCCAAGTATGTTTTGCAATATAACGTCCCTCTTATTTATGTGAAATATTTTGAGGAATCAGCAAAATCAAAAATAACAATAAATAGTTGTCTAGGTCAATGTTATTACTGAATTTGATACTATACATATTGTTACTAATATATGAAATGGAGAAAAACGTTACCTTAAAAATACAAAATTTCCCAATTTATATCCAGACCTTTTTTAAATAGCTTAGAAAACAAATAATTTAGTATATCAAAGTGTTTTTGTACGGTTATTGGTAACAGGACAAATTCAAAAATTGTAAATTTAAAATTCCCTTGTTATTCATATAAAGAATATTGTAAAATGTTGTAGTTTGCTTGTTTATGGATATATTTTGATCAAACTTGGCAAATTTATTCAAACAATTACAAAACTATTTGGATCATGAACGCTACTCTAGTTTTCCCAAGGTAGGACACGTGAATTGGAATTTTTGCGTTACAGGCACAATGACAGTAAGAATCAAACAAACGTACAGATGTATACACAAGACTCGTTTCGGCTATCTTATTATATACAACGTAGAAATAACCAAACACTTCATGAGTCTACGCAATGTACAGACAAAACAGTAAAGACTTAATAATCTTATAACTAACTATCTGCCCATGCTTCGCAACGGGGTGAGAATCTTTGGGTCTCTAATTCCACCGTAAAAAAATAGTATATTTCGTACCTAGGGCCTAAAGTGAGGTTTTGCCGACTCGATATCGGGTTTTAAGTTCGGGACGAAGTCGAGAACGTGAAACGATCGAGAGCTGCAAACCCATTTTGGCTCGTGGTACGAGCGGTTTTTTTTACCCAAGTATGTTTTGCAATATAACGTCCCTCTTATTTATGTGAAATATTTTGAGGAATCAGCAAAATCAAAAATAACAATAAATAGTTGTCTAGGCAGCTGTGACAAAAAACAAGTCTATTATCGCAATGCCATGGATACAGCTTGTGCATTTAGTATACATTAATGTTTTAAGTAAATAGGCGAACAAGTGATTTTGCGGCCCTAGGGATGTAAACCCCTGCTCGGTCCCCATATGACGATGACAGCTGGCATGGCCAGCAAAACGTAACTTTCAGCCACCAATATAAACCAGCTAAATGTATGTAAAACAGCTAAAAACATCATAGTGAGGTGAAAAATTCGTTGCGCATACTTTTACATTATCATGAATTAATTATATGCATACAGAAAAAACGGAGTCATACTTATTGCGTATTTTAATGTAAACTAGTGGCTTGTAGGGACATAGTCCCTAAAAAGCTACGGAAAAGGAATTATTGTTGGAATATTTAAACAAACTCAGAATCAAATTATCTATATGTCAGGATAGGCCTAGATCTCCCACTACAACATATCTTTTGTGTAAAAAAAAACAAAACAGTTTGTTGTTTGTCTTTGTTTGCTTTTGTTGATAACGTTATGTTCAATAAAGAATTTGAATGATTCCTGAGTTTAACTGCTAAAGGCAGCAAACATGTTTATGAATAAATATTGGTTTATTAAGGTAGCTTTGGTTTTTTGGTTAATGCTGATAACAAGGCTTCCCCGATTGAAATACAGTATTGGAAATTGTCTTCGTCAAATAAGAAAAGGCAAAAAATGGTGTGTTGAGATGCCCTACCCAGTTATTATTTATAAGTCTATGCTCATTTTGTAAAGGTTTAACAAAATTATTCTTAAGTAAAGGCATCCCATTGACAGAACTTGGACCTAAATTTGTTTGTGATCAACATTAAAAAACCTCTATTAGCCTAGTAAGTATGTGGTGTTAATCCTCCTAAAGGTGCGATTGATTTACATATTCTACCAAAAAAGGGCCTAGTCAACGTCTAATTACCAACTATTTTGCGGCTAGTTAGGGTTCCATTACCCAGTTATCGAAACTAATCACGACATAAATATTTTTGGTTCGTTTAAATACCTGTACGAACCTACTTCATCTCTATTCCCAAATTGTTTTCTAAGAGTAACCGTTGAGGTTTTCCACTTCATACAAAATATTGATTAAACACTACAATAAATCTCAAATATAAATGTTAGTAAATTTAAAAAAAAATTGGAATAAATCTTTTACATATGTTTTGAAATAAAAACAAAGAAGATCTTCTTTTAATCTTGAATCGTTTCTTAAATCTTGAAAACAATTTATTTCAACTTTGACATAACTAAAAAGTCTTGATTATTAAAGGTAACGTTATCCCTTTATATAGTTGGTTTTATATAGTATACATTACATTGCAGAATTGACTGGCAAATGAGTAATCCAAATGTAAGCTTACTTGCTAATGATAAAATCACGATCAGCTGGATTGAAGTAAACAAAAATCAGCAGTAAATGCCTTCTAATGCTATTCTTATGGAGAACATTGTACGTTATATCTAATTTTGTGTTAAGATTTTGGGAATTTCACTATTTTTCCCGCCGTCACGGGATAAAGACCTTTAATTTGAGCCCTCTCACGTCGTTCTACGACTTCCCAGTCGCCCACAATTTTGACGCAAAGAATCGGCTTACGTAATTAATATATAGATTCCCATAAAACTGATAATTTACCCAGCACATTAAGGCCTTTATTACAAGTATCTCAGTTCGTAAACCATACATACAATGTGACGATAAAATATCAACAAAATAGCATGTAGTTTTATGTAATCCTCACGACATTTCATTTGGTCCATTGACTTTAAATCCAATAATTGTAAAAATTATTGGAGCTTTGAAAAAAAACTTCATATAAAATCCTTACACTAATAAAAGACAACGTCATGAGCGCGGGAAATGAGCTACAGCGGCTAGGGCATAGCCACATGAATACAGAACGGAATTAAGGAACTAGAACGGAGAACTGGCAACAGCGCACGCGAGAAGTAGGGGGGGCGCACACACCGCTCAAGCACTACAACGCATTAGTGGCATCCTGTCCACACACTGTTGATATATACCGATTTGTGGCATGGTGCCACAATTTAAAAACTGGAATGTTAGATGTTAAAATGGAGTGTTCATTAAAAATATCGATGCAGACATGTTTCTACCACCTTCCTTCATCCACTGGTGGCCGCAGGTTGAAAGATGCCACAATTAGGTGTTTGCGAGTATTCGGTAAAACCCCGTATGTGTGTGTCTGGATGTGTACAGAGCTAGGGACTACACCTGTGGTCCGATTTCGATGAAATTTGGTATGTAGGTTCTAATCCATGGTATCTCCAGGCGTTTTTTCATTTTTTAGAAATTTTGATTTTTAATGGGGATTTTCCAATAAAAAAACCCATAAAAAACTGAAAAAAACGGATTTTCTCAAAAATGGCCCGAACAATTTTTATAAAAATTTAGTATGTTATACCTTTAAATACGCTGTTACGCCTTTAAATTCTGAGCAAAATTGTACAAATCCCATTTTCGTATATTTACTCTCACGGCTTACACATGATAAAGGTTGTTGACAATCTTATGGGAGAAAGTATGTGTCAGAATGCTAATACCGTTTATTTCTATTTTATTTATTATCAATCATCACATTACATCAAGTTAATTGACAGGTGATTTGTCCATAAGTCTTAATTATTACTAAAAGTAGACTAAAATTAAAAATTAGAAATTAAAATCTATTTTTGCTCTGATAAGAATTCATCAACACTGTACTGTAAAAAGCCTTCTCCAATAACCATTTTTTCAAAGTTTTTTTACAGACTCTGTGTTTTTAATGAATGTGGTGATTAGGTAATACTATTGACACCTACTATTGAATACCATTGATTAGGTGAAGTGATAGAATATTATGGCTATGGTAGATGTGTAATACTATAGTATAGCGTAAATTTAAAGAAACAAATTTTATCAAACTGTGTCCTCCCTTATTGCAAACGCAAAGCTTGACTATAACTGCAATAAGCATTTTATACTTATATTCCAACCCCGTAAGAAGGACGGGTACTCTGCTAGTTTAAAATATTTCAAAACTCATCTTCTTCATTTCCATCCCCCAATTGCAAACGCAAAGCTTGAGTATAACTGCAATAAGCATTTTATACTTATATATCAATCCCATACGAAGGACGGGTACTCTGCTAGTATCCATAAACAAGCCAACTACAACATTTTACAATCCTTATATATAATACGTGAAGGCGATTTCTACGAAACACTACTCCTCCGTTAATAATGGACGGATTTTTACAAACGACGTGTCAAAATAAAGTATTTTTTGTGTATACGCCCCCTTTCACCAATTCCTGCAATAAAAATCCTCGGGCTTTGCCCCTCAGGCCAGCAAAGTTGGAGTTTCTTCCATAAGATTAACATGGGGGAATCTAAATATGTAATTGGAAACTTTGTCCCCACTAATTTGAGAGAACGGCTGGGCGTAGAAACTTGGTAGAGGTTTCCAAAGAAAGGTCTTGGTCTGTAGATGAGTTATCAAAAGAAAAACTAAGCAAAATCCCTCAGGACTCTGCCCCAGAAGCCTTTAAAGATCCCTCCACAGAGTTGTTTACATTTTGGCCATGTGAATAATACTTTTTGATGAAACAGCTGTTCATTTTTAAATTGTATTACAAACAACACACATTCATTGGGAGTTACCACGTTACTGAATTCTACCAAATAATTATTTGCAATGCTATTTTCCAATTTAAAAATTGATTTTCTTCTTCATCATGTCATGTTTTGCAATATAACGTTCCATTACGAAATCAGTGGGAAATTCTTTTATGACAGCAATTCTTCAATTAATTCTTATTGAACTATCTTATATCTATTGTACGGGTTGGTGTCTGCCTTTTTCCCCACTCTTGCCTACATTTTATCATATTATTCTACACATATCAAATATTTATGTAGAAATATTTGCTCTTATCGTGTCTAATAAAATCCAAACATAGAAACCTTGCCTAAAATGGTACCCATCTCGACAAATTATTTGCACCTGCCTATATTACGGAGAGAGAGAGAGAGAGAGAGAGAGAGAAAATTCTTTATTTAATACAAACTGTTTTGCAGCAATTAATACAAAAACAAATAAAAATATCACATGGGTCACAATGACCTGTGCGTGATAGAGTCCTTAGCTGTCTGCTGTTAAAATAAAAGTTCTTCACACTTCACATAATACACATAAAAAAAAGAACTAACAATAACTTGGTAAAATAAAATAATACTATACAATTATAGTTATAATAACCTAAAAAACCATATGCAACGTGCAATCAATAACAAGGGGTGCACATTGTTTGCAATACATCCGATGAAAGCATAACTTTTTTCTTTCAAACCAAATATTTTTTACTGGGGCGTGGATTCCGTCAAGTAAGAGTGCTGTAGAAAGTACAATAGATAGTCCAGTTATCAGTTGGTTAGGTCTAAACGAGATATTCTGGGCTGATAAGCGACTCTGTATTGTCAAGGCCTATCTCCATCAGCCAATTAGCGATAACCCTCTTATATACACTCAGTGACACTCGCAGGTCCCTAATTTCTGGAGGAATATTACGCAACAAGCAATTAGCAATGTAAAAGGAATTTGTTAAATTGATTTGAGAACTCTTGGGACCCGTAATCCTATCATCACTGAGTTTCTGGTATGATAGTTATGAACTACTGGCGAGGCGATAAGGTCTAAATGAATGTATGAATAAGAGCTAATAAATCCTTAACATATAGCTGCCTTATTGATAAAAACTGGGATTCTTTGAACAGATGATCAGTAGAATAACGTCTCGGTTTTCTTAACGCAGCTCTAATTATTGATTTTTGAATTACGAACAAAGGTTGAATTACTGATGAATAAGTCCCTCCCCAAGCTATTAAACCATACTGCAGATGAGATTGAACGTAGGCGTAATAAACTCTTTTAATTTCTTCATGTTGTAAAATTTGACCTAATTGGTAAAAAACATAAATCATTTTTCTAAGTTTTGTTTTTAAATAATTTATATGACTTTTCCATTTCAATTTAGAATCCATTATAATGTCCAGGTATTTATAATGCGACACAGTTTCAATAATTTGGCAGTTGCAATCGCTGCCTGCGGGCTAGTCTGAGTTCGGCGGGCGACTCGCTAGCGGGACGAAGTGCGATAGGTAAACATTTTGTTTTACTGACATTCATTGTTAAAATGTTTTCTGAGAACCATCTTTTTAAAATTTGTAATTCTGATGATGCAATATTAAAAACCTCTTCCCAAGTACGTGCCCTAAAGATTACCGCTGCGTCATCTGCAAACAAAAATATTTTTCCAGAAATATCAATTTTATCTATGTTATTTATGTAAATTAAAAATAGTAAAGGCCCCATTGTAGAACCTTGAATAATTCCAAAATCTACATTTATTTGATCACTAATTACGTTATTAATTGATACTACTTGAGTTCTATTGCTTAAATAACTTTTAAACCATGCCAGGGCTAATCCCTTTACTCCCAAATATTCTAACTTTTTGAAAAGAATTTTCCTATTAATAGAGTCAAACGCTTTAGCAAGATCTATGAATGCAATTAGTATTTTTTCATTTTTATTCACTGACTCGATTAAAGTTTTATTGATAATAAATAGTGCGTCGGTAGTATTTTTACCTTTTCTAAACCCAAACTGTTGTTCTGATAGAATTCCATGCTCATCCAAATAATTTTGGAGTTGAATTTTGACACATTTCTCTAACACTTTAGATAGTACACTTAACAATGAGATTGGTCTATAATTATTTTTGTCATCTTTTTGTCCGGACTTATAAAGAGGAATTACCTTAGCTATTTTAAATCTGTTTGGAAAAATGCCTGAAGTAATACTCAAGTTAATAAGATGTTTGAGAGGTAGTAAAATGTCCTGCAGATGATTTTTTAGTATTTTGGCTGGAAATTCATCGAACCCAGGAGCAGAACCGCCTCGCATTTCCCTCACACACTCGGCCAACTGACTGTCAGAGACAGTCTCCGGTCGCAGTTCACGCCCCACACTGAACAAAGCATCGTCGACCAGTGGCGGACCCACGGGCGGTGGCAGCTCGCTCGCCAACCTACTACCAACACTTGAGAAAAATTGATTAAACGAGTTCACACGCATAGCTTTAAGTTTTAAACTAGAACGGGCTTTGGCGCACTGGGTTGGTAAGATTAATGAAAATAACACGACATTTTGGCTGTAAAATATGGTACAAATAGAAAATACCTTGTAAGCAGCACCTGTCATGACAGTATATTTCCTTTTAAACTAAATCGCATAATCCTTTATAAGATACGTTGATTAACAATATGTAAACGTATATATATTTGTAACAGACAATTTACAGTATTTTTGCTTTTTGGAAATGTCCCATTGCTATGTCATTTGCATTTTTTGTTGCCAATGAAGCCGCAAGACCATATGAACTAGGAGACCCCTAACAGTTCAATAATAAAAGCCAACTTCACTTCAAGCATTCCACTACACCTAACATTCCGTAGAGAGATTATATTGAAAACTTTATGTTATCGATAAGGCTGAGACAACTAACTGACATCCCCCATGTCAAGTCAAGGAATTCCAGCTTTAACAGTAACCCCACAATCAATTTCTCAAAACTATGCTAGAGGGTTCATTCATTGGCACAGAAGTACGATATGAACTGACGCGACGTGACGAAGGAAAAATTAAACTTACACTGTAACGGATATACCTCCCTTTGAAGTTAGAATATGTCTTCCCAAAAAATATTTTCTTTTGGAATAAAATCATATTACACTGATGTAATCACGGACGTGTTTAACTATAAAAGATCCACCAATACAATTTTAATACGATTTAAAGGTTCTTCCAAAGGAAGAGATAGGTACCATATAACATAGTAATAATAACAGCGATGAGGTACGGTATGGGGATTATTTTATTCATTGAATGATCAACCAAATTTGGAAACTAACTCAATTAATATCATTATTGTTTTTACACCTATTACTCTTTAAACAATGCTAAATGCCAAAATGTGTATATTTCACCCAATTTATCGCAGTTAGATGAATTAACGTAAGCCTTGAAAGTAACCGTCGATTTCGACGGGTTTCACTTAGTATTCTTCATAAGAATAACATGGGAATTTTAAATTAAAAATTTTTTGAATTTTCTTCATAACCATTCACTGAACTCATTCAAGTTTATCCCGTTTTACACCTTCAAACCAAATTTTATCAAAATCCGACAAAAATTACTCAAGTTATCGTCCGGACAAACATATATATATATATATATACAGGGTGGTAAAAAAGTCCCTGGACAGTTAAATATTTTAAAAAATAATGCAGATAGAGCTACAATACTTGGTACAAAGTTACAGGGCATAAAACTCTATTTTAACACATATTCAGTGATCCAATAACTCTTCAGGGGGACGGCCCATAAGGAGTCGGAAGAAAATCTTAAATGGAAGCATAGGTCAATATGCACATCAAATTAAAGGTCTTTTTTAGTAGAATACAATGCCGCAAACCGCACTTCAAAAGGTTGATCCTGCGCAAAATGGCAGATGTTCAAAGATTTCTTGAATCCGCCATTTTGAATCTTTGAACGACTGCCATTTTTTACTCAGGCATTCTTTTGAGCTTGAATTTACGGCATCGTAATCTACTAGTGAAGACCTTTAATTTGATGTGCGTGCATATCGACCTATGCTTACGTTAAAAATTTTCTTCCGATTCCTAGGGCTGTGCCCCCCGAGGATAAAGCGTATAATAGCTGTTGAGATAAAAAATGATTTACTCAGTCCTGTAGGCTCAACAGCTGTATAATGTAATTCTGATTATTATAATGTTAGTTTGTTTAAGTTGTTATGTAAACAAACTATTAGTCTATTAAATGGTTCTCTAACAGTTCTTACATTTCTTTTATCCTACTAATAAAATCAGTTTATTACAACAGGTTATGGTGGCCCAGACTCGCAAATAACTGTGTTTATTTATGGATTTGTTAGTAGGATATATGTGAAAGAACCTGTGATTGGTTGTTATTTGTCTTTTTGAAAAATCTTGTTCAGTTGTCTTCAAGTGTTTTGACTACCATGGAAATTTCTAAAGTTTATGTAATTGATAAATTGGAGGGTCAATCCAATTGGATAGATTGGAAATTTCAAGTAGTCATACAGTTTCGAGTTCATGGTATAATGGAAGCTGTTGAAGGAAAGCTTGTATACCCTGAGAAACCAGGTGAAGATGAAGATGCTTCAAAGATGGACAAATATCAGAAACAGGTTGCTGTACTTGAAAAGAAAGAATTTTCGGCACAGAATATCATTGTTTCATCTGTTAGCAGTCAAGTAAGACAGCTTATAAATATGTGTTCAACTGCACAGGAAATGTGGGGGAAACTTTTGAGTATTTTTGAACAGAGAACTGAACAGAGACAAGACCGTCTGTTTAATGAATTCTTTGGAATTAAGGAAAAGGACTCACATGACAGTGTAGCGAAACACATAGCAAAGCTGGAAAAACTTTGGGTTGAGCTACAGGACGAAACTTGGAAAGAAGATAAAGTTAAGCTTCCTGATTCATTATTCCAAAATAGGGTGTTGAATACGTTGCCCTGTGAATATAGTGAATTCATTAACGCTTGGGAGTCTGTACCGAAGGATCTGAGGTCACTGTCATTATTGAGAGAGAGACTGTGTACGGTTGAAATGAGAATGAAGGAGCGAGTAGTTGTAGGTGTAAAGGAGTCTAATGCTGGATTTTACACTGGTTCAAAACATAAAACTTTCTCACAACCTAACTCTAACCGTGTGAAATCAACATCAAGCATAATTACCGTCAGTGATGTTAGAGCTGAAAATAAGAAAAAGAAATGGAGACCTAAATGTTTTTCATGTAACCAGCTTGGTCACATGAAGAGGGATTGTCCGAATGTCAAACAGTCACTAAAACCTGGAAGTGCTTTTGTTGGATATTGTGGTCGCTCACAAGTATGTATCGAAGAATCTAATTGGATTGTAGATTCTGGAGCTACGCAGCACATGACAATGAACAGATCATGGTTTGTGACGTACGAGGCATTTTCAACAGTTAAGCATGTTGGAGTTGGAAATGGTCAAACCATGGAAGCACTCGGCAAGGGAAACATAATTGTAGAGATGATTGTGGGAGGAAAATGCCAGAGAAATCATTTGGAAGATGTTTGGTATGTTCCTGAAGTAGGCAAGAGCTTATTTTCTATTTCCTCTACGTTGGACAAAGGTATAATTTCTACTTTCAGCGAGGACAAATGTAATTTTTTCAAGAATGGTGTTTTGGTTGCTCAATCACATAGAAAGAATGGATTTTTCATTATGAATATGAAAGTTATTCCTATTAAAGATGCTGAAGCTCAAGTTGCTTTGAGAGATGATTTACAACTGTGGCATGAGAGATTAGGGCATCAAAATAAGCGTTATGTTTTGACCAACCTGAAGAAAAATGGTATTGAATTCTCAAATTCAGATACTAAGTCTGAGATATGTGACGCTTGTATTGTTGGCAAAATGCATCGGTTGAGTTTTGGTACTCGCAAAATACTTGTTAATCAACATGGTGATCGCATAAATGCTGATGTTTGTGGCTCAATGCCTGTGTTATCAGTTGGTGGCAATCGATATTTTGTTGACTTCAAGGAGCCTGTGGAACAAAACAAAAAGTTTCCTACAACTGAAACCAACTCTTCAACAACTGCAAGCTTACCTGACGAAGAAGGACAGAGGTATAGTTTCAGAGACAGATCAAAATTGAAGCCTCCTGTGAAACTTGCTGATTGTGCCCTTCTGACATGTGTTGCAGAACCTACTAAGTGCAAGGAAGCGGTGACATGCAAGGATTCTCATCATTGGGTCAAGGAGATGGATGAGGAAATAAAGGTGCTTAGTCCAGTGTTCTGGTGTAGTAAACATCAGAAATGTGTAGCTTTGTCAACTACAGAATTTGAGTTGATTACTGCAGATTGCTGCAAGTTTGGCTGTAGGGGAAGCAGTGTGGCTCAAGAGAATACTTCAAGATGTAAGGATACATGAGCAGCAGTTTTCTTTTCTGAGTAAAGTGTCATTTTTTAGGGGAAGTGTTGAGATAAAAAATGATTTACTCAGTCCTGTAGGCTCAACAGCTGTATAATGTAATTCTGATTATTATAATGTTAGTTTGTTTAAGTTGTTATGTAAACAAACTATTAGTCTATTAAATAGTTCTCTAACAGTTCTTACATTTCTTTTATCCTACTAATAAAATCAGTTTATTACAACAATAGCAATGTAAATTAAATGAATCTTTGAACAACTGTCATTTTGCGCAGGATCAACCTTTTGAAGTGCGGTTTGCAGCATTGTATTCTACTAAAAAAGACCTTTAATTTGATGTGCATATTGACCTATGCTTCCATTTAAGATTTTCTTCCGACTCCTTGTGGGCCGTCCCCCTGAAGAGTTATTGGATCACTGAATAACATCTTATCATCAATCTTATCAATATGGTCTTATCATCTTTAAAATAGAGTTTTATGCCCTGTAACTTTGTACCAAGTATTGTAGCTCTATCTGCATTATTTTTTAAAATATTTAACTGTCCAGGGACTTTTTTACCACCCTGTATATATATATATATATATAAACACATATATAAACATTTGAACGAATGATGTTTTTGACCTCTGGGGACATGAAATGAAATGAAATAGTAAATCGGTCCCGGGCCTAGGTCTTATTATGAGACCTACGATAATAGCTACTTCCCTATAGGGAAATTGGCTAAAATTGATCAAAATATGTTCATAAACAAGCAAACTACAACAGTTTACTTATTCTCAAAGTAACTTATTCTAAAATTGAACTCATTGTTTTAATTTTTACATTTGCAGGTAAAAGTGGATCAGAAAGTTTAAAAGAGATAATTGATTCAGAGGCCGAGGCATCCCTGAGTCAAATTATTTTTTAAAGGATTTTATGCAATTTTACTGATAACTGTATATTAGTAGTGTCCCACTCTTGTTGTTTTACAGGAAGCGTATCCTGCGTTGTTTAGTCAGTTGCAAGGGACAGTGAGACGTATGAAGGCAATGACTGATTGGCTGAGGAGTGAGGGTGTGATGTCCCTCCCAGATGTAAACGCCATGTTGTCCTTGACACGTAACCACAGTACTCTACATGTGTTGCAGTCTACCACTCACTTTGTGGGCCTTCACCACACAAACCTGCACCGTCTGCTTGTACAACTTGAAGGTTAATACAAGTTATGTATTTTACTGTTTCTCAAAGTAATAGCCATTTTGGCGAGGCTAGTGCCGCCACTAGTGAATGTTTCTACACTCTTGTACACAATGGATGCGAGAGATGCTATTAAATAAATTTGCTTTTATGCATAAACTAGCTGTTACCCATTGGCTTCGTCCGATATAATTTTGTGTTTTATTACAACTAACAACCCACTGAAAGCTGAAATTGCCTTTTGCAATAATTTACTGCCTTTTTCTTTACCTTCATTTCATCCCCATATGGGAAGAATGAGCGTACACCTATATTACTGTTTAACTGTTCCTTTTAACAGCAGCTTAAAATGACTCCCTCTGGAACAACCTACATAATGTTTTTCACCAAAATACTATTCCCGCTATATCTCCTTTCATTTAGAATAATTATAGGCCTCCCCTTGAACTGAATTTGCCAGTAGTGCGGTTGGGGTAGCGGATTTTTATCCCCCTGGAATTTTACCCCCTGAGCAAAACTGATGTCACAAACCAGGGGGTAAAATTCCGGCCACAAACTTTTGAGTTGCACAACATCAGTTCGATGGATTATAGGTGGATTTAAACGAATATTTTCACGGTTGTAAATTTAATCAGAACACATAAAATTATAATAACCTAGAGTGCTAGAGATAATAAGGGGGCTGGAATTTTACCCCCTGG
This sequence comes from Macrosteles quadrilineatus, assembly GCF_028750875.1. Taxonomy (NCBI): domain Eukaryota; kingdom Metazoa; phylum Arthropoda; class Insecta; order Hemiptera; family Cicadellidae; genus Macrosteles; species Macrosteles quadrilineatus. The sequence continues at coordinate 90,538,815 of NW_026542594.1, read as the reverse complement.
CCAGATATAGAAATAAGTGAGAATGACTAATTTTCTTCTTTCTGTATTAATTTAATAGTACACTTTTTAATATTAAGTAGTCTACTTTAATTTATTTGTAACCTTAACTAATCAAACAGGGTTTGAATTTTAATTTTGATTTTCAAGTTTCGGGATTCGATAGTAGTAGGGAAAAGCCGGTTCTGGACCAACCCACAAACCAAAACCAAGACCAAGACCAGCTGTTCATCACCTGTTTATTCTTCCACTCATAGAAGAGAAAAGCCGTTTCTGGACCAGCCCCCAGTAGACTAGTGATTCGCAAATTTTAAGCTGGCTCGTGGTGACAAAGGAGTTAACCCCTTAGACGAGGCGTGCAAGAAACATGACATGTGGTATCGGGATCATAGGCGTGCCGAAGACCGATGGGTGGCATAAGAAATTGCAAGACGCCGCTTGGAATAGGGTCATGTCACCCCTCCCCTCCAGCCAGTAGAATACATATGTTTTTTCTACTCTGGGATCTAATATAGACTCTTATGGACTCAAAATCGGGAGGTAACAAAGACCCACACCACTTTTACTAGTAATATATTTATCTGTGTCCTACTCCCGGAGCCAATATGGGCTCTTATGGGAATACCTCCCCACAAAATCCAGAGGTGTCCTCCAACCCCACACATGGAGTATGTATGTTTGTCCTGTGCTGGGGTTTAATATAGACCTTATGGGGACAAATTCAACCCTTGCCTCATCACTCTGGGGCAAAAATAATTTTTTTTTAAGTTTTTTATTTTCTTACAGTGATCTTCTAGAAATTGTTTACAGTTTTCTAATGATGTTTCTTGAAATGTCATAACTGAATCCAGTTTCAGAGACCACAACTACGTATGCTGTTGTTCCGGCATCGGCTTGCGCGGTTGCGATAGCATTTACAAAATCTAACTCAATCTGGATGTCACTTTTCGAGCGATCTGTGCTCATTGGGTGGAGATGAGTGTCTATCACCAACAGCGGATAGTCATTCTTGAACCCTGAAGGAGATACAAACACATTGGTGTCTCCAAAGTTCACCAGACGATATCTGACCAACTGTTTGAGTGTTTGTACAACAGTCTCCATTTGCCTTCAGTGATGTGTATGTTCTGCATTTCTTGAGGATAACGTTCTCCGTTGATTTTCACAGCGACATTTTTTATGTTACAACTATAACAACGGGAGGGGTTTTTCTTCTGGTCATTCCAACGGCTAGTTTGCAATCCCACAATAACAAATTTCGGGTTGTATACATTTCTATAAACGTTTGTGATATCGAAGTTGAACGAGGCCCCGAAAACACCTTTCTTCTAATACACTGCCACTGGTAATAGTTGTATACCAATTTGCTATGATCACTCAAACGGGTCAACCCATCGATCAATTGAATCTTGCTAGTGGCTGTATACTCGACTAATGGAACTCGAAGAACGAAAGATTTGATTTTGACTTTTCCCTCATCCGGTATCGTGTCTGTCATGGCTGATCCTTTCCAAACGAATAGAGCATCATTATCTTCAGCACGGGTGAATACGACTTTGAATCCACGTTTGTACATAGGATTTACAAACCTTTAACACGAAACGATTACAGATAGGCCTATCAATTCAAGCTTTGTGTTTGCAATGGGGGAGGACACGATTTCATAAAATTTGCTTCTTTAAATTTACTGTATACTATAGTATTACACATCTACCATGGCCATAGTATTCTACCACGTCACCTAAACAATAGAGAAAAATAAATTATTAAAGATTCGTAAAATATCACAAATGATTACAAAACAAACATGCAACATTTACAAAAAAAAAAAGTATTTACAACATGTTATACATATTTATGTGTAGGTAATTGAATACACTACAAGATCATTATGTTGGTTTGAAGTAACAAAATTTGCTACAAAAGTTGTATACCAAATACTGTGAATTTTTTTTCTCACGAAATCGCTAAAATATAAAAACATTATTTTATATACATATGTAAAATTTATGACTTTTTTTGATTCCTTACTTCATTAGCTTTACAAACATGTATATATCATTATTAGTATACACATATATTATATAACTTTTTACAACATAAACTAACACTATACGGTTTTAAATTTTTTCGGTTCTCCGTTTGTCATTATATTTTGCCCCAAATGTTCAGTTCTTTTATCTAAAATTTTTTTTAGCCTGTTTAGAATTTTTGAATTACTAAAACAGCTGATGATTTAAAGATAATCCATTGTATTATATAAATAAACATTATTCCTTTCTTTCCTTCTTGTAAACATGACTTTTTTTTTCTCTCTTAATTTCTCATTAATTTACTCAAACACTCCTCATTATTTAATGGTCCTTCGATCCAAGATATTACTTAAGCGATTTGGAATTACTTTCTTCCACTAAAACTCTTCATACATCAATATTTCCTCATTTTACCCATTGTTTTATGTGCCTTTGAACTCTTACCCAACCGAACTCTTATTTCCATTTTGGAACTCCTCAACCTGTTCATTTACACTTTTTGAATTTTTTACATTTATCTCCTCATTTTTGTACAATGGCATCTCCAAATAGTGATTTTAAAATTGAGACTTATACAAGACTCACATCTTTTATTAAAGTTCGTATGAACAAAATAAAAAACATCATAGATCAACTTGTTGAACAAGAAGAAACATTAACATTTGTGCAACACGAAGCCCTAAAGACTCTTATGCAAGAAGCCCAGAAGAAGAAAGAAGACTTTGATTCTTATTTTCAGCGAATTGTAAGTACATCAAGTGAAGATGATTTGGATAATGAAACTATAAGTCAAGATGAAGATCAAATCAATGACCTATTCATCCACATTACAAGCTATATAAAATCTCTGCTTCCTGAAAGTGGCTCTAGCCCGGATTCGCACAAGGTTGGTTGCAACCCAGCTCAATCTCAGGTACGTTTACCTAAATTTGAACTCTCAAAATTTGATGGAGATCTAACTAATTGGACATCATTCATAAATTTATATGACTCCACTATCCACACCAATGACTCTTTGTCTAGTGTAATAAAATTTCAATACCTTTTGAGTGTATTGGACAAAGAGCCACTAAATTTGATTCGAAGTCTCCAAATTACTGGACCCAATTATACAGTAGCATACAATTTGTTGAGAGAAAGATACCACAATGACAGGCGTCTACAACTTTTACATTTAAATCAACTGCTAGATCTACCTAACATTTCTAGTTCAAAAATCACTGGTGTGAGAGATTTTGTCAATCGTTTCAATGAAAACACTCAAGCTTTATCAGCATTGAACTATGATGTCCAAGACTCTAACTTGTTGTTGTCCGTAGTCTTATTAAGAAAGTTGGATCTTAATCTTCGTCACAAATTAGAATCAGTTTGTAACAAATTTGATACATCAGATCATTCACTGCCTACTTCAAAACAGATAATTACTTTCCTTAATAATGAATGCACTTATTTTGAGGATGCTATGCTGTCCCAAAACATGACCAGTAATGAACTACAAATGACACCCAAATATTCCTTGAACACTAACAAAAGGTTCCCACATCACAGAACTACTACAGTGAATGTAGCCAAACCTTTGTTTAATACTCAACAAGACAATCGACCAACACCAACTACATGTTTTTTTGTAATCAACAAAGTCATAAAATCTACTCGTGTTCAAAATTCCTTGCCATGTCCCCACATGAAAGGTACCAGTTGGTTAAACAATCTCAAAAATGTATTTCATGTCTCGGATCACATGCATCAAAATTTTGTCAATCTAAGCATAGACAAAAAGAATTAAATATAGACCTTCAGCTGTGCTGCGGTTACCATAAGTTCTGGCGCACACCGCTGGGATCGCCACGGTAGTTACAGCGTACGCGCTACGTAAACTACAGCGGTGTGCGCCGGAACTTATGGTAACCATGGTAACCGCAGCACGGCTGACAGTCTATATTTCATTCTTTTTGTCTATGATCTAAGTCATCTTGCAAAAAGTGTGGAAATCACAAGCAGCACACACTGTTGCATTTTGATCATGTCGAAACTGCATGGTTTGACAAAAGTACCAACAAAAGTACCTACAAAAGTAACAAAGTTTCACTTGGTTCTAACCAGTTAAACAATCACATTGATGATCAAGAATCGTCTAAGATGATTCCAAACACATCTGTTTCTCTAGTGTTACCACATCAGTATATGCAAACAAATCTCAAAGAAAATTGTACTACTGTCTTACTTGAGGAACATTGTTGGTAAAAATCAGTTCCTCTTCTGGTGAGCCACATGTGTTTCGAGCTCTTCTTGACTTGGGCAGTATGTGTAATTTAATAACCGAACATGCAGCTAGGATCTTGAATTTAAAAAGAACCAAGTCCAATATCCAACTATCAGGAATCAATCAACATGTAACAACCAACAGAGGGCAGATTTTAATTGATCTCCAAACTATGTCTGGTAAAATGGTAGTCGAAGCTCAACCTGCTCTCGTCCTTGAAAAGTTGACAGTTGATGTTCCTCGTTCATCCATTGCATCTAAAGTCACTCAACTCACTCAACAGTATAACCTGGCTGATCCTTCCTTTCACATACAGAGTCGTATTGATCTCATCATTGGAAATGCAATTTTCCCTCAACTTCTCACTCAAAACCAATTTTCACTTGGGCCTAACTTACCTACTGCTTTAGGAACTCGATTCGGTTTTGTATTTATGGGTACCGCTCCTTGCTCCCTCACAAACACGGTGATTACCAATAACACACCTGCCACTTCACTCAATGTTTGTTTACTGTCAAAAAGTGACGTCGATTTACACGCTTCCTTACAACGCTTTTGGGTGCAAGAAGAACCCCCTACATCACCCAGTCTAACTCATGAAGAGGCACTGTGTGACCAACACTTCAGAAAAACTGTTACTCGTGATGAAAATGGACGTTACATTGTTCGTTTGCCTTTCAAAGACTCTTCAGATCATTTTCTAGGTGATTCCAAGCCAGCTGCTGAAACACGTTTGTATGCTATGGACCGGAAGTTTCGTTCAAATGATCAGTTTTCACAACTCTATCATGACTCTATAAATGTAACCTAACTGAACTCATCAAGTCCAGCTCAACCTCAAAGAACTACTGCAGTGCATGTAATCAAACCGAACTCATCAAGTCAGTTTCAAATCAAAGGCAACGACATTATACAACATGGAAAAAAACTCATCACATTAAAGAGGCCAGTGACAATCACAATACCTAAGTTCGCAAACACGATGATTAGAAATACCACAAAGACAGTGACAAAACCTCAACCAACGAATACAGATACAACAGTGAGCTCAACTACCTTGACAAGTGACAGTGCTGATCAACCAACGAATACAGATACAACAGTGAGCTCAACTACCTTGACAAGTGATAGTGCTGCCATCCAACCTACCAACATTGCTGTCATCCCAAGAGACAGTACTGTTATCCATCCTACCGATTATGATACCACCCATCCTACTGATCGTGTTGCTGTTAAACCAACAGACAGTGGCACCGCTAACACAACCCACAGTGCAACCACTACAGTAGACCAGGGCCGATTTACCGAATAGGCACGGTAGGCACGTGCCTAGGGCGCGAGGCAATTGGCTTTTTTGGGGGGCGCCAAAAAATTGGGAAATAAAAAAAATTGGTAGTTGTATTTGCATGATCGCAGTAAACTTCCAAAAATCCCTCCCGGCCAAGTAGAAATCGTAACCGACTCCCGCAATTGAGGCAAAATTCTGACTATTTTTCACGGTCGTGTATACATAATTATTGCCTTCCATGATCGCGTTAATATATGAACATTTCCCGCGGTTGTGAGGAGATAATTAATTATCGTGTACCGCGAATGAGGCAAAATTCTGATCACCCTACGCAGCCGTGAAGACATCATTAATTGTACCCCGCGGTCGTTTGTTTATAGCAATTGCCTCCTGCGATTGAGGCAAAATGGTAATCATTTCATGCCATCTTGTGGAGATCATCATCGTGTTCCGCAAATGAGGCTAAATTCTGAATTTTCCCGCAATTGTATGGACATTATCATTGTGTCTTGCGCTATCGCCATTAAATTCTAAACATCCCTCGTGGCCGTGAAGACATCATTGATCGTCCCCCGCGGTTGTTTGTACATAGCAATTGCCTCCCACGATTGCGGCAAAATGGTAATCATTTCCTGCCATCTTGTAGCAATCATCATCGTCTTCTGCGATCGCGTCAAAATTTTTGCTGTTTCCTGCGTTCGTGTGGACATCATCATCGCCTTCCGTTATCGCGACAATATTCTGATCATCCCTCGTGGCTCTGTAGATATTCAATTCAAATCAATTCAATCACCATCGTCTTCTTCGATCGCGGAAAATTCTGATAATCCCTCGTTGCCGTGTGTAGACATATTGTCGTCTCACGCGGTCACGGAAACGTAACTATTGTCATTCGCAATGGCGGTAAATTGAAAATTCCAGGTGCATATACAAAATTCACGCATATTTCCTGGTTCAAAAAAACTCAAGCATAATTCACGGATTCCCAGTTTTCCTGGTCGGTGGACACCCTGTATATATATAGCAAAGGGGCGCTACTATATAGTTGTGCCTAGGGCGCTGACAGGGTCAAAAACGGGCCTGCAGTAGACAGTCAAGCAATCCAGGCAAGTGGTTGAATTTTCCGATGAAGCTCTGGACAAAGGCTACTGCCAACATCACAAACAACAGAGGAAGCGCTCATCCTCCAATCTCAACTTGTTGAATTACTGAAAAAAGAGTGCTTTGAATTGAAGAAATGTGTTATGAACTGTCAAGACTTGTTCACTTCTGTTACTCAATCTCATCATAAAACACCAAATTTCCTTCAAAACTCTGATGCTCAACATTTCAAAGAGCTAGGACTTCGGAGGTCTCCAGTGTAACTACTTACTCAATTTTAATTAAAAATTTCATTTCATTGCTTTACCATTCCTGAAACCCTAAAACATATTTCAGTTCATATTTCTCAAGCTTCCCGAACTTTGTAATTCAACCCATTATTTGCTGTTTTCAATACCCAATCGCTGTAGCTGTCATTCTTAATCATCATTTCCTGTTTACTGTACTTTTCCAATGATCAGACAGTTTGGGCTTGTTCCCTAAAGTAAGTGCAAGCTACGCATCCGTTTTCCTGTGACAGAGACAGAAAAGAAGTCAATAAACTTCTGGAAGCATCGACACGTGTGCTAATCACGTGGACTCACAAAAACCAATCAGCGGTAAGAAGACCCTGACTGTATGACGTATCACCACCCGATTGGCGGAGAGCACCCCCCGATTGGCATCTTCACGACCCTCTAAATTACCTGAAGAAGAGTTGAGCAGTCTCCTAGAATTCGGCTTAACGTGCGTGAGTCTCCAGTCTCCAAAATCGTAATATGTTCCGTTGAAGTGTCGCGCGCGTGTGTTGTGTGTGAATGTGAAGTTTAGATCCCATGGCCTGTTGTCACTTTAGTGACAGAAGTTAGGTTGTGTAACATCAAGTGAAATATGTATGTACCATTTTAAATCCATTGTAATCATAATTTATTTGAATTCTAAATCTGCTTGCTCACTCACAAAATAATTAAAAGGGAATGTTTTAAAACTTTGTTTCTCTCTTCCTAGAGAGAGTTTGTTCAAGTATAAACTTAGTTTTGTTTTATTAGTTTTCCTTTAAATTTTATTTCATTTTAACAATTTACTTTTATATTTCTAATTCATACTTTTAATTTATTATTTTATTTTTCAAAACACTCCATCTCCCTGGTCTTTTGACTTCAATCTTTTGATCTTGGGTTTAGTTCTTTCTTTTAAAATACCCTTTCTTTGCTGGTCTTTTGCCATTTATAATTATTGCTTTTACAAAAGTTTGTTAGTTCAATTTGTACTCAATGTTTCTGTAATTGTTTTTTTCTCTTAATTGCTTTATTACATTCCTCTTGTAACAGAATGTCTGTGTTTTATTGTTTGTGTACCTCAAACTCATGTCAAGCGAGCTCTAACAAATTAAATTAATTACCAATTCTTAAATAAAGCTTACATGGTGGAGGCATGCCGTTTCGTTTAATACACGATATGCTATTTTCATTGAACCCTAAGGTTGATGGAGTGATTAAAAATTATTTGTGAGTTTGCAAGCACAATGTGGTCACGCACAATAGCTATAAATTAATTTAAGATAATGATAATATCCATGTAGGTCTACAATGCCTAAAATCTCAGATCATGTACAATAAGCATTACACAACTTATATTTAAGATGAAAATAAAAACACTATTCAGTAGTTAAATGAATTAAATGAAATAGAGGTCCTATGAATAAATAGTTTTCTGCCACTATAATAATAAATTTTAAATAAATAAACAATTTTTTTTCCTATTTAAATAACAAGGTTGATAGTCAAGTTTTTAAATGATCAATTATTTATGGATTTTTCAATCATTGATATTGATGTTTACGCTCTAAACAAAGAAAATGCGCTTAGATTAGCTAGGGACTATAAACTAAAAATCCCATCAGATCCCCAATCCATTACTGTCGCTGAGCTTAGGCAGAAACTATCACTTGTTAAAGAAGTTTACAAAAAAGCTAAACGAGATGTTGTATTTCAAGCAATTTTACACAATTTCCTACAAGGCGGTAGTATTTCGGAAAGAGATGGTGAAGAGTATCCACAACTTTTACAATTGAGAGAAGCATCAGAGAATATTTACGACAGTGTAGCCGAAAGTTATATACAACCTATACAGCAAATTTCTAACACCGCTTCTAACATTCCTAACTACGAAAACACTAAGACTAGCTCACCCGATAGATTATTATCGCAAAGAAAATCCTTACATCTTCACAGCCCTTTTACGCTAACTTAAACAGTAACGAATTAAGTTTAAAGTCATCTCATCCACCAGAACAAAAGATTCAACCAGCTATTCATTTAAGTACTAACAAAAATATGGACGATTCAGATAGACTAGCATCCACACAAAATTTGGGTAATACAAGGGACCCCAATGCTGAAAATACACCCCTTGTAAAGCCTACAATATTTAGTAGTAAACAGCATGAGAACGTTTTAGAATTTCTAAAAAAATACAAACTAGTAGCTAAGTGCAATCGATGGTCAGATCGAACTAAACTGGATTTATTTGGAACTTACACAACAGGTGTAGCATACAAATGGTATTCTGATTTTATGGATACTCAGCCCACTAGTTCTTGGGATGATCTCAAAAGTAACTTTGAAAAATCATTTGGCCAAGTCGGATTCAAATTTGACCTTCAAACTACCCTTGACAACAGGATTCAGAATGAAAATGAAACACCCTTACAATTTTTCTTTGAAGTTCGTAGCTTGTGTAGGCAAATAGATCAATCCATGGACAATGAAAAAATAATCAGTTACACTATTAAAGGCTTACGTCCTAACTACTTTGATGAAATTGTTAGGATGGAAAGTTCAAATTTGCAGGAATTCCAAGAAAGACTAACTAAATTACAAGCCATGCAAGCCCTCAAGCAACAAAACACAAGAAAATACAATTTGCACTATGGATTTGATTATGTACAAAGTGTTAACCCTGTTGAAAATTGTACCAGCTCAATACAAATTCCCAAACCAAAAAGTGTACATTTTGACACAAATTCAACTCAACAACAAGCTAAAACCCCTGAACTACTTAACGCAATAACTGATTTAACAAAAGCTGTAAATGATTTGAAAGTAAATTATAAACCTAGCAGAGATCCATCACCCAGGATGGATATATCTCAGGTTAAGCATGATTCTTCGGCTCGACATTATAGTCGATCACCCAGAAGAAATACTGGTCAGGCATATTACAGGTGAAACTCACCTTCTCCAGGACGGCATTATAACAGAAGAGAATACTATCCAAGCTATAACCAAAAACAACCACATTACTATCAGAGGAACTACACGTCCAACTACTACAGACACCAGGCGAGACGATTCAATTGTGACATTTGTAAAATGGAAAATCACTCAACTCAAAACTGTTATTTTAATAAAAGAAATCCATCTGCTACAAGTTTTGCAGTCCGTAACCAGGACCCAAACAGATCAACTTGGCAACACTGGTTGAATCAAACCAAATGGCAACACGGCAGTGCGTAACACGAGATGACATTGTGTACAACACGCATTCGCACAATTCCATGAGTCCGCAAGGTCGACAGTGCAGCGACTCACTCCTCACCTCCCCACTTGAGATAACACCTTCTTCAGTATCCGTGCATGATGTAAACAAACAAGAAAATAATATAGGTAATATTTATTATTAGGTAATATTTATTAATATAGTAATATTGATAATATTTTGTAATTACATCCCAGAAGATCTTCTAAACATCAACATTCTCGAAAATGACCTTCAAAAACTTTCAACAAAACTTTCTTCTTCTAATCTTCCAATTGCATTCCCCATATCTAAATTGTTCAAAATATACAGCCTACCCATTTTGAAATGTTACTTTGAACAAGACAACATTATCCTGCAAATAAAAATTCCATTGATCCCATCAAATACATCTTACACAGGCTATTCTCACCTTCCCATCCCTCTTAAATGGGAAAACAACATATGCAAATTAGTACAGCATAACTTTATTGTCTTCAAATCCTCATCAAACTCTATTTTCATTGTGGACATAGAAAACAACCCCCATTGTAACCAGCAAACATCAAACTTGTGTTTAATACCACGTTACAGTTCCTACTCTTCTTCAGCATCAAAATGTGCCAAATATCTGATCAACGGCACAAATATTTCCGAACTAAAACATCACTGCGAATTTCACTGTACCCCTATACCTCAACACCCAATTGTAACTCAACTTAAGGTTAACAAATTTCTATTAACCAACTACAAAAACAACCTTCACATAATGTGTGACAACAACCAGTTATCTACCCATTTACCAGAAATCAATTTTGGAAGCGTTGAAATTGAACTACCTTGTCATTGCAAACTGATTGACGGCCAAATAACTCTAATCTCTACTATTACCCCATGTGATTCAAGAGACTACTCTTCTCCCTCAATCTTCCATCTTGTGCCACTACCATGGACAAACTTAGATCATTTAAAAATAGACCCATTTAATACTGAAAGGACTGAATTTCTTAATATCACCAGCTACTTACTACCATCATGGAACATTACAGTCCCAACCTTTTCTACCACCAAACTCGAAAAAGTTTCTTTCTTCAAACACATCCATCTATCAAATACTTGGTCAGATATTGTTGATGACAGAAGAATAATGCTTTATGTACTTATAGCATGGTGTAGCATTCTAACAATTTTTCTTATATTAGCTATTTACAAAATACATATACTCACCATCAAGCTAAACCTTACCCAACTACCACCACAACTTCCACCTAGAATACGAGCAGCACATTCAGAGCCATCTGTGCAATCTTCATTCTAGTTTTGGCTGAACGCCAAACACAGTTTGACGTTTTTAACAAGGGGAGTGTAACTACTTACTCAATTTTAATTAAAAATTTCATTTCATTGCTTTACCATTCCTGAAACCCTAAAACATATTTCAGTTCATATTTCTCAAGCTTCCCGAACTTTGTAATTCAACCCATTATTTGCTGTTTTCAATACCCAATCGCTGTAGCTGTCATTCTTAATCATCATTTCCTGTTTACTGTACTTTTCCAATGATCAGACAGTTTGGGCTTGTTCCCTAAAGTAAGTGCAAGCTACGCATCCGTTTTCCTGTGACAGAGACAGAAAAGAAGTCAATAAACTTCTGGAAGCATCGACACGTGTGCTAATCACGTGGACTCACAAAAACCAATCAGCGGTAAGAAGACCCTGACTGTATGACGTATCACCACCCGATTGGCGGAGAGCACCCCCCGATTGGCATCTTCACGACCCTCTAAATTACCTGAAGAAGAGTTGAGCAGTCTCCTAGAATTCGGCTTAACGTGCGTGAGTCTCCAGTCTCCAAAATCGTAATATGTTCCGTTGAAGTGTCGCGCGCGTGTGTTGTGTGTGAATGTGAAGTTTAGATCCCATGGCCTGTTGTCACTTTAGTGACAGAAGTTAGGTTGTGTAACATCAAGTGAAATATGTATGTACCATTTTAAATCCATTGTAATCATAATTTATTTGAATTCTAAATCTGCTTGCTCACTCACAAAATAATTAAAAGGGAATGTTTTAAAACTTTGTTTCTCTCTTCCTAGAGAGAGTTTGTTCAAGTATAAACTTAGTTTTGTTTTATTAGTTTTCCTTTAAATTTTATTTCATTTTAACAATTTACTTTTATATTTCTAATTCATACTTTTAATTTATTATTTTATTTTTCAAAACAATCCATCTCCCTGGTCTTTTGACTTCAATCTTTTGATCTTGGGTTTAGTTCTTTCTTTTAAAATACCCTTTCTTTGCTGGTCTTTTGCCATTTATAATTATTGCTTTTACAAAAGTTTGTTAGTTCAATTTGTACTCAATGTTTCTGTAATTGTTTTTTTCTCTTAATTGCTTTATTACATTCCTCTTGTAACAGAATGTCTGTGTTTTATTGTTTGTGTACTTCAAACTCATGTCAAGCGAGCTCTAACAAATTAAATTAATTACCAATTCTTAAATAAAGCTTACACCAGCAACTGTTTTTAAGGCGTTTCCCAGCAAAGATGGTATAGGTTGAAAAGGAGAAGTAGAAAAATGCAAACAGATGCTATAGCCGGCCTACAACAAACTTTTGTGTTAGGTAATGTGTTTTGTTCTAAACTAACTGTTGAAGTGAGGACACTTCCAAGGCCGGGAGTATGTTCAGATCTTTTATCTAAAATTTTTTCTTAGCCTGTTTAGAATTTTTAAATTACTAAAACAGCTGATGATTTAAAGATAATCCATTGTATTATATAAATAAACATTATTCCTTTCTGTTCTTCTTGTAAACATGACTTTTATTTTTTCTCTCTTAATTTTTCATTAATTTACTCAAACACTCCACACCAAAAACTTATAAAAAAAAATGTTTTCCTAAGATGTTATATATTTTTATGTAGGGAATTAGATTGTCTACAAAATTAATATAATGAATTTCCCATAAAAAATCCATAGGAAAAAAAATAACGGCCGCTTTTGAAATTTCACAAAAAAAAATCAATTTTTTTTTTCACTTTACCCATAAAATACACTGTCTACATCATTATGATATTACTATTTCTAGATTCTCCTGTTCTTTCCGAACAAAATGAATATGAGGTTGGCTAGGTTTACTTGTACGGTTGAATTTTTACAAATGTTCTCCAAAAAAGTTCTGCAAAATCGCCAAAATGGGTTGGCCATTCCCCACTTCTAACATTGGCCACTGCTAGGGTTATAAGTTCTGAGGTGAGGATTTTAAAAGTAAATATTGATTGGTCTCCATGGCTGCCATGAGAACACATACAATGTTTGCAATTTGCTATGCACCCAAATGTAAACAAGCTGAACTGTCAAACCACATTAATTCACAATTCCACAGCTGGTTTATAAATACCTAGGCATATAATATTCTCTACAATCATGTGACATGTTATTTATTCTTACATTTGATGGTTCATTTATTATTGATTTTATGAAAAAAGTGAGATTGTATATCTGTTGCTGTATCTAACCCTAATTAATTATTTAAAATTTCGCTAATGTGAATAATTGTATTAAAAGACTTTGGTGTAAAAAATAGTGAAATTATAAAGTTCACACTTGAATCATTTTAACATTTTTGAACAATTAACATGTGTTAAGAGTAGGACACACACCTGAAAAATTTAAACTTTTTTCTCACAGAGATAATTAATTGTATATTTTTGCCACTTTAAGAGAAATATTGTTCACACCATTTGCCTTTTCACAAATTTTTAAATCATAATTTCATATTACTACCCATAGATTAGTTATGATGTTTTCTAATCCAGAGGTAGCTACTACCTATCTATATTCTTGTATTTATATACCCTGCTAGTCTTGGTACTGCTGCATTCTGGGCGCGTAATGCAGCAAAAGTACAAGTACGGGGTCACGCGAAGGGCCAAGGTTTCGTTTGGGTTCGGTGCCGGGATGTCACTTACTTTAGTGTCTACCTCACTCCCAACGAGGCCATCCGTGAATTTCGTGAGAAGATAGATCGCCTGGAAGAGAGCGTGCGCAATACCACAGGACACGTCGTCGTGGGTGGGGATTTTAATGCTAGGGCTGTCGAGTGGGGAATGACCCTCACCAATTCCCGGGGCAAGTACATTCTGGACTTTGCTGCCAGAGCCAGACTCGTTGTCGTCAACGAGGGAAACACGCCAACTTTCCGGCGCCCTGGGATTCGGGGAACGATCCCAGACATAACCCTTGCATCTGAGTCCCTTTTGCCAAGGATAAGAGCCTGGAGAGTCCTGGAGGATTACACGGGCAGTGACCACCAGTACATTATTTTTGATGTCCTGGATGGTCATCAGAGACAAGTAGCCGCGTTTCGTCAAGTGCCCGTTTGATGGAATATTAAAAAATTGGACGTGGTAAAATTCAATGAAGCCATCTTACGAGGAACACCGGTGGTTCCCCCCGCAACTAGCGTGGCTCACGCAGAGGTGTTAGTTACATCCATGATGGGACTAATCGTCTCGGCTTGCGATGAGTCTATGCCTCGCAGGAGATCCCGGTGCAATAAGCGACCTGTGTACTGGTGGACTGCCGAGATTGCGGAATTGCGTCGGTCAGCATTGAGAGCCAGACTTGCTACCAGGGCCAGAGAACCTGTAGACAGACGTCGTAAGTTGGATGCCTACAGAGTGGCTAGGAGGTCTCTTCGTCGAGCCATCAACCGGAGTAAACGCAGTTGCTGGGAGACATTAAGGGACGATATCGATTCCAATCCGTGGGGCTTGGGTTACAAACTTGTAACCAAGAAACTTGGCACCCGCTCTCCACCTTCCGTCATGGATGGGGCCACTATGGAGAGGATAGTCGAGTCCCTTTTCCCGGCTCACACGTTGCGCCCACTGCGGGATTTTGGAAGGGTGGATGACGTACCACTTTTCAGTCCTTTAGAGGTGGAGGGGGCCGTCCTATCCCTGAAGAACAATAAAGTTCCTGGACCCGATGGGGTACCCGGCGAAGTCCTCAAAAAGGTTTTGACTATAACCCCTTGATCCTTTTGCGCATGTACAACGCCTGCCTAGTCGAAGGAGTTTTCCCCTTGTCCTGGAAAACAGCTAGGCTTGTGCTTGTTGGGAAGGGAAAGGGAGACCCAGACCTGCCATCCTCTTACAGACATCTGTGTATGTTGGATACGGCTAGTAAAGTCCTCGAGAAGTTGATCCGTTCCCGACTGAATTCAGCCGTGGTCGCTGCGGGGGACCTGTCCCCTCGCCAGTATGGATTCAGGATGGGGCGATCTACGGTTGACGCTGTTGAAGAGGTGAAGCAAGCCGTGATGAGAGCTGAGGATTTTAACCACTACTCTCGAGGGGTTGTGCTGCTCGTAACTCTCGATGTGCGAAACGCATTTAATTCCGCGAGGTGGTGCGATATGCTGGAGGCTCTGGGGAACACCTTCCACGTCCCGGCATACCTCATGCGTATCATAGAGGATTATCTCCGGTTCCGCCTCCTCATGTATGACGCTACAGAGGGCCCACGGACGATGAGTGTCACTTCCAGTGCTACCCAAGGTTCCATACTCAGCCCAGACCTCTGGAATGTCGCGTACGACAGCCTCCTGAGGTCTGAAATGCCTGAGGAAACTGTTTTGGTTGGGTACGCGGATGACGTTGCAGTTTTGATAGCTGCACGTAGTGTTGAGCTGGCTCAGCTAAAGCTGAACCGAGTTATGTGTACTGTAAACGCATGGATGACAGACCACGGTCTCTCGCTTGCTTTGAGCAAAACTGAGATCGTGATATTAACAAAAAAACGGATTGACACCATCGTGCCGTTGAGGGTAGAGGCCGTCGAAGTCCAGACCGTTCGTTCTGCCAAGTACCTTGGGATTATGGTGGACAGCAAGCTTAGCTCGCGGGATAAGATTTTCCGTACGGCGGACAAGGCCGCTAGGGTGGTCTCCTCTCTGAGCCGGTTGATGGCCAATGTCGGAGGCCCTCGGTCCAGCCGTAGAAGGCTGTTAATGTCTTCTGTCCAGTCCGTACTCTTGTACGGTGCTGAGGTGTGGGCAGTCGCTCTAAACTAGTAGTACGCTTATTCTGCGCGTAACGGGATGAGTGAACATGAGCGCAGTAATGAAAGAGTCCACCCACACCTAGCCTACTTACCGGTGTCACTGGCGAACACAATGTTATTTGTATGGGCAAATCAACCAAATCTTAGTCAACAACAATCTTAACTTCTCATCTATTAATTAACCAAAGTCATTGGTAATATACGTAATGGATTTCCAACAGTTATCGATAGGAGGTAAATGGGTAAATCCATCATTCCTGTACAACGTGTCTTTTGATTAAATTAAGCCTATTTCCATATTTGTTATGAGGCAAATCATAAACAAAACTAAGCCAAACTGAACTAATCTAACTTAACCTAATTGCCAAAGCACGATGTAATGAATCTCCTAAAAAAATTCGTATGGATTACAATGATGATTTAAAATAACGATATCGTAAATATATCATCTAAAAATGATTAAAAATCCAATATATCTTTATCTAACTAATGAAGGGTCCCCACACTTCGGACTGCTCGCCTCAACTACTTCCATCACCACTTCCTACGTCGTGGACATGTTTCCCTCCCTTCCCATAGAATTTTAGTATTGCAGGTACATTTAACTAACTGTCACAAAGGGCCCCCACACTCCGGACTGCTCGCCTTGACTACTTCCATCGCCAATTCCTACGTCGTGGACATGTTTTCCTCCCTTCCTATGGCATTTTAGTATTGCAGGTACATTTAACTAACTGTCACAAAGGGCCCCCACACTCCGGACTGCTCGCCTTGACTACTTCCTTCACCACTTCCTACGTCGTGGGCCTGTTTCCCTCCCTTCCTTTAGCATTTTTTTATTGCAGATCCATTAACCTAACTGTCACAAAGGGTCCCCACACTCCGACTGCTCGCCTTGACTACTTCCATCGCCAATTCCTACGTCGTGGACATGTTTTCCTCCCTTCCTATGGCATTTTAGTATTGCAGGTACATTTAACTAACTGTCACAAAGGGCCCCCACACTCCGGACTGCTCGCCTTGACTACTTCCTTCACCACTTCCTACGTCGTGGGCCTGTTTCCCTCCCTTCCTTTAGCATTTTTTTATTGCAGATCCATTAACCTAACTGTCACAACGGAATCCCACACTCCGGACTGCTCGCCTTGACTACTTTATTCACCGATTCCTACGTCGTGAACCTGTTCCCTCCCATCCTTTAGCATTTTATTATTGCAGATACATTAATCTAATTGTCACAAACGGTTCCCACACTCCGGACTGCTCGCCTTGACTACTTCCTTCACCACTTCCTACGTCATAGACCTGTTTCTCTCCCTTCCTTTAGCATTATATTATTGCAGGTACATTAATCTAACTGTCACAAAGGGTCCCCACACTCCGAACTGTTCGCCTTAACTACTTCCTTCACCACTTTCTACGTCGTGGACTTGTTTCCCTCCCTTCCTTTAGCATTTTTGTATTACAGATCCATTAATCTAACTGTAACAACGGGTTCCCACACTCCGGACTGCTAACTTGACTACTTCCTTTACCACTTCCTACGTCGTGGACCTGTTCCCCCCCTCCTTCCTTTAGCATTTTATTATTGCAGATCCATTAATCTAACTGTCACAAAGGGTTCCCACACTCCGGACTGCTCGCCTTGACTACTTCCATCACCACTTCCTTTGTCGTGAACATGTTTCCCTCCCTTCCTATGGCATTTTAGTATTGCAGGTACATTAACCTAACTGTCAAAATGGGTCCCCGCACTCCGGACTGCTCGCCTTGACTACTTCCTTTACCACTTCCTACGTCGTGGACCTGTTTCCCTCCCTTCATTTAGCATTTTTTTATTTCAGATCCATTAACCTAACTGTCACAATGGGTCCCCGCACTCCGGACTGCTCGCCTTGACTACTTCCTTTACCACTTCGTACGTCGTGGACCTGTTTCCCTCCCTTCCTTTAGCATTTTATTATTGCATATACATTAATCTACTACTACTTCCTTCACCACTTCCTACGTGGGCATGTTTCTCGCCCTTTCCATAGCATTTTTAGAATTGCAGAAACATTATTCTGTCACAAAGGGTTCCCACGCTCCAGAATGGTCGCCTCGACTCCCTTCACTACTTCCTACATCGTAGACCTGTTTCCCTCTCTTTCCATAGCATTTAAGTATTACAGATATATTAATTTAACAGTCACAAAGGATTTCCACACTCCGCACTGCTCACCTTTTCGCTTCCTTTACCACTCTCTACGTCGTGGACCTGTTCCCCCCCTTCGCATAGCATTTTAGTATTATTACTAACATCTTTGAATATTTAATTTTCAATGCGAACATTAAATGGAATAATGTGAAAGCTGCTTTGTTCTAAATATATACATATATATTTTTAATTTAAAGGTGAATATTAATACTGAACATAAACGGTATATAACTGCCGATTAATATTGTAAAGTTCAGTTTATTATTCAGAAAGTTGTGAAATTTAATTTAATTTAAACAACATTATTCTGAAACCTGTGAAATTATAATGATATATATTCATAGACGCCAAACTGTTTACTCCATGAATGAAATAGCTTAGAGTAAAAGTCGTTCTCTCTGTCTTAAGTAGACAACAAAATTATTGGTCGCAAAACGTAAACAAATAAAAAGAAGAAGAAGGTAGCTCCTAATGTTATTCTTATGGGACAAATTCAAAAATGTTTTTTAAGGGTTTTATAATTACTACTGAGTGGAATCGTCTAGAATTTTAATGAGGTCTTCCCACTGGTGTCATAATTATTTGTGCAAAATTTGAACGCTATAAGTGCGACGGTTCTTGAGTTTTTGGTGCGAACACACACACAGATAGACAGACAGACAAGCGGACAACTTTTCTCCGACTCCGCTATACACGATACATAGATTCGTTCACTTCGTTCACTCATCTATAAGGAGGTATACAGGATGCGACTCGCCCGAGTGCAGCGTCAGGCAGCACTAAGAGTTGCATCCGCCTACCGAACAGTGTCCGAACCCGCCGTCCTGGTGGTTGCTGGAGTCATCCCCGTCAAACTTTTGGCGGCGGAGAGAAAAGCAATTTATCAGCGCCGAGGGGAGGACCAGGCACGAACAGAGGAACGCACCCGCACCTACCAGCTGTGGCAGGAGAGCTGGGAACAGGAGACTTGGGGACGCTGGACCAGGCGACTGATACAGCAAGTCCAACCTTGGGTTAATCGGCGGTGCGGAGAGGTGGACTTCTACCTCACCCAATTTCTGACGGGTCACGGCTTTTTCCGGCCGTACCTGTTCAGGATGGGCAAAGCCGTGACACCCAATTGCATATACTGCCCAGACATTCCCGATGACGTGGAACATACCTTTTTCCACTGCCAGTGTTGGGAAAGGCCCCGCCTGGAGGCTCAACAGTTAGTAGGACTGATGTCAGTGGACACGGTCATACCAATGATGACGGAGGGTGAGGACAATTGGACCTGTGTGTCACATTACATCCAGGGTATTCTCCGTGCCAAGAAGCTCGACCTTGACTGGGATGCGGTGTAGGTCATAAAGTATCTCAATACCAAAAACGGTGAGAGCCCTGAGGGCTTAGGTCACACGTTGGCCTGACTTGAAGTAATGTGACAAACAATTCCAGGTCTGTGTCCAACAGAGTCAAGGGGGTTTTTTAGTGAGTAGTCTGTGATAGATTCAGGAGTCTCACACTACAGGCTGGCTAACGGTGTGCGTAAAAGCATTTTCCCCCCTCCTCTCCCTAAAAAAAAAAAAAATAACTACCTATCTATATTAAAACTTTTGACACTTCCTGTAGATTTCACATTCTATTCTAATAATGAATAACTTTTTACGAGCGTCTCAGGGTCATTACATGTATATTTTCAAACAAGTTCCTCTTAACTAACCCTACCCTCGACATAAACATTGTTTGAATGACGTTAAATGTCCTAATTCTAAGCTGATATACAAATATTTCAATTTAAAAACAACAATAAAAAACTAAGTTGTATATGCACTTGCCTTTGGTGCATGAATAGTAGGAGCTATAAATAGTAGGGCTAAGTATATTTCTGTTTGTTTTAGTAGTAAGAGTGTTAATGTTTTTGTTTGTTCACATAGTATATAATGAGATATTTTTATAATCAATGCTAAGTGAGCAATGCTTTTTAGAAGCAAGATCACATGTTACTTTTCATTTAAACCGTAATAAAAACCAGATAACCGTAATAAAAACCAGTTGTAAATTATTGTTTGTCTATGTTTGATTTTATCATTTAAAAGTAAGTAAAAGCTTTGAGTTTTTTATTTTTGATTTATTGTTTGAAATTTTTTTTTATGTAATTAGCAAGTTAAAAGTTTTTGATAGGTACATTTATTGGAATTGAATCTTATTTTACACTGTTTTTCATTTCATTTATTTTTTTCATTTATGTTGTTACAAAAATAATGGATTGATTTTATGTTTCAGGGAAGGAAAGCTGGAATGTCAGAGTCTTTGAAGGATTTACTCTGATATTTGATATGATCCAAACAATCACAAAAGCTGTAGATTACTTCAATGAAGGTATGTTAACCGTGGTTTCTTTTAATAACATTTCTTGGAATTCTGTTCAAATCCTATTCTCTAATACGCGAGCTATGTGTTTGTCTTTCTGTCTGTAATATATATGTCGTAATACAGCGGAAGGATTTTGACTAATATTTGAAATTAGGGACTTATAGCCGTAAATTGTGATTGGTGACAGCCACTACCCCAGTAAAATTTGTATTTTGCTACACAACTCATTTGAAAATTAAAAAAATTAACATTGGCCTTATGGGTTGCTAAGTAACTATGTTGTTTGAACAAAATAACAAGGAAACATTAAAAAAAGAATTGTCACTACTCATATGTGTTAATAACAATCCATCCACAGTATACTAGCAAATTAAAAAATACAATAAAAAGGGGAAAAAAATCAGCTGTAACTATTGAGCAAAGATTAAGATTATACTGAAGTACTGAAGATATAGGGGAAAATAATTCCAATCAAGTACTTATTATTTTACTTAGCCTTCTACCACCAAAACTTAATCCCTGAAGTAATGAGGCATTTCAAGTACACTAATTACATCTGAGGGTTCTAATTGGTATACAATTATTACCGTATGCTAAATCCTAATGAAAAAAAAAATACCCCCGCCGCAGCAAACCTGCAGACTAAGCGAATTTCCATTTGACTGATTGGATTTACACTGAAATGTCTACTTAAAAATATAACATTTATTCTTGATTTAAATAGAATTAGTTAAACAAGTACTTAGGTTTGCTGCATCAGGGAGGGTAAAACTGTTTTTTTTTGTAAAATGTGAATAGTTAGTAAGAAATAAAAACATTTTCCAAATTTGATCAAAATATGTTCACAAACAAGCAAACTACAACAGTTTACTTATTCTCCATAAGAATAACATGGGAATTTTAAATTTAAAAATTTTTGGAATTTTCTCCGCAACCATTAGGCGCATAATAACGCTTCAATATACTAAATTATTTGTTTTTTTAAGCTCTACAAAATGGTTTGGAAAGAAATTGCTAAATTTTATGTTTTTTGGGTCAAAAATGGGAAAAACCTATTTTTACCCCATAAAACCCCCCGTAAACCCCCGTTCCCATGGTCCGATCATGCTGGATCGCGTACTCGTTCAAATAAACGTACTTTTACATGTTTGTACCAAATTTCATCAAAATCGGATCATTTTTGCTCGAGTTATCGTGCTGACGGACACATATATATATATATATAAATATATAAATATATATATATATATATATATATATATGAATTTGAACGGATGGTGTTTTTGGCCTCTAGGGACCTCAAAACAAAACAAAAAATCGGTCCCGCGTCCAGGTCTTACCATGAGTACTACGGTAATAGCTTATTCCCTATATGGGAAATTTGCTAACAAAAAAAAAACAAAAACAGACAAAATTTCAATTTCTTTAGAAGTATTGTAGTATCGAAAAAGCGAAATATCGTTGTCACAAGCCATTTTGAAACTAATATGATTTTGTTTGTATCATTTTTATCTGCTGTCTTTAGTGAGAGTAAAAGTCGAACAACGGGTTTCAATGACTAGAGTGGTGAAAAATACTGTGCGAGTAGCACTTAAACTTAAGTAGGATCATAAAAATGTATCTATTTTAGTGAATTTCCCTATAGGGAAGTAGCTATTACCGTAGGTGGCACGGTAAGACCTAGGCCCTGGACCGATTTACTTATTCATTTTGATGTCCCCGGAGGCTAAAAACACCATTCGTTTGAATTTTTTATATATGTACTAGCTGACCCGGCGAACTTCGTATCGCCTAAGTTATAGGTTTCCCCTAAGACAGACCGATGGAAAGAAAGTACCGTTACGTTTAATTTTCAAGATGATCTCGTTCGCATCGCTCAATCACGTCCTGGTTGAAGTTCGTTCGCTACGCTCACTCACCTTTGGGTTGGAGCTCGTTCGCTACGCCACTCACCTTTAGGTTGGAGCTCGTTTGCTGCGCTCACTTGCCTTCAGGTTAGCTCGTTCGCTACGCTAACTCGCCTCCAGGTTGAAGTTCGTTCGCTACGCTCACTCACCTTTTGGTTGCAAATTAGCTGTTGTCATAAATGTAAAAGAAATAATAGTGCTGCACCCTGTTGGTAATCCTTGTAACTTTAATGCTATTGAACATCATAGAACAGAACCAACTTGTTTAATTGAAACAGCTGTTAAGATTCATTAATTCCATTTCTCATAAGGTTAACATGGGAAACTCCAGAGCCACTGGGGCGGAGCCCTTTTAAGAATTTCGAAACGGGAAATAGTTTACGTCCGATTCGCATACCTACAGAATTTACACACCAAATTTCATAACGATCGGTGAAGACGTTCCGGAGGAGTTTGCAGACAAACACTGTGACACGAGAATTTTATTTATTAGATAAAAGAGGAAGTAGGCTATGTATGTATTAGTGATGGGCGAATCCAAGAAAATGTCGGTAGCGGATCCGGATCTGGATCCATACAAGTTTTTTTTCTTTTTTTTCCAAGGGCAGGTTTTTTAATTAACTCATATGGCTACAGGCAATTTCACAGTATTTGTTGATGTCAAAAATTCATATGGCTAGGTAATGTGACAGTATATGTCAACGTCAATAACTCATATGGGTAGGTAATGTCAGATTGTCTTATATATGGACACAGATAGTCACTATTAATTTATTTTTAAATTCATCACTATGACAAAACACCTGTTCTTATGAATGAATTGTATTTTATAAAGGTTGTTTTGTGTTAATAGAATTAAAACAATTTTAAATAAGAAAAAAAATTTTAAACACTTTTTTTAAATTAAATTATTTTAAATTTTAAATTAAAAAAGAACTCGGATCTATTAAAACCGGATCCAGCCCAAGATCCGATCGGGCGTCGGTTCTAGCTCAGATCCGGCGGATCCGGTAGACCGATATCTGGATCCGACCATTACTAATATGTAAATATTAGTGATGGGCGGATCCAAGAAAATGTCAGTCGGTACCGGATCCGGATGCAGATCTTGAAAAATTTGGATCTGGATCTTCAGATTTATTGTTGAAATGGTTTGATAAGATATGTTTGCAGGGTTGCTCGCTAAGCGTTGTTTGTAGTGTGAGTGAGGGCAAACTAGCTCGATCAAATTGGTGGTTGTATAAAATTCTGTAGAATTTTTAGAAGTAACTCATATAAACCAGTTTATTTTTCTACACCCGATTTGTTTGAAAATATTGTTAAAAATTCAATATTATTTTCTGTCATGTATCTTTAAGTTTGCTTGCACGGAACCGATTGTTAATTTTATTGTAATAAGCCTCCCTGAACTGTTCATTTAAAATTTTAACAAGAATATTACAGTAGACCCCCTCTTAACCGACCTCATATTAACCGATAATCGGATTATCCACCTTCGATCGTGAAATAATACAGTTTGTTTTAACCGACCTTGCTTTGAGAGCAGTTCGGTTTAACCGCTGCCGCTTTCTAGGAATCTTGGTATTTCCGCTCCCACGCTGGGCGATGAGAACTGAACCATACGCTTATCTCCACAGGATATGACTAAGAATAAGTTATTTTGTATTGATCACAAAAAATATAGCATAGCCTATTGTCAGTTTGTCATCATCGTTCGTTATCGTAGCTCGAGCAAATCTGATCTGATATGTTATCTGTGCGGCAAATTTATAACATCATAAAGTGCGTTACGATTTTGAGAACTGATTATCTTATTGCTGGAGTGAACAAACAACGCAACTTGTAGGGAGGGCAGGGAAGGGGGGTTAACAACTCCAAGGTCAAGTTAGTTTTAGTCATAGTTTTTGTGCCTCGCTCGAGCTTACAGTGAGAGGTTATAAATAAACATCCTGTCCCTTGTAACAAAATTGCTTGCTTGTATCTTTAATTTTGACAAAAGGTTCTGTACTGTATTACGATAGGTTTGGAAACATCAATTAGTACATTACAGTACTAAAGTTATTAAAATAGGAATTTTATTGACTGTTGCCTAGTATTATAATATACTAGCTGTACCCGCGGGCTTTGCCCCGTTTAACTTCTTAATTTTCAAGATGAGCTCGTTCGCATGGCTCAATCACGTCCTGATTGAAGTTCGTTTGCTACGCTTACTCACCTTTAGGTTGGAGCTCGTTCGCTGCGCTCACTTGCCTTCAAGTTTAGCTCGTTCGCTACACTAACTCGCCTCCAGTTTGAAGTTCGTTCGATACGCTCACTCACCTTTTGGTTGCAAATTAGCTGTTGTCATAAATTTAAAAAAATTAGTGCTGCACCCTGTTGGTAAACCTTGTAACTTTAATGCTATTGAACATCGCAGAATTAAATTTTTTAGTTGAACCAGCCGTTAAGATTCTTTCATTCCATTTAAATATAAGTACTCATAAGGTTAACATGGGAAACTCCAGAGCCACTGTGGCGGAGCCCTTTTGACGGATCTCCACCAAACTTCACACAAACCATCCTTGAATAATCCTTAATAATGCCTGAAAGTTTCATTACAAACTGTCGAGCGGTTTCGAAGTCCATAACGTTCAAATATATATACATATATATATATACAAACTTCCTCTTTTATAAATATAGATTCCACTGAAAGTAGGCCTATTAGACTTAACCATGTTTTGTGTTTAAGACTTTTCTATCAATACGAAAAAGGAGATGAGAGTAGTTTATTTTATAAATAATGCAAGTATGACTTCAAAATATTGATTATATAATTCCAAATGAATGGCATTTCATTATGTTATGATTTTAGGGATTGCCCGTTTTAACCGACCTTTTGAGTTATCCGACGTAGGTCCGGTCCCATTAGGGTCGGTTAAGAGGGGGTCTACTGTACATACAACATGAATGAAATAGTTTATTCAAGTCAGAATTAACAATATATATGAATATAAATATGATGTATAGTATTTAGATTCGAATGATCCACTTAATAGAGTCTTGTAGCAAAACTAAAATCCCTTACTATCGTTTGGTTTTAAATTGGTACTTTTTTATTTTACAGCGGAAAAAGACAAAAATAAAAGCCAGTTTATCAACCTGAAATATAAAGAAGACATCTCTAACACTATTGTGAACATTGGTGACAAGATAAATCAAATTGAACCTCTTAATTTTAGGTAAGTTTCATTTTTACAATGAGCATGACAATATCTTACAGAGCACAAGAAACAAAAACAAAATGCATCTTTGTAAGAATTACTTTTTTAAATATTTGGTTTTAGATAAAAAATATTTGGTTTGAATATTTTATTTTTGTAAATTTAAGGTAATTTTTCCACATGATCTCCTTGTTGGTTGATGGAGCTTACGACCATTTCTTACTTTCTCTTTACAAGAAGTAAGATGTTACCTTGCTGTTCGGATTATAGTAGCAACAAGAGAGGCATTTATGCAAATTTCCCTATAGGGAAAAAGCTATTACGGTAGACGGTAAGAACTGGACCCGGAATCAATTTACATTTATTTTCAAATTTTATATTGTTTTCACAGCTTTTTTCTACATAAGTAAATTTGTATTGCAAGTTGCACATATGCTGTGCATCTAAAAGGAGCCATATTGAACACCTGTAAATGGTATGTTACAAAACATTATTAGTTACTCTTTAATATAAAATCAACCTCATGTCTATATGATTATTAGTTTTCAAATTATAAACCTACAAAATCGGATGATTCTTTTGAAACACCCTGTAGTTAGGGGTTGGACAAGGGCCGGCATTAGTACCTAAGGACGGGAATTCCCGCCCCAGAAGTGAAGTTACATTTTCAGCCAAAACCAACACTGAGACATCTAGATTCATGATTTTGGATACTCTGACATCATTTTTGAGTAAATAATCACATTATAATTTTTCACATTTCAGTGTCGCAATACTGTACTCATATTTATTAGCACTCAACATGTTAATGAGAAAGAAGTTAATTTTTAAAGGCTTGTGATTATCCTTGATAACAGATAATAGTTGCCTCTTATACAACTAATGTAATCTAAAAACATAAACTAAATAACTACCAAAACTATATTTTTCAGGTTAGAACTTTTAGAAGACATATTTCTTCTCCTGTTTATTCGGTCAGAAGACTATTGTGAGATCAAGGGAATGGATGATGGCAGTTCTGATGAAAATGATGATATCTTCACTCCCAAGGTGCTTACACTCTGCTATAATCATGAAAGCCATATCAGTATATTTAGCTATATTCATATTGTGTACGTGTATCTCTTATCTAGAGCTATCTGTTGTTTAGCTTTCAATTATTTCAGACTCAATACTGTAATAGAGAAATATATAATGTAAATGGATAATACTGAATTTCTTACTTGCAATAACCAATTGGTTTGTGATATTACTGAATGATGAGCATTTCACCAACAATGCAACCAAAACTGAATTGAATAGCTCCGCAAAACACCATTGCAAGTGACAGAAGGGATTATAAAACAAACAAACAAACAAAACACGAAAACGTACTGGCCGCCAATGTCAACAAAGCCAGTTTCCCACGAATTTAATTGCTTGTAAGTGCTGCCAAACTGTGTATTAAAAAAAAATACCTCATGCAGTCATTTGCATCGTTGTTCTAAAAAATCTCAATTTCACAAAATATGTTTTGCAATACAATACAATACAATTCAATATTCTTTATTGTTCATTCGTTTAGAATTACCTACAATAGTGTCAATACAACAGTGAATTGTACATGTTAATTTCCATAATTTTCATAAAATTCCTTTATTGAGTAGAAGGGTCTTCAACTCCTGGTGTAGCTTGTTGCCAGTCAGGTCTCTCAGGTAGTCAGGTAGATGGTTCCTCAGCTTGCAGCCGGTGTAGGAAGGTTTTTTCTCCCAAAGAGTTGTTCGGTGAACTGGTAGTGCAAATTTGGAGCCATGACGGGTGTTGTAGTGGTGCAGGTCTTGGTTTCTTGGGGGGTTTATTTCATTCACATACTTTATGGTTTCAAGTATGTAGAGAGACACCACTGTGAGGATTCCTAGGTTTGGGAATGCTAGTCTGCAAGTCTGTGGTGGGACAAGGTTGGCGAGGGCTCTTATGGCTTTCTTTTGAAGGACAAGAATTCGATTCATATTTTTTGTTGAAGTTCCTCCCCACACTGTCAAGCCATATCTAAGATGCGACTCTACCAGTGCGAAGTAAGCTGTTTTGGCCACAGAGAGTCCGCCTATGTAGTTTATTCTTCTGACGACATATATTCCAGTACTGATTTTTTTGCTTAGGTGGTTGATGTGCTCTTTCCATGTTAGTTTGTTATCAAGGATAACACCGAGAAATTTTGAGTGGTTTTCTATTGTTACATCATCTAATTGAGGGACTATGTCTTTTTTCTTACTGAAATTCAGAGTTGTAGTTTTTGTGGGGTTTATTGCTAAGTCATTGTTCTTTGAGTAGAGGATAGCTTTATTTAAGATCGATTTTGAATTAAGGTAAAGGCTTTGGGCTGTGTTGTCCTTGATCAAAATGGTTGTGTCATCTGCATACATGATTGCAACAGCATTTTCACTCCCAATTTGTTTGGGGAAGTCATCAGTCAATAAGATGAATAGAATCCGGCCTAATACAGAGCCTTGTGGAACTCCTCTCGTCAGCTTGCTTTTTGAAGATTTGACACTTTCTGTGACTTCATTTGATGAGTTTGTCAGTTCCACGACTTGTGAACGCCCCGTTAGGTAGCTTTTGAACCATTCTAGCGCAGAGTTTCTTATACCGAGTCTTTCGAGTTTCTTGCATATCAGGTCGTGGCCCAGGCAGTCAAAAGCCTTACTGTAATCAAGGAAGATGGCGGAAATGTATTGTTCGTTTTCTATCTGGTCTAGGACGTACTCAATTAGTGCTGTTATAGCTGAGGATGTAGATTTATTCTTCCGAAAGCCATGTTGGTTGTCAGTTAAGAGTTTGTTATGATTAAGATGTGCGATTAATCTAGCCAGAGCAATTTTTTCTATGATTTTAGAGAAACTGGAGATGAGAGAGTTGGGCCTGTAGTTTTGAGCATTTTCAGTTGGTCCTTTTTTATGTTTGGGGTATATTTTACTGACTTTTATGGCGGATGGGAATTTGCCTTCTTTAAATGATTTATTTATAAGATAAACCAGAGGAGAGATGAGTTCTTGAGAGCAGTGCTTTATCATCTTAGAGGAAAACTCATCTATTCCACTTGATGTTTTGGCTTTTAGGGAGTTTATTATCGTTTTAACTTCTTTATAGGATGTTGAAGTTAGGGTAAGGTGTATTGGGCAGACTGGTTCCTCTCCATTCAGCACTGCTTCAGGGTCTATAACGATTGCTCTGTTTTGGTCAAGGGTATTTTCTGCTATATTTGAGAAGAATGTGTTGAAGGGTTCGGCCATTTCTTTTGTGTCGTTTGTGAGTTTGCCATTTATTTCTAATTCTGTAAGGGGTTTCTCTTCACATTTTCCTTTCCTTTCCTTGTTTATAACTTGCCATAGTGCTTTTGGTTTGTTGTCAGCTTGTTCTATGAAGCTAGCTGTTGAGGACACTTTTAGGTTTCTTAGTTTCATGTCGTATATCCTTTTTCTATTAATCATTTCTACTTTGTCTTCATTTCTGTTTGTTAACTCAAACTTTTGCAGAGCTTTCAAAAAGTTCTCTTTAAGGTATTTTGCTTCAGGATCGTAATACTTCATATGTTTTTTGTTTGTACTAATTTTAGTTTTCTTTAATGGGCATGTATAATCCAGTGCTGTTTGAAGAATATTATAAAATTTGTTGTAGGAGGTTTCAAGATCGGGTGAAGAGTAAACATGTTCCCAATTTTGTAGATGGAGGTGAGCCTTCAGTTTGTTTAGGTTTGTGTTGTTTAGGTTTCTTTTCATTACAAATCTTTGGGAAGTGTCTTCTTGGTGTGTTTTCAGCAGGCACAGCTGCGCAGCGTGGTCAGATAGACCAATATGCACAACTTGTCCAGTAATATACGCATATGGTATGTTTGAGCATATACAGTCTATTGAAGTGGCTGTGTCATGGGTTATTCTGGTGGCCTCTAAAGGAAATCTCCAGATGTTTTGTGTGGTTAACTCTTCTTCCAGCATGGTGTTTTTGGAATCTTGGGTGAGCCTGTCGATATTTATGTCACCGATGAGTATGAGGTTTTTCTTGTGTACTTCTTGTAGTTCTAGCGTGTCTGATAGGAGATCAAGGGCAATTCTTGCATTTTCGATTGGTGGTCTATAGATTCCCAGAATGTAGATATCCTTTTTCTTTGTTGTCTGCATGCGAATCATTGCTGCTTCGAAAATTAACTCCTGGCATGTGTTTGATATGTTAATAGCTGATACTGTATCAGCAAGGGATTCCTTGGAATATATTGCAACACCTCCAAGTTTATGTTCTTCTCTACTAAAGTGGGTAATTAAAGAGTAGCCGGGAATTTTTGTAGCTTCTAGTTCTGTTTTTTTCAGTCCGTGTTCAGTCAAGACTAGAATGCTTGGTTTTGTGTCATTGAGAATATGGTGTAGTCTGTTCGTCTTTGTAGCAAGTCCTCTAATATTTTGGTGCATTATTGCTACACAAGAATTATTTGGAGATTTGTAGATTTTTCTTTTGCTTTTTTTCAGGCTGTTTGTTTCTAAAAAAGGGGTATGGGACACTGTAGAGTGATTGGATTGTTGACTTGAATTGGGTTCTTGCAGCTGCTCATGTTTCTGTTCTCCTTGAGAAGAGAGGCAGTCCATCTCGGTCATGTTTAGTCGCTTGGTGTGTGACAGAATATTCTTTTTATATAGGTCTATATTTTTCCAAAAGATGTCTTCAATGGTCTCTCCCGGCTTAAGAAGCTTGGCGGTGATCGGGGTTTTCCCTGTGTTCTTTGGTTTAGTTGATTTGTTTGGGGGAGATATAGTGCCCTTGAAAGTAGAGCAAACTCCTTTCGGGACTTTGACGGCCTTGGGTTTTTTAATATTTTGATTTTGTGTTTGTTGTGGTTGACTTTGGTGTTCTGGTGCTTCTTTCCTCAACTTGCTTTTTGCTATTTGCAAGGAAACACTGAAATGGGTTTTCTTAGTACAGACCGTTTCACCGTGCTTGGCATGTAGGGGAGGCAGTGCGAGAGAGACAGAAAAATACAAAAACGTAAACATACAAACTAATTTGACAGCTGATGCTAGTTCACAACTTCAGTATTTGAACGTGACTGTACCGTACATCGAGGCGTAGTGGGGGAAAAGCTCTCAGTGCGCATGCTCCAGCGAAGCGCCGCGCACCGTGACACTATCTGTAGTTGCCAATTTGTTTTTATTATATGAAACTCGTCTTGGTGTGTTAATTGGCTTGCAAGGAGTCTCCTTTTTCTCAGTTATTAGGTGCTGGGAATCTTCTAATGTTATTTTATCTTCTAATTTCTTCATTTTTGACTTCATATTATTCTGTTTTTCTTTTAGAGCCTTTAGTTCAAGTAGAATTAGTGTTTCTGTGTTTGATGCTTCTGGTTTTTTGTTGTCTGAAACTGTTATTTTGTTTGTGAGATCCTTCGCCTCTGTATTGGTTGTCTGTGTGCTTGTCTCTCTGAATGATTTTGTAGACTCTTCTCTGGTGTTTATTCTGCTACATGTATTTTTTTGCCTAAGGCATTTAATTTCATTCTCCATGTCTTTTATTTTTGTGTTGAAGCTATTAAATGTTTCTTCCCTATCTTTGTCATAATCTTCAAATGTTTTTGTTAGAGTGTTTTTTTAGGCTTACTTCCTTTTCCAATTGGTGTTCTAGTTCAGTTATTGTTTTGATTAGGTTGTTGTTTCTAATTAGAATAGTGCTTTTCTCATCTTCTAGTTGTTCAATTTGAGCGTGGTAGTTCATGATGTTGATGGTTTGTATGTTTGTTAGTTTCTAAAACCAGACTCGAGTTTTGTAGGGTCAGGTTGAGTACTTCTTCTCTTAGTTTGCTATTTTGTGCTAGAAGTGCGTTTCCAACTTCTGCTGCAAGTGCCAGAAAAGTTTCTAAATCGGGATCTTCTGAATTTTCTAGTTCTAGAATTTTGTTTTCTACCTCGCCCATTTTGTTACCCTGACTTTCAGAGGATATTTGATTTGGAGGTGTGGGAGTTTGGTCTTCTTTTAGTTGTAACGCTGGCTTTCTAGAGGTGAGGGGAAGATAACTACAATTGTTACACCTCCATAAGGAAATGTCTTCTTTAGAAAGGTTTTTCAATTGTTTTTCTGTGATATTGACACACCCACCATGAAACCAGGAGTTGCATGGACCAGTACATTTTATACTGAAGTATTTTACACCGATGTTGCATTCACCACAGGGATATTTTGTAACCTTTGTTTGCAACATTGTTCGGCAGAGATATTTTATCACAGAACAACAAAACTGTCTAAATTGAACCAAAAATTAAGTGACCAATTTGAGATCTGGTAATTTATTCCATAAGTAAAGGCTCGTGTTACTTAAAAGTCTTTTTAAATTTGAACTAGTTTATGTTACCAGGTTCTTAAAATACTTGTTATGTTATTACATGGAAATGATGAAACAGGAAGAAATGGTTTAGATGTTAGCCCACCTAGAAAAAGTTACATTGAGTAATCTCAACATTATAATTGTAAAATTTAAAACTCAAATATTCAAGAAAGGAAATGTCATATTTGGAGCATATTTTCTTATTATACTTAAATACCCCCGCTTCTGCAATCCTGCAGACTAAGTGAATTTCCATTTGCCTGATTGGGTTTTCGGGTCAATCCATGTCAAGTGATCAAATACCAATTACCTCACCATTTTTTACAGGATTGATCTTTTTACATTAGATACATCTATGCAAAAGAAGCTTAAATATGAAAAAAAATGTTTTATCTCATCTTGTTTTTTTGTTATTTTATTTTAAAGTTCCAAAAAAAGCGCGGTTTTGCGCTTTAAGGGATTTACGTTTTATTTAATATCTCAAGAAAGAATAAAGATAGAAAGGTAAAACAAAAACCATTCTTTTCAGGATTAAATTAGCTTTAATTTGATATACAACATGACAGTATTTCAAGTAATTTAAATTTCAACCCCCCAAACTCAAAATTTCAAAAGCCAATCCCAAAAAACGCATATGATTAAAAATTTTCTAAAAAATACCATGGATCCTTAATGTTATTAATAATTTATGTCCAAAAATTCAAGTTGGGATCTCAATGTGATCCATATTAAAATAATTTTTTTGTATAAGCCTGCAATGTAAATAGACAAGTCGTAGGCTACAGGGCTAATAGTTACATTCATTAGCTACAAAAATGTCTAAGTAACGTAACATACAATAAAAAGCTAACAGTCTATAGGCCTAACCAGTTGTACAATACAAGTACAGTAAGCCTAAAGTGTCTAAAATTTGGTAACTTCACTTTTTAAATAAGATATCAATTGAAATAAATGGACTGCTACCGAGTTGTGAATCAAGCATTTCTGATATTATTACAAAGCTCATATACTTATTTTCTCCTTTCTCATTGTAATAAACAGCAAATGGATGCACAGTAGCTCAGAGGTTATTAATCCAGTGGAAAGACTGAGCCTCGTCTTGGACCACAAAAGAGTAGTTTTCTGAAAAGTCCAAACTTACAACTGCTTCATCCTCTTGAATGTTTTCTTTCAAATCTTTGTAGTACTTGGATTGCTGACGGGATATGAATGAATGCTTCTTTAGTTCAACAAGCTGTTCACAAAAACTGTCCACAAATTCTTCTACAGTCTTGCAAAATGGCTCAAATGTACACCTATCCACAGAAACCCATTGTTTGTATGTGATGGTCTCTATCATCCCCTCTTCAAAGTGGTTCAGAAGTACTTCTTTTAGTTTTAATACTCCTGGACATTTTACACATTTGTTTGGGTAGCAGTCAGGGGTATTTTCTTGGCACATTATTTGTGAAAAACATTGTTTGTAATCGCCAAGATCAGTAGCTTCATCAATCTTCCTCTCAATGACCTCTTTCAGCTTTCCTCCGACAATCATTCATTTTACATTCTGTTGCGTTGTGCACACGCAAACAGAGCGAGTTCCATTTCCCCCAGCCAAGATACAGTTCTTCGGTCTTAAATCAGCGAACTTTGAGAAACCAATTTTCAAAGCGCTGATTCTGTTTTTTTGAACAGTTCAAAGTATTCTTTTAAATTTAATAAAACCAGTCTCTTTTGCACATTTTCTTTCTATCCATTTACTTTCATCGCTACAAAATCTTTCTTGCCTGGCATAATTCGGGTGAGGTTCATTTGTCCGAGTTTTCAACTGTCCGAGTTTGTTAAAAATTACAAAATATTTGAAAAATCATTTGTCCGAGTTTTCAACTGTCCGAGTTTTGATAAATAACTAATAATAATTTGATAAATCAACTGTCCGAGTTTTCATTTGTCCGAGTTTATTAAATTATTTTAAAAAATATCGAAATATCAAGTGTCCGAGTTTTCAACTGTCCGAGTATGGTTTAAATAATAATAATATTTCGTTAAATCAACTGTCCGAGTTTTCATTTGTCCGAGTTTTTAAATTATTTACAAAAATATCAAAATATCATTTGTCCGAGTTTTTAACTGTCCGAGTAGGGGGCAACATCAAAATGTGACACTGCGCGCCGAGACTAGCGTGTCTAAAGCGCCTTTTCAGAAGTCGATGTGAACCCCTTCTGTGAAGGAGTCAGGCATTTTGCGAGCCGCGAGAGGCCCTCACGTCGACTTAAGAAAAATTATATTATTTTTATTATAGGACTAATTTTACAATTTTTAATTATAAAATTAAACTGTCATCACCAAACACAACCAACCAAACTTGCTGATAATATAATAATGGCGGGGGTATTTTATATTATCAGCAAGTTTGGTTGGTTGTGTTAGGTGATGAGAGTTTAATTTTATAATTAATAATTGTAAAATTAGTCTTATATAAAAATAAAATAATTTTTCTTAATTCGACGTGAGGGCCTCTCGCGGCTTGCACAATGCCTGACTCCTTCACAGAAGGGGTTCACATCGACTTCTGAACAGGCGCTTTAGACACGCTAGTCTCGGCGCGCAGTGTCACATTTTGATGTTGCCCCTACTCGGACAGTTGAAAACTCGGACAAATGATATTTTGATATTTTTTTAAATAATTTAAAAACTCGGACAAATGAAAACTCGGACAGTTGATATAACGAAATATTATTATTATTTTAACCATACTCGGACAGTTGAAAACTCGGACACTTGATATTTCGATATTTTTTAAAATAATTTAATAAACTTGGACAAATGAAAACTCGGACAGTTGATTTATCTAATTATTATTAGTTATTTATCAAAACTCGGAGAGTTGAAAACTCGGACAAATGATTTTTCAAATATTTTGTAATTTTTTACAAACTCGGACAGTTGAAAACTCGGACAAATGATGTGATCCCCATAATTCGACTCACATCATCAGAGTTGTAAAAAGCTTTGACTTTATCTACAACATTCTGGTCCAAAGTTTTTCCTGGCTTTGGGTCTGGACATGAAATTATTCCCTTTTCTTTAACTAACGATTTAGCTCTTCTGGCCATCCTATTACTGACACCAAACTCGATTTCAATTTTTTTACAGTCCAACTTAAAATGTAAGTAATGTAATGTAAGGTAATGTTGTAAGTCTCAAGAACTTCTCACTTTTTTTCGTAGTTTTCTGAAATTTTTCTTTCAATTCCGCAATCATTTCTGAATCTGGGTTAACTTGCTCTTCATCCTCAAAGAAGCTTGTATCAAAGGAAATTGATATCTTATTTAAAAAGTGAAGTTACCAAATTTTAGACACTTAGGCTTACTGTACTTGTATTGTACAACTGGTTAGACCTATAGACTGTTAGCTTTTTATTGTATGTTACGTTACTTAGACATTTTTGTAGCTAATGAATGTAACTATTAGCCCTGTAGCCTACGACTTGTCTATTTACATTGCAGGCTTATACAAAAAAATTATTTTAATATGGATCCCATTGAGATCCCAACTTGAATTTTTGGACATAAATTATTAATAACATTAAGGATCCATGGTATTTTTTTGAAAATTTTTAATCATATGCGTTTTTTGGGATTGGCTTTTGAAATTTTGAGTTTGGGGGGTTGAAATTTTAATTACTTGAAATACTGTCATGTTGTATATCAAATTAAAGCTAATTTAATCCTGAAAAGAATGGTTTTTGTTTTACCTTTCTATCTTTATTGTTTCTTGAGTTATTAAATAAAACGTAAATCCCTTAAAGCGCAAAACCGCGCTTTTTTTGGAACTTTAAAGTAAGATTAATAAACCAAAAACTAACAAGAAAGAAAAACATAAGGGAAAATTTTATTTTTTATTTTGATCACTTGATATGGAATGACCCTTTCACTCAAATATCTCCTTAAAAATGTCATATGTATTCCCTATTTAATTAGTTTAACGAGTTCTTAGGTTTGCTGCAACAGGGAAGGCAACAAGGTTTTTTTATAGTTAAATGTTGATAGTCTTACTAATATTACAAATGTGAAAGTTTGTGTGTTTGTTTGAAGTGCTGGACACTGACAGCAATTTCATTTCTGTTCCGGGTAAAATAATTATGACTATCACCAAGTTTAGGGACCAAATTAGCATTAGAAAGTTTTTTTGTGTGTAAAATTGTATGAAAAACATAAATACTATAGGCTACACAGTCATTATTCCCAATTTTGAAAAATATTGACGAGCGGAAGTATCCCATTCTAAATTTAACATAATTCTGATTGCACTTTTTTGAAGAGTAAGAATTCTATCCAGGTTTTGCTTAGAGGTACAGCCATAAATATTTATGCCAAAAGATATTGATGAATCGATAATAGCAAAATAAAGAATCTTTAATGTTTCTATTGAGCAAAACTTTGACATTCTATTAATAGCATGGATACCAGAAGTAATTTTGTTGACTACCTGGTCAACATGCTTATTCCATGTAAGATTTTTGTCTACAATTAATCCTAAAAACCTTGTTGTGGTGATTTCTTCCAATTTAATGTCTTGAAATTGAATTACAGGAATTACAGGCTGTACAATTTGTTTTCTTTTTCCTGTTGTAAAAACAATAAAATTACTTTTGCTTAAATTTAACAAGAGCTGATGAGAATTAAAAAAAAGTATTTAGTATTTAAAGTATCAGAACAATGATTTTCTAAATTTGATAAAGATGAATTGCTGATTTTAAAAGTAACATCATCAGCATACAGGTAGATATTACTACTGTGTAAACTAGTTGAAAATGGAATTGACAGATCCCTAATATAAATGAGAAATAAGATTGGTCCCAAAATAGACCCTTGGGGTACCCCATGGTGAATCTCTGTAAGAGGAGAAGATCTTGAGATTAACCTGTTATTTGTCAAATTTTTAATTTCAACGTATTGATATCTGTTAGAAATATATGATCTAAACCATTCAAACGAAATTCCATCAATGCCCAAACTTCTGATTTTGTCTAAAAGAATTGTATGTGACACACTGTCAAAAGCCTTACTTAAGTCTAAAAATATGCCAACTGTTGTTTCACCTTTGTGAAGAGAGTTTATTACTGATTCTATAAAATCTACTGCTGCAGTTGTAACTGATCTTCCTGATCTGAAGCCATGCTGATTATTATCATGTAAAGAATACGTTTCCAGATAATTCGTCAGTTGTATGTAAACTGCTTTCTCATATATTTTTGAAATGGTAGGTAATAGCGAAAGAGGACGGTAATTGGTTATTTTTTTAGAATCATTGTTTTTATAAAGAGGAATAACTTAAGCAATTTTTTAAATGCACAAGAGGTTTCACTAACTGATAGCTAGCATGCTTTCATGGGTATCTCATCAAAACCAGTTGAAAGTTTGTTATCAAAGGAACTGATAATTTTTAAAACTTCACTATCTGTGACTGGTTGACCTAAATTTAGTTTGGGAGGCTTGTTGAATTGGCTGTTGACATGTGTGTTGCTATTTTGTGCAAGGTGAGGAAGTATTGATGAGGTTACATAGGTGCTAAAAAAATCATTAAATATTAAGCTAATATCTCCAGGATCAGTAAACAATGTATGATTAAAATCTATTTCAATATTACTAAATGCTGGTTTCTTGTTGGAGACCTCATTATTAAGGATTTTCCAGGTAGTTTTAGATACATTACTAGATTGCTTAACCTTAGTCTCAAAATGTTTCTTTTTAGTAGCAATGACTTTTTTTCTAAAATCCTTATTCAGACTTTTGGCATTATCAAATACAATTTTATTTTTTGTGTTACGTGCCATTTTACTCATGTTTAAAATTTTAGATTTTTCATTCTTCAAATCTTCTGTAATCCAAATATTATTTGATTGTTTGCATTGTTTCTTAAACTTAGGAAAACATGTATTAAAATAAAACATAAAAATTCTATGAAAAGTGTCGAATTTCTCCATAACATTTGCGTTGTAAACATCTATACAGTTTTCATGATCTAATAATTTAGTAAACATGTGTAAATTTTTTTCACTAAAATCTCTTACTTCTTTTACAGTTATTTTATTTGGAGTCAAAACGTTTTGGTTTGTGAACTTATTATTTAGGCAACTAATCTGCAACAATAATCCATCGTGATCAAATATCTGGGTATTCACTCCGGTAACATTCATCTTATAATCTAAAACATTTGTCAATACATTATCTAGAGCTGATTCTAACATATATGTAACACGAGTAGGAAACATACTATACACAATTTCCAGTAGGTCTGAATAGAAACTACCATAAAATAACATAACTAAAGGAACAGAGTAAATAAAATAACCTAATAGTTCTATAGAATATTTTTATATTTAACCAGCTGTTAGTTAAAACAAATTATATTGCACTAAAACAAATCAAAGATTGCTTTACAAAATAATTTGAACATCCTAGTATTTTACTATGTATATTTAATTAATCTGTCATCCTCTTACCGAAGAATTGAACGTAGCTGTAATGATCAGCATTACACATAGTAAATATAAATAAGTCAACCCTTAGTATGTCTTTTCATTTTTATCCAAATGCTGAATTTGTGTCAAAAACGCTGAATGTTAACAGCTGTTATGTTAAGCAAATTATATCATACCAAAAGCTAGTTTAGAATGTTAGAGTCGGCTGCTAGACTTTAAAAAAAATAAAACTTAATTTAAAAAAAACTGGGACCCTAAACTAAAATTATGGCTTCGACATTCCCTAGCTCTCAAAATTATCTTTCTTTCAACACAAAAATCATGAAAATCCGGCAAGTGGTTGATTCTGAATCGTGAAATAAAAAAACCCTGTCACGTTTTAATATTATAGATTAAAGAATTTAGTCAGCTTTTTCAACTAAACAAGTTGGTTCTATGATATGCAGTTGCATTAACAAGTTATAAGGTTTTTCAACAAGGTGCAGTACTATTATTTTAAGCAGCAACAAAAAGCTTTTGTTTATAGTTATGTTTATGTTTTTAATTTAATGAATAATTTGTGATATTGTGTGAATGTTTGGGAATATTTTTTTTCTATTGTTTAGGTGCAGTGGTAGAACATAATGGCTATGGTAGATACTAATAGCATACAGTAAATTTAAAAAGCTAAATTTTATCAAACTGTGTCCTCTCCCATTGCAAACGCAAAGCTTGACTATAACAACTGCAATAGGCATTTTATACTTGTAGTGATGG
The DNA here is from genome assembly GCF_028750875.1 of Macrosteles quadrilineatus. NCBI lineage: Eukaryota > Metazoa > Arthropoda > Insecta > Hemiptera > Cicadellidae > Macrosteles > Macrosteles quadrilineatus. The sequence continues at coordinate 90,499,342 of NW_026542594.1, read as the reverse complement.
GTCCGTACCACTTTTTCAATGTCGGTACTGGTACCAGTTCCTAACCAAAATCAATTCTCGGTTCTGCTAAAATCGGTACCTCATTTTAAATTAGGCTACTTAATTGTTTTGTTTTTGAAACAAAATACAGTATCCCTATTTCAATTTTTAAAACTGATTATTTTTCATTAGTGTAGGTTCGTTATTTTATGGGATTAAGAAAATAAAACTTAGGCCAATTTTTACAACTCATTCAAATCAAAACCATTCCAGAAGTGTTAAATACAGCCCTATTTGTTGAAATGATTCACTGCTAAACCAATAAATTTAACATAGGCTACTAACCTTGGAAAGAAAAGTGGCTCTGGAAATTTGTTAAACCAAGTTAACTGCCTGTTAAGTTCTAGCTAAATATTTAGAAAGAAGTAATTTTGAGTAATTTTGTACCACGGCCGCCTTTAACTCGAGGCCGCGGCCTTCTAAGTGGCAACGTCGCAAGTAGGGTTGTAACAGCTGTTTTTTTTGGAAGCAGCTAATGAATGGTATTTGTATATTTACAAAAGCTTGGTTACTGGACTATGAAAACATTGACTCTGCCTTAAATGTACAGATATAGATTTTCAATTCATATTGTTTTGGTTTTAAATTATGTATGTTTTATTTTCAATGTTTTAATAAATTTATGTTCATAAATTTTGATTGAAATCAACAAAGTGCGAATTAATGAGCCAATGTCACCTGTCTGCCAGGTTATATTATGGGACGTCTGACACTAAACAACCCTACTTGCGACGTTGCCAATTCTACCAGGCCAATCTAAAGGTGGCCGTGTTTTGTACCTATAGTCTGCATAAAGTTAAATTTTGGCTCCAGTATTAAGGAAAGTTTAGAACAAAAGTATTTATGGAAAGGTTGTTTAGAACGAAACTTTTTAGAAAATAGGCCTACATATTCATTTGAGGTTATAACTTAGTTTAAGGTGGAGGCTTGTTGAAAAAAACAGATTTAACAAAGGCTTAGTTTGGTGACGGTAATGGTTTTTTGTAGGACTAGTGTCTGTACCGTATACTGTATTGTGGGTTTTTAGGTATTTCATTAGGTTTAAAGTCCTTTTAGACCCCTCACCTTTGGAGATAAGACTATTAAATAATATGATGTATTTCGCAAATCTGTTGTTTGCTTCATCAATTTTAAAATTCTTCCAAACTTGGGAAGCAACTATCAATAATTTATCACAAATTAGTCTATAAAAAAAAAGAACTTGTGGTAGCCCTACATTCCTTTGATAAACTAATCCACTTTCACTTATTATTTACAGACAAAACAAGTTTAATTATTCACATCAACATATAAATGATTTAGGAAATCCGACGAAAACAAAGGCAATTTCAAAGAAACTTGACTGACGACGCTAAACTACATTTAAACTTTCTCACCTCACTCTTGAAAGAGAAAGACAAAAACAAAATTAAGTACAAACCAACAAAGCATACAAACAATAACAAATAAAAGCCCTTTTTGGTTTGCTTAATGAAGGCTTTGCTGTTTGTCATGTTACCATGTAGTTTCATCCATCAACAAATAAATTTTACCGCTGAACTTGAAATTTAAAATAATAGTCTTGCGTAATGCTCAGTGTTGCCATTTGTCACGGTGGTTACAGATTGAATGCAATATGACTCGTCAAAATCATGAATAACCCAACATTTAACCAATGGGCTTAAAAATATGAATTCAGCCACTGACTGGACTGGACTGAGTCGAACAGTTAGAGTGAACTGGAATGAGTTTGAGGTTTGAGTCACACATTCAGCGCTATTATGTTGCTTCTGTATTTCTCTAGTTTGTGCAAAACAAAGTAAATTAAAGAAAAATATAAAATGAAATAAAATAATCATGTTACTATTATTAATGTTGTTATTAAATAACCTCAGATAAGGAAAGGATGGTATTAAGGTAGTGTAATAATTTTGTTGAGTCCAAATAAACCATTTAATTGATCCAGTAAATTTAATTGAATAAGCTTGCCTTCTGTCTTCTGTTTGAAGATGGTGGAGCAATTGCAGTCGATGTTTGCACCACTCTATCAGCTGACGATAGTGACGACAACTTAACCAACTAACACTGAAATAACCATCCTATAGCCTACTATTGATAATATTTCATGACAAATATGCCCTTTCAAATAGCCTTAAGTAAAAATAATCATCATGGTTGACAATTTGAATTTTGTAAATAAAAATATAACCAATTAGTTTGGTACCAAAGGTATCGGTACCAACATTTCATCATCGGTTCTCCGTCCCAGTACTTTTCCCAAGAACCGGTGGAACCAACATTTGATGTTGAGTACCGACCCAAACCCCGTACGAAGTACGGGTACTCTGCTAGAATAGTATAAAATAAATACATTTTCAAAAACTATTTATAAATAAAGAATCACAATGAAAATAAAGAACTGAAGTGAGTGAATTGTGTAAGTTATTTTCAGTTATTACTTTCAAACAAAACTTTATTTATTATATACATTCAAACAAAACTTAATTTTTATCAACTTATCAAAAACATTATTAAACTAGAATAGTTTACTTATTCTCCATAAGTATAACATGGGAATTTTAAATTTACAGTTCTTAGGAATTTTCTCTGTAACCGTCAGGTATACAACAACGCTTCTATATACTAAATTGTCGGGTTTTTGCCCAAAAAACGGTTTGGAAAGAAATTGGAAAATGTTATGTTTTTAGGGTCAAAATGGGAAAACCCCATTTATACCCCATAATCCCCCATTCCCATAGTCAAGGACATGCTGGTTCGCGAACTCATACAAATAAATGCAGTTTTACAAGTTTATACAAAATGTCATCGATCTGATCATTTTTGCTCGAGTTATCATGGACACATATATATGTCTGAAATTGAACGGATGGTGTTTTTGGACCCTGGCGACCTCATAACAAAAAGTAAAACGGTCCCGGGTCCAGGTCTGACCATGAGACCTACGGTAATAGCTTTTTCCAAATATGGGAAATTCACTAAAACAGGGACTCACACTAAAAAGCTTCCAGTAATGAGTTATAAAAATGAAAATCAAGTTTCAAATCAAAATTTCCCAAAATGATTAAGTACCATTGTGATTTTGCTGCTTTACGTTAACCTAAAGGAAAATAGATGCTTTAAAATCCACTCCTATGATGGTTACATTACAGATAAGATGTTCATTGGACATCCCAGACAACAAGCTAGTTGTAGAGAGAAGGTCAATGCCAACCTCCCCCTCCCACCGCAGACAGTCCCCCAGCCGAGCATCTACAACCTCATCATCCCAACGGAAAACTTCTGTGCACTCCAAAAAGTCTTCAAAGGTAAAATCACCAGTTATAATATAACATTTCGTTGACTCGTAGCTAAGCGCTTAAAAATATATAGTAACTAGCTGTTGTACCCGTGCTTTGCAACGGGAAGAGGACACAAAATAGAAACATTTTAATCATTATCTCTTGCATATAATAGTTACAGATCCGCCAACGCTTTTAGAAACAAAATTCAACTTTTATAGCCTTAATAGAAACGTTTAAGTTATGACTTTTAAATCTGGTAAGTAGTGGATACCACCATTTTGGTTTTGATTAAATCTTGTGGAGGCTGATATGAGAAAAACTGACCAAATCTTCGAGTAAAACTTGAACATGATTTACCAGATTTACCTTCATCTCCCTTAATTACACATCTTTTAATTTATTATTGACATTTTAAATTTCAATTTTGAAGTTGCGAAAATACTAATTATTAAATTTAAATATCTTTATATTAAACTCTTCTTTATATTAAATCGCAAATCCTTTCATCTTCAGTTTTTCACTCACAATAAATCATTAGCAAAACTAAGTCAGCTGTTATAAACTTTAGAAGTATTGCTGTGCCTTATCAATACAGTATTTTGAAATATTAAAGAAACTATATCCATAGGTACTATAAAAAATTCAAACAAATAATTTAGCATTAAAGACAGCAGACAAAACTAATATGATTATCAAAGCATCAAGGACTAAAAAATGTAATAGCAAATACAGAATATGTTTCATTGCATCTCTGATTCTACTATACAAAAATATCAACAAACAACTTAATATACAAACCAGTTCTTTTAATCATTTCCATCGTCCATTGCCTTTACATTTTCACACTTACCATTAGGAAAACATAGTAACAGATATTTCATTGATTTTAGAAACAAAAGAACACTGTGTACTGCTTAGTTTTATGATATTTTCCTTGGTTTAATCTAATCAGTGGTGTGGCAAAACACAGACAATAAATTTATCAAATAAAGTAAAATTTGAACTGAAAGCTATGTTAAGATAAAATAAGAGTATTTTGTATTACCGCACATATACAACAGATTTTAGAAAACAAAAATCAAAGACAATTTAGTTATTGATGGTATTCTTTAGTTTAATTTAAGCATAGGTTTAGCAAAACACAATAACTTAATTTACCTAAATATACATATAAAAAACAATGTGATGTGCAAATTATAGTTATAATCTAACACATGTGAAGCAGATTGAATTTATTTAAAGTAGCCTCCAAATTCATACAAAACATCTATACATTGTAATTTTCATACTGTTTCCATGAAAACATATCAATAACATTATTTTAACTTAAGATTATTAACTTAAGACGCTTTAAAAAATCCAAAGCAGAGCCGGAGTTGATACAGCAACGGTTAGAAAATCTTTTTTTTCTATAATCATTGACATAGTTTTAAAATAAATAATCCATGATAAAATGTTAGATCAAAATAAACCTACCTCATATTTATGGAAAATATTATTTCTTTGTATCAGCTGTCTGAAATTGTGAAATATGCAGTTTAGCAGTTCTTCTTGTTTATATTTAAATGTCAAAGCAAATGTAAACAAACATTGTTAGTGTTCTCATCACAGCCATGGAGACCAATCAATATTTACTTTTAAAATGTTCACCTAAGAACTTTTAAAACCAAAGGGGCAAAAGTCTACGGTCAGTATCGAAATGTGAATAGTCCTATAATGGTCCTTGGTATGGTAACTATATTTTTGTAAAATGTAAGCCCAGTTAGTTCAGTAGTTTTTGCACCTATTAGTAATACACATACAGACAGACACCATTAGATTTTTATATAATAGTATAGATGTTTAAAAATCACAGTAAAAAAATAAGATCTTATCCTTTGAATCAAACTTAACTGTGTAGATACTGTCTCATAACGCTATAAAATATAAATATGAGAACAGATGTGTAATATATCCATTATTCTCTGTATTTTTTTAGAGTAATTTACAATTCTACTTTCGTAATTGATGAAACAATGTCTGACCTTATGGATCTACCAACTAACTTGTTTTACCAAGTGAAGTGACAGTGAAAAAATAAGGAAAACTATCTGTTCCGCAGCCAGAATAAATTCATACATCCAAAACTTATCAATTATCGATAACAATACCATTTTTTTTTGTTTTACAAAATTTTTTGAATGGATTGGTTGTACTACACCAACCCCTCTCTTTATGTCCTTCCATTAAGTATTTTTGAGGTAATGGGGTGTTTATGAATTAAAGAAAAAAGGTATGCAGCAGAGCAATCATACATTCCAACTAGCCAATTTAAGTCAAAACCTTCTAATCTAATTAAAATACCCCCGCCACAGCAAACCTGCCGACTAAGCGAATTTCCATTTGTCTGAAATGATTTTCAATTAAATCTATTTAAATAACATTAGGTTTAACAAGTACCTAGGTTTGCTGCTACAAGGAAACTAATAAAGTGTAGTTTTTAGTAAAATATTGTTAGCTTACTTACTTACTTACTGCCGTGGCTCTACAAATCTCAGTTGATTCTTCGCCTCGTGTACCAGCCTCTTCCACCCTTCTATGTTTATATCTTCTCCTAGCTCAACACCCAATCCAAGTTCAATTGATTTCTGCAGGGCTTCTTCCAGTGCTAAGTTGAATAGTATGGGAGATATGCCATCTCTTCGTCTTACACCAGTGTTTTGTGTATTAGTTTAATTAATTTGTCTGGCAAAACATGCTTTTTAAAACTTTTCCACAAGCTGATTTTGTCTATGCTGTCGTATCCTTTTTTGAAATCTATAAATATTGCACTAATATTCTTGTTGAACTCCCAATATTTTGAAATTGCCTGCTTTAGTAGAAAACTCTGCTCTATTGTGGACCTCCCTTTTATAAATCCGGTTTGTCGTTCTTCAATTAGCGTTTCTACATAGGGGTTTAGTCTTGAGACAAGGATTTTTGAAAGTATTTTATATGTATTTAGTAAAGATATTCCTCTGTAGTTCTTGCAGTTTGTTTGTCTCCTTCTTGTGTAGAGGAATAATTGTTGCAGTTTTCAATTCAGTAGGTATCTTTTCTTTTTGCCATATAGTTGTTATTAATTTGTGTATTTTATTTTCCAATACGCTTCCTCCACTTTTGATTACTTCTGCTGTAATCCCATCTTCGCCCGGAGCTTTGTTGCATTTTAATTCTTTGATTGCCATTTTCACCTCTTCTAACGATGGTGGGTCTATATGAGGCTGTACATGATAGAATGTTGTATCTTCATCAGGAATATTAACGACAGTATACTCGCAGTTTAGCAGGCCAACAAAATAGTCTTTCCATATTCTTAGTGTTTTCTCTTTTTCTGTGGTAACTTTTCCTTCTTCATCCATAATGCCAAATGTTCTCGCTTTAAATCCTCCTTTGAAGAATCTTATAGTTCTATAAAAGTCTCTAGTATTATTGGCTGTCCTATCTTTCTCTGCTTTTCTGAGTTTTTCATTCAAGTAATCTCTTTTACATCTTCTAAGTGTTTGTTTTGTGATTCTGTTTGCTTCCTGCTACTTTTGTCTCAGCTATTCAAAATGTCTTAACCTTAGTTGGTCATCTTCTCCATTTCTGGTTTGAAGCCACAATTTTCTTAGTTCTTTTCCGAAAAATCCATCGAGAATCAATGATTTTAGCGTCTTTATGAGCTTCAACCAAATCCCAAGTTTCGTTTCTGTGTAGACAGTTTAATTCTTCATTCACTGCACTACGCCATCCTTCATCTTGAATTGTCTCCTCATTTATACTTGCCAAAGGTCGTACAAAATGCAGCGAAGGGAAGACTTTCTTTAGTCAAGGAGCATTGCAGGAAAGCTTTATATAGATCTATCACCGAGAAATTATGTCTCCTTGCAGATGCTGATACAGATTGTTTAGGTCACCAATGGGATAGTGCATTTTTACAAGGTTTTTATTGATTTCGGTGTTATTAATGACTAGGCAATCCTTTTTTGTTAAAAACGCTGGTGAAGAGTATGGACTGGTGGATAGTTTGGTGATATCTTGTTGAAGTAGGTCATCAATGATCGCTTTAACCTTTTTGATGTTTGGAGGACTCAGAAAATATGGTCTTATACAAACAGGTGTGTTATCAGTTACTTTTAGGTTTACCTTAAGATTGAGCGCGGATCCAATTTTGTCAGTAAAACATTCGGGTATTTACATATTAATTTGTTTACATCGTTTGTCATGTCCTCGCAACCAATAATAATTTGATTTATTTTAGGCTGGATTTGTTCTAAAGTCCTTTCGATGTTAATCTTATGCTCAGGTTTAAATTTAAAGCAGCAAATGTTTTCCTTTAAATTAATTAGGGATGTGCGATGCAGCATATTTTTTTTATTCGATGCATCGATGCGATTCAAAGAATTTCAATTCGAATCGATGCAATTCAATTTGATGCGATGTGATTCGATGCGATTTGATTCAATGCGATTTGATTCGATGCAGCACGGCATGATTTTCTTTAAAAATTAAGTACAACATGTGTTTCTGTAATGGATCCTTTACCTTAAAAAAGTTGAAGTAAAAAATGTACTTAATAAAATTATGAACAAGAGGATAGTTGCTGACCTAACCTCACTAATGGACACTGCTAATTTTATGGTTGGCCTAAGGAAATTCACCCTTCGACCTTCACTAATGTAATATTTTATAAGAACAAGATAAAATCTAGTGTATTCAATTTATTCTCCATTTCAATCACAACTCAATTATTATTGTTATTTACAAAATTAACAATCAGAACAAAACAAAAGTCTTTAACATCTGGAATGCAACCAACACTATAAAATCAAATGCTGCTTCTTGTACAATTAATATAAACATATATTACACTCGCCAACACTTAAAATTTGTTTGGCTCATAATACTTTAAAACTTCAAAATTTCTTCTGACTCTTTGGCTTCTCCAACTTTATAGATCAAATCAAATCAAATCAAAATTTTCTTTATTCATTATGTACACATAGAGTACAGAATGGCGTCAACAAGTACTATTATAAACTAGTAAGTACAAGTATATATAATACAATAATAAATTAAAATTATAATCACTGTAAGAAATTAAATTAACTGTTACAGACGACATATGCTTAAAAAAATTCATTAAAACTGTACAAAGGTTTAACAATAATAAATGACTTCAATTTCTTTTTGAAGGACCCAAAATCAGTTATACATTTTATGTTTTCTGGTAATGAATTATAAAATTTGATGCCTGAATATGTTGGCTTCTTCTCATAAAATGTTAGCTTATGTCTATTAAAACAAAAAATATTCTTATTTCTAGTTTCATATCTGTGATTAAAACCTAGCATACAATGACTATTTTGATTTTTTTTTATCCACAGAATCAGATCATAGATTAATTGGTTGTAAACTGTCATTATTCCTAAATTTGAAAAATGTTCTCTGGCTGACTCAAACCACTTAAGTTTCATTATTATTCTTATTGCTTTTTTTTGTAATATAAGTATCATGTTTAAATTTTCATTAGAGGTGTTACCATAAACCGACAAACCAAAAGAGACATGAGAGTGCACAAAAGCAAAATAAACTGCTTTAAGGGTTTTAATATCACAAAATGGTGATAATTTTCTAAGGATGAAAATAATGAAGTTGATTATCCAATTTATCCGGCTTGTGCACAGTCCTCTGTGATCTCCTCAAAACTGTAGATGGACTGTATTGCACACCCCGTGGTTTCCCAACATCAGACTTCAATCTAGGCAAATAAGGTGAAGTATCATGTCTTGATATTGATGGTTATGTAGACTCCTGAAGAATAGGCAAATCTCTATTGAATTCTTGTTGATGTGCCTCAATAGTCCTTCCAACTTCCTCTTTCCACACAATGATTTCGTCCTCCTCTACCTCAGTTGGCCTAAGATGGTCTGCATGGCAAACTCTTGTTTTGCCAAGAACACTAACCAAATAAGTAACTGGACTTTTACACTGTAATATACGACCTGGAACCCAACTAACTTTCTCCTGTCTGACTGTTTTAACCAACACCTTCTGATTTTCATTAAAAAATCTACTTGCACCTCTATGCCTATCTGAGGCTCGTTTGATCAATTTTGTTCGAGGTTTCCAACGTAAGAACAGTTCAGCCGGGCTCACACCGGTTACTGACGATGGAGTATTACGATATGCGAAAAGAAAGTTATCCAATTTATACTGCAGTGATGTCTGCTGAGATGATTTTTCACCCAAAACTTGCCTTAACAAACTTTTCTTAACTTCTTGAACAGAACGCTCGGCTGCTCCATTGGAGGCAGGGTGATATGGTGGAGAAAATGTTAGTTTCACACCATTTTTTCTAAGAAACTCCCTGAATTCTAGGCTGGTAAAAGACGTTGTCACACACCAACTCCTCAGGTAAACCATAAGCAGAAAATAGTGTACGAAGTTTCTCAATGGTCTTCCCCGTGGAAATAGAACCCATTAAAAATACTTCCATCCACTTTGAAAAACTATCCACTACAATCAACATTTGCTGGTGGTTGGATCTTCAGCAAAATCTATATGAATTCGGCGCCATCTCTCGGAAGTTAACGGCCATTGCTGCAATGGAACTTTTGAAGCAGCATTTCTTGTACTTTGACAAATCAAACAAGATGACACAGCATCCTCAATTACTTTTTCGATCCCAGGCCACCACACGTGGCTACGTGCCAACAATTTCATTCGAGTAATTCCAGGATGTTGTTCATGCAATATCTGGATGACTTTACGAGACGTAGGAATTGGCCAACTCAGGAGCTCGCTAACTCGGCCGTGTGTCGGAACTGGCTAACCGTCTCAGTCAGGAATTGGCTAACTCCGGAACCCGCTAACTCGATTTTGTCTCGCGGCGGAATTCACTAACTCTGGAAGTCGCTAACCCGGCCGCGCCCACTGCATGGAGCGTTGCCAGCCTTGCACGACAAAATAATCGTACATTACCGTATTTCAAAATATCAGTGTCAATGAAGATACAGTAAATGTAATTGTTTTTGTTATCAATTTCACTTTTAACAGATAACTAGCCCAAAGTAATTCAAAGACAATTATCAAAAAATCATGTAAAGTGTTTTTTTTTTATTTAACTCTACAATGGCCAGTTAAATGTTTATGATTTTGATCTTAAATATAAATGCTATAAGTATAAAAGAAAAAAATAGAGTTGAAAAATATTGAAAAGGTACTAAATAATTAAACCTCTACGAAATTAAGCTAAAATACACGCTAGTTCTCAAACACGGAAAACAAATTTAATCGTAATGTCATCAAACATCAACCATCAGTCATCAACCATCGTAACTTTCATAACTAATTCATAGATTTAAAATTAAATGTTCGTCGTTGAATCGTCCAACTTACGTGTAAAAATATGACATTAGACTAAGCTTTTTCTAGGCCTAATAGTTTAAGCCAAAGCATTGTAGGCCTACTAGTAAATAGTTGCCTAATTCTAAAATGTGTTGAATTTTTTAGTAATAATGTTACATGTTTTAAAACAGTTTTTAGATTGTACACCTAAGCACCACTAGTAAATAATAGGAGAAGATATAATACTCATATAATAAAACGTGACAGGGTAATTTTAATTCACGATTCTTAATCAACGAATTGACGGATTTTCTTAGTTGGGTTTCCTTTACATTGGTTTCACAATCGAAATAAACTATACCAAGCCATTGCTCGGTTCACCGTTCCCCGGTACTGAGCTACTCAATAGACAATAGCTTTGTTTTTGGATAAGATCAAGTAATTTTTTGGTATGGCCACCATTCATAATTGTAACAAACAAGAACGCCTGGGTCGATTTAGAACCAGCCTGGAGAAAAACTCCAGACTTTTAAAAAGTAGGCCTACTGAAAGACGTAAAATTAATATTAATTAAACAAAATTAAGAGGATAACCCGGGTTCTACACTAATAGCCTACGATAAAAGAAATTTACAAGCTGTATTTATGCATAGACTAATTTTTAATGCAATCTATGAATAAATTAGGCCTACAACTTTATAATATTGTATTGATAAATATGTATTTAAATTCAATAGCTCTATTTAAAAATACATTACCACTACAATGTATTTCTGGACTGACGTTTAACGTGTAAATTTTATCATGATTTATGATTCAATTTTATGATTCAAGGTTACAAGCCCAGTATATAAAATACAAACTCAATAATTTATTTGCAGAAGTTCAAAAAATTGTATTTATTAGAATAAAAGAAACAAATGGCGAACTACGAAAATAGATATTTCATAACATGAAAAAGATCCAAATTAAATGTACATTTTTATCTTTTTGCATACCATAAAGCTAATATTTAAGTAAGAAGCCCAAATATAAAACATACTCCCTTATATTAGTATATTTCCAATCCTTATGGATCAGCTGAAAACAGTTTTATTGTTAGTTCTGTCCGGTGCACTGTCTTTAGAGGTCGTGTTTTGTTTACAATTGTTTCTTGTTTCCAGTCATTTAAAACCTCGTTTAACCAAATAAAACGTTCTAATCACAACTAATACACGTCCCCTAGTTATATAACCAAACAGTAAAGAGCAAATTATGAAGTTAACTATAGAAATAATAGAAACACAATTTTGTCGACACTAGCGATCAGTGTCACCGGACATGAACTTGACGCGAAAAACGAGCTTCAAAGTTTACAATGGGATATAAAGTTTACTTGTGTTGGTTAGTCTATGGTAAGACTATAATGCATTTTCCACCCTAATAATCATGAGAATAATGTTAAACATACTTCTCAATATATTTATTTGATCAACTACGTTGCTCTGACTCTTAATTAATCGAAGGATACGACATTATGGTACCGATACTATATAGGTACTACACTTTCGGTAACACTGGCCGAAAATATTCGTGTTTAGCTCCCATTGGACGGCCCGCGAGGCTTCTGATTGGGAGTTAGCGAGTTCCGCCGAGGGACTGAGTTAGCGACTTCCGTACGAGGACGGAATTCGCTAACCCGGCTCTAGAATGGGTTAGCGGGTTCCGGAGTTAGCCAATTCTGAAACCGAACAAGTAAGCGAGTTCCTCTCATCGACCAAATTTGAAGATAGGGCTTTTAACATGGGGTTAGCGAGTTCCAGAGTTAGCCAATTCCGCGGACCCGACTTTACCTTGCAATTTCTTAGGTATGACTACTCTACTGCCCCATAAAATGCAATTTTTATCCACTGACAATTCATCTCTCCTTCTCTGAAATGGAATTAACATTGGGTCTACAATTTCACGCCACCCATACAACACAAAATCCCGAACTTTAGACAACAGTGGGTCTTTATCAGTCAATTGTCCTATCTCTAAAGAATTGATTGGAGAATCGTCACTCCCCGAATTGAAGAAGTTCATTTCTCTTACACAAGATTCCACATGAGATATATAATTTTCATCTAACTCCAAAGTTTCATTCTCGGGTAGTGGTAAGCGTGACAACGCATCAGCGTGAGGCAAACTGGAACCCTTCCGATATTTTACCTCAAAATTGTAGGCAGACAAAATCAGGGCCCATCGTTGTAGGCGAGCAGCAGCTAAACTAGGCACCCCTCGCTTCGATCCAAAAATAGCTGCTAGTGGCTGATGATCACTTTGTAAAATACAATTGGTACGCCCATAAATGTATTTATGGAATTTCTTCACTCCAAAGATCAGTGCCCACGCCTCCTTGTAGAGCTGTGAAGAGTTCTTCTCACTGGCACTCAGTGTTTTTGATGCAAACGCTATAGGTCTTTCTTCTCCGTTTATGATATGGGACAAAATGGCAGAAACTCCTTTAGGACTAGTTTAGTAAATTGAAACATAATTAACACAACTGAATTTATTGAACTCACAAATCAGACTAAACTAAAAAGTAAACAAAACATAATAATATAAACAGTCATCTGACAGATGTTATAAATAAAACATATGGACTTATTTCTTGATACATAACACTCCTCCCCCCGTTAGGTAGTCCTTCAGATATGCCGGTGGTCGACGGATACGAACAGGTCGAGGACTCATGCTCATTGAAGTGTTTTGGGAGTTTGATCTAGAGACACGTGACCGAACAGGTTGTGGACTCGTGCTCATGCTAGTGGAGTCTTGAATTAAACCAGAAACGTTGAAACCAGCATCTTCTTGATGAGGGTTAATTGAACCTTCTACACCACTAAAGGAATTGCGAGATTGTTGCATCACTGATGGTCGCATTGGTTGTACGTCTGGTGTTCTCATCATAATAGGATTGCGAACCATTGATGGTGGTTGCACTGGAGTGATATGATGTGCTTCTGGTGTTCTCATTTGAATAGGATTCTGGAGTAGTGGGTGGAATGGTGGGTTTACTGGAGATTCAGGATTATCCAAGTGTGAGTTAGTATATGCTTTTGATGTTTCTGAGCGAGGTCTCAATTGGTCAATATGACGTCGTATTTCAATGCCTTCTTTTGTTATCAAATGGTAGCTCAGCGGCCCGGTTATTCTAGTGACTTTAGCAGGAATCTACTTTGGTCCTCGCTGATTATAGTTTCTTGCAAATACGGAGTCATTTTCTTTAAATTTCCTCTGAGGTGACTGTTGATAATCGTGAAGCGCTTTATCCAAGATTTTCTCTTCTTTGTTACTTGAAGAATAATCTGGGTGAACTCTGTCTAAGATGGTTCTAATACGCCTTCCGAACAGCAGTTCACTCCGTGACATATTAGTAGAACAATTTGGCGTTATATGAGATGATATTAGGAATTGAGCCAATCTTTTTTGCCAATCTCCTTGAAGTATTCGTCGCAAAGAATTTTTTGTCGTTTGGACCATCCTTTCTGCCTGACCATTCGATGACGAATGGTATGGTGCAACCACGACGTGGCGGATGCCATTGCTTTCATTAAACGATCGAAATTCTTGTGAAGTGAAAGCCGACCCGTTATCAGATACTATTGTGTCTGGAACACCATGTGTTGCGAAAAGGCTTCTGAGGACCTTTATAGTTGATCTTGAATCTGTAGAAGGCACCAAAACTACTTCTAACCATTTGCTGAAAGAATCGACAACAATCAAAAACAACTTGTTTTGGAAGGGCCCAGCGAAATCTATGTGGAGACGAGACCAGGGTTGTTTCGTTTTCTCCCAGGGAAGAACTGTTGCTCTTGGAGGGTTGTGACGACTTTGTTGACATGCTTGACAAGAATTCACTATGTTTTCTATGTCTTGATCAAGTTTTGGCCACCAGAAATAGCTTCGAGCCAACGCCTTTGTTCGAACAATGCCCTCATGTCCCATGTGTAGAAGCTTCAGAGCTTGTTGCCTGAGAGTGGATGGAATGATCACCCTAGTTCCCCAAAGTAAACATTGTTTGTATTGAGAAATTAAATTTTGACGAGAAATGAAAGGCGTAAGGTTGAGATCTGAGTTATGAGTTGGCCAACCACGTTGAGTCCATAATAGTACTTTAGATAGAAGTGGATCCTTTTCTGTTTCTTTTGCTATTATATTAGCGGTGATTGGTTTAACCTCATCGGATTCAATGTATAGCACGTCATTCAAGACTTCATTTATCTCTTGATCAACAACATTGGAGGAACATGGAAGACGACTCAAACCATCAGCATTCGGAATAGAAATCCCCGGGTCTTTCTTTAACAGTTCATAAAAACAATGAATTTTAGCAGACAAGTTTTGAATAAATTTTCCATAATAAAACCAACATAAGCCCTTAGTTCATCTTTACTAGTAGGTTCGGGAGCTTTTTGAATAGCTTCAACAATACCTTGTTGTGGACTGACTCCTGATGCTGAAATGACGTAACCTAAATATTCCACTTCAGGCTGTAAGAACTTGCATTTACTCCCATTAACTTGTACTCCAAATTCCATAAGACGCTGTAACAATTTCTCCAATCTATAAAAGGCTTCCTCTCTTGTTGAGCCGCCAACCAAAACATCATCTAAATAGGCTACAGTACCTGGTAATCCGTTTATAATTTGATCGATCACAGCTTGAAATATAGCTGGAGCTGAAGAAAGTCCAAATGGCAGACGTCTTAGTCGAAATAGTCCCTTGTGAGTTGTTAACGTCAACAGAGGTTGTGAATCCTCCGCAACAGTTAATTGTTGATAAGCATTAGTGAGATCCACAACTGAAAAATATGTACAACCAGACAGAGAAGCAAATATATCCTCAGGTTGAGGTAATGGATAATGTTCCGTCTGTAACACCGGATTCAATGTTACTTTGAAGTCTGCGCACAATCGGACACCATTAGTCTTGGGCACTGTAACTAACGGAGTAGCCCATTCTGAACTAGAAACTGGGGTAGCAGATTTCTACCCCCGGATATTTACCCCCATGAAAAAATGCCTACGTCATTTTGACGTCACGAGGGGCGGGGCCTATACACGGTCAAGAAACAGTCCGCGACTGGAAATCTACCCCCGGACATCTACCCCCAGACATCTACCCCCGGACATCTACCCCCGGACATCTACCCTCAGACATCTACCCCCGGACATCTACCCCCGGAAATCTACCCCCGGACATTTACCCCCCGTGGTCAGCTCTGTCACGTATCGGCCAATATTCATTGTTGTAATTGATTTTATTGACTGTTTTATGTAAATCAACGGCTCTTCGGTTATTAATTGCCCTCTAATATCTAGTTTTACTCATGTGATATGTCATTGTCTTGTTTAATATTATCTATCTTCCTAATGAAATAGGCTGTAACAGCCCTTTTTCACCCGAACTATTTCACCGATTTTTATGATCAAGGTATAATTTTAAATCTTAAGATCTAGCGCAACGCAAAATGGCAATTAAAACTATATTTTGATAAAGGGCTTCAAAAGTTTGGACCTTAAGCATTTGATTTATTTCTAGACAGTGATTTAAATGTTTGGCCAACTTACACACACAGTAACAGCTAATGGCGCATGCACGAGCGCAGATCGTGAAATTTAATACATATCATTGAAGGAGGTTATTTTCTGATTACTAGAGGTAAAAATACAGTGCAATTAAATGTTGATAAAAAGCCTACCACTGGTTGATCAATAAATTAATTAATTACTAGGTGAAACCCGTCAAAATCGGTTGCTTTAAAGGCTTACGATAATTCTTTTAACTGTGACAGAGTGAAATTATAAAAAAACGTGAGCGCATAGCATTGTTTAATGAGTAATAAATAAGTGTAGAAACAATAATGACTATTGCGTTAGTTACAAAATATGGTTTATCAATCAATGAATAACATATTTCTTATACCATCCGTCATATGTGTTATTGTGTTTGGATGTGTTGGATGTATGTGTCTTAGTAGACAGGATAAGAGCACAATGAACTTCTTCTGTAGATAAATAATTCGTTGGCTAAGAAAAATATAAGCCGGATTAATAAATATCTCAATCCAAGCGCATTAGAATAGCCCTGGCCTGAACCTTTTTTGTAGTATGTAGTTAGTTTAATAACATTCAAATGCTCTATTGTGTTTTCAATAAGCTGAATGAATACATCAAAGTAACATCTCTAACAAGTCTGCAATAAATTGCAATTTGGCAGATTAATGACTATCTAAATCGTGCTCATATTTCTTCATAAAAATTATTAAAAATTTAATCCAGTTGCTGTAAACCACTATTAATTTAAAAATATTACACGGCTCACATGGGCAACATGCCCTTCTGCACTTGTATTATGTTGTATTGTATTACACAATCGAAATCTTTTCCAATAATTGAAAACATGTATGAAAATAATCTTATGAACCTATGATGATGTCTTAGATATGACAAAATATTGGCAAAAGTTGTCAATAATGCAGACACCAAGCCATATAATAGTTATAAGATAATTCAAATAGTAATAATTTTAATAGTTAACGTATGTAATATTTTCCAATGATTTCGTAATGGAACGTTATACTGTATTGCAGAACATAAGATGATGCAGAACAAAATAAATGTTTAAATCAGAAAACTACATTGTAAATACTTCTTTTTGACAAACTCAGTAACTCTCTATGTGTTGTTTAAAATACAATTTTAATATTAACAGCTCTTTCATTAAAAGTAGTGAAAAATTATCCATATGACGATAATGTAAACAAATCTGGGAAGGGAACTTTTAAAGGTTTGCTTAAGGGTCAAACTTTTGAAGCCCTTTATCAAAATATCGTTTTAATTACCATTTTGCGTTGCGCTAGATCTTAAGATTTAAAATTACACCTCAATCATAAAAATCTGTGAAGTAGTTCGGGTGAAAAAGGGCTGTTACAGCTTATTTCATTAGGAAGATAGATAATGTTAAACAAAACAATGACAAATCATATGCGTAATACTAGATATTAGAGGGCAATCACTAACCGAAGAGCTGTTGATTTACATAAAACAGTCAATAAAATCAATTACAACAATGAATATTGGCCGATACGTGACAGAGCTGACCACGGGGGGTGGATGTCCGGGGGTAGATTTCCGGGGGTAGATGTCCGGGGGTAGATGTCTGGGGGTAGATGTCCGGGGGTAGATATCCGGGGGTAGATGTTCGGGGGTAGATTTCCAGTCGCGGGCTGTTTCTCGACCGTGTATATGCCCCGCCCCTCATGACGTCAAAATGACGTAGGCGTTTTTTCATGGGGGTAAATATCCGGGGGTAGAAATCCGGCGACCCTAGAAACTCTGTACACTATACCATCCTCAACCCACCGATCTAATTCTTGTTCTACTTTTTCCCTTAACGAGTAAGGCACAGGCCTAAATTTGCAAAACTTAGGAACAGCATTTTCCTTGAGAGTGACTTGAACCTTAACACCTTTTATTTCTCCTGGCCCTCCATGAAACACTGCATTGTACTTTTTCTTTAACGCCTCTACTTCAGCCTCAAGTTTGCCATTAGGCAACACAACTTCACAATTAGATTGCTTCAATTCACATGTGGTAACATTCACTGTAGACTTAGATTTAGTACCAGTAGTATCATACGATCTTGAAAATACAGCATGCCAATCCAACTTTAATTTTGCTAACCAGTTCCTTCCAAGCAAAATAGGCTGGTCTTTATGACAAACCTCAACAATCAATAGTGGTAACACTAGGTTCTGGTTTTTATATAAAACTCTAACCTCAGCTTGACCTAGAACAGGCACGTCACCACCTGTGTAAGTTCGCAATTTCATAGAAACAGGCTTTAATTCAATATGAGAAAAATGTTCATTAAAAACGTCTGAAGGACAAACTGATACAGCTGACCCGCTGTCAATTTCCATCTCCACCAGAACCTTCTCTAAAGTTAGCCTTACCTTGTAAGCTGCCATACCTTTGTTTAATCCAAAGTTGTACAAACACACATTATTTGAAACTTCATTGCAGCTTGAGCTAAGCTCATTGACATCACCTTCGGAGATTTGATGGACTCTATTAGCACCTGACTTGTCCTTCCTTCCAAATTTTGCAACTTTACTTTGGTTTCGGCAAGCTTTTAGTAGATGCCCAACCATGTTGCACCCATTACACTTATAATTTGCATATGGACATTCATTGGCCCTATGTTCAACTGAACAACATCTGTAACACTTAAATTTAGCATTAATATTAGTCATACCAGCACCAATAGCTGAATTGAAATGACTACCAGTCTGCCTATTTTGATTCACATGTGAAGAATTAGGCTTGGAATTTAAATGAAAAATTTCCTGTTTTGGATTGAACAAACTTGTCTGTTTTTCAGCCTGCTCTAATCTGAGTGCCAAACTATAAGCTTCATCAAATTCTTGATCCTCAGACAATAATTTTTGCCTTATGACCTCATTACTTATCCCTGAAATAAGCTTGTCTCTAAGAGCCTCTTTTAAGAATGCGCCAAATTTACATGAACTAGCTAAATGTTTAATCGCTACAACAAACTCTGAAATACTCTCACTAGGTTTTTGCACACGAGAATAAAAAGTGTATCTCTCAGCTACCACCAATTTCTTTGGAGAAAAATAGTTCTCAAGCACTTTAACTAACTCTTAATAACTTTTGCTATCTACAGCTGCAGGTGAAACTAAATCAGACAAAATTGTTAAAACTTTTGGGCCTACAACAGTTATTAAAACAGAAACTTTAGTATCGTCATCAATCTCATTGGCTTTGAAATAATGCTTAAGCCTCATTGCATATGATTCAATGGACTCATCTTGTGGGTAAATTCATCAACTTTACCTATTCCTGCAATCTTAGTCTTTAAGTTTACCTCCCCTTTTTTTCTGGAAGTTTAGATTTATCTTCTTCAGGATCTGGTAAAAAAAAAAAAAAAAAAAAAAAAAAAAAAAACTACTTTTACTAGACTTACTATCACTCGGAACGAGGTCCGTTTAATTCGACTGCGCCATTGTAATATTTTATAAGAAAAAGATAAAATCTAGTGTATTCAATTTATTCTCCATTTCAATCACAACTCAATTATTATTGTTATTTACAAAATTAACAATCAGAACAAAACAAAAGTCTTTAACATCTGGAATGCAACCAACATTATAAAATCAAATGCTGCTTCTTGTACAATTAACATAAACATATATTACAACTAACAATTAGAATAAGCCTATATATCAATAAAGCAATCGTTAAGTTTATTATTATTGACATGTATTAAATAAAATAGAGTTTATTTTATGATGTAGTAAATGTGAAAATGTGAAAATTGTAACTTAATTTTCACATTTATATTAGTTGGCTTTCAATACTTCTGGATCATTCTTAAATCAGGTCGAACCAAAAAAGTTGATAACCAGTGTTTACTGTCTATTAGCGAATTTCCCTATAGGGAAGTAGCTATTACCGTAGGTCTCATGGTAAGACTTAGGCCTGGGACAAATTTACTTTTTCATTTTAATGTCCCCAGAGGCCAAAAACACCATTCGTTCAAATTTTTATATATGTATATATATATATATATATATAGATTTATATATATATATATATATATATGTGTCCGTGAACACGATAACTTGAGTAATTTTTATCCGATTTTGATGAAATTTGCTTTGAAGGTGTAAGGCGAGATAAACTTGAATGAGTTCGCGATCCAGCATGATCGGACCATGGGAACAGGGTTTTATGGGGGGTTTTATGGGGTAAAAATTGGTTTTTCTCACTTTTTACCCTCAAAACACAAAATTTCCCAATTTTTCTCTAAACCTTCTTAAAGAGCTTAAAAAAACAAACATTTCAGTATATCAAAGTGTTTTTGTACGGTTATTGGTTACGGAGAAAACTAAAAAAATTGTAAATTTAAAATTCCCATGTTATTCTTATGGAGAATATTGTAAAATGTTGTAGTTTGCTTGTTTATGGATATATTTTGATCAAACTTGGCAAATTTATTTATTTTATAGTAAGCTATCAATATTTTACTAAAAACACACTACTTTATTAGTTTCCTTGTAGCAGCAAACCTAGGTACTCGTTAAACCTAATGTTATTTAAATAGATCAATTGAAAATTAATTCGGCCAAATGGAAATTCGCTTGGACGGCAGGTTTGCTGCGGCGGGGGTATTTGATTCATTATTGCATGCTATGAATAAATAGATATGAAATTAAAAATAAAGATTGAAATTAATAAAAGTGTGTGTAAACTAAAAAGTTCAGAGAGATCAGTGAGGCCTACCAAAAAGATAATAGTTATTAATTAGAACTTAAATAATATACAGGGTGAATAAAAAGTCAAGACCCCCCCCCTCTAATATTTTTCCAAGTAAATATACAGATTTATCCTTTAGGTGGTCGAGCAATCTTAGCAGGAAGTTTCATTTTATCATTTTGAAATTTTTGAGTGCCCCCCCAAAAGGGGGGATTTGGGGGGCAACTCAAATATTTTAAATGTAAACCCCCTTCAAGTGACACCTCATTTTGAAGAGTTTACAAAAACTTAAAGAATGGTGAAAACTAGAGGTCGCTATCTCTTCTCTATCCAAAATGGTAGCCCGTCAAATGTTGTGGAAAATCAACGGTAAAATTGTTAATATTGGCTGCCATTTTGGATAGAGAAGAGATAGCGAGCTCTGGTTTTCACCATTCTTTAAGTTTTTATAAACACTTCTAAATGAGGTGTCCCTTGAAGGGGGTTTCTATTGAAACATTTTTAGCTGTCCCCCGAATCCCCCCTTTTGGGGGACACTCAAAAATTTTAAATGTAAACCCCCTTCAAGTGACACCTCATTTTGAAGTGTTTACAAAAACTTAAAGAATGGTGAAAACCAGAGCTCGCTATCTCTTCTCTATCCAAAATGGCAGCCAATATTAACAATTTCACCGTTGATTTTCCACAACATTTGACGGGCTACCATTTTGGATAGAGAAGAGATAGCGAGCTCTGGTTTTCACCATTCTTTAAGTTTTTGTAAACTCTTCAAAATGAGGTGTCACTTGAAGGGGGTTTACATTTAAAATTTTTGAGTTGCCCCCCAAATCCCCCTTTTGGGGGGGCACTCAAAAATTTCAAAATGATAAAATGAAACTTCCTGCTAAGATTGCTTGACCGCCAAAAGGATATCTCTGTATATTTACTTGGAAAAATATTAGAGGGGGGGTCTTGACTTTTTATTCACCCTGTATAATGTCATTTTCTCACTATTTATATCTTCAACATGTGTTTAACTATAAAAATAAGTCACTAAGTCTAGCTGAAAACACATTAATAAATTACAATCTTTTAAATACAGAATAATAAAATAAACCACATTTAAAAAACATTTTATTTCCTAACTTTTTCCCTTGAACAGGGTGAGGAGGCCAAAATGTTTTTACTGATTATCAACAAAAAATATCAATTATAATTTTACGAAATGTGGATTGTATTGTGTTGTGCAATATCATCTGCCTGCAGAGAGAACAGCTGAAGCTAAACACTTAAGCACTAGGCACTTAAGCTGTTTTGAACTAAATAGTGTTCTAAGTTGGCTACTAAAGTTGTTAGCGTGATTACAAAACTAATTCAATTCATATCAGAAACGAATTCTGAATTGAATTCATTCAATTCAAATTATAATGAAGTTTCAAACAAAAAAAAAAACACTTACTCAGAGAATATTAGTCTTCGACTGAATGATGAACTAATTGAAAATCTTACTTATGTTGCAAACATGTTTAATAATTACTTTATAGATGTTGTAGATAGCTTTAGTGTTAGGCAACCTCTAGATAAAAGTGGAGGAACAACTAAGAATGTTTACGATGTAAATAAAGCAAAAGGGCTTTTTGAAAGTAGGATGGTTATGATGATATACCAACTAAATTATTAAAATACATAGGGAACCTTTTAGTAAAGCCACTTGTACATTTGGTGAATTCCTCTTTTGTGTCTGGCTTATTTCCACATCAACTAAAAATTGCAAAGGTAATTCCAATACATAAAAAAAAACGAGGTTACTGAAATATCTAACTATAGACCTGTTTCATTGCTCCCTGCTGTATCAAAAGTATATGAGAAAGCAATGTACATTAGATTGGTAGATTATCTTGAAGCAAATAAGTTATTTGATAATGCTCAACATGGTTTCAGAAATGGAAGATCAGTAATAACAGCAGCTACTGACTTCATTGAGTCCATCGTAGAATCAATTGAAAACGGTGAAAATGTTCTAGGGATATACATGGATCTCTCTAAAGCATTTGATAGTGTTTGTCATTCAATTTTGCTAGAGAAACTGGAAAGTCTTGGAATAATGGGAGTCCCCTTAAAATGGTTTCAATCTTATTTGGATGGTCGTATCCAATTTGTTGAAATAAAATCAAACAAAAACAATTATTTAACTACATTTAACTCTCATAAACGTAGAATTAAGTGGGGGGTGCCACAGGGTTCAATTTTGGGACCAATTTTGTTTTTATGTTATATAAAAGAATTGCCTAAAAGTATTGTTAATCCTCAAAAGAGTAAGATTTGTTTATATGCAGATGATTCAAATTTAACAGTGGCGGGGAAAAGTAAAGATGAGTTGGAAATTTCGGCCTTTGTAGAATTGTATAATATACAACAATTTCTAAAAAATAATAATTTGAATCTTAATACAACAAAAACAAACTTTATGTCCTTTTCGACTAAACAAAGTAAACAGAAACTTGAACCCAATTTGATCATTGATTCAGAATCAATAGAACAACTTTCTGAAGCCAAACTTTTAGGTCTCTATGTAGATGAACATCTAAGTTGGAATAAACACGTTGAAAAATTATTAAAAAAGCTTAATTCTGGAGTGTATGCATTGAAAAGAATGTCTTATTTGTGCAATTTAGATGCACTCAAAAAAATATATTTTGCCCATATTCATTCTCACATAAACTATGGCATTGGACTATATGGGGCAACTACGATTAAAAATTTAAATAAAATTCTAATCATGCAAGAAAAGGCCATTAGAACTATGTTACACCTTAAAAAAGATGAATCAGTTAAATCTCACTTTAAAAATCTAAATATTTTAACAGTTTTTGCAGCGTATACTTTTGAAATAGCATGTATAGCTAAAAGAGACAGCCTAAAATATGAGCCAGTTGTGCCACATAGCTACAATACAAGACATAAAAAGGATATTGTAACTTCAACCTATAAGCTGGAATTCTAAAAAAAAACCGACTTTTGCTGGATCACAAATTCTAAGGAAATTGCCTGCCTCTATAAGGGAGGAATCAAATTATAAATTATTTAAATCTAAATTAAAAAAACACTTAATAGGAAAGGCGCCTTATACAATGGAGGAACTCATTGAATAAATATTTATACGTAAAATGTATTTATATCTAAGCTAGTTTAGTACTTTATACTTGACACTATTTTTGTACCATGTACATGTAAGGAAAATAAAGATATTTTGATTTGATTTGATTTGCTATCAAATAATTAAATGTTAAAATAAAATATCTATCCATTCCTGTCGGGTGGCGGAATCGGGCAAAATTGACGTTTGGCAATCGATTCTTGATACCGATATTCCTAGTATCGGCAATGTCCGAGTATCGGTGGTATCGATATTCGACACATCCCTATCTAAAACTCATTTTGGAGTCCTAAAAGTTTTAAATATGCATCGGGACGTAATTGTTGCATCGGGACTTAATCGATGCATCGGTATTTTTCAATGCATCAGGCCAAATCGATGTATCGTGATTTCGATGCATGCTGAATCGAATCGCGATTTGATGTATCGAATCGAATCAAAATTTTGATGCATTTTCAATGCATCGCACACCCCTAAAATTGATTATTAATTCCGTGTTCACAATAAATGGAGTGACTAAGATCATATCAAACTTGTTTTCATTCATTACTAAAAACTCTTTATTCCAAGAGAAGTTTTTAATTTTAATCTTAAATTTGCATTTGCCTAACACATTTATTTCACTATCATTTGCAGCTAACATGGTGCCTTCCCAATTTTCAATAGCCTTAATCTTTTTCAAATTCTTATGTTGCTCATAGAGTTTGTGTGATTAAACTTTTACTTGCCCAAGTATCGATTAAAGTTGTTACTACAATGTTTGTATTTATACAGGTTCGAATACAAGGTAATTTGGTGTTAATTTTAAACTTTATTTTGTTGTGTTTGACCCTTTTGAATTTGTTCCAATCTCTGATTAATTGCCTTAATTCAGTTTTATATTCCGGTGAATGAGGTCGTATAGCAGTTAGGTTAGGTTTAGTAGGCTCATCGGGAGCACTAGGGTTTTTAGAGGTTAGCACCAGTGACTCCCTCGTTTACGAGTTTTTTGGGTTCCTGTAGCATTGTCTAGCAGTGTGACCTTTCCTATTGCAATCGTAACAGGTTCTGTTGTATGGGTTTTGATAAGCATCGTTACAGTGACTTTGATTTTGCTGAGAATTGCTTTTGTAAGTGTTTGCTGAGCATTTTGTAAGTTGGCTTGAGTTGCTGTTCTAGGATAATAGGCAGGGCTATGCGCTACATTCGCAGTAACAGCGGAATTTTGTTGTGGTGGGTACATTTGACGTTATACTTGACTAGGATACATTTGTTCACGTAAGTAATCGTAATTGGACTTAACATTGTTTAAATCTATATATAACTGATTTAGATCATTAAATGATCGATGATTGTTTTGAAAGGTTATTTGGTTTCTGATGTCAGGTCTCCTCAAGCCATTTTAATTAATTAATTAATTTATTTATTTATTTGTTTACGTCAAAATCACCATTTGTACAATCAATTACATGCATAACAATTTGTGGATCAATAAATACTATTACATGCTGTAAGTTTTACATCTTGCTATTTGGTCATGCTTTATGAATACATGCTAACACTAATGATTGTCAACTGAGTAATGAAAAATGAAAAACAAATATATATACAATGAACATACAACATCGGCAAACAAGAAAAAAAAAACATGCAATGGTCTTGAAATTGAACTAACATTAACAGCCTGCTTCGCTAAATACAGGATCGAAAAGGAAAACATAAAAAATTTGAATATTTGACAGTGCAATAAAATATTAAAACTTAACAATAACAAGTATGAACAATGAGAGTGTGACAATAATTGATTGTGACTAAAGTGCTATAATGGTAAATGTAACAACATTGGGAGGAACATGAACCGAGATGAAAGGTTATCAAATATGAAATGAAAATTTAACAGTGCAAATATAAATTATGAAAGAAAACTTAACAATAACAAAAAGGCAAAAAAGGTGATCGTTTGACAATGATTGGACTATAATAAAATGATGGCTTATATAATGAAACTAGGACATGTGGTAATGGAGGAAAACAAGTTGTTAAAGAGCACGACACTAACCCCAATACTCTGCTTTCACCCCCCTCACACACAACACAGCGCAGAAACAAGAAGGGGAAAAGGAAGCTATCTTCAATTTGAGAAGATCCTCTTCAGTGCAGAATCACTGTCATAAAAGAATTCATAATCGTGATGCTGAGTTAGAGTATTCCCCTGACGATGAAGTCTTGGAACAGGACTGTGAAATCCGTAGCTGGTTGAACACTGATGTCGGTGGAACAACTCCTGGGTCCGAGTAGCCGTGGGGATTCGAAACGTGATAAGATCAAGTAACTCAGGACAGTCGATCATATTTGTGAGAAGTCTTTTCAGGAAGAGGGCATCGATCATCTTTCTTTTTTCTTCTAGAGGTGTCAGCTTCAGGTAGTTTGCTACATCATCGATAGGGATGGTAGAATAGTTGAATCCCCAATTTAACACCAATTACTCTAATGAACCTTCTTTGAATTTTTTCGAGTCTATCTTTGTGTCCAGTTTGATATGGGGACCACACTACGCTAGCATATTCCAACACAGGTCGTACAAGTGAGGTGTACAAAATCCTAAGAATTTGGGTGTTGATACTGTAATGTTTCAATTTAACTTACCGGTAACCGTTTTAGGCTATGTTATGCCTAGGCTAGGTTAGGTTTTTGTTAGATCAATTGTAATAAAAGTAGGCCTATCTCGCATTTTTCATAGTTTAAATATTTCTTAATGTTCTTTAAATTACTAATGAAATAATTTTTCTAATAGTTTATTTTGTAAATAGTGGTAATAAAGAATATTTCTACCCAATTACCGTACCTAGGTTAGCTTACCCACTTACCGTATTTAGGTTAGGTTATCCATTGAAAATATTTCAGCAACACAATTACAGTTATAAATATACATTACTATTTTATTTCACACACAAAGGGATAAACATGTAAATATAACAACTAACTAAATAATTAAAACATATTTATTTACAGTATTACATTTGTTTGAATGTTTGTTTATTAGTCTACAATAGCTTCTCTGACAGCTCGAGCTCCAGCCGACAGCAGCTGATGGATCAAGAACGATCAAGCGGGCAGCGATGACGTCAGGCTGCCGGAAAAGGAAGATAACTTTTGGTGGAAACATCTGGGTTTAAAGTTCTAGAACATTCCATAGGTCTCCATAGCAACCAAATCGGGTATAAATACAGCAGTCCACGGGCCAGTCTTCACTTCACGAGTTGACAGTCAGCGCTGCGGGTGTAAACCATTTGCCAGGCGCAAATAAAACAATAATTAATAGTAATCAAATTTGTATTTGTGAAAGAAAATAAAAACAAAGAATAAGGTCAGTTCCAATTGTGTACTCATTTGAAATATTAATAAGGTAATTTGAATTAGACAAGTAAGTAGGATAGAAATTAGAATAGGCCTACACACAAAGCATTTGTCAGGCCCCGGCAGACCGCTGGTGCTGCGGCTTTAACACTAAACAAGCACGCATATTTGGTAGTTGTCTGGCACCTTATTTTAAGAGTGCTGCGACCAAATAACACTTACACATAGTGGCTCTGTATAACTTAACATTATATCTCACGTTTCACACATTCTACAGTTAGGATAAAATCAGCTACGTGGCAAAGAACCCATCCCTGAGAAACTTTGATAAAAATACAAAATAAAATAAATACAATTAAATGAAATTCAGAGTTAAGTCATTGAGACGTTACAATACCATCTCTGGACGCACGGATGATGAAACCCAAAAGCTTTGATGATCTAATGCAAACTGAGTCTATGTGCAGATCTGGAACAGAGATCGGAACATTTGAGATTGGATGTCAAAATCACTCCAAGATCCTTTATTGTTACTTTTCTCTCTAGTATGGTGTCGTGTAGCATGTAATTCCAGAGGGTTGGTTTTATGCCCCTTGAGAAAGTAATAGTAGCTTTTTTTCTTTCATTCATAGTCATTGCATTATGTTTGCACCACATCTCAATATTGTGTAAACTGTGTTGAAGGTTTTCACAATCGTGTTCATCTCGTATCACAGAATAGACCTTAATGTCGTCAGCAAATAGTAGGCATTCAACATCTATTACTTTAACAAGGTCATTGATAAAGATATTGAATAAAAAAGGTCCCAGATAGGATCCTTGCGGTACACCTGAACTTGCTAAAAAGGGTCTAGAGAGTGATCCTCTGAATTTCACTATGAGAGTACGACCGGAGATGTAGGAATTAAACTAGTTGAGAAGATTGCCATGTATACCACAATTGTTGAGTTTATGCAATAGGAGCTCGTGATTAACACTGCTGAAGGCTTTTTTGAAGTCAATATAAATGCTGTCAACCTGATATTTTTGGGCAAAAGACTTCATGATAAAGTTTTTGTATAACACAAGATTGGTGACCGTGGATCTTACGGCGAGAAAGCCATGCTGTTCCTTTGTGAATACATTTTTTAAGGGAAACGCGAGCTGATCAAGAACAAGACTCTCAAACACTTTACTCAAAGTTGGTTGAATCACAATTGGCCTGTAGTTCTAAATATTGGACTTGCTGTCAGATTTATAAACAGGTATGACATAGCTAGTCTTAAGAACGTCAGGGAAAATTCCTTTTTCTAAAAGTTTGTTAAAGTGAACCGTGAACTGAGGAGCGAGAATAGAGTGACAGTATTTTAGAACATTTGGAGGGATTCCGTCGACTGATATGCCATGACTTCCATATTACTGGTGACTTCCATGACTTTCATATTATTGGTGACTAGCTGTTCCAAGTCGATGCTTTGATCCGTAAAAACCGAGGCAAAGAAGTCAGCAAAAAGGTTGCACACATCTACAGGCAGGGATTTCTTCTGGTCACCAAGTTGAAAAGTTTCGTTAGTATGCAAGGCTTGTTTATGCTCATTGACAAAGCTCCAAAAGGATTTCAAGTTATTAGGTATAGTAGCATTCACACGGTTGAGGTATGTCTGATAGCAATGTGAAGCTGTGGTACTGCACAAGGTGCGAGCTCGACGGAATTCATCATAACTCTCCGGTCGTAATGTTGATTTATAAACTTTATGGGGCCGCTTTTTCTCAATGACTAACCTTTTCAGCCTAGGTGAGAACCAGATGGGAAATTTGGAAGCCTTTACTTTCTTGATCGGAGTGTTGGTAAGAACCACATCTTGAATTTGTTCAATAATTTCATTGAAAAACAACAACGTATCAGGCACATCAAAATAGACTGTATCCAATGTATGGTGAAGATTTTCATAAATGTTGTCTAAGTTACATCTTCTAAAGTCTGGTATTGTAGTGAGGGATCTTTCCGTGGATGAAGAGGTGAGCGAAACATCGATAGAAATTGCAGGATGGGCATCCTCCAAGGGAAGGAGCTGATCAACGGCTTGAAGTACGGTGTGGGTTTTATTGCTGAAAACGAGGTCAAGAAGGACTCCTCGAGCATTAAATACTGAGTTTATTTGTTTTAGTTGGTGAGTCGCTGCCATATCACATGTATGTTGTGCGGCTCTAGGACGAGCAATTTGTCACTGAAATCACTGAATCCTGAGCCGGAAGACAAGACCTCATCCACCACATCTGTAAACTTAGAGAATAGATCAGCAGACGATTGAGGAGGAACATATGTGCCACCAATAAACATTTGTGTATCACTTGAGATCTTTAGTGAAACAAAAAGACTTTCGGTTTCTTGGTTCGTTGGGATGATCTCAGCTGGGCACAGTTCAGAAGCGGTTGCAATCAGCACACCCCCTCCGCTGGTTTTACTACTTGTTTTTGTCGATCTATCCTTTCGAAATACATTGAAATGAGTAAATCCCAATTCAGCATTTGTTATTTCAGGTACGAGATTAGTTTCAGTAATTACTATAACATCATAAACGCATGCTGCAATGGCCTTTCTGAGTAATTGAATTTTTGTACGTAATCCATTTGCATTCTGGTAGTATATATGAAGGCCATTACGTAGCTTGATAAGTTTTTTGGTTTGGAACTATTAACGATCTTGGGTACGCCATTGCGATATTTAATAGTTAAGTCAGACTCCCCAGCATTCTTCCTACGTTCCAGTTCACTTATGAGGTTCTTCAGATGTTCTCTTTCCTTTGGAGTTCTGTCTCGGGAAATGTCGATTTCGGAGAAAGACTTGTCCAGTTTGCTTTTGTCAAATCTGGAACTAAATTCACGAGCGTCTTCGATAATTTTAAATATGATTTTAAGAGGACGAAACTTGCCGCTTGCATGTTTACCTATGCGGTAAGTTTTAAATGAGTAAGAATCCTTTGAGAGATCCAGAGCGTTGATAATATCTTTGACAAGTTGTCCGTCATGTTGTATCCTCTCTAACATGTTCTTGCTAGAGGATTCACAAAGTCTGTGAATTATTACATTGCCAGCACGAGCATTTCTTTCACTGATTTCCTCGACGACCGCCTCGATGGAAGTAGAAGAAGGATCAGCGGATCAGAGAGTACTAAAGTTGTTCTCTAGGGTTTCTATTCGTTTCTCAACTTCGGATAGTCGGGGCTCGAGATTCGTTAGCTTTTCATTGATGACAATCAAATCAGCCTTGATATCACCTATATCGACAGGAACCCTGGATAGATCATTCAACTTACTCAAAACCTCAGAGGATTTCATTTGTGAGATTAAGATCTGGCCTGGATTCTGTTTGGTGGTCACGCAATCAACCCTTTCACAGACCCATTTGCAATTTTTATCCTTTGCAAGTTTTTGATATTCGGGGCCGGATACCCCAACACAGTGAGCGTGAAACCACCGCTCACAGAGATGCTCACATTGGAGTCCCTTCTCCGAGTCCAATACTTTCTTGAAGTAAATTGAGCAGGTTGACTGATCCGCTGAGAAATCCATTCTTGACTTGAAAAGTGGGAAATTATAAAGAGGTTTAAGTATACTATTCAAATCCTTCGCCCTGGTGAGAGAGGTAGAAAATCAAACAATATTAACAATGTACTAGAGGTTTCTTGTATAACAGATTAGAAAACAATGGCACTTTAAAGCTGCATGCATAAAAATCTAATAGCCTTTACATGCAGTTGAGTAGTGCTACAGGTTGCATGGCATGGAAATTGACCTAGCAATGATGATGATCATTGAGCAGAAAAAGGGCGTATAGCAGAAGACAGACGCCAGTTCATTCATGCA
This sequence comes from Macrosteles quadrilineatus, assembly GCF_028750875.1. Lineage (NCBI taxonomy): Eukaryota > Metazoa > Arthropoda > Insecta > Hemiptera > Cicadellidae > Macrosteles > Macrosteles quadrilineatus. The sequence continues at coordinate 90,468,048 of NW_026542594.1, read as the reverse complement.
GGTAGTTGGTCGTTTGTAGAGCAGGTAATAAGTAATTAAATAATATTTTCCAAAAATTTTCAAATAGATAATTATAAAAAAACGAAGCTGGACTAATATTGAAGCAAAAAAAGTTCAACTCACATAACGTAAATGAAGCTCAGGTAAAACTAAATAACAAATGCACAGATGTAAAACATGCAGATCAGAGTTCATCCACAAAGCAAAATAAACGGTATCAGCATTCTGACACATACTTTCTCCCATAAGTTTGTCAACAACCTTTATCATGTGTAAGCGGTGAGAGTAAATATAAGAAAATGGGATTTGTACAATTTTGTTCAGAATTTAAAGGACTATAACATACTAAATTTTTATCAAAATCGTTCAGGCCATTTTTGGAAAAATCCGATTTTTCCGTTATTTTATGGGGTTTTATGAGAAAATAACATAATTTAAAATAACTTTTAAACCGTAATTTTTACAGAAATGGGATTTGCACCATTTTGTTAAGAATATAGGACCATAACCTACTAAATTTTTATCAAAATCGTTCGGGCCGTTTTTGGGAAAATCCTATTTTTCCGTTATATTATGGGGATTTATGGGAAAATCCCCATTAAAAATCAAAATTTCTAAAAAGTTGACAAAACCATCAAAATTATAAGGACCATAACATACTATTTTGAATAAAAACCGGATTTTTTCCTAAAATCATATTTTTTGTTATTTTATGGGGTTTTTATGGGAAAATAACATAATTTACCATGACTTTTGAACCGCAATTTTTAGGGAAATGGGATTTTCACCAGTTTGTTCAGAATTTAAAGGGCTACAACATATTAAATTTTTATCAAAATCGTTCAGGCCATTTTTGAGAGAATTCGCTTTTTCCGGGTTTTTATGGGGTTTTATAGGAAAAACCCCATTAAAAATCAAAGTTTCATAAAAATGAAAAAAACGCCTGGAGAAACCATGGATTAGAACCTACATACCAAATTTCATCGAAATCGGACCACAGGTGTACTCTCTAGCTCTGTACACATCCAGACACACAGACACACACACACATACGGGGTTTTACCGCATACTCGCAAACACCTAATTGTGGCATCTTTCAAACTGCGGCCACCAGTGGATGAAGGAAGGTGGTAGAACCATGTGTGCATCGATATTTTTAATGAACACTCCATTTTAACATCTAACATTCCAGTTTTTAATTGTGGCACCTTGCCACAATTCGGTATATATCAACAGTGTGTGGACAGGATGCCACTAATGCGTTGTAGCGCTTGAGCGGTGTGTTCGCCCCCCCCCCCTACTTTTCGCGTGCGCTGTTGCCAGTTCTCCGTTCTAGTTCCTTCATTCCGTTCTGTATTCATGTGGCTATGCCCTAGCCGCTGTAGCTCATTGCCCATGCTCGTCACGTCGTCTTTTATTAGTGTAACGATTTTTTCACATGCAGTTTTTTCCAAGCTCCAATAATTTTGACAATTATTGGATTTAAAGTCAATGAATGGACCAAATGAAATGTCGTGAGGATTACATAAAACTACATGCTATGTCGTTGATATTTTATTGTCACATTATATGTATGATTTACGAACTTAGATACTTGGATTAAAGCAGTGGCGGCTCTAGGACCTTGTCTAGGGGGGGGCTCCGGGGGGCCTCCCCCGGAAAAAATTTTAAATTTTTAAAGCCGTTTGGTGACTTTCTAAAGCAATTTTAACGCCTAAAACTGTGTCCAATAATAGTCCAAAAACTCCCATTTCACCTGTTGTTTGTCATGCATGAGCAAATAGACATAAGTAGAGTAAAGTAAAGTATATTTTTTAAATAGTTTTTACCAATTTATTTAATAGATCAGATTTATTATCCCAATAGAACTAGGCCTATATTAAATATGAATAGATATTGCAAAACATAACAATTAATCCTCTATTGTGGTTTCTATTTCACAATTCAACTTTTTAAACCTAGTTTTAATTTGTACTGCTCAATTTCGGAATTTTGGGGGAGGGGTTTGACTCTCTAACCCCCCTCCCTGCCTACGGCCTTGTAAAACGGGACTACACTGTATTGAAAATATAACTAACAATTGATAATTTAATAGTAAAAAATCCACGGCAATAATGAGTAGATAACCAAACGGTAAGGCCTGACAATGATTGAATTGTATAATTTAAACACCCACGGCAATAACGAATAGAAAACCAAACCATGAGGGTAAGGCTTGACTAATTGTATTTTATATTAAAACATCCACGGTAATATGAGTAGAAAACCATACCATGAGGATAAGGCCTAACTTTAATTGTACTGTTTGAATGTGAAATCCATCCTCCTTTCTTTCTGCCCGGCGAAGTGATCTATTACTTTTTCGTTGAAGTTTAAAGTTAACAACAGCTTTTTTTCGATAGAACACATAGCAAGCGCACTTAGTCTGTCTTGTTTCATGGTACTCCTGGTAAACGTTTTAATTCGTTTCAAAGTAGAGAAACAACGTTCACTTTCCGAAGTAGTCATAGGTATTGTGCTTATGATTTTTAAATGTTTGATTGACTCTGGAAGCACATCTTTGAGGTTGTTGTCATAGACAAAGTTGAGTAGTCTTAATGACCCTGTGGCCGTTGAAAAATCATCCCTAAGGTAAATAACATTTAACTCCTGTTTCAATTCAGTTTTATTTAGGCTAAATAGTTCCGCAGCAGCGTGTAACTCTTTTTCGGGAAACTTGGTTTTAAACTCCCCAAACAAACTTGGCTGAAACAGTTTTGCCGCGGACAAATGATTTACAAACGTAAAACGGTCATCAATTCCCGACGTAATTATGTCACACACCTCCTTTGCGACAACGCGTTTTTGATCGTCGTGTCTTCTCCGCTTTTTGCTCGATTCGGGTTCACTATCTCTTCGTTGATCTAACATGGTCGAGTTTCTTACGCGATCTACCACAGTTTTGAAATCGCCTACAAACTTAAACGCCTTGACGCAATCAATTGTTGTTTGCTGCAGTTGGTTTTACAGAATGTCACTGTGGGGCAGTATTTGATTGAAAAAGTCCAGCCAGAAAATAAAGTCTTCGTCTTTTAGAATACTTCTTAGGCCAACAGCTTTATTTATTGTGGCATAGTCATTGGTGTCATCGTCGAGTATGTAACTTAAACATTCCTCCAACTCTCTTTGATAATTAAAAATTGTGCTTACAATTCTGGATTTAAAATTCCACCGAGTACCTGAGCTTTTTGGAATACGACGTTTTACTATCTCATCGAGAACTGCAGTTCTCTTTGTTGACTGGGAAAGGAATGATGAAAACCCCTCGATATTACTGAAGAATATCTTAACCTGCTTATTTTGTGTAGCACTGCGTTCAATGATTAAGTTTAATTGATGTGCGTAACAGTGGACAAAATTCGCATTCTTATATTTAGATTTTACACGCGCTTGTACTCCCGTGTGTTGGCCACTCATTACGGAAGCCCCATCGTAGCTCTGGGCAATGACTTTATCAGGCGTTTTGTCGAGGTTTAATTGCTCTAATACTTCAAAAATTGTTTCGCTAACTGATTCTGCATCATGGCCTTTTGGTCTAATAAAAGTGATAAATCGCTCGTGAATCGTGCCATTCAGCTCGTACCTAATAACAAATACTAGTTGGGATAAAGTGGCACAGTCTGTTGTTTCGTCGGCTTCAATAGCAACATAGTCGGTTTGTGTCAATTCGTCACGAATCATTTGCAGACAAACGTAATATATTGAGTCCAATAACTCGTTCTGTATGGTTTTAGACAGACCCAAAAACACTCGGTTATTTGTTTGATTTATGTGCTGTTGCAATGTTACATCCAGCTCCGCCATAAGGTTAACCAAACCACGAAATATGCCAGGATTTTTTGAATTTTTGCGTTCATCATGTCCTCGTAATGCTAATTCAAACGCTCCACAAAACTTAATTGCATCAATTAGCTTACTTAGAATGTATCGATTTTTCGAAACATCTTCATTTTGTTTTTGTATTTTTAACCTATATGCATTGTCCAATTGGCATCTAATATCAACTTTACCTAAAACAGCATATTCTATTGACGCATTTATGTGTTTTTCACTTGTTTTGTGTTTTTTTACTTTTTCCAGTAGATGTTTAAGGTCTGAAATGCCGTCTACAGTCCATGCTCTATCTTGAACCCCCATGACCAAACAAGTGTAGCAGAAAAATGGATTTTTAATTGAACAACCACATAGCCAATCTGCATTATTGTACATATGTGGCAAAAATTTTCGTGTGAAGCTATTCTTATTCTTTGAACTGTTTTGAATTTGGTTTATGTTCATGAAAGGTCTAGGAGGTCCTAATTTTTTCAAAGAAATTCTGTGGTCAATATTTTTGATCCCTTCATTGATAATCAGGCTAACTTCATTAGTGACGTTAGCCGTCGACGACAACGAAATGCCGCCGTCCATTATTATTTAGATTTAGGCCTTCAACCCACGGCAAATTTACCCGTGATAACTTATTAAGACTAATAATAAGTAACTATAACTAAAATTGTCCGAGTCACTTTACCTATGGTTAGTTTACTTAGTTTTCGGGTTGATTAGGTTAGCCTATACTAAAACTACAGACGTAACTTATTGACTCAAAAATACCAACTAACTAACTTAATCAATTAAGTATAACTATTAATAATTTCTACTTAGCTCTTTCAATCTTCAACAAACTACCGCTGCCTTCCTTAGGCCTCCATCACTATCACTAAACACTATTGATCACAAAACAACAGGTCGTTTGGCACTAAACTATAACTGAACTGTGGTCATGGACATGGAAAGAAGTGAGGTTAGTTTATGTTTATGGTAGTGACAGTGTGGATGATGGCTCCAGCGCTGCCAACATGGTTCTTCCTATCCTAATCGTGTGTGATGCAGAATTATCCAGTTTAGGGTGGCTGCCCTGATTTATGGATGCGCGCGCAGCTTTGGACTCTGCCCCAGAGTCCCTATTGTAAAGCATTGGAATGACGTCACGGCACCCTTAGCGCTGTTAGGTGTTTCTACCATAACACTACATGCATTGAGTTTGGGACGGAGGTTGCCGCCGTCCGCAATCCACATTATGAAAGCGACTATCGCAAAACAGTCATTACTGGATTCAAAATTTAAAACTATTTCATTTCATATTATTATCATATTGATTAAGTAGTCGTAAGTAATTGTAATTTAATTTTAATTACGACATATTATTTTTTTATTACATAAATAAAAAAATTATTGATTTCTGTATTGTTGGGAGGGCGGCGTCCGAGAGTCCTTATGGGCTAGCCGCTACTAAATTAAAGGCCTTAATGTGCTGGGTAAATTATCAGTTTCATGGGAATATACAAGAAATTTACCTTAAAGTACGCAATAAGAGTGACTCCGTTTTTTCTGTAAGCATATAATTAATAATTCATGGTAATGTAAAAGTATGTGTAACGAATTTTTCACCACAATATGATGTTTTAGCTGTTTTACATACGTTAATTGGTGGCTGAAAGTTATAATTTTCTGACCATGCCAGCTGTCATCGTCATAAGGGCCGAGCAGGCGTTTACATCCCTAGGGCCGCAAAATCACTTGTTCGCTTATTTACTTAAAAGATTGTACTGTATATTAAATGCATAAGCTGTATCCATGGCATTGCAATAGACTTGTTTTTTTTGTCACAGCTGCGTAGACAACTATTTATTGTTATTTTTGATTTTGCTGATTCCTCCAAATATTTCACATAAATAAGAGGGACGTTATATTGCGAAACATACTTGGGTAAAAATAGCGTTCGTACCACGAGCCAAAATGGGTTTGCAGCTCTCGATCGTTTCACGTTCTCGAATTCGTCTCGAACTTAAAACCCGATCTCGAGTCGGCAAAACCTCGCTTTCGGCCCTAGGGACGAAATATACTATTTTTTACGGTGGATTTAGAGACCCAAAGATTCTCACCCCGTTGCGAAGCACGGGCAGAAACACTATAGTTAATTATAAGATTATAAAGTCTTTACTGTTTTGTCTGTACATTGCGTAGATTCATGAAGTGTTTGGTTATTTCTACGTGTTATATAATAAGAAAGCCGAAACGAGTCTTATGTCAATATCTGTACGTTTGTTTGATTGTTTCTGTCATTGTGTCTGTCATTGTGTCTGTAACGCCAAAATTCCAATTCACGTGTCTTACCTTGAGAAAACTAGAGTACTGTTCATTATCCAAATATTTTTGTAATAGTTTAAATAAATTTGCCAAGTTTGATCAAAATATATCCATAAACAAGCAAACTACAACATTTTACAATATTCTTTATAAGAATAACATGGGAATTTTAAATTTACAATTTTTGAATTTGTCCTGTTACCAATAACCGTACAAAAACACTTTGATATACTAAATTATTTGTTTTTTAAGCTATTTAAAAAGGTCTGGATAGAAATTGGGAAATTTTGTATTTTTAAGGTAACGTTTTTCTCCATTTCATATATTAGTAACAATATGTATAGTATCAAATTCAGTAATAGCATTGACTACTGTATTTAAACCTTAACACAAGTGTTTATATAGTCAATGAGGCTACTGGTGCTACTGCTGATGGCTTATGCATGTGTACGTTAGTAGCTATCAGACAATTTGCCAACAAGGAACATGAAATCAGCTGTTCCCCGTCCTCACTGTCGCGGTTGCTCGCCTAGCATGTCAACAGCTGACTGCTGTAAAAATTGGATGAGGCGACAGTATCTTTTTCTAGTACGCTTCTTTACCATGATATCTGCCAATTCAATTTTGTCCTAAAAATGTATACACATCTTTAAGATTTGTTGCCAACTGACAAGCAATTCAAATTAAAAAAAAAAAAAAAAAAAAAAAAAAAAAAAACTATTGTTTATCATCCCTGCAAAACTGCTAATAATTCATGTTCAAATTTTCATCAGAATTCTGTTAGTTTATAACAACGAACGATCACATAAGACCAATAGATGGAGCACGCCTATCTAACTAACATACAAGCAGTTGAAGCCAGGTCCACCATCTAAGTGCAGGTTAGAAGTGGTAGATGCCAATGAAAACGGCACCAAAACTCAATGTCCAGCTTCAAAACAACTTGACATTTAGCCTATTTAGACTAATGTAAATCGTTGGAACTTCGTATGAAAGATGTCAATTAATCTAGGACACTATTGGTTGTAATTAAAAGCTTAAAAGTTTCTATTTTCTATTTTAATTCTTGAAATAAAGTCGGTACTTTAAATGAGTTTTAAAATATGACATAAAAAAGTTCGTCGGCTGCTACTGTTTTAATTTTTTTGTCAGGTAAGTTAAAAAACGGTGGATTTTGTGGCTAATAAGCTTATGGCTAATTTCTTGGATCACATTTTTTTTTTAATTTTATAAAGAAGAGTTGTATAAAGAGTTTCAGAAACCATCTTGTGACTTTGAAAATACATTGTAAACCAAACGCCAAACCGATATAGATACATTATATTATAAATGAATTTGTAGCTTTTGAGAATTTTTCTTCACCTACATTTTTTTTTTCGCCTACAGAGCAACAGAAGAATCTACCATTACTTATAAAATTATTTTTATCGACATTTGCAGACAGTTCTATATAATTGTTTTTAAGGAAACCCAAAATCTATTGGGAATCATAAATTAATACGATTTGAATTTTTTGCCTCCTATAAATGAAATACCATGTGCATATTGGTCCTCTGGTCCTGTTAATACAATTTTGTGAAGGGTTTCTTTTATAATTTAAAACTACATCATTGCACAAGCATTTTCAAGGACTCTCTGCGGTTTGCGTACTCATGCAACTAATAATTCAAAAATTCAAGAATCAGTTTGGTGACCAATTGAAAATAATGTGTTGATACGTTATAAAAATTCAACTATTAAATATCATAGTTTTTGAGGGTGGGACTGAAATTTTATACTATATTATTAGATTTGCATTCATAGTAGAACATTATAGCCTTTAAGTAAACCAACAGAAAAAAGATTGTTTAGAATTTCCAAGTTCATTTTAGAACAAACTGTTTGCTCCGCCTCCCAGTTAACTGAGAATTTCAAGAAGTAGAAACATATTAAATAAATAATAAGTGAAGTTAAATATAACATATTGTGTTTTTAAAAAAATATTACACAAACCTCACGGATGCCAATATATTTCCAACCATACTAGGAATTTCCTAAAATTGATATTGTATGTTGAAATAGGTTTATTATTAATAAACTTGAGAATACTAAAGGTTCTACAAAACAAAACATTGAATAATAAAAATACATTTGTATTTAAAGTAACAGATAGATTGACAAAATTGTAAAACGATTGTATAATATCAAACAATATCAAATTATTTACTGTATCACGGTTACAACTTTTAAACTGTAATGGAGATAAGATAGCTGTAATGGTCAAACGCATGTATTATTACGTCATCTTTTTTGGCCATCTGTATATAATTGCAATGTGAAATGTAAAATGGTGTTTGCCGTATACAAATAAATAAATAAATAAACTACTCTTGTTATGACTCAATGTTAACGTCTTTAGGACCTTTCATTTATTGCTTTTGTTAGTGGGGACTGGTTAAAACACCACAGCACAGTAGGTTTTGCAAATATGATTGTGAGATGATATATAATCTGAACTAGTTTATGCATGTTGATAATAATATGTATTTTAATTTAAGTACTTTAATTGATTCGGTTATATGTTTACCTCATATAACATTTGAACATGGATTGAAACATTAGATGTCTTTGGAATACTCTGAGAGTGAGAAGCAAAACATAATTTTCAGCAATGATGCATCGAAATCTACCTTTACTGAGTGATTCAGAAATGTTGTTGCACTGTTCTACACACTGCTCAAGCGCTACAACTCATTAAGTGGCATCCTGTCCACACACTGTTGATATATACTGAATTGTGGCATGGTGCCACTATTTAGAGTGTAGGCTGGCGCGAGAATCGGCAACGTAGCATTAGGAAAGTTGTAGTTCCGGCGGACGGCGCGAGGCGCGCTAGCTACCTGTATGGTTTCGTGTTCCACAATTCGGTGTGTACCTGCGCTACTTAAACTCACATCAACGAGTTCAAAAATACTCAATTGTGGCATGTGATGTTTAAACGACGTAATAATGCTGGAAAACCTCAAAAATGATCGAATTAGCTGTGGCACCCTGAAAAAGGTGCCACAATTTTTGAAGGTGCCACAGTACGGCCGTGTGCCTGTGAAGGATGCCACTATTCGGTGAATACAAACACACACACACACACACACAGACATCACTTCGAAAACCACTTTTTTGGGTCCAGGGGGACCCAAAACGAATATATCCACTCAAAACTCAAACTCGAAAATGTTGACGAAAACAATACTTTCTCCATATACCATGGTATAGGGGGAGAAAGTAAAAAAAGAGCATTTAATAAAGCATACTTAGTCAGGTTCGAATAATCCTGTTTTTAGAATCTGATGTCATTCACATACAGTGATAGCGGTTTAGTAGGATTTTGTGGACGATAAACTAAGTCTTGTTTTAGTTTTTCTTTTAACGTCACAGGAATGTAGGTTTCTATGATTGTTTCATTCATGTAATTTATCCATTGTGAATTTAATGGCTTTGCATTGCAAGATTTTTGTGCTCAACAGCGGTTTAGTATATAAATGCTGATCGGTGAGGTTAGTTTCATTTTTGATTGTTACTAAATCTCTTAAAAATGAAAGCAAGGGGGGTCAATTCAAGTCCATTACATTCAGTAATTTTATTTAGATAACCTTCAACGGGGTAAGGCAACTTGTTAGGTTACTGATATATAGGCATGGTATGTATTTGCATGTGACTAGGATTAGTAGGCATATTTAACATACAGTGGAGTCCCGATAATCCGAACTTCGGTAATCCGAAAGTCCGCTTAATCCGAAACCAAAAAATATATTTTTTGTAAAAAAAAATTTTTTTTATTAAACTTTTAACACAGTTAGCTGTACCTCGTCAAATTATTCTGTAGCGGCCAGGCGAGATAGACTTTTTTTGTAGAGTATTTTAGTAAATAATTCACCATTTTTGTTATAAACATTTTTCATTTTCGTCCGCCAAATCACAAATGGATTTTATTAAGTGATAATGCTGCAGCCACTAGGTCTAGCCTTAAGTAATGTGAAAAACACTCCCGGGCTCGTGCCTGCGTTCTAAAACGAAAAAAAATGCAAAAAATAAAAAAAATTTCATATTTCACCATTTTTGTTATTAACATTTTTCATTTTCGTCCGCCAAATCACAAATGGATTTTATTAAGTGATAATGCTGCAGCCACTAGGTCTAGCCTTAAGTAATGTGAAAAACAATCCCGGGCTCGTGCCTGCGTTCTAAGACAAAAAAAAATTAAAAAAATTAAATAAAAAAAAAAACTTTCAATCCAAAATATTTGGTAATCCGAAATGGGCCCGGTCTGAACCATTTCGGACTAACGGGACTCTACTGTATTATTTTGCATGTTAAGGTTAGGTTCAGGCTCTTTAGGTTGATTTGTAGTTTCTTGATTCAACCCTACTACCGGTGTAGAAGTTTGATTTAGGTTAGGCCTATTTGATTTTGTTGATCTAGTTTAACTGTTAAACTAAACTTTCTTCCTCGAGGATTGACTTGTTTAAGTCCTCTTCATATTGGTTCAACTCAGGTAAAGATACTTGGTTTTTGATTTCATCAAATTTGTTTTGCAGTTCTTGTAACTTGACCTTCAATTTGTCTAACATACTGGAGTTTTTTTTTTCTTTTTTTCTTTTCTACTTAAAATTTCATATTTAATTTCATCTTTGCTTAAATAATATAAATTGAATTTTACCATGTTGGAAAATTATTGTTATACACAGAATAATTTGGCAGTTAATAATTCACTTTGCTGAAACAAAATAATTTTATGGCAGAAGTTATGTCACTTCTTAAAATACTTGTAGGCTAGAAAAATTTGTCTACATTTGTAAAATTTGTAGAAATAATCATCGACTCCCGCGGTCACGGAAATGTCATCGTCGTCGTCCGCAATCGCAACAAAATCATGAACATTTCCTGCGGCCGTCTAGATGTCATCATTGTCTCCCGCAGTCACGGAAACGTCATTGTTGTCTTCCGCGAGTCGGCATAATCATGAACATCTCCCACGGTCAGGGAAACGTCGTCGTTGTCTAGCGCGTTTGCATCAATAGTTCAATCGATCCTCGATACTGATGCCAACGGCCAACTATCGGTGGTATCGAGAATGGACACATTCTTATCATTGTTACACCTCTTGCATCAATCAATTAAAGAATAAGAGCTCCACTGGTTGGTATGAAATTCCTATAAATGTAATAAAATCATTGGTTTCTTCAATTATAAAATTACTCACTCATTCTATCAACATTTTAATGCTGATAGTAGTCTTCCTTGACAAATTAAAGTATGCTAAAATTATACCTTTTATAAAAAAAAGGGGGACTCTGAAGAAACCTTATGATTATTCATATTTAAAGGGAATTAAAGAATTTAGTCAGCTGTTTCAACTAAAAAAGTTGGTTCTATGATATGGAAAAGCATTAAAAAGTTATAAGATTTACCAAAAGGGTGCAGCACTATATTTTTTTTGCATTTATGAAAACAGCTAATTTGAACCATAGACTAATTAACACAAGTAAATCCCATCCCATTGTAAATTTTGAAGCTCGTTTTTCATGTCTAGTTCATGTACGCCACACTGGGCGCGTGTCGACGAAATTTTGTTTCTATTATTTTAGCGTTAATTTCTTGATTTGTGCTTTACTGTGTGGTTAAATAACTAGGGGACAATTTATTGTTTATGATTAGATCGTATTATTTGGTTAAACGAGGTTTTAAACAACTGTATTAACTGGAAACAAATTGTAAACAAAACACGACCTCTACATAAACCTTACAGAACTAACAATAAAATTGTCTTCAGCTGTTCCATTAGGATGAGAAATCTACTAAGGGAGTATGTTTTATCTATGTTTGAACTAAGCAGCAACAAAAAACTGTGATTCACAATGTGAACTGTCAAAGTAGGATTGTTTACAGCTATGTTTATGTTTTTCATTTCATGAATAATTTGTGATATTTTGCGAAAATAATTTTCAATTTTTCTCTATTGTTTAGGTGAAGTGGTAGAACATTATAGCTATGGTAGATGTGTAATACCATTGACTTTATATCTCTACACTAGACATCTTATTGAAACGGCCCAGCCATAGTGAGCGGATCTGAGCCAGAATCGGTGGTTCAAGTAGTTGGTCTGACCCTCCGAAAGACAGCGCAGCACTCGGTCTTAGTTCGTTTCTTCGCTACAAGATAGCGTGCTCTACGGCTCTCACTTCCCTCCCGTGACGTCAGCCGCTGCCACTGCCACTGCGCCCGCCCGCCGCCCGCCGGCGCCGTACACTGCATGGACATTCATTCATATCTTGTTCTTCACACCACACTTGGCACTTGCACTACCCATTAGCATAGATAAAACATGCTCCCTTGTGTTGCTTACTAGATTGCTTAGTTACTAGATCCAACTCCGATGCGAGTACTGAATGCAGCTGTGTGGCCACAACACGTCGTCGGAACAGAGGCAAAATGTTATTGCCACTAAAAAACAAAAACACTAACGGTTTTCAAACAATATTCTTTTTGGATGAATTTAAATTATAGTTTCATTACATTCATTCTATTTTTCTAAACTTTTTAACAGATAAAAGCCTTTTAGCAGCACGACGGTCCTTGGTCCTTTGCAATTTTTAGCCTAATAAAAAACTATATTGGCATAATACAAAATTTAGGTTTTATTAAATAGACATAATTTCAATTTCACAATAAATATTTTAAGCATGGCATTTCCAGTAGATCAATTACGTTAGTGGGCAACGTATTTGATCAAAAAACCTTAATAAAATTATACATGATTTTAAAATCTAAAGTGGTAAGGTCTTGAATTGACAATTAAATCTAGATATGTTAATATATTTGTATGAACCAGCTCGACATTTCTTTTTCAAGTAAAATAAATGATAACACAAAAATGTATGAAAACAAATTTATTTGCCCTCTAAAATGTTGACTTTTTGGCGATAGGCGCCGTGTTTCCCTCCAGGTTGTCTTATGTCTTTAGATATTTCCTGGAGCTTCCACAGCAGTTTCACGGATATGATTTTATTTACAAACATCAATCGATGAGTGTAGCAATCTGTGCCACACTTCATCCACATGTTAAATTCTTTAAATATTAATTGTCTGCATTTCATATCAATTTTCTTCCGTACTCCGACAACGCTGATGTTTTTGAGAAACAACTTGTCAAATACTTGTAATATCCTCCTTGTCACGTCGACAGTTTCCTCAGCCGGTGAAATCAGGAAATCGCCTGAAATAAAAAAAAAACATTATTGATCATGAAATTTAAGGACGTTTAGAATCAAATTATTCAACAGAGCATTCAATTATATCCTCACACGGTCTGCTGCCTGTGCATGGGTTTACGGGTTAATCGTTAATGGATATTTACAACACTTGACAAAAATAATACTCAATCGACCAAAAAATACAGTAATTTTTATGAAACATGACATAGAGGAAATTTTTAATAAACTTTTCCTAGATGGAAGGCTGGCTTATATATCTATTTATCCATCTATCTATACTATGAGAGTTTTAATAGTAAATATCGATTGGTCTCCATGGTAGCAAAGAACAAACCCACAAAGTTACAATGTCAACAATGGTCATGTAAATAAGCAGAACTGTCAGATGCATTTTCTATCATTCTCTTTGTATTATAAGTAACATAAATAAGTGTTTACAGTCTACATTAACAAAAACGTAGTCTTATCAAGTGAAGTATTATAGTTTATTTTTCATTTTTAATTTATTCGCAAATGTTTATTCGTGCGTATATGAGTGTTTGTGTATTTTATTTTAACTTCTGTGTCATATTAATAGACAACTAGGATTGTACTGGATACGGTAAGGTATTTTTAAAATGTTTTTTAAAACGTTTTTATTAGCTCGCTTTCTTGTCCAGTACAAATTTTGAAATCAATTTTATACTAACTTCCCGACGAGCTAGAGACTTGAAACATAGCTCATAAATGGAAGACAATGCAATATTATATCATTTAATTTTCATATTTCCCTTGGGCTAAGGCCCATGGGCTTGTTTTTATTAAATCGCTTTCTTGCAAATTTTGATACTTCCCGATGAGCTAAGAGACTTGAAATTTGAAACATAGCTTACAAATGAATGACAGTGCAATATTATATAATTTAATTTTCATATTTCCCTTGGACTACGCCCCATGGGCTTGTTTTTATTAGCTCGCTTTCCTACAAATTTTGATATCAATTTTAAACCAAGTTCCTGATGAGCTAGAGACTTGAAACTTAAAACATAGCTCACAAATGGATGACAATGCAATATTATATAATTTAATTTTCATATTTCCCTTGGGCTACGCCTCTTTGGCTTCCACATTTTCCATGTTTACATTTTAAAAGATAAAATAAATAAAAGGTAAATACTTAAATTTGACAGTTAGAAGAGCAGAGGTTATAATCGTTTTTTTAAAGCTTAACAATGATAGAGGAAAACATTATTTAATCATATACAAAGATCTGTGTTACTTTTGACTATGGCATAATTGGGTGCTAAAGCGAAATTAGTTTGGAGCCACCTTACAGATCCTATCTGTACAATTCATTTTATGTAAAATTTAACTAGTACTTTACATTACTTCTTAGAGAAAATCATTACCTCACAGAACATGCCTCCAGGGACAGTTGGTTGTCGGTAATAGCAGAGGACAAACTGTCGATAGCTTCCCCGTCACTTATCTCACTGTCATCGTAACTTATCACCATCATTGATAATATCGCCCACATTAACAGACGATGAGGTATTGAGGTAGGCCTAGGTGGGCCGGCAGACGTTGACGGTTTGGGTGAGGGATGACGAGGCAAGGTCATGATCCACTTCTAACAATCCGTCCTCATCCGGCTCGCAGTTAGAACCTTGTCAGGGTGAACACAACAAAATGCAATGGTAGTTGAAGATTTTTCTATTATATTAATCTATAATATACTTTAGAATGTTTTTTTATGTTTTCAAATATCTATACATTATTATTATTTTTTATTTGTTAAACGAGATCGCATTCAGTAAACCGAAAGGAAATTTGGGTTTTAACCACCCTAAAAAAGAGATAAAGGTGTTGCTATCTATTTTTATAACTAATTTATTATAACAATCATGCAAAGTAATGTCTCTGGAAGACAATGCACTACGTTTAATTGTATAAAATGTTTTTATAATTTGTTAGTTTGATATTTTTGATCAGGATTAAGTGTCACATTATGAGTAATGCTAATTACTCGCTACTTCATAGGAAATGTTTCAATTGAACACTCTATTATGTTAATCATGAAAATCTTACCGGTTGATGGTTGCAGCATAGCACATTTAATTCTATGTCGTAAATTCTGCCGAAACAACCTTACTGTCGGGTTTCTGTTGTATCCCCCTCTCTGCCCGCAATGGAAAATTCGTTTTCCAACGCATCTTGGTTGATTCTGGCTGTTAGAAGATAGGATACTCCTTCCCTCTGGAGATCATCCCACAGAAGAAGGACAGCCTTCATAGTATGTTCCATATCAAGGAAAGAAGGTGGGCGCGTTTTTACATCTTCATGTTCCAGGTCTTTACCCACTCTATGCCCTCTTTTATGGTTTTCATTGGCATTTCCAGACGATGATTTTTGGAGTTGGAAATAGCACATTTCCTTGGATTACTATGGAACTGTGTGTGGCTGTTCATCGAATCAAATATGTCATTCAGCCTATCTAGGAACGCCGCAGTCTGTTTAGCTTCTGGGGCAGTTGAGAAGTGGCAACAGCTGTCATTATTGCCGAACTAACGGTATGGCTGAATACTTGCGTCTCAAGGCCAAGAGTTTTGACATGCGCATGCGCCGTAGAGGTGAAGGTTCTTCGCCCCCGCCAAAACTGTTTCGCGCGTTATCCTATTGCGATTTTTTTTCTCAAAATTAAATTTAAATAAATATATACCTTTGCAAAAATATTATAAGATACAACATTTTGAAACGACAAAATATATCTGGCTTGATAAAAGGTTTAATGTTAGCGTACATGTTTCTACATTCAATAAATATACAAACATCCCTGTGTGTTCTTTATGGCCATCAAGTATCGTCCTTGAAGGCAGTTTTTAATTACTGTTCCAGTATTATTTTTACTATTCGTATTTTACGAACTGTGTGCTAATAGCGGGTTTCGATTGTTATAAACTAGAAAGACTGAAAGAGTCACTATTGAACCATTATCAAAAGATAGAGCCAAAAGAAGAAAATCAGATTTTGATTTATCTGGTTGAGACTCAGCAGAACTCACCATTACAAATTGTATATACTTGTATGATCTTATATTATTCAAATAGTTTTTCGAAATTGTGTTTGTTTCTTTTACATTGGATGTAGCGATACATCTCATACTCATGCTTATACATAAAGAGAAAACAGACTTACAACTGTGTATTAAATATACAGGGTGAATTTTAAATGAGTTCCCCCCCTACTTTTCTTACTTGACTTTTCTACTGACTTTTCTACATTTCTTAAGATATCATCTCCTTACCACGTCAGATCATTGTTGAGTAGTAAGTACTTCATTTTGACTGGGTATACATTTTTGGCCGCCATCTTGGATCCACCATATTGGATACAAAGTTTTTTTTTTCAAATGTAAAGGTAGGGTTGTGACCCATTATTTCCAACTAGAATTGTACGCTGATTACAATGCCGCAATTAGTTTTTAAAAATCTTGATCCGTTCTTAAGTTATGAGGAATTTTTATAACTTTATTTTTAGCACATTTTAACATTGTGCATTTACAAACTAAGACTATAATCTCAAAATAGTGCTAGATAAAGATAAGTATACACCACCATTCATTGTCGACTTATTTTCACTTGGTTATGACAGATGTAGTTTTTTGAGCCGCCATCTTGAATCCGCCATTTTGAAATGTGATCAATTAATTTAACACGTTCGCTACCACAATTATATGGAATTTACGTTCGCATAGACCAGCGACGCAATTGTGCGTCGACTCGTTTCTCACAATAGACCACCGACGCATATTTGCGTCAGCTGGTCACATTGAAATGGACTAACGACGCACATTTGCGTCGGTATTCTAATGTTATTAAACAGCGTATTTCTTAGCAACGGTCTATTTTAGAGCCCGGATTTTATCATATCGGTCTAGAGGGATATCTGCCGCAAATGTGCGTCGCTTGGTCCGTGGATATGACGATTGGTTACGTCACACAACAGTTGGCAACATTGTTGTTTACATTGTGTATTCCGCGACATCACAGAACAGATGTAAACGTTATAACCTTTGCAGTTTTGACTAGTGTTTAGTGGAGTTTCTTTAGTTGTTTATGTAAAAGCTTGAAACAACCAAATTTACAATGACGCTTACGTGCGTCGCCTGGTCTATTGAAACGAAAATGTAATCTTTTTAACTGGATTTCGTTAAATAGACTGACCAACGCATATATGCGGCGTTTTAAAATTCGCTCATAACGAAAAATAAAAACAATATTTATTGCTTACTAATTCACTTAAGGTTATTATGAAGTCAATTAGTCCATTTAAACGATATTTCTCTTTTGGTCTGTCAGCAATGTTATTCCTATATCACTTGGTCTGTAAGCAACGTCATGATGATTCCTTTTAGTCTGTAAGAGTGACCGGACCGACGCAAATGTGCGTCGCTCGGTAGCGAACGTGTTAAATATGAAGGTGGTGTTGTGACCCATCATTTTGATCTAATTTTTTATGCTGAACTCAATGCCGCAATCCGTTTTTCATTTGCATCTTTGGACTTTGAAATATTGAAATTTTAAATAAGAGTATTTTAATATTTCATCAAGAAAGCTTGATAACCAAAAATGGATTGCGGCATTGAGTCCAGTATAAAAAAGTAGTTCAAAATGATTGGTCACAACACCACCTTCATATTTAAATAAATTGATCACATTTAAAAGTGGCGGATCCAAGATGGCGGCTGAAAAAACTTCATCCGTCATAACCAAGTGAAAATATGTCGACAATGAATGGTGGTGTATACTTATCTTTATCTAGCACTATTTTGAGATTATGGTTTTAGTTTGTTAATGCACAATGTTAAAATGGGCTAAAAATAAAGTTATAAAAATTCCTCATAACTTTAGAACGGATCAAGATTTTTAAAAACTAATTGCGGCATTGTAATCAGCGTACAATTCTAGTTGGAAATAATGGGTCACAACCCTACCTTTACATTTGAAAAAAAAACTTTGTATCCAATATGGCGGATCCAAGATGGCGGCCAAAAATGAATACCCAGTCAAAATGAAGTACTTACTACTCAACAATGATCTGACGTGGTCCGGAGATGATATCTTAATAAATGTAGAAAAAAGTAGGGGGGGAACTCATTTAAAATTCACCCTGTATAGGTAGTTGATAAGATTTTCCAAGAGCTCAGAATGTTGATAAGGAGCTAATTTAACATTCCCTTGGGACAACATGAGGACAATGTATTTGTGCCCCTGTTAGTCTGTTCTGTCTCGAAATTCATAGATTTGCAGTAGGCCTATTGACAAAGGACAAATCCAATTAAACGATCGCAATTCAAAAGTCAGTGTTTTTGTAGGTAGGCTACTCCCAGAGCACATTTAACACCATCACTGTTCTTTACTTTTTTAATTCAATGGTTCTGTTATAAATGTTATAACAAATATCTCACATCTGACAAATGGTTTATACTTATAACTAATGTCATATTCTTCAATAAGAATTGTAATGACTCGCCCTTTGAAGGGCGTTTGAAAAACTTATATACTGCACTAAGGAAATTCGGCAAATCTGCGCTTTATTCCCTTTAATTTGACATATAAATCTTGCATATCGGTCCATTAGTCACTGAGAAAACAGACTTACAACTGTGTATTAAATATATAGATGTCCTATAAAAGTTTTTGTCATTTTAAAAGTACACACTAATTTCAGTATTTATTCTATTAATACAGTTGAGCTTATATTGGTAAATAAATTTAATTTTATCATTATTCTATTTACATCAAAACGGTTCTTCCTTAGTTTTTATAATAATGTATATAAACTACTTGGGAATTACATAGTGTAAAACTATAACCAATTAATTGTATTCTTAAAGAGGTAAGTTTAGCAGATATGCGATCGAGCGACCACAATGCTTGGGCTCGGAGACACCGGCGGCGCGTTGCAAAGATAAGCAGAGCGCATTCGCCGGGCCGTCTGTGGCTGGCAGTACGGAGAGAGGAGAGGCAGTGGTTGTGGGGGAAGGGTTGTGGGGGGAGGTATACGCACGGGCACGTCGATTACGTCATGCCACTACGTGTGCGCGCGCAGCACTGGAGGTGGAGCCGGATCGAGTTTCAAGCCACGGCCGCTAGGAGCGACACTGCATGGAGGGTTTACTCTACTAGTTCGGCTGAAATCGTTGGCGATGGATTTTAGTACACGATAAGATGTCTAGTGTAGAGATATAAAGTCAATGGTAATACTATAGAATACTGTAAATTTAAAAAAGCAAATTTTATCAAACTGTGTCCTCCCTTATTGCAAACGCAAAGCTTGACTATAACTGCAATAAGCATTTTATACTTATATTCCAACCCCGTAAGAAGGACGGGTACTCTGCTAGTTTAAAATATTTCAAAACTCTTCTTCATTTCCATAATCCACAACTGAAGGCAGATGAGATAATAATCAAACTAAAATCAGGTGATTCCATAAAATATTCTACAAATACTAAATTCCTGGGTGTAAACATAAGAAAATCTAAAATGGTCTGATCATAAAATACAAATTAGCTCATCTCTGTCAAAAACATTATTTGGTCTTAGGGCAGTTTTTAAGTCTTCAGGTTTCCATGCAGCTCTTGCTGTGTATCATTTTTATTTTATGTCTAGGACTTCCTATGGTATTATTTCATGGGACAGCTCCTCCAATACCAAGAATATTTTTATCTTACAAAAATTGCCGTTAGAATTTCAGCTGATACCAGACCATGTTACTCTTGCCACCCCTTTTTGTTCAGATGAAACTCTTGAAAATTTATGCAGTTTATATTTTTAAACTGTGCATCTTTGTAAAAAAAAAAATTATAAGGAATTTATGTTGATAAATCACACTCATCAATGTAACACCCGGCACAGAAATTATCTTCAACATCCTGTGCATAGAACAGCTCTGTATGAAGGATGGTACGCCATGGTACATGGGTAGGAAAATTTACAATAACCTCCCAGAACAAATTAAAACTGAAGAAAATATGTTATCTTTTATAAGAAAATTAAAATCTTATATCATCCTCTTTGTGTCCTTATTCCCTAGACGATTTTATAAACATTTAGTTTTAATTTTAGGTTTTATGTATTGATAAAAAACAAAGAAATTAAGCATAAGGTATTATTAGTTAGTAAAGTAGTATTGACATGTCATATGTTTATACATGAAAATCACAATCTTGTAAACTTTATATGACAAATAAACATTTAATTTCATTTCATTACAGCCTTTTCGTTCAAAATACAGTCGAGGATTTGTCTGCTTCCCATGGCTTGTTAGTGATATTCTAAGTTGTGTAAAGAGGTCTTTAGAATATGTGGAAACTACCTGTGATATAAGTGGCTGTGACAGATACATTAGGTGAGTCTATAAAACAATTTGTTAATATTTATTGTATTAAAATGTACGATTGTAAATATGGTGAAAAACTCACTAAGAAGAAGAAATTTTAATCCTGATTTTCTCTTTATTTTTAACCATAAAACATGTTATTTCGGTTTTTGTACTTACTTATAAGACACCCTGTTTGTATCGCCTATTGAAGAATGCATTAATGTATTTCATTTGTTAGTCATTTGCATCTTGTTCTATAGCAAAGACCAATATTAATTTGTCTTTTACTTGAGAGTTCAACTGTTTTATTATGTGTTGTGTGTGTAGTGTATAAACATTGTTTTGATGTACAAGTAGTTATGGTGGAGTAAATGCCTAATAGTAGCATCCAGGATTTTGTTGAAGGAGTTAGAGTTTGGATCATTAGTGTGCCAACAAAATCTGAAGACTTGGAATAGATTGTGCTCCTCTAAAAGTGTTTGATTAGATTCCTCTTGAAAAGCCTATAGTGTACATGAAAAATCCATAATTTATATATGTTATTGAATATAATTGATGCTGAATTTGTAGGCTTAAGAAATCAGTTGAAGATGCCAGTTGGAAGTTTAATTTGGTGAGGGCAAAGGGCTGCAAAGACTTAGTAAGTTTAAACAAGAGCAAGACTGAAGAGCAATGGGTGTATGTGGAGGACGACAGTTCAGACTCGGATACATCTCCTCCCCCTGTCCCTCTCCCCTCATCCTCAACTCGGAGGTCCAGGAGAGGAGGGAGCACATCCAGGAGTGAGTCTGGGAGTAATGCCACTGGTGAGTTAGTACAAGGTACAAGAAAGAATTATCATAGTCTGGCAACTTTTAATAGTTTTGAAAAAAATGCATGCATTGCCGAGGATAATGATAACGTTTCCATGAGCGGGGATGACAATTTTAATGTCAAGAAGATTGCAGGAGATATTCAGGATTTCACCACTATTGGAGATTATATTGGGTTATCATTAATTCAACTGATTTAACTCAGGAGAGTACTGTTCCTTGTTTTTTTTATTGCTTGATTATTTCTTGTTCTTTTTGGAAGGTTTAAGTGGGCAAGCTTGATTTAAACACTGGTCATTTTAGTAAAGAATAAGTCTTCAGCAGATAAGTTGTTTTGACACAACAGATTAACCAGCCAACATTGTAAACAAGTTCTAAGAAGTTGTCCTATCATCGTAGGGAAAGATTGTGGAAAATAAAGCTTTTAGGGTTATCATAGTAAAACAATGATTGAAGCTGTATGATGGACTTCAAACCGGCTGTGTTCAGCAATATCAAGAGGCACAACCCTTGAGAGTCTTGCAGAGTTCTTCAGAGATATTTTGATATTTGTAAATGTGTTATCCAAACAAGAATTCAAATGTCCAAGAATTCAAATTTGGGTATATTGCTGAGAAATTTAGAGTTAAATTTGTTTTATAGTATTTAACAGCATTTTAACCGTGGGTTTGTCTCTTGTTATGTCAAACGAGTTATGACCACCCCCAATCACAATGTAGGTTCGTCGTTTCTTGAAGTGACTAAGATGGATTAGCAATAGTTCTAAGTCATTTGAGAACGAGATTTCGTTTCCTGCTGGAGAATGGTAGATACTTGCAAATATTATTTTAGGGTTTTCTTTCATGGAAGCAGAACATTCAAAGCTAATTTCTCACAGTGCACAGCCAGTCTATATCCAGTACTCTGTGTATAGTATTATTGTTGTTTGAAACTAATATTCCAACACAGTTCCTACCGTATTCCAACAATTGTGTAACCTTCAAATTGCAAGCATCTAACCTCTTCTTTGTGTAGCCTATGTTCACTTACACATAAGATATCATATTTGTGCTCTTGGCCTTTGTAGGCTCAACATATTTTCTTTGTCCCTTAGTCCCTCAAGATAAATGAACAATAACTTGAGCATATTTACTTCTTCAACTGAGTTACTCTGGGTCTGAAAAGTGCTGTTAACATTTATACTCGTTGATTGGCTCAGACATTTATTAACTACTTTTTGTTTGAGCTCCTGGTTTCATCCATAAAAAATCTCTAGATTTTTCAGAGGGCTCGTGTTTACTATTAGAGGATTTTATAATCCCTAAATATCAGTTATTCATCTTTGATTCTACTTCTTGCTTTCATTTTCAAGATGGGATATAACTTTCTGCAAATAATTGATCTGCCTCATTTCAGGGGTGCTAAATCCTGACAAAGGTACAATGTTACTTAACTTAGATGGAGAGTTAAGTTCACATTGGCTGTCACAGAGTACCTGCTGATGGAGTTGGAGGAACGACCATCCCTACCCTAGGAAAGGTTGAGTTGTTTCTTGGGTCTTTGGGGTATCTGTTTGATTCTCACTCAGTGTTGAAGATGTGGGCGGCAGCAATGTATGATGGCCATTAACATGTACACTTGTCTTAATGTATGTTATAATATTACATATGACAATTAATGTATGCTATAATTTTAATGTATTGCTAAATGTATGCTTGTCTTACATTTTATAACAATTTTAGATTACTCATAGCTAAACTTAAAACTTACATGTGGTTTATAATTAATTCTTCTGTTTTAGGCTTGCGGTTATCCTCAAGCACAAGTAGTATTAGAAGTAAGAAGTGTTCTGCATTGTTCTCAACTTCCAGTGACATAATAAACCTCATGCTTGCTCCTCCAGATAGCCTTGTTGCTTATTTTATCATCAAAGAAAATTTGGAGAAGGCTTCAAAATGTGTTGAGGTAAAATATCTAACTCCCCCATATTTTGGTTTTGTTAAAGTTTGTCCGCTTGTGGGTTTTTAAGAAAAATATAGTCAGAAGAAATTTATAACCCTTACAGTTATTATACAATTATTTTTCATGTTACAGAAATTTTCCATGCAAAACCAGCCAATGGATATAGAATTGAACTTTTTAAAAGAATTTTCATCACTCAGAAAACAATTGGCTGAACTACAAGTAAAACCTTTGAGTTCATCATCCTCCGTAAAAGACATTGCCCTGCAGGTAAGCTTAGTTTGATGGAGTTAAAATAAGTTTAATTTAAATATGATTATCTTATTATTGCTTAAGCTCATTGAGAATGGGCCTTATGCAAAATTTGTAACCTAGTGACACAATAAAATCTGAACATGTTTTAGCCTACCAAGGTCATTTTGACAAACACTGGAGAGGCCTTCAAAGAAACAAATTTCCATTCGGTAATGCCTACATGATTTAAAACTAACTTTAAATTTGTACATTTAGGCTTATGGGTTGACTTGATGGTTACGAAATAACAACGCAAAGTTAAACAAAGAACCATAGCATATATTCATAAACAAACCGATCCATTTCTATACTCCCAAAATATAGCTGCACACAACAATTTTGTACACAGGTTATTGAAAGTACCACTGAACACAAAGGATTAGAGAGAGGAATTAAATATCATTAAATACATAGCTGTACAAAATTGATTGAAAAGTAATATAATAGGCAAACTCTGAAGTACCATGTGGGGAGCGCAAAAAGCCCATCAGTGGCTGACGTGCAACAGGACAAGTCCGCCCCTACAGAATCAATCAATCAATCAATCAATAGGCAAACTGGTAGTTAATTATCTGAATAAAGATCAAAATAAAACAAAATTAGGGATGGACGGGATTGAATTTTAAGTTCCGGACAGGATTTTTATTTCCTTCCCCGATTTTCGGGACGGGATGAGATTTTTTCCTGTGCAAATAAAGGGTTTGCAGGGTGTATACCAACCGGAAAAACCGGGAGAACCGGCAGTGGCGGATTTACCTACGGCGCCGCCCTTAGGCCCGTTCGGCCGGCTGCCCCTTTGCGTTCCGCGATTGAGGAAAGGTTTCAGCGTAAAAGCAATATTAAACTTCCCGTTGTTGGCATGCTTATTAATGCATTTTCCTGGAAAACATAGTCACATAGTCAATACATGAGTAGGGCCTACTTTATATTAAAGTTGTATTACTTGGTTTTAAGAAAAACATATATTTAGTTGTTGAGTCAAGAATAAAATATGAATATGAATAGCCTAAATTAATCGCCGAACGCATTGCCGTTCTTGACTAAATTCAATTCAAATGTTTTCAGCTTAAATTGGTTTTGTTTTGTTTTTTTATAATTTCTATGAAATTATTAATACATATATATATTTGAATTTAGGTGTTAACGTAATAGGGCTGCTGATAATATATTAAATTATGGTAGTAAAAGTACAACAGAGA
Organism: Macrosteles quadrilineatus; assembly: GCF_028750875.1. Lineage (NCBI taxonomy): Eukaryota > Metazoa > Arthropoda > Insecta > Hemiptera > Cicadellidae > Macrosteles > Macrosteles quadrilineatus. The sequence goes on along the minus strand of NW_026542594.1, from coordinate 90,443,019 downwards.
ACCCTAAAAATTATATTTCTAGTAGATATATATATTCCAGTTAGCTATAGATATATATACAGGGTCTTTTTAAAAGAATGCTGGGATTTTAAATGATAATTGCTTGGGTAATATTCAAGGCAACTAAACGTTTTATACGTAATATTGAAACCATAAAATAACTAAGTTTTGTTTCTCCTGTAGCAAGGGAGGAAATTTTGACCTTGACATGCGCAAAACAGGTGCGCGGTGGTAGGCCAATATTGTGACCCATACGCCAGTCGCTAGTATGACGTTTACGGCACAACAGAAGATACAAATTGTAATCTGAGGTTCGCATGGTTTATATTCATTGCTAAATTAAACTAAATTAAATCTACTTGATGATAAAAAAAATCGAAGCTGGTTTGATGGTTTAATCTTTTAAAAACACCCTGCATATTAATTTAATGTAATAATATCATGCATCTTATAGGCCTACTCATACTAATGATAATGATAATAAAGCACTTAAGAACTATATTTAATGTTATATCATTGACTATTGGGTTGTATTAATAGTCAAAGGTTATATACCTATTACGAAATATTCATACCTTAATTTTCCCATTTTTGGCGAAGAAGATTCAAAATAAGACAGGTCACAAGGTTTTTTAAGCTTGATTTATTATTACTCTTGATATCTTGTATTAATACTTTTTTTAATACGAACAGGTAAAATTCGTTTAAACTCCTATTTTTATGTAACAGAATACTGAAACGCAATCTAAATGAAAAAAGTGAACAATTAGTCACTTATAATTATGATGTTCTTTGTATCTGAAATATACAGTATTAGGCCTAGTATTTTTAATTGTTTAAAGGGATTGCTTCAAAAACCAAACTGTTAACAAATTATGAATGTGAAAGCATGTTCTTACATATTTTCACATCTACATCAAACGTTTACGTCTTGCTTTCATTACAGAAAACTCTTCTATCAACTGTTCAAATGCAAAGTCTTCACAATTAATGATCTCGGCTTCAATATTAAGAATAGCTAGGGAATTTAACTTGTTTTCCTTTAGGGTAGAATGCAGATAAGACTTGATCCTCTTTAATGAAGAAAATGATCTTTCTGCAGAACAGTTGCTAACTGCAGTAGACAAATACATCCTAGAGAGCTATATCCACATTAGGAAATGTATCCTCCAATTTTTCTTCTCTGAGGAACTTGCTCATTGAGAGAGGTGTGCATGTGACGTTATTGCACTTTATCAATTTAGAAAAATGCACACACTCACTCCCAAATGATGACTCTAGGTCGGTATCGTAAATGTTTTGGAGTTTTGTTGCTTTTTCTAAAATTACTGATGGTTGTGTATCTGAAAGTGATGTGAGTCATCTTTACCGATCGATAATCACCTGGCGCCCGCCGCCACGCACGCCGCCCGTAGTCGCGCCGCCCGTCACTTTACCCGCTGCCTGCCGCGGCCAGGCGCCCCTCAACGGCTGGCGCCCCTAGGCACGTGCCTAGTATGCCTTATGGTAAATCCGCCACTGAGAACCGGGAAATAACCTTGAATTTGAAGGGACCTGGAAAAAACCGGGAAAAAGCCGGGATTTTTGGACCGATTACGGGATTTTTATTTTAGCCCCGGTAGAAGATTGTAGTCGTAAAATGTGTCTTGCCACGATTGCGGGCGACGACGATGACGTTTTTGTGACCGTGGGAGACAACGATGACGTTTACGTGACCGCGGGATCAACGATGATGTATACACTGCCGCGGGAAATATTCATTATTTTGCCGAGATCGCAGACGACAACGATGACGTTTCCGTGACTGCGGGAGACGACGATGATTATGTCTACACGGCCGCAGATGCTTATGATTTTGCCGAGATCGCGGACGACGGCGCTGACGTTTCCATAACTGCGAGAGGCAATGATCATGTCTACACGGCCGCGGAAGATTTTCGTGATTTGCCATGACCGCGAAAGACGACGATGATGATTTCTACACGGCCGCGTGATATGCTCATGATTTTGCCGTGATTGCTGCCGACGACGATGACGTTTCAGTGACCGCGGGAAATGACGATGACGTTTCCGTGACCGCGAGATCAACGATGATGTTTACACCGTCGCGGGAAATATTCATTCTTTTGCCGAGATCGTGGACGACGACGATGACGTTTCCGTGGCCAGCGAGAGACGGCGATGATTTAGACACGGCCGCGGGAAATATTCATGATTTTGCCGAGATCGCGGACGACGACGATGACGTTTTCGTGACCGCGGGAGACGACGATGACGTTTCCGTTACCGCGGGAGACGACGATGACGTTTACGTGACTGCGGGATCAACGATGATGTATACACTGCCGCGGGAAATATTCATGATTTTGCCGAGATCGCAGACGACGACGATGACGTTTCCGTGACTGCGGGAGACGACGATGATTATGTCTACACGGCCGCAGATGCTTATGATTTTGCCGAGATCGCGGACGACGGCGCTGACGTTTCCATAACTGCGAGAGGCAATGATCATGTCTACACGGCCGCGGAAGATTTTCGTGATTTGCCATGACCGCGAAAGACGACGATGATGATTTCTACACGGCCGCGTGATATGCTCATGATTTTGCCGTGATTGCTGCCGACGACGATGACGTTTCAGTGACCGCGGGAAATGACGATGACGTTTCCGTGACCGCGAGATCAACGATGATGTTTACACCGTCGCGGGAAATATTCATTCTTTTGCCGAGATCGTGGACGACGACGATGACGTTTCCATAACTGCGAGAGGCAATGATCATGTCTACACGGCCGCGGAAGATTTTCGTGATTTGCCATGACCGCGAAAGACGACGATGATGATTTCTACACGGCCGCGTGATATGCTCATGATTTTGCCGTGATTGCTGCCGACGACGATGACGTTTCAGTGACCGCGGGAAATGACGATGACGTTTCCGTGACCGCGAGATCAACGATGATGTTTACACCGTCGCGGGAAATATTCATTCTTTTGCCGAGATCGTGGACGACGACGATGACGTTTCCGTGGCCAGCGAGGGACGGCGATGATTTAGACACGGCCGCGGGAAATATTCATGATTTTGCCGAGATCGCGGACGACGACGATGCCGTTTTCGTGACCGCGGGAGACGACGATGACGTTTCCGTTACCGCGGGAGACGACGATGACGTTTACGTGACTGCGGGATCAACGATTATGTATACACTGCCGCGGGAAATATGCATGATTTTGCCGAGATCGCAGACGACGACGACGATGACGTTTCCGTGACTACAGGAGGTAATGATGATGTCTACACGGCCGGGGCAGATATTAGTGATTTGCCGTGACCGCGAAAGACGACGATGATTATGTCTACACGGCTGCAGATGTTCATGATTTTGCTGCGATCGCGGACGACGACGATGACGTTTACGTGACCGCGGGATCAAAGATGATGTTTACACTCCTGCTGGAAATTTTCATGATTTTGCCGAGATCGCGGACGACAACGATGACGTTCCCGTGACTGCGGGAGTCAATGATGGTGTCTACACGGCCTCGGAACATATTCGTTATTTTGCCGCGATCGCGGATGACGATGATTACATTTCCGTGATCGCGAGAGACGGCGATAATGTATACATACCGCGGCAGATGTCCAGGATTTTTCTATGATAACGTAAGACTGTGATTACTTTTACGTCACTGTGGGAAGCGACCACACGACCGCAGAAAATATTCAGGATTTTGCCGCCGTTGAAAATGTGTTCATAAAAAATTAAGATAATATTCAGATTGTGCTGCCATCGAGAGAGACGATGTTTCTGTGGCCTTAAGTAATGATGATAATGAAAATTATTACTTAATAAGGATTATTATTTTTGAAACACTAGCTCACTGGACTTGAAACAGATTTGATGTATATTGTATAGGTACTTAAGCTGCTAGTCTTAAATGATAATAGTTTAAGTGGAACCATACAGATACGTGGGAACCTGGAAAAACTATGAAAAACCAGGAAAAAACCTGGAAAAAACCTGGAATTTCACTTTAATAAAATAGTATACACCCTGGTTTGTCTTAAAAGTCTTGAGTATTGCAGTTACCATAAAAGACAAACAAAATCAATTTTTACCGTTTGTGGCACTGATCTATAAAAACTAGTGATGGTCGGATCCGGATATTAGACTACCGGATCCGCCGGATCCAAGCTAGAACCGGCGCCCAATCGGATCCAAAAAATTCCAGATCTTGGGCTGGATCCAGTTTTGATGGATCCGATTTTTCCCGATTTTTTTACTAACAAAAAGCTGTCTGTATCCATGTACAAGACCGATTTTTTGCCGATTTTTTACTAACACAAAGCTGCCTGTATCCATGTACAAGACCAATTTTTTACTAACACAAAGCTGTCTGTATCCATGTACAAGACTATCTGTGACTGTGTACGAGAAGACTATCTGTGTCTGTGTACAAGAAGACTAATGTCGATGTCAAAGTACTGTATATTGCCGACGTCAATAACCTCTATAGTCAATAATCTCTATGGTTGGTTAGTCAATGTCACAGTACTGTGTATTACGACGTTAATAACCTCTATGGTTAGTCAATGTCACAGTACTGTATATTACAACGTCAATAACCTCTATGGTTAGTCAATGTCACAGTACTGTATATTACGACGTCAATAACCTCTATGGTAGGGCAATGTCACAGTACTGTATATTACGACGTCAATAATCTCTATGGTTAGGCAATGTTACAGTGCCGACATCAATAATCTCTATGGTAAGTCAATGTCACAGTACTGTATTTTTTTTTAAAGAGGTTGGCGGCCTCTTTTAACCCGCATTTGCCCGTCCACATAGACTACAGATCTGTGCGTGAAACGTATCCAGCAAAGCAAGGGGTGAGCCGGTACAGTACAAAGGTGAACTGTACTGATAAAAGTTTGTAGCAGTGACCAGGATCCAAACCCACGACACTACTGCCTTGGGCCCGAAGTCTGCGACACTACCAACTGAGCCACTGACTCACCGAACTCTCTACCAATCGTCTGTATATTACGACGTCAATAATCTCTATGGTTAGTCAATGTCACAGTACTGTATATTACGACGTCAATAATCTCTATGGGTAGTCAATGTCAGTGTACTGTATATTACATCGTCAATAATCTCTATGGTTAGGCAATGTTCCAGTACTGTATATTGCCGACGTCAATAACCTCTATGGTTAGTCAATGTAATAGTACTGTATATTACGACGTCAATAATCTCTATGGTTAGTCAATGCCACAGTACTGTATATTACGACGTCAATAATCTCCAAGGTTAGTCAATGTCACAGTACTGTATATTACGACGTCAATAATCTCTATGGGTAGTCAATGTCACAGTACTGTATATTACGACGTCAATAATCTCTATGGTTACTCAATGTCACAGTACTGTATATTACGACGTCAATAACCTCTATGGTCAGGCAATGTCACATTACTGTATATAACGACGTCAATAACCTCTATAGTTAGGCAATGTGACAGTATATGCCTCATAATTCTATTCAAAAAACAAAATTTATTCTCGAATCCAAATATTATCTTAAGATTTGGTGGATTTGGGATCCGGATTCGACACATCCCTACCTTTGATCTTGAGTATGCTATATTGTTGTTTTTGCGTGCAGCATCCAATTTTTATTTATGCTTGGATCACCCCTTGCTTATCTCTTCCTTAAATTCGTTCCAGGTCCACAGTACTGATAGCCGTGTATGTGAAATTCTACAGGTAAAATACCCTGTATCTGTCGTCTGTTTACAAGAAGATTTTCTGTGTACATACAGGGTGAATAAAAAATCAAGACTCCCCCATCTAATATGTAATAACACAGTATAGTCTTTTTGTACACAGACACAGGGTATTTTACCTGTAGAACTTCACTACCCGGCTATCAGTACTGTGGACCTGGAATGAATTTAAGGAAGAGATTAACAAGAGGTGATCCAGGCATAAATAAATTGGATGCTGCATGCACAAATCACGATATAGCATACTCAAGATCGAACTATAGTAAAAATATACACAGATACCCTTTTGGTGGTCGTGCAAACTTAGCACATAGTTTCATTTTAAGATTTTGAAAAGTTTTAGTGTCCCCAAAACATGAGGGATTATGGGCTCAACTGTAGATTACTCTATATATAAGATATATTAACCTTTAAACATTACCAATTCAATTTTAAACAGTATGATTTAAATTGGCATTCTGTTAGTTACTTTTTTTTAACCCGCTCTTATGACAGTGTGTATCTGGATCCGGATCCGAAGTTCCGAAGATCTGGATCCGAATTTTTCAAGATCCGGATCCGGTACCGACATTTTCTTGGATCCGCCCATCACTAATAAAAACTAATAATGCGTAAAAAGTGTACAGGTATAGAAAAAACTTGTGACTAAATAATGTCATATCTGGTGCAATTTAACTGTAAAACATCAGTCTCATTATAAAATACCGTTACCTAACCACAAACATGTATTGAAACAAACTATCACTGCATTAAAAAACTGTGTAGAGTTTTCACAGCCTAATATGGCATGAATTGGTTATGATAAAAAAGCAGTTAAGCTTAATAAATCCTAAATTTTGACATGCGTAGAGCAATATTACTACCTAACACAATGTCATCATGACTGCAATCCGCAATCGCGGCATCATTGTGTAAGCAACTACCACGGTCACAGCACTGTCGTCAACATGTGTGCTGTCTTTCATATATGTTCTTATATGTTTCACATATGATCCACGTTTGCGACACCTTTCGAAATGACTTGGGTTAACGGCCATCGTCCACATTTCTGCCAGTCACGGCGCAATGGTCGAAATGACTCACGGTCACGGCGCGATGGTCGAAATGACTCGCGGTCACGGTGTGATGGTCGAAATGACTCACGGTCAGCACGCGATCGTAGAAATGTCTTGTGGTCACAGCCTCCTGCGTTCGCGGAACTATTGTGAACATCCCTCGTGAAAGCGGCGTCATCGTCACTCGCGAAGCGGCAAAATCGCCAACGAGAGGATCAAATCCCGTCACGAAAAATTCACGAATCAAATGTAATCCCGTCCCGAAAATTGGGAATATTTTTTCCCCAAAATTTTGGGACCCGTCCATCCCCAAACAAAAGAGACAAAAGAGCCTAATAAGTTTTTATCAGCCGAATTCGAGATTTATCTAAGTTACAAATTAACAAAAATTATGGCCAAGAACGGGTGAGGTTAACCAACTTCAAATTTCACCAACTCCAACCAATATAAACAGAGCGATTCATGAACTCCAGATTTCACCAAGTCCAATAACCTAAATTTTAAATAAACTTTGTTTCACAAACTTTGATAGTATTAATTTAAATAAGCCGAGGCTTTCACAAACTCCAAAATTCACCAACGCCAAAGTGCAGTCCGAGCCAGAAGTTGCTGCAGGAGTTGCCACGGTCAGATTGCAGGCAAATATGTAGTACTATTAAAAACCAATTTTTAATGTACTGTATATGTCACCTAATCTAACCTAACCTAATAAGAAATACCCCCGCCGCAGCAAACCTGCAAACTAAGCGAATTTCCATTAACCTGATTGGATTTACACTAAAATGCCTCCATAAAAATAGCACATTTATTTCCTATTTAAATAGAATTAGTTTAACGAGTACTTAGGTTTGCTGCAACAGGGAGGGTAAAAAAGATTTTTTTTATAAAATGATAATAGTTTAGTAAGAAATAAAAGTATTTTCCAAAATCGATCAAAATATGTTCATAAACAAGCAAACTACAACAGTTGACTTATTCTCCATAAGTATAACATGGGAATTTTAAAATTGTAATTTTTTTGAATTTTCTCCGTAACAATTAGGCGCATAATAACGCTTCAATATACTAAATTATTTGTTTTTTTAAGCTCTACAAAATGGTTTTAAAAGAAATTGTGAAATTTTGTGTTTTTAGGGTCAAAAATGGAAAAAACCTATTTTTACCCCATAAAACCCCCCATAAACCCCCGTTCCCATAGTCCGATCATGCTGGTTCGCGAACTCATTCAAGTTTATCCCGCCTTACACCTTCAAACCAAATTTTATCAAAATCGGACGAAAATTACTCAAGTTATCGTGCGGATGGACACATATATATATATATCTAATATATAAAATTCTCGTGTCACAGTGTTTGTCTGCAAACTCCTCCGGAACGACTTCACCGACCGTTATGAAATTTGGTGTGTAAATTCTGTAGGTATGCGAATAGGAAGTAAACTATTTCCCGTTTCGAAATTCTTAAAAGGGCTCCGCCCCAGTGGCTCTGTAGTTTCCCATGTTAACCTTATGAGAAATGAAATTAATGAATCTTAACAGCTGTTTCAATTAAACAAGTTGGTTCTGTTCTATGATGTTCAATAGCATTAAAGTTACAAGGATTACCAACAGGGTGCAGCACTATTATTTCTTTTACATTTATGACAACAGCTAATTTGCAACCAAAAGGTGAGTGAGCGTAGCGAACGAACTTCAACCTGGAGGCGAGTGAGCGTAGCGAACGAGCTAACCTGAAGGCAAGTGAGCGCAGCGAACGAGCTCCAACCTAAAGGTGAGTGAGCGTAGCGAACGAGCTCCAACCCAAAGGTGAGTGAGCGTAGCGAACGAACGCGAACGAACTTCAACCTGGAGGCGAGTGAGCGTAGCGAACGAGCTAACCTGAAGGCAAGTGAGCGCAGCGAACGAGCTCCAACCTAAAGGTGAGTGAGCGTAGCGAACGAGCTCCAACCCAAAGGTGAGTGAGCGTAGCGAACGAACTTTAACCAGGACGTGATTGAGCGATGCGAACGAGATCATCTTGAAAATTAAACGTAACGGTACTTTCTTTCCATCGGTCTGTCTTAGGGGAAACCTATAACTTAGGCGATACGAAGTTCGTCGGGTCAGCTAGTATATATATATATATATATATATATATATCTCTATATATAGATATATAAAAATTTGAACGAATGGTGTTTTTGGCCTCTGGGGACATCAAAATGAAAAAGTAAATCGGTCCCGGGCTTAGGTCTTACTATGAGACCTACGGTAATAGCTACTTCCCTATAGGGAAATTCGCTAAAATACTTCCCTATAGGGAAATTCGCTAAAATAAGACATTTATTAGACATTCGACAAAACTACAAAATTTTGCAATAGACATTGTCATATGATTCACATTTATCACATTGATAAATTAGCAACATTAAATTGAGCTAACATCACAGAAAAATCATGTAATGTTTAAAATCTATAATTAGGCTAGGCTTGAAGACTCAATTTCAATATTTAAAAATTCATCCATCGTATAAAATGGGTTCAATTGTAACATGAGGCAAAAACTGAAAAGTCAATGGTAACAATAATACCAAATTCGATATGATTTACTCAAAGGATCACGTCAAGAAACTAGAAAAATCATACAAAACCACCTAATTTGGTGCTTCTTACCGTCAACGCAATCAGGAGTAATATTCCACTACGGCCGTTTCGGAGATGACTCCATCGTCAGGTACACTAAACTATAGTCTTGTCACATTTAACACGAGTTTTCTTCATTTGGCTTCTAAATTGAAACTAATATCATTAATTAAAATTAAAAAAAAAATGGGGCCCATCAAACCCTGCCGTACTCCGACCTTTGTTTGACCTTGCTGTTTTTGATCTCTTTCCATTAACCTCAACAATCTGACATCTGTCTTTAAGGTATGATTGAAACATGCTAATGGCACTACCTTTGGATCCATAAAATTTCAATTTTTCAATTAAAATGTCACTAGATGAAACCCGTCAAATTCGACGGTTACTCTTGTGGTTTTACGTAAATTTAGCTAACTGCAATAGAAAGAGTGAAGTTATTTAAATCTTAGTTAAATGAAGGGAGGATATACATAATTATGAGTATGACGACTCACTTAAAAAACGTGGTTGATGAATTCATTGAATACAATATTTTCTGTCCTTTCACCGGCTTTAGGTTTCCCAAAAGGTTTTTTAGGAACTAATTTTATTAATTAGTCTTACAATTGTTTCTTGTTTATGACTTTTGTTCATGTTAAAGCCTATGTGGGGAAAGGAGTTCATATAATTGGTCTGTCATCTGACGGAAAGAGTTAATATTACTAATAACTGGTCCCATCTGCTTTAGGAAATTCATTCAGATCGTATTTTGATTGTATAAGTGAATCACCATCTTTGGTCATAAAAATACAGAATTTTTTCAGCGGGAGGCATATTAAATCTGTTTTTTATTTATTTGATAAAAGTATCTGATTCTTCAGAAATAAGTAACATTCGTACCTCAATGGGTGTCCAAACAATTTTGATTCCTTCTCTTGCCACATCAACCAATTTATTTAATCATCCTGTACTTATTTGCTAATTAATTAACTTCTGGCATAGTTTTGTGAAATCGTGCCATGAGGTTGCTGTCAGGTTGCTGTCAAACTTGAACTTTATTGACATGTGAGGGTCAATTGCCTTGGCCGTATCGATCACATATAGTATTTTGTGGATGGGATGGACCATAATTGTAGTGAATTTGGCCACAAATCTTGAACATTTGCGGAACCATATCCATTACCTAGTCCGGCTTTGGTGGCAACAAAGTGCGGAGTGTGCGCATCACCTGTCACCGCCTGTGCTAGCGGCGGCAACGCATTCAACTCAATCCTCGCCGACATCGCTGCCTTCTGGGAGGCAGAACTCAAAGGTTGCTGATTGTAATCATGTCAAATTTGTACAGTAAGTCAATTAAAAACTGTTCTTTCTATTTATGATAACCCAACCTAACATAACCGCCAGCAGCGCGCTGTATAAGGGTGGCCTCCGGATAGTACCAAAGTACCATTTTTTGGTTTGCCTTATAATTCCATTACCTGTTGTTGAATTGTAACTGTATGTATTGTTCTCACTATTTTATTGATTAGCTAATTTGGAATAATAAAATAAACAGTTACCTTGTTCAATATCCTTTGGTGTTGTTAGATGACGACCGGTTTCGTGACGACAGTCACATCATCGGTCAATCCTTGTAGAAAGATTCGTTATAATAAATACATAAAGTTTTTACCAAACACAAAACAAAAACACATTATATTTACAAAGTATTTACAGACAGAAACCATCGCTATGCGTGCACGCTTATGTCGACTATAAAGTAGTAGGAAAATGAACTCTGATTAATTTGGAATAATAAGTCAATAACAAGTATATATAACTAAGAAAAGTCTTGGTATTTGCAGGAAACAAAATAAAACTGCGTTTTCGTTGTAAATTTCCAAGTTTTTCTATAAATTGTAATGTTCTGATAGCATTATTTGAAACCAATATCTCATCAAATCAAAATTCATCTAGTTTACAACGTAATCAATACTGTATATTAATACGCAAGCGGTTTTCTTTTCACAGTCATAACTCGATAACGGCTTGACGGATTTGAACGTTTGAGGTGTCAAATTAAAGGTATTTTCAGGTAGATGTGCAAATACGTCTCAGAATATTAAGAAAGGCATCACTTATACTGCGTATACTTCAAGTTGGCCGATGGACCCGGGACTACCTGACTACCTGGACTACCTATTTAGGACTACCTGGGGCTATTGTGGAGTGTTTGAGTAATTTAATGAAAAATTAAGAGAGAAAAAATAAAAGTCATGTTAACAAGAAGAACAGAAAGGAATGATGTTTATTTATATAATACAATGGATTATCTTTAAATCATCAGCTGTTTTAGTAATTTAAAAATTCTAAACAGGCTAAAGAAAAATTTTATATAAAAGAACTGAACATACTCCCGGCCTTGAAGTGTCCTCACTTCAACATTTAGTTTAGAATAAAACACATTAACACAGTTTGTCGTAGGCTGGCTATAGCAGCTGGTTGCTTTTTTCTACTTCTGCTTTTCAACCTAAGCCATCTTTGCTGGGGATACAACTTAAATACGTTTGCTGGAGACCACTGAAGTCCTAATACGTTGAAATTATGATCATCAGAGTTTTGAAGACCCTTTGGAGTTTCATTATGAGACTGAAGAATATAAGTTAACAACAAGTCATTAGAGTTCATAACACATTTCTTCAATTCAAAAAATTCTTGTTTTAATAATTCAACGAGTTGTGATTGTAAGTGTAGTGTATTTCATATAGTACACCTTGCTGTATATAACTATTGTAAATGTATGTATCATGATGACAGTGTTTGAGTGAATAAACCGTTGCCGTGGTCCGATCATCACGCCACCCTCAACCGACCAATCACAACACAGCCTGACCACGCTCCTATTTTTCCGGCTTTTCCTGACAGTCTTCCAGCAGCTCCCGATATGTAACCATCTCCGTGTTAGTCCCGCCCGTATCGGCCGCGGCAATTTATTACTGTAAAATGTGTATTTATTGACTCCATCTACATTCTTAAACTACGGACATTCCAATTTGGCGACGAGGATGCCTTAAAGAGCCATTCCAATTTGGCGACGAGGCAGTGAGAATTCACGTAACCGGCAAGCGGAAGGGCTGTCGCGTGTGTGCAGAAGATTGTTACCGGCAAGCGGAAGGGCTGTCGCGTGTGAACAATTAAATTGTGCGACCAACAGTAGAAGGACTGTCGTGATCGTGTCTTCAAGGAACTGTGTGTGAACTGTGCAGTGACAGTGAAAAAGTGCAAACTGGACATTAATAGGACAACAACGGGAGGTAAGAGTTTGCAGTGTAACTAGACATTCGGTGAGTCGTAAATTAATTTATATGTCAGGAGTTTCACCAGTTTGTATAGATAGACTATTTAACGAGTATAAAATGGCAGGTCTTATAGGGTCTATGAATGCGTTTGATGCAGCTGAAGAAACGTGGTCCTCATATATAGAGAGGTTATTAATTTTTATTGACGCTAATGACATTAAGAACGAGAAAAAAGTGTCTACTTTGTTAACGGTCATGGGTTTGAAAACGTATAATTTAGTGAAGAATTTGTGCGCACCGGATAAGCCAGCGGATAAGACATTTGATCAAATTGTGGAGTTAGTTGAAAAACATTTAAGTCCAACGCCATCGTTTATAACGGAACGTTATAAATTTAGTTTGAGAACTCAGAGAGAACATGAGTCAATCTCTGATTACGTAGTGCAATTAAAGGAACTGTCGATGTTTTGCGAATTTAAAACCAATCTGTCGGATTATTTGAGGGATAGGCTTGTGAGCGGTATCCGGAGTGACGTCATCAAGAAACGGTTACTCGGCGAGGCGGAACTGACTTTTGAAAAGGCGGTAACCATAGCAACCAATATGGAAATGGCGGAGCGAGGTGCAGCGGCGCTGATGTCGGGCATGCAGACAGCGCGGGGTCAACAGCAGACGACGCAACTTCACTACAACGCCGGGCGGAAGGGTGCGGCGGCGGCGCACAACAACAACAGTGGCAGTGGCAGTCATGGAGGTCAACGTCAACACTACCCACAACAACAACAACCGAGCCAGAGCCGGTCAACCAACTACAGGAGGGAGGAGAGAGTGTCAAGTGGAAGTGATGTGAAGTGTTTTTGCTGTGGAAAGCTAGGGCATAGGGCCAATGTGTGCAGGTTCAAGTCATATAAGTGCAATAAATGTGGAAAGCTAGGGCATTTAGCGAAGGTTTGCCGAAGCCAGGACAGGGGTAAGCCACTTACATTTCATAATTCTAGTCATAAGAAATATAGTAAGCAGCACTATGTTGATGAAAATGAAGATGGACATAATGAACAGACTACAGAGAGTGATTATGACTTAACTAATCTTTTTGCCTTAGATAATGATGAGAGTAATGTAGCAAATGATAGGGTAAGGCCTATTATGGTAAATTTGCAAGTTGAGAACAGGTCTTTGAATTTTGAAGTTGATAGTGGCGCTTGTGTAAGTGTCATTAATGAAAATTGTTACAAGGAGAATTTCAGCTCATTGGAGTTACAAAGTACAAATTTAGTATTAAGTTCATATACTAATCAGCCTATTAAGCCACTTGGTAAATTGAGCGTAAGAGTTAAGTACAGAGATGTTATGAAAGAGTTAACCTTGTATGTTGCATGTTGTGTTGTGTGTTGTTGTATGTTGTATGTTGCTAAGGGCGCGAATCCCTTGATGGGGAGAGATTGGATTCGAGATCTTGAGGTTGTAATTAAGATACCTAACGTAAGGAGCAACACGGTGTATGCTAACTCAGGTCAGAGTAAAGCTTTTTGTAATGTGATAGAAGGGGAGTCTAAAACCGTAAGTGAGTTGTATCAAAAGTTCCTGGAAGTATTTACAGACAAACTAGGATGTTATAAGGGCGAGTCGGCTAGGTTAGTGTTAAAAGATAATGCAGTCCCTAGATTTCTGAAGCCTAGGCCAATTCCTTTTGCCCTAAAGAGTAAAGTAGAAGCAGAGATAGATCGATTAGTAGAGGAAGGAATCTTGTCACCGGTCAGTAACAGTGAATGGGGAAGTCCAGTTGTTCCGATTATTAAAAAGTCAGGAGAGTTACGTTTGTGTGCTGATTTTCAGGCTTCTTCACTAAATGATTCTTTGGTAATTGATAGACATCCAATACCTAGAATAGAAGATCTTTTTAACACCTTACAAAAGGGTAAAACCTTCTCTAAAATCGACCTATCTCAGGCTTATCAGCAAGTGAGTTTAGATGAGCAGTCAAGAAAGTTGTGTACCATAAGTACTACAAAAGGGCTTTTCATGTATAATAGAGTTCCCTATGGTGTGGTGTCAGCACCAGGTATTTTTCAAAGGATAATGGAAACCATTCTTGCAGGTATTCCAGGAGTAGTTTGTTTCCTGGATGATATTTTGATTACGGGTGAGAACAATGAGGTACATAAAGAGAGGTTAATTGAAGTGTGTAGTAAACTTAAAGCTAATGGTTTGACAGTAAGCAAAAAAAAGTGTGAGTTCTTTCGTAAATCGATTGAATATTTAGGGTATGTTTTGAGTGAAGAAGGTCTAAGTACCTCACCGTCTAAGATAAGTGCTATAGAGAAAGCTCCTATACCAACTGACGTGTCACAGCTAAAAGCATTTTTAGGCATGGTAAATTACTATGGCAAGTATGTACCCCATTTATCAACTATCGCAGCCCCTTTGTATAATTTGTTAAGAAAGGACAGTGTTTTTGAGTGGACAGCCACCTGTGATCAAGCATTTAAGCTAATCAAAAGTAAATTGGTGTCAGCACCAATATTAGCACATTACGATCCTAACTTACCTGTAAGCCTAGCTACTAATAGCTCTAGTTATGGTTTAGGGTGTGTACTAAGTCAGAGACAGAAAGACGGTTCAGAGAAACCGATTTGTTACGCTTCACGTACATTGTCAAAAGCTGAGGTAGGCTATAGTGTCATAGACAAGGAAGCACTAGGTATTGTGTATGGGGTTAAAAAATTTAACCAATATTTGTATGGTAGGAAATTCGTCTTAATTACAGACCATAAGCCGTTGTTGTCCATTTTCGGACCTAAGAAAGGGTTGCCTGCGTACGCAGCCAGCAGACTTCAGCGCTACGCGCTCTTCCTAACTAATTACGATTTTGACATTAAGTACGTGAGGTCAGAGGCGAATGCCAACGCCGATTGCCTATCTAGATTGCCCTTGAATATAAGAGATTTTCCTTTTGAGTCAGACGATGTAAACTATGTTGGCACGTATTTGCAATACATTCAAGAAAATGACATTCCTGTTAATTTTAATAATGTAAGAGAAGAGACAATAAGGGACGTTGTGTTAAACAAAGTTTTAGGTTATGTTTTGCATGGCTGGCCAAACTACGCACCAAGTACTGACGAGAATCTAAAACCCTACTACCAGCGACAAAGTGAATTAGCTGTTGAGAACGGTATCATTATGTGGGGGCATAGAATAGTGGTACATCAAAATTTACGGAAGTTGCTTTTGTCAGAATTACATTGTGGGCATCTCGGAATTGTTAAGATGAAAGCCATGGCCCGATCGTACTTTTGGTGGCCTGGTCTAGATGCGGATATAGAAAATCTAGCTAACAGCTGTTCACTCTGTCTGATGGTACGTCAGAGCCCAGCTAAGGCCAGGCGCACACAGGCGATTTTGAGTCGCGCAACAGTTGCCCGACTAAAATGTTCAACATTGTTTTAAATTGGAGTGCGCACACGAAGAAAACAGTCTGGGGACAGTCGCGCAACTGTTGCAACCGATGTTCCCGGACCCAATTTGCCAGCGACTGCTCTGCGACTGAATTGTTGCGGGACTATCGCTCCAGGTTTGGTATCCATTGAAACGAGTGTAGATGCAACTAAATTGTCGCTGTGTCGCTCAGTCTCACCCCAGGAGTTCAACTACTTGTGGCCAGAACTGTTAAGTGTTTGCTCACTTGTTGTGTGTGTGAAGTTTTTAGAAAATTACAAGTATGAGTGTGCGTGATGAGGATGTCGAACAATTAATTGATGAAGTGGAGAAGAGGTTGATATGAAATTGCTGGTCTCACAAGTGTTAATAGTTCATCAAAACTCCCGACACTCATTCTTAAATATTTGAAAAACTTCTCTGGGTGTTCTCTTAAGTCATTGTACAAAATGGAACTGTCCTTTCACAAGTCGCTCACTATATATGGGATGAACCCAGTATCTTCTCTTTTTCTTTCGCGCGCGAAACTTCAGCAACAAAGCACATACTACGGCTGTATCATTGAAATCCATTCGGAACGCAGTAACTAATGTATTTCCAACACGTCTCAAGACTAGATTCACGACTAAAAAGTTGCCTGTGTGCGCACTCCAGCTCAACTGTCGCTAGACTTCAGAGTCTCCGAGTGAGTCGCGCAACAGTCCCCCGATTTGTCGGGCAACTGTTGCACGACTCAAAATCGCCTGTGTGCGCCTGGCCTAAGTGTAACTTACATGTGTGGGAACACTCCAAAAAGGTATGGGAACGCTTACATGTTGATTTCTTGGGCCCTATTAATGGTAAATTGTATCTCATCATAGTAGACGCTCACAGTAAGTGGTTGGAAGTAGAAGAAGTGAGCTCTATGGCAGCCAAACAAACTATTGCTAAGCTCAGACCACTATTTGCGAGATTTGGTCTTCCCCACCAAATAGTTTCTGATAACGGACCACCGTTTACTTCTTTTGAATTTAAAGATTTTTTGAAATCTAATGGAATCACACACACATTGACACCACCATTTCACCCAGCTACAAATGGTCTAGCCGAAAACTCTGTCAAAAATGTTAAGAAAAGAATTAAGCTAGCTATTATGAGTAACGACAGTGTAGATTTATCTTTGTGTAAGTTTTTGTTAGCTTATAGAAATTCTGTGCACTTAACCACCAACGAAACCCCTGCAAAATTGATGTTTAATAGACCATTAAGGTGTAGGTTAGATTTGATCAGGCCAAACCTACCACAGTTTGTACATGGCCGACAGAGTAAACAGATTCAGAATTATGGCGGAAGTAAGACCCGAGTGTTGTTTGAGGGTCAGCCAGTAATTGTTCGTGACTATAGGGGTAGAAGTAAGTGGATAGAAGGTGTAGTAGTTAGACAATTAAGTGCAGTGTCTTATTTGGTTAGGTTGAAAAATGATGTAATATGGAAGCGTCATATTGACCAAATAATAGGGGTAAACATTATACCACCCACTTTTAGTATTGACAGAGAAGCGTCTGTACCATTGTTGCCACCAGGTCTGTCAAGTGAGCAACGGCCAGTAGTAGTAGTGGGGGCATCAGCTGTTCCAGGTACACCGCCACAACAATCGCGTAGTCCAAAACAAAATACACCACACCGCGCGAGCGCTACTAGGCGGAAGTCTGACGTCATAGCAGACATTCCTACTCCACGTAGTATAGTAACAGCTGATAGTCCAAAACAAACAGTAGTAGATCGACGTTACCCTACTCGGGAACGTAAACCAACCAAGAAACTTGACTTGTAAAATATATGTACTAAAAACAAATGTTCTGGATATTGTTTTGAGTTATGATGTATTTATGTATGCTGTGCTTATTCATTGTTTTAACAGATTCTATATTCTTTTATTTGTGTGTTACAACTGATTTTTATTATTATTATGGTATAATTTTTGGTTTGAGTTGAATTTCATATATCATAACGGTTCAGTAGTATTTTATTGATTTTATATTATGCGTGTAACTATTGTTGTGTTCTTTTACAATGCGTGATGAGTATTTTTCTGATAATTATCGTGTTATATTTATGTTCTAATTCAAAACAGTTTTATCAATTTTATATATGATCTGATAGTCATCAAAGTTAAGGGGGAGGAAATGTAGTGTATTTCATATAGTACACCTTGCTGTATATAACAATTGTAAATGTATGTATCATTATGGCAGTGTTTGAGTGAATAAACCGTTGCCGTGGTCCGATCATCACGCCACCCTCAACCGACCAATCACAACACAGCCTGACCACGCTCCTATTTTCCCAACTTTTCCTGACAGTCTTCCAGCAGCTCCCGATATGTAACCATCTCCGTGTTAGTCCCGCCTGTATCGGCCGCGGCAATTTATTACTGTAAAATGTGTATTTATTGACTCCATCTACATTCTTAAACTACGGACATTCCAGTAAGGTGAGTACCTTTTCTGTAGTTTGTAATGAAGAGTAGTTATTGGTCAGAGCTCCATCGGAAGATATAACCACTTGAATGGATTGCTGGACTGTCTTTACTTTAGTGGTTGCACTGTGGGTTGGGTTAACAGCAGCACTGTCTGTCTTTTGGATAGCAACCCGGTCAGTAGGATGGGTGACAGCATTATCAGTAGGGTTTATAACAGCATGGTCACTTGGGATGACAGCAGTGTTGGTTGGATGAATAGTAGCACTGTCACTTGTCAAGGTAGTTGAGCTCACTGTTGTATCTGTCGGTTGAGGTTTTGTTACTGTCACTGTGGTATTTCTAATTTTTGAATTTGCGAATTTAGGCATAGTGTTTGCCACCGACCTCTTTATTGTGATGAGTTTTGTTTCAGGTTGTTTAAGCTGGATGCCTCTGGTTTGCAACTCACTTGATGGGTTTGGTTTGGTTACATTCATTGCAGTGGTTCTCGGAGGTTGAGCTGGACTTGATGAGTTTGGGTTGGTTACATTCATTGCAGTTGTTCTCGGAGGTTGAGCTGGACTTGATGAGTTCGGGTTGATTACATGCACTGCAAAGGTTTTATGAGATTGAGCTGAACTGCAATTAACCTTGGCCAAATGAGGGTTAGAACCAATTTTTGAAAGCAGCACTTTAATGTAGCTGGTGATGTGGATGAATAGTTCACTGATTTGGTCTTCATCTTCAGCTAAAGATTCAATGTTCAAATCATCTTCACTTGATGTACTTACAATTCGATAAAAATAAGAATCAAAGTCTTCTTTCTTCTTCTGGGTTTCTTGCATGAGAGTCTTTAAGGCTTCGTGTTGCACAACTGTTAATGTTTTTTCTTGTTCAACATGTTGATCTACGATGTTTCTTATTTCGTTGAGACGAGTTTTAATAAAAGATGTGAGTCGTGTATAAGTTTCAATTTTAAAATCACTATTTGGAGATGCCATTGTACAAAGATGATGAGATAAATGTAAAAAATTCACAAAGTTTAAATGGGTGGGTTAAGAGTTCCAATGTGGAAATAAGAGTTCAAATGGGCAAGAGTTCAGAGGCACAGAAAACAATGGGTAAAATGAGGAAATATTGATCTATGAAGAGTTTTAGTGGAAGAAAGTAAATCCAAATCGCTTAAGTAATATCTTGGATCGAAGGACCATTAATAATGTGGAGTGTTTGAATAAATTAATGAAAAATTAAGAGAGAAAAAATAAAAGTCATGTTGACAAGAAGAACAGAAAGGAATGATGTTTATTTATATAATACAATGGATTATCTTGAAATCATCAGCTGTTTTAGTAATTTAAAAATTCTAAACAGGCTGAAGAAAAATTTTAGATAAAAGAACTGAACACCCTATAATCCCTCGCCACGTTCGCCGGAGCAGCCCGATGCCTAGGCAATGAGTCACATACTGGCTGTGTTTATACAATGGTACAACTTTTTAAAAGAGTAATAATTTTACATTTCCAAAAGCGTATTTGGAATTTGCTAAAAAAATATGAAAAATGATATAAAACTCGACCTAAACAAAAGAAGTTAGGCAAGTTATAAGCTGTAAATGAATAGTAAAAGGTTAGGTTCGGGACTGTTTGGGTAAAAGTAAATTGACCGTAGAATTTGTTAATAGTAAATCTTTTTACTGAAATATAAGCGAATTACAATAACAATCAGTCAAAATGTTATATACACAACATGCTATGTACAATGCAAAATACTATACAGTACAAATCATACACATCAATAAATAACAATACTGTACAACAAATTATTAACTATTACACCTTCAGTGGTCTGAAATTGCTTCTGATAGTCTCACTGGCAAGATGTCTTCTTAATATGGATTCTTGTGTTCTCTCTGCAAGAGAAAAAAAGTAATTAAGTAAGTAAGTAAGTAAAAAGTAAGTTACGATTTGTTTGTAACCAAATTGACAGACAAAAAATTGAAAACCATTTATTTAATTTGACCTTTCGTTTAGCAAAGTTGTCAGCTGAAAAAATTCAATTATGCTAGAAACACATCTTTCAGAACCTTTCAGTAAAAAAAAAAAAAAAAATTGAATTAAGCTACAAAAAACACATTATACTTACTTACTCTTACTCCTGTGGCCACACAAATCCAAGGAGATTTTTGGCCTCGCCAACAAGGTGCCTCCATCTTTCTCTATCTTCTGCCTCGTCCAACTCTGCGCCCAGTCTTCCGATGTCTTCAGCAACCTGGTCATCCCATCTAAATCTCGGTCTCCCCAGTGGGCGTCTTCCTTCAGGCTTTCCCCTCCACACTCTTCTTATACTGCTGCCTTCTTCTCTTCTTCTAACAGGCCCAAGCCATCTGACTCTCCTACTTCTAATTAAAGCTACAATATCAGGTCTTTTATAAAGGTCCCTTAACTCTTTATTCTTTCTAATCCTCAACGCCCCATCTTCCAAAGTTGGTCCGTATATTCTCCTCAGTATTTTATTCTCAAAAGTTATTAATTTTCTCTCTATGTTCTTTGTGAGGGTCCATACTTCCGAACCATAGAGAAGAACAGATTGGATTATTGCCAGATATATTCGAACCTTGGTGTTTCTTGACAGGAGTCTGCTTTTCAAAAGTTTTGATAAGCTCCAATAGCATCTATCAGCTCCATTCAATCTAGCTTGTATTTCCTGATCCATCTTATTCTGGCTGTTTATTATCACACCCAAATATTTAAATTCTTCTGTGACAGAAAATTTATAACTCAAACATTCCAGTGTTGAGGTCACATGTTCTGCCTGCCTTCCTATCTTCATAAATTTTGTTTTATCTTCATTCACTTGTAACCCTACCT
Organism: Macrosteles quadrilineatus; assembly: GCF_028750875.1. NCBI lineage: Eukaryota > Metazoa > Arthropoda > Insecta > Hemiptera > Cicadellidae > Macrosteles > Macrosteles quadrilineatus. The sequence goes on along the minus strand of NW_026542594.1, from coordinate 90,421,540 downwards.
TTCCTGCTTCTGTTATGAAGGCTTCAGCTAATACTTTTAGGTCATTTTTCTTTTCAGCCAATAAGGCTACATCATCAGCAAAAGCCAGTACATTGATTTGTCCTTCAATATTCGCACCCAACTGAATAGATCTGGTTGCTTTCAAGGCGTCTTCAAGGGCAAAGTTGAACAGAAGAGGAGACAGTCCATCTCCTTGTCTTACCCCAGTATTGATGTCAAAAGTGTCTGTAAGTTCTCTCTCTATCCTAACTTTACCTCTTGAACCCTCCACACACATCTTTGTCAACGTTATAATCTTTTCTGGAACATTACTTTTTCTTAATATTGACCATAGTTTTGATCTTGTAATGCTATCATAAGCTTTCTTAAAATCAATAAACAGAACATATAGATCTTTGTTATATTCCCAGTATTTTGAGGCCAGCTCTTTCACGATAAATATCTGGTCTGTTGTCGACTTTCCCTTCATAAATCCTGCTTGGTGCTCTCCTATAACTTCCTCTCCATACATTTTCAACCTATTTAAAATAATTTTGGACAATATTTTGTATGTACAGTTCAGTAGTGATATTCCTCTGTAGTTGGCACACTCTAACTTATCCCCCTTCTTGTGAAGAGGTACAATAACTGCCTCCTGCCACTCTTTAGGCATCGTTTCCAAGTTCCAGACTTTTCCTATCAACTTCTGTAGAAACTGTATAAGTGGTCTTCCGCCGTACTTGATTACTTCAATAGGAATTCCATCTTCTCCAGGTGCCTTTCCATTTTTCAGTGTTTTTAGAACGTTTTCAATTTCATTCAGTGTAGGCCCTTCTACTTCTTCATTTTCTCTTGTTGAATTGTCTTCTTGCTCTTCATCCATACTCGTGACCTCTGAGTTGAGCAAATCTTCAAAATAGTTTTTCCATGTTTTCAGGACAGTTTTCATGTCTCCCACAACATTTCCATTTTTATCTTTCACTCCCAGTACTTTGGGACTGAAGCCTTTTTGAAAAAACCGCACAGTCCTGTGAAAATCTCTAGTGTTATTCGCTGTCAAATCTTGTTCTGCTTTTATTAGTTTATTGTTTATGAACTTTCTCTTTTCCGTTTTTAGAGTTTTGTTGACTTTGGCATTGATTTCTTTATATGCTTCCCTTGCTTCAGTAGTTTTGCATTTTAAGAGTTTAATTTTTGCTTCCTTTCTTTAACACATTATACACGGTAATTTATGATAACTATAATTTTTATAAATAATAATATGTTTGTGTGGAATCTAGTATTTTAATAAGTACAGTAGACTCCCTCTAGTTCGGCCACCTCGGGACCGGACCGCTGGCCGGACTTCAAAACGGCCGGACTAAACGGATGTAGTAGAACCTCAATTATCCTGGGTAATAGGGGGGGAAGGAGACCACGGATAACTGAAAACCACGGTCAATCCAACATGGGTACTGAATAATAAAATGGACGTTAATGCGATAATTAATTTGTATTTTGCATAATAAAAATACAAATAATAGTATTGCGCAATCGTGATATGTTACGTCATTAACCTTGGTTCAGTAATAAAAACTGTAACGTTTAAAATCACGTTTACTCAAGCAAAACAAAAATGACACAACACTGTACGTACAGCAATAAATCACGTAAAGAACAGAACAATAGAAAGTCTAGTACTGCAAGCTACTGCTACCGTAGTCAGCATAGGCTACTACTACATGTTGTTTCAGAACATAAGAATGTCGATAAAAACATTAGATACTGTAAATCATAAAACAGCATAAAATCATAGTACAGTACCTAGTCTTAAAAGATAATAACGTCAGTCGTAAAATTGGATAGAGATTACAATGGATGACGTAAAACACCTCTTATTCTTTCTTCTTTGTTCTTCTATTCTTTCTTTGGTTTCTCTTCATCCACACATTCAACAAGTTGCCATGGTTACTAATCACCCAATCATAAACTGTTGTGAGAATTAACCCTTGCCGTCAGACCGCCACCGCCCACCACTGCTCGAGCGAACACCATTACCGCAACGATACGTTGAATAGCCGTATGTCGCGGTGGTCTAGTGGATAGCGCACCGGGCTGATGTTTTGGAGGTAGCCGGTTTGAAACCCACCGGAGGCATTAACTTTTTGACTCGATTTTTTTCATTATCAGCAAGTTTGGTTGGTTTGGTTAGATTATGATAGTTTAATTTTATAATAAAAAAATTATATAATTGATTTTGAGACATTTATAATTTTATTTTTTGAACAGAACTATTTTTGTTTTTAGTAAACTTTCATTCGAAATGTTCATTATCAGCAAGTTTGGTTAGTTTGGTTAGGTTATGACAGTTAAATTAATTTAAATTTAACCTACAAACGAGAGATAACAACGAGATAACAATTTCCCACGAACAGTTCGGCTATGCACGGTATGATGCGTTCTGCACGGCGCGGTGGTGGGCGGTGACGGTCTTAACGGTAAGGTCTCGTGTTGTGAGATAGCAAGTGCACAGCAGACAGTTGTGTAAAGAGCAGACGATTGTCAGTGCAAGCGGATAGCTTGACCTCTAAGCTAACGATGGCCATTTCATTGTTTTGGTTTAATTTATTTTTGTTAAATAAACCGTGGTGTTTCAAAAACAATAATGGGGGAACCTACTGCATAAAAAATGGTCCGAAACATTCACTTATACACTGCATTTCAAAATATTAGACTGAAGATTGTTAGAGAAGTAATATTTCTCATCTTGTCTTTACATCATCACCTGATCAAATACTAATTGTCTTGTTTACCTTTTGTATGTTATGGTTGTATGTTGGATGTTATATGTTTTGGTTTGGTGTAATTGTTAAAAAAAGATGTATTAATAATATTTGTTCAGTATAAAAACGTTTTCCATTATATTTCTGGGCTATTTATTACATTAACATTACATTAGGTTATGGGCCTTTTACAATTTGTAAATTTTTTTCATTGTAAATCCTGAAAGTAAGTTATTTTCAACATAGCTATTTTCCTTCTATTTGTTACTGCTGCTATCATTGGTATTATTCATCATAGTGGAGTATCTTTTAAAATGGGGGAAAGAGACATGAAAATAGGAATTGAACTGCTTGAAGGAGTTTCCAACTACAATAACTGGAATTTTGCAATGAAAATGGCCCTAATACACAAAGATATATGGAATACAATTGAACCGGATGATACAAAGGGAAGTGAGGTAACTCCAGGGGAAGGTTTGGTAAGTTAAAAGAAAAAAGACCAAAAAGCACTTGCTAAAATATGTTAATTTGCAAAACCTTGTTGTTATCCTCACGTAAGAAATGCAAAAACTGCAAAAGAGGCTTGGGACAATCTTAAAAATGCATTTGAGGATAAGGGATTAGTTAGATGACTAAGTTTATTGAGAGTTTTATTTAATACTAAACTTTCTGAATTTGGTTCAATGGACGCTTATGTTACCAAAATTATGTCTGTTTCACAACAAATAGCAGACAATGTTAAGCACATTGTTTGCGGGATCAGCTTCTCTCATAATAGACTCGACTTCAACCCCTTTCCAGGCCATATTTGCTATCGCAGCACAGTGGTCTCGATGTTGATCATGCCCATGTTTGATCAATCCTCCTTTTAGCGAATTTCCCATATAGGGAATAAGCTATTACCGTAGTACTCATGGTAAGACCTGGACGCGGGACCGATTTTTTTTTTCGTTTTGAGGTCCCTAGAGGCCAAAAACACCATCCGTTCAAATTCATATATATATATATATATTTATATATATATTTATATATATATATATATATGTGTGTGTCCGTCAGCACGATAACTCGAGCAAAAATGATCCGATTTGGATGAAATTTGGTACAAACGTGTAAACGTACGTTTATTCGAACGAGTTCGCGATCCAGCATGATCGGACCATGGGAACGGGGGTTTACGGGGGGTTTTATGGGGTAAAAATAGGTTTTTCCTATTTTTGACCCAAAAAACATAAAATTTAGCAATTTCTTTCCATACCATTTTGTAGAGCTTAAAAAAACAAATAATTTAGTATATTGAAGCGTTATTATGCGCCTAATAGTTACGGAGAAAATTCCAAAAAATTGTAAATTTAAAATTCCCATGTTATTCTTATGGAGAATAATTAAACTGTTGTAGTTTGCTTGTTTGTGAACATATTTTGATCAAATTTGGAAAATGTTTTTATTTCTCACTACCTATTCACATTTTACAAAAAAAAAAAGTCGTATATATTGTTTTATATATTGTTATAATTTACTCAATGCTAATAATTGTATATCTTATTTTATGTTGTACAAACTGGACTTTATGTTTTGTTATGTTGGTGACCTGTAACGTTCAATACACTGTCATCCAATGTAACTATCGTCCTTCTCAATTATAATGGCTGACTATGCAGATTGACTTTAATTGATGAAGCCCTTTGCTCAAACTTAAATACTAATTTTAAGACAGTAAGAGATAAAAGAAGTGACTTCCCTCGCTACAATGATGCTACCTGTACAGATGTCGCAGCTATTTTTAAAGCTGAAAAGTGAAAACAGAACATCCCCTGGCCAAATAAATCTTAGTATTTTTTTTTCTTTTCAAAAACTAATAATGTTAACTGTGAATTCGTTCTAGATCCATCGTTAGATCCGCATGCTTACCCTCCTATGTTCCCAACCGGGGACTTCGGTTGGAACCTCTATTTTAAACATGCTTAAAACAGAACATATGGTAGAAATTATTTAACAATACGTGTCGTACTGGTTGTTGTCAATATAGAGATTTAGCTTAGGTGTGAACAGTTCATTTTACAGTGTGTGGTTGACATCTACATTCTCATAGAGGGCACCCGCCTACAGTACGTAAGAGATAACCAAAGCAGCATGAGAGTGGATCTATATTTAATTAAATATTGTAAAATGACTTTAATAATTTTTTAGAACATAATATCCTATACTCTAATACGAGCAATGTTTGCTTGTATGTATGCTTGCTTGCTTGCTTGCTTGCAGAAAGATCTCGAAAACGGCTCCGACGATTTTCTTCAAATCTTGTAAATAGTTTATTTTTGGCCTAAAAACAAGTTTCATGCAGTTAGAACTGCCAACAAAAATCTAATTACGTAGAAAAACGAAACTGAAAGTCACATTTTTTTAACATTAGTCTTATGGGTTGCTAAGTAACCATGTTGGTTGAATTAAATAACAAGGAAAAGGTAAACAAAAGACTTGAAGTTGTAGCACGTGTTCATAATAAACCAACTACCCTCAGTATACTAGCAAATTACAAATACAGTACAAAAGGAAAAACATCACGATTACTCGAGACATTGTAGTCAAGGGTAGCAGTGCGAAGTCTAGGATCTGTTTATGACGAATACATTAAGGTATCTGCAATCCTAAAATGCTATGGGAAGGGAAGGAAACAGGTCCGTGACGTAGGAAGTAGTGAAGGAAGTAGTAAAGGCAATCATAAAATGCTATGGGAATAGAGGGAAACAGGTCCGTGACGTAGGAAGTGATGAAGGAAGTAGTAAATGCGAGCAGTCCGGAGTGTGGGGACTGTTTATGACGATAAGATTAGGGTATCTGCAATCCTAAAATGCTATGGGAAGGGAGGGAAACAGGTCCGTGACGTAGGAAGTGGTGAAGGAAGTAGTCAAGGCGAGCTGACCGGAGTGTGGGAACTGTTTATGACGATTAGATAAGGGTATGGGCTATCCTAAAATGCTATGGGAAGGGAGGGAAACAGGTCCGCGACGTAGGAAGTGGTGACGGAAGTAGTCAAGGCGAGCTGTCCGGAGTGTGGGAACTGTTTATGACGATTAGATTAATGTATCTGCAATCTTTAAATGCAATGGGAAGGGAAGGAAACATGTTTGCGACGTAGGAAGTGGTGAAGGAAGTAGTAAAGGCGATTAGTATGGAGTGTGGGAACTGTTTATGACGATTAGATTAACGTATCTGCAATTCTGAAATGCTATGGGAAGGGAGAAAAACAGGTCCGCTACGTTGGAAGTGGTGAAGGAAGTAGTCAAGGCGAGCTGTCCGGAGTGTGGGAACTGTTAATAACGATTAGATTAAGGTATCTACAATCTTAAAGTGCTATGGGAATGGAGGGAAACAGGTCCATGACGTAGGAAATGGTGTAGGACGTTGTAAAGGCGAGCCGTGTGGAGTTTGGGAACAGATTTATGTATCTCCGATACTAAGACTGCTTTCAGAGTGAACTAATGATTTTCTCCGAGCAAAGCTCGGTCCCCAGGTACTTTTTCTTAATTCTATAATCGGTCATAGAAGTTAATTTAAAATGACTCTTTGATTGAGGTCTTGCTGTTTATGTTTTTTTTCTTATTCTTTTATTACAAGCTGCAGTTTTGCTCGATTTTGAGCAACGGGTTTATCTAGTATTGAATTAAATCTTGATTTAGTTTGATAAGGTTATTATAATATAACCTTTTTAGGAAAAAAACTTGTTTCTCAGTAAAGCCACAGTAACACCATTTATGATTACTGTTGTGGTTCAGCTGAAAAATGTCATCAAAACGTTCTGTGCCTAACTAGTGCTGCTACCTAGTAACTCATTGAACAACTAGGTTGTAGCGCTTTCGGTAACACCATCTGTTAGCAATTGTTGACATCAGCTTAAATACTATTGTATCCTCCTCACATTCAAAGAGTTCCCGTAAATCTTTGTAATTTATTTTTACATGTACATATTGAGGTATAAAACAATGATATTTCAATGAATGAGCCATGATTTGTCATCATCCATGGTAGAAGTTGACATTTTCTTCTGTTTAAGGTAATCAGTGAAACAGCATCTTCAGGTGTATTGACAGCTACATTGACAAAACTCTTTGAGACATTCTTCGCCACAACCTCTTTACCAATTGGTAAGGAAAAAGAAATTTAAAATTCTTCCGTTAAAAAAAAACTTAAGATTAATCATAACAGTTGCATTAAATTTAAAAACCTAATAACAGTTTGTATTGTATGGACTTTATAACAACAGTATCACTGTGGTACTTTTTTCTGTTTTAAGTGCATATAAAAACTTTGAAGATATTTAGTATCTGCGCATAAATATTGAGGTTGATAAAGTTTCTTCAGCACAGGTGTGGTAGTGTTAGAAATAGCAGTGTCCCACCTAGCACCTCCTCAACACTCCTCAAGTTTGTTAGATCTATCCAGTTACTACTTGACCTTATTGTATATGTGTTTCAGAGGTGGGAGACAGCAAGGGTGTGGTAGTGTTAGACATTGCAGTGTCCCACCTAGCACCTCCTCAACACTCCTCAAGTTTGTTAGATCTATCCAGTTACTACTTGACCTTATTGTATATATGTGTTTCAGAGGTGGGAGACAGCAAGGGTGTGGTAGTGTTAGACATTGCAGTGTCCCACCCAGCACCTCCTCAACACTCCACAAGTTTGTTAGATCTATCCAGTTACTACTTGACCTTATTGTATATGTGTTTCAGAGGTGGGAGACAGCAAGGGTGTGGTAGTGTTAGACATTGCAGTGTCCCACCTAGCACCTCCTCAACACTCCTCAAGTTTGTTAGATCTATCCAGTTACTACTTGACCTTATTGTATATGTGTTTCAGAGGTGGGAGACAGCAAGGGTGTGGTAGTGTTAGACATTGCAGTGTCCCACCTAGCACCTCCTCAACACTCCTCAAGTTTGTTAGATCTATCCAGTTACTACTTGACCTTATTGTATATGTGTTTCAGAGGTGGGAGACAGCAAGGGTGTGGTAGTGTTAGACATTGCAGTGTCCCACCTAGCACCTCCTCAACACTCCTCAAGTTTGTTAGATCTATCCAGTTACTACTTGACCTTATTGTATATGTGTTTCAGAGGTGGGAGACAGCAAGGGTGTGGTAGTGTTAGACATTGCAGTGTCCCACCTAGCACCTCCTCAACACTCCTCAAGTTTGTTAGATCTATCCAGTTACTACTTGACCTTATTGTATATGTGTTTCAGAGGTGGGAGACAGCAAGGGTGTGGTAGTGTTAGACATTGCAGTGTCCCACCTAGCACCTCCTCAACACTCCTCAAGTTTGTTAGATCTATCCAGTTACTACTTGACCTTATTGTATATGTGTTTCAGAGGTGGGAGACAGCAAGGGTGTGGTAGTGTTAGACATTGCAGTGTCCCACCTAGCACCTCCTCAACACTCATCAAGTTTGTTAGATCTATCCAGTTACTACTTGACCTTATTGTATATGTGTTTCAGAGGTGGGAGACAGCAAGGGTGTGGTAGTGTTAGACATTGCAGTGTCCCACCTAGCACCTCCTCAACACTCCTCAAGTTTGTTAGATCTATCCAGTTACTACTTGACCATATTGTATATGTGTTTCAGAGGTGGGAGACAGCAAGGGTGTGGTAGTGTTAGACATTGCAGTGTCCCACCCAGCACCTCCTCAACACTCCTCAAGTTTGTTAGATCTATCCAGTTACGACTTGACCTTATTGTATATGTGTTTCAGAGGTGGGAGACAGCAAGGGTGTGGTAGTGTTAGACATTGCAGTGTCCCACCTAGCACCTCCTCAACACTCCTCAAGTTTGTTAGATCTATCCAGTTACTACTTGACCTTATTGTATATGTGTTTCAGAGGTGGGAGACAGCAAGGGTGTGGTAATGTTAGACATTGCAGTGTCCCACCTAGCACCTCCTCAACACTCCTCAAGTTTGTTAGATCTATCCAGTTACTACTTGACCTTATTGTATATGTGTTTCAGAGGTGGGAGACAGCAAGGGTGTGGTAATGTTAGACATTGCAGTGTCCCACCCAGCACCTCCTCAACACTCCTCAAGTTTGTTAGATCTATCCAGTTACTACTTGACCTTATTGTATATGTGTTTCAGAGGTGGGAGACAGCAAGGGTGTGGTAGTGTTAGACATTGCAGTGTCCCACCTAGCACCTCCTCAACACTCCTCAAGTTTGTTAGATCTATCCAGTTACTACTTGACCTTATTGTATATGTGTTTCAGAGTTGGGAGACAGCAAGGGTGTGGTAATGTTAGACATTGCAGTGTCCCACCCAGCACCTCCTCAACACTCCTCAAGTTTGCTAGATCTATCCAGTTACTACTTGACCTTATTGTATATGTGTTTCAGAGGTGGGAGACAGCAAGGGTGTGGTAGTGTTAGACATTGCAGTGTCCCACCTAGCACCTCCTCAACACTCCTCAAGTTTGTTAGATCTATCCAGTTACTACTTGACCTTATTGTATATGTGTTTCAGAGGTGGGAGACAGCAAGGGTGTGGTAATGTTAGACATTGCAGTGTCCCACCCAGCACCTCCTCAACACTCCTCAAGTTTGCTAGATCTATCCAGTTACTACTTGACCTTATTGTATATGTGTTTCAGAGGTGGGAGACAGCAAGGGTGTGGTAGTGTTAGACATTGCAGTGTCCCACCTAGCACCTCCTCAACACTCCTCAAGTTTGTTAGATCTATCCAGTTACTACTTGACCTTATTGTATATGTGTTTCAGAGGTGGGAGACAGCAAGGGTGTGGTAGTGTTAGACATTGCAGTGTCCCACCTAGCACCTCCTCAACACTCCTCAAGTTTGTTAGATCTATCCAGTTACTACTTGACCTTATTGTATATGTGTTTCAGAGGTGGGAGACAGCAAGGGTGTGGTAGTGTTAGACATTGCAGTGTCCCACCCAGCACCTCCTCAACACTCCTCAAGTTTGTTAGATCTATCCAGTTACTACTTGACCTTATTGTATATGTGTTTCAGAGGTGGGAGACAGCAAGGGTGTGGTAGTGTTAGACATTGCAGTGTCCCACCCAGCACCTCCTCAACACTCCTCAAGTTTGTTAGATCTATCCAGTTACGACTTGACCTTATTGTATATGTGTTTCAGAGGTGGGAGACAGCAAGGGTGTGGTAGTGTTAGACATTGCAGTGTCCCACCCAGCACCTCCTCAACACTCCTCAAGTTTGTTAGATCTATCCAGTTACTACTTGACCTTATTGTATATGTGTTTCAGAGGTGGGAGACAGCAAGGGTGTGGTAGTGTTAGACATTGCAGTGTCCCACCCAGCACCTCCTCAACACTCCTCAAGTTTGCTAGATCTGGCCAGTAACTACTTTTGCTCTTCAATATCAAGTCACAGTATGTATTGCTTCTTTGTTAATTACTGAAGTTGTGAACTCACAAATGCTAGACAAGAGTAAAAATGCGTGTATTTAGTAAAAGTTTAAGTGAACAATAATAATTGAATGAATTAGTAAACAAATAAATATCATCTGTTAAAATAAAGATTTATATACAGGTTAGTAGTCGTCAGGCACTACAGTACCCCCTTGCCAGTGGTTGAGCTGTGTAGTTGAGCAAACACGAAAAAAAATCAACTCTGGAACCGTACTGGAAAATGAACTTGCCTCCCAGAGCGCGTAGTTAATGGTGTAGATCTCAGAATAGGTTTAGATGTCAATGTACCTCGTTGTTGAATGTCAGAATGAGAAAAGGGAGGAGTAGTAGTTATGGTGCCTCTGGAAACGCTGGTGTCATCATGGTCGAGTTGTAAGGAATAGACTGGCTTAAGTCGATCCATTGAAATGGTTACATCATTGCCTCGAATCCGAATTACTGCAGTCTTGTCAGATCTTCTAATGACGAGGTAAGGACCTGAGTAGGGGGGATCGAGTGCACCCTTAGAAATGTCGGTACGTACGAAGACATGAGTGCATGTGTTGAGATCCTTGAACACGAATGGCGTCCTACCTCCATGTCTTGTTCCATCAACTGGTCTTAAGTTGTTGAAATGCTGACGCAGATTTTTGGCAAAACTTTGTGGGTCAAGTTCATGGTTGGAATCGCTAAGTGTAAGGAACTCTCCAGGTAGGCGAAGTGGTTGACCATACAGGAGTTCAGCTGAAGAAGCTTGTAGATCATCACGCCATGCTGTCCGTATTCCCAAAAGTATGACGGGCAATACCTCAGTCCATCGTGCTGTTGCGTGGCATCTGATGGCTGCCTTCAGTTGACGGTGAAAACGTTCAACTAGTCCATTTGACGATGGGTGATAGGAAGTTGTTCTGAGACGAGTCGAACCTAACAAATCTCCTAGGTGTTTAAACAGGCTTGACTCAAATTGCCGACCTTGATCTGTTGTAATTCGTAGTGGTGTTCCGTATCTAGAAATCCAAGTGGTAAAAAGTGCTCGTGCTACAGTTTCTGCTTCTATGTTTTCGATTGGTACTGCTTCTGGCCACCTTGAGAAACGATCAACACAGGTCAAACAGTACCTGTAACCTTCGGAGACAGGTAGCGGACCAACAAGGTCAATGTGTATGTGCTCAAACCTGGAAGATGGAGGAGCAAACATACCTACAGGAGTCCAGTTGTGACGTGATATCTTGGACTTTTGGCATGCCATACAAGAACGGGCCCATCTACGGCAGTCAGAGTTCATTGAAGGCCAGACAAAACGTTGACTGACAAGTTTCAATGAAGCTTTAATACCTGGGTGGGAGAGATTATGTAAACTGTTAAAAACGGTTTGTCGAAATGGCCTTGTGATGAAGGGACGAGGGATGGAAGTAGATATGTCACAGTAAAGCAAAACCTGTGTTCCTGGTATTGGGATCTGTCGAAGTTTCAGGCTGGAATCAGACTGCATGTGACGTATTAACTCTTCATCTTTGCTCTGTGAGTCTGCTAATGCCTGATAGTCCAATGGAACGGCAATCGTCTCAATTCTGGAGAGGGTGTCAGCTACCACATTACCTTGTCCAGAGATGTGGCGGATGTCCGTTGAATACTGCCCAATGTATTCCAAGTGACGAAATTGGCGGGGAGAGCATTTGTCAGCTTTTTGCTTAAATGCAAAAGTGAGTGGTTTGTGATCTGTGAAAATGGTAAACTGCCTACCTTCTAACATATGTTTGAAGTACTTTACTGATAAATATATTGCTGTCAACTCTCTGTCGTAGGCACTGTAATTTTGTTCAGCAGAGGTTAATTTTTTTGAGAAAAAGGCCAACGGCTGCCAGCTATCACCTATCTTTTGCTGCAACGCACACCCCACAGTATGGGCGGAAGAATCGCAGAAAATGGCCAATTGAGCATCTGGTACAGGGTGAGACAGCATCACAGCTTTACTAAGGCTTTGCTTGCAAGCCTCAAATGCTTCATTACTTGCCATGGTCCAGTTGACAGGTGAATTTCCCTTCACATTAGCCTTCAGGAGTTCGTTTAGTAAGCTTTGATGCTCCGCCGTGTTAGGCAAAAACCTTCGATAAAAATTTATCATGCCAATAAACCTCCTTAGTTCCTTAACTGTTTTAGGTTTAGGATATGAGTTGATGACTCTAACCTTTTCTGGCAAAGGTTTGATACCTTCTCCAGATACTTCATACCCTAGAAAGTTAACGACTGATGTTCCTAGAACACACTTACTTGGGTTAATGAGGATCCCATAAGTAGAAAAACGGTCAAAGAGCTGTTTTAAGTGTAATACGTGTTGTTCTTCTGACTCTGAAGCTACTAGGATATCGTCGATGTAAGCGTAGCAGAAGTCTAAACCCCTAAGTACGCCATCTATAAAGCGTTGAAACGTTTGAGCAGCATTGCATAGTCCAAATGACATGTAAGGGAATTCGAACAGGCCAAAAGGTGTGGTAATTGCTGTCTTGTGGACATCCTCAGCAGCAACCGGAATCTGGTGATAAGCCTTAACAAGATCTAAGGTGGTGAATATTGTCTTACCATGAAGTTGGTGAGAGAAATCTTGAATATGGGGTACAGGGTACCGATCAGGGATAGTTCTAGCATTCAAAGCCCTGTAATCTCCACATGGCCTCCACTCATCGCCTTTTTTGGGAACCATGTGAAGGGGAGAAGACCAGCAACTAGAAGAGGGTCTAGCTATACCTAGTTGAACCATGGATTCAAATTCTTTTTTGGCGAGTTTAAATTTATCCGGTGCCAGGCGGCGGGGTTTACTGAACACCGGAGGTCCTGGTGTTGTCTCAATATGATGTTCTGTGTCATGTTTGGAAGTACAATCAGGTTTACCTGAAGGTCTGGTGAGGTTTGGGTATTCATGAAGTAATTGAGAGAAAACTGTCTGTTGACAAGACTTAATAGTTTTAACACTACTCACTAAATGAACTGAAGGAGGTTGACCTTTGGAAAAAAACGAAGTTGACTGGTCAACTAAACATTGACGTCGTACATCAACAAGCAGATCATAATAGTGTAGAAAGTCTACCCCTATTATTGGTTTGGATACATCGGCTACGATGAAACGCCAAACAAATGAGCGGCGTAGACCAAAGTCCAAAGGCAAAGATACAAGACCATACGTCGTAATCTCAGTATTATTAGCTGCATATAGAGTATAGTCAGTCTTAGGTCTTTTTTTATCTAACATATTACGAGGGTAGACGCATACATCAGCTCCCGTGTCAACTAGAAATTGTTGTTTGGTTACCTTATCGGTGACAAATAGGCGACGGGAACATGTGAGGTCGGAGTCGCTTGTCGCCATTAGAGACTCCCTGGGTCGTTTCCCGATCTGCTTCCTTTGAATCTGCAAGGGTCGGTGCACTTCGTTGCTGCGTCGCCGAACCGCCAGTGATACCAACAGACGTCATGGCGATCAAATCGATTCTTGGAGCATTGCCATGATCGTCTACGAGGATATGTGTCTGATGTCTTGTGGAATTTTGGACGTCTCATGTCTTCTTTGATTCCTGCTATTTCTTGTTGAAATTTTTCTGTTACTTCTCTAATATTTGATGTCAACGTGGTTGTAAAGCGTTCCATCATTTCTTCCATCGGGGTTGATAAGGACGCCTCCGATACTTGATGGTGAGGACTGACTTCATGGACAGCATCCGCAAGCTCCGCCAGTGTATCGAGGTCCGCAGCCTTTTGTGTTACCAAGATGGCTTGTGTTGCTGAAGGAAGACGGCTAAGCCATTGAAACTTCAGTAGTGGATCAGGTATCATGGTTCCGGCTAGAGTACGCATGTGCCTCAGGAACTGTGATGGTTTCCGATCACCTAACTCTTCTCGTTCCAAAAGTTGTTTCGTCTTCTGTTCCTGGGTCAAGGTAAACCGTTTTATAAGTTCTTTTTTTTAATTTGTTGTACTTTTCTTCTGCTGGAGGGTTGGTGAGGATATCCCTCACTTCCGCTGCGTATTTCGCATCTAGGTTACCGCAGACGTAATAGAACTTAGTTTCGTCGACCGTGATCCCCGCTAGAGAAAACTGGGTTTCGATTTGTGCAAACCACAATTCTGGATCTGAGTGCCAGAAAGGAGGGATCTTGACTTGAATTCTGTGTACTGATTGTTCTCCGTTTGACATTTCGGATCGCGTCGGGGTCACCAATTGAAGTTGTGAACTCACAAATGCTAGACAAGAGTAAAAATGCGTGTATTTAGTAAAAGTTTAAGTGAACAATAATAATTGAATGAATTAGTAAACAAATAAATATCATCTGTTAAAATAAAGATTTATATACAGGTTAGTAGTCGTCAGGCACTACAATTACTATTAGATATGTGCAAGTGATTAAATTTTCAAGGTGAGCCGAGATTTTATTTAGGGAATATGCTTTTATTGTATGTTTCATGGTAAGACCTGGACTTGGGCCTGGACCTCTTTTTTTCTTTATGAGTTCCCCTGAGACCAATACAATCCGTTCAAATCCTTAAATAAATTTATTATCTGGCTTTTTTTTGTTAGTAAGATAACTTGAGCAAAAATGATCCAATTTGGAAAAATGTTGTACAAAGGTGTAAACCTCTATTGGAACGAGTTTGTGAGCCAGCATGAATGGACTATGGGAACGGAGGTATACAGGAGGGTTTTATGGGGTGATAGTTTTTTTTTTCATTTTTGACCATGTTAAAAATATTAAAGACAGACAAGACAAAATTAATAGACTTGACAAAAGATGTGTATTTGAATTGGATAATGTTTACAAAATCATAATAATAAAATAAAACATATGTTAGTTCAAAGAAGGTAGTTTTAACATAAGAAAGAAGGCAGGCATGGATTATTACATTTTCTCCCCCCCAAGAACTGCGACCTTGGTGAGAGGGCGCCGGAATGTACCTTTGGTTGTTTTTATGTCCACAACTCTTATAACGCCATCTTTACCGGGGTAAATGGCTGATATTTTTCCAAGAGGCCATAAATTTCTTTGATTATCTTCTTCTACTAATATAGCCAAGTCCCCTACTTGAGGCGGTTCTATTTGTTTATGCCACTTGCAACGTCTTGATAAACAGGGCAGGTATTCGTGGACCCAACGCTTCCAAAAACTATCCAAAAGTGATCTTACGCGGGCTAGTTGTCTCTTACATAGTCTATCTTCATTAATATTTACTTTGTAGGCTTCGCGTAGAAAGTGGTTTGGTGTGATTGGCTCAGGGTCCAACGGGTCAATTGATACGTGTGTGAGTGGACGCGAGTTTATAATAAACTCCACGCGAGTCAAAAACGTCTGCAGTTCTTCATCTTTTGGGTACTGGGCTCACATGACACTTTTCAATGCTGTTTTTACTGATCTTATCAGTCTCTCCCAACATCCCCCCATGTGTGGCGCACGGGGAGGAATGAAATTCCATTTAATCCCACTCTTGACGACTGTCCGTTGAATCTGGGTGTTATTTAAAGACTTAACAGCATTTAAAAGTTCATTGTCTGTTCCTACAAAATTCGTACCATTGTCAGAAAACATCTCAGAAGGGCAAGGTTTCCGACTTATAAACCTTGAATTGCCATAACGCAACTCTCCGTACTTAACGAATGAGCCACTTCGAGATGAATTGCATGGGTAGAAAGGCATGTAAATATTACACCGTATTGCTTTTCATGTCTTCGGCCAACAGTTACTTCAATTGGGCCAAAATAGTCAACACCAGTGTAAAAGAAAGGATACTGTGCCTTGACTACTCGTGACATTGGCAGGGGTGCCATTTGAGGTGGACTTGGTTTGGTGTTGTCAATCCTACGACGCATACAGCTTCTTCGCACTTTCTTCACTGTTGTGTGAAGATTAAGTATCCAAAACCGTTCTCTTGTCATGTTCATTACGGTTTCTATTCCTTGGTGGAAGCATTTTTCATGGAAGTTTTTCACAATAAGTCTTGCTACTTGACATTTTCCTTATATAATAATTGGATATCTTCGTTCAGTACTGATCTCAGGAGAATTTTGTATTCTTGTAGACATCCTGATTAGGTCTTTCTCGTCAACAAAAGGATCCAATGTGAATATTTTACTTGACTTCGGTAGTGACTTGTTATTTCTTAATAAGGTCTTTTCTTCTTTAAATCCTTTGTCTTGGGATTTCAACACTAAGATGTGTTCAGCCTTAAGAATTTCATCTGGTTGAAGTTCCAGTATCAATCTGGGGTTATAGTTCTTCTTCAGTCTGTCTTTTTCACTTCCTTTGATCCTTGATTGCAATATAGTATCTCAGAACCCATGCAGTTACTCGTGTTACCTTATTCCAGGAAGAAAATCGCTCAACATTGATAACATCTTCTTTGTCTTCGTTGAGTAACCCAACGAACTTTTGTTTCACCTCTTCACTGTTTTTTGTTTGCAAGGTTGTCGGTTGCTGTGGCCAATGACTTGAGTCGTATTTTAGAAACTCGGGGCCATAAGTCCAAAATTCATGAGTACTTGTAGTGAATTTCTGGTTGCTTCTCGTAGCGACATCAGCAGGGTTATATTTTGATGGCACCCACTTCCATTCATCAGCTTGTGAAACTTCAAGGATTTCCACAAGTCGGTTAGAAACGAATTGTTTAAAGCTTCTCGGATCAGATTTTATCCAATGTAACACTGTAACAGAATCTGAACAAAATATTTTTTGGATGATGTTGATGTCTAGTTTGTGTATAATTGTTTTAACAAGCCTACATCCAAGGACAGCAGCTTGTAGTTCCAGTCTTGGTATGGTAGTTGGTTTTAGAGGAGCCACCTTTGCCCTCGACATAACCAACATAGTGTTGTATCCAGTATTCTCGTCAGTATTCTTATGTCTTAGATATCCAACAGTGGAGTACGCTTCTTCACTTGCATCTACAAAGACATGAAGCTCAACCTCATTTATCATAAGGGTTTTGAAATAGCATCTCGGAATGATAAAATATTGTAGTTGTTTAACTTCTTCCAACCATTCTTGCCATTTCTTAGTAAGTTCTGTTGTTAGTACTTCATCCCATGTTGTTTTTGTTCTCCAAATCTCTTGCACTAATATTCGACCTTTGATTGTAGTAGGGGTGACTAGTCCCAAAGGATCAAAGATAGACATAGCAGCCTTCAAAACCTCACGTTTAGTTGGATAACTTGATTCCATTTTTTGCAGCTTTTCTGCATTGCGATGAAATACTGCTATCATGCTTTAATTGCTTAGTTGAATTTGATTTCAGTTCTTCAGGAATTCCAGACAAAACGTCTTTGGAATTTGATAACCAATTGCAAATTTGAAATCCACCTGATTTGTGAATTTCCATTCTTTCTTTCACTCGAGTCTTTG
Source organism: Macrosteles quadrilineatus (assembly GCF_028750875.1). Taxonomy (NCBI): domain Eukaryota; kingdom Metazoa; phylum Arthropoda; class Insecta; order Hemiptera; family Cicadellidae; genus Macrosteles; species Macrosteles quadrilineatus. The sequence goes on along the minus strand of NW_026542594.1, from coordinate 90,404,001 downwards.
CTTCATCCTCAGAATTGACAGAGTCTAATAAATCATCCATGTATTCCTTAGTGAGAATTGATTTAGTAGCTTCAGGGTAGATGGATGGGAAACTTTTGGCATTTTCGTTCACTACATATAAAGCAGTGCTTGGAGAACAGGTTGACCCAAATGTCACCACCTCCATTACATACGTATCTGGAGGATCATTCGTGTTTTGCCTTCACAAAAATCTCTGTGAATCTACATCTTCTTTCCTTATGCGTACCTGATGGAACATTTCCTTAATATCACCAGCGAAGGCAAATTTTCCCAGGCAAAATTTTACGAGAACACCTGGTAATGGATTCAAAAGGTCAGGTCCACTAAGAAGAGCGTCATTAAATGATACACCGTTTGACTTTGCAGCTGCATTAAATACCAATCTTAATTTGTTGGGCTTATTGGAGTTTACAACTCCGAAATGAGGTAGATAATAAGTATGATCATTTAAAATACTTGCCTCATCTTCACTTAGTTTTCGAATATACCCTTTTTCCTTGTAGTCGGCAATCTTCCTTGTGTATTCGTCTTTAAAGGAAGGATCCTTTGCCATCTTCCCTTCAATGTATTTTAGTCTTTTCAGAGCTTTATCGTAACTCGAGGGATATTTAAAATCATCTGATTTCCACAACAAGCCAGATTCATAACGTTCTCCGATTTTCCTCGTTGTTTTTTCCAAGATTGACATTGCACGTTCGTCTTCTACCGATTTTATTGATTTGTTTTCTACTGGAGATGCACCGTAGTTGTCAATTTCAAAGGAACTTTTCACCAAATCATGTAATCTGTCGTGATCAAAGGACAATAAGGTGAAATCGTCAACACGCCCAGCAAATTCTGGACACTTGCCATGCATTGACCACCCTAGGTAGCTCCATGACAGTACGGGAGCATTTGGCGGACCTTCGATAACTTTTCTGGTCAATAACAAGTCACAGTTATAACTTGACCTATCAGAATGGCAGGTTTGGCATGAGATGTTGGTAAAGGTCGATCGATTGACTTTAAATGAGGCCATCTCTCACGAAGTTTTACTGAGTCAATCGACTGTTGGGGTAAATCTAGAGGTGATTGAGTTCTTACATTATTTAATGTGAAAACTTCATCTTCATAGAGCCCTTTTATTTTAAGCTCAACTCGTCTGGACGTTGGGTCAAAATGTTTAGTTGCATTTGACCAACAAGTGGTAAGGGGTTCAATGCTACCACTGATGCCTAATTTATCGGCAGTAGTCGAATCTAGCAGATATATGGTTGAACCGTCATCTAAAAGTGCATATGTGTCGATCTGACAGCTTGGACCATATAACATCACTGGACATGTTCTTAGTAAAACACGGTTATTTACTGAGTGATTGCTTATAATTTCTTTTTTCGATTTACCTCCCTGACTGAAAGTGTTCTGTACTCTGCCCCGGCTGATTTCTTGGGCATTTTTAAAGGCACTGTCAGTATGCAGAAGGCGATGGTGGGATAGTTTGCACCCATTGATTCCACAAGGTTTCTTTAACTTACAAAATTTGATGTGGTGACGACGGAAGCAACAGAAACACAGTTTTTTCTCAATTATCATCTTCCACCGCTGCGCGACTTCTGCTTTTCTGAAAAGCTTACATTTATCGGTTTCATGATTCTCCGAGCAAAAAATGCAAACGTTTTCGTTGGGCGAATTAGTCAAAACTGGTTTAGGGTCACTTCTCTTCCGCGTTGTCTCCTCAGGTGGACGAAAATAAATACTCATAATGGAACACTGGTTTTCAAGCCAGTTACAGAATACTTTCAGGTCATTAGGTGTATCTAAATGCATGCTATTTACATGTTCAGCCCACCTGTACTTCAGAGTATAGGGGAGCTTACTTAAAAGTTCATTCAACAAGAGAGGATTTATTAAGTACATTTCCAAATCCTACGACTCTGCGGTAGAGGTCAGGTTTAAAAGAGTGGTTGAAAACTCAATAAGGCTGACAGCGTCATCCTCCTTGACTGGTTGGAGCACGCGCGCCTTCTTCAACATCGGCTCAACTATAAACTCTGGACGTCCAAAACGCATTTGTAAAGTTTTCATTACTGTACTCAAATTTTTACCTGATATAAATAAAGGTTTTACCATTTTAAAGGCATCTCCCTCCAGACAATTTCTTATTCTGTCAAGGTTTTCATCGTCATTAAAAAGGTGTTTAGTCTTATTGTAACAGGAATAGAACATGGGCCATTCGTCTGGTTTCCCGCTGAAGGATGGAAGACGCTGTCGGCAAGAGACAGGTTGGTTGGGGTTAGATGAATTTATAGCTTTTGAAAAGGAGTCAGCTAGTTTATCAATAGCCGTGGACACGATGGCTGACGATGTCAAAGGAACTGACGGTTCCTCATTTAGCCATCTCTTGACTTTGGCATTATAGTCCTCCTCAACTGTAGCAATATTGAAGATTACCTTGTCAGGGTCTTCATTATTTTCCAAATGACGACTGCCCAAGACTGAGGTGGACTGACTACTTCCCAAGACCGAAGCAGACTCAAGTTCGGTCCTTACTCTCAGCAGACGCTTCTGACGTTCTAGTTCTCTTGCTTCAGCTTGACGTTGTCGTTCCATTTCCCTCTCCTCTCTTTGCCTTTGTTGTTCCTGCATTTGACGCTCCATCTCCTTTTCTTCAAATTCTTTCAGCCGCTGCAACTCCCTTTCTTCGTGTATTTTCTCTAGTCTGTTCATTTCTTCAATTTCTTCCAGTTGTAATTGAAGTAACCGGCGCTTGCTGGAAGTTGAAGATGTGGTTTTTGACTTAGAAGGGGGTTTTAGAGGTTGACTATCTCTTTCTATGAGTTCATCATTCTTGTCATTTACATTTTCTGGGGAATATCTATTTGGAGGGTGTTTCTCTCTCCTTGACTTTCGGATTGACATATTTCTTGACATAATTTATAAGTCGGGTTTCGGCACCAATGTTAAAAATATTAAAGACAGACAAGACAAAATTAATAGACTTGACAAGATGTGTATTTAAATTGGATAATGTTTACAAAATCATAATAATAAAATAAAACATATGTTAGCTCAAAGAAGGTAGTTTTAACATAAGAAAGAAGGCAGGCATGGATTATTACTACAGACCCCTTGAGGGTAAGGTTGTATCCTCAACCTAGATCAGTATAGGGCTAAATGTCTAAATGCTATTCTAGGACCCACCTGACTGTTAGGTTGGTAAAGAGTTACATGTTATTAGGGTCCGGTCAAAAACAAATCACTGTTTGATCTCGTCCCGTGACATATTACAGTAGAACCCCTAAAATCCGGCTTCGGAATTTCCGGTCCTCGGTTTATTTGGTCACTTCCCGGAATCGATACCAAAAATATTTCCCACGACTGTACACATAGTCTCCATTTTTAGAGCGTCCTCACAGTTGATCTGTTTCCTACACATATCCTGTTCATATACATTTTTATCGGATTCACTACTAGTTGTAATGTGGGGCTGGCAAATGCCCAGTTGGCACGGGACGTTTATAAATGAGCGTTTGTGAGAGCATTTGCCCGCAGCAGTTATAAATGCCAAATCTTCACATAGTCTTTTTGGATTCACTGAATTGGCAAGAGTGTTTTTAGCTATTAAAATATGGCCTCACACTACTTTTGAATTTGAATTTAAATAACGAATGCTAAAAAACCCAATTTTTTGTGATTTTTGTCAAGTTTTCTCCTAATGTTCACCACATACATTTTTATGAAATCTATATAATCAATACGCCAACACGAAATTTGTCTTTTGAACTCCTCCGCCATTTCTTAACCGATTTTGATCATTGACTGGTCATTGGAAAGAGCGTGTCACCTAGATTTGGAAACTGACCTTACACTTTTGAAAAAAGTCCCTTGGGCTCTGCCCCAGTGGCTTTTAAAGTTTCCATGTAATCCTTATGAAAAACATCTATCTTATATAGACATAGACATAGACATATTTTATTTGCACATAACATTCTTTACATATGTTACATACAGAATAGGTGCATTGTCAGAGTTAAAATTATCAGGATATAAAAAATAAAATAGTAATCAAGATAATAATATAAATACACAAAATTGAATGATAAAACTATTCTAAACTAAAGGGGCATTGTGAAAATTTGCAATTAAATAAAAGGCTGTCAATTAAGAGTTCACCTATTTTATCTTTAAAATTATTTTCATTTAACAATTTATAGTTTGCAGGCAGCACATTGTACAGCCTCAGCCCAGCGTATAGTGGACTTTTTTCATAAAGGGTCAAATGGTGCCTTGGAAATCTAAAAATGTTTTCATTTCGAGTATTATATCTATGGTTGATTTGAATTGATTTTGGGAGGTTGTTTTTAGCTGAATGAATGTTGTTTAGTGATTCCAAAATGTACAGTCCTGTTAGGGTGTGGATTTTTAAATTTCGAAAAAGGTTTTTGCATGAACTAAGTGGATGAGAGCAGATCATAATACGGATAATGCGTTTTTGTAGCCTGAATATTGATTTGACTCCGGTAGCCTGACCCCATAAGATTATACCATACCTCAATACTGATTCTACATAAGCATGATAAACCATTTTCAGAGTTTCTTTAGGAACACAGTCCCTTAAGTGCAGAAATACAATTGTCATGGATCTAAGTTTACTTTTTAATTGATTTTTTTAACTGGAATTTTATACGAATACCCTTCGCCGCAGCAAACCTGCAGACTAAGCGAATTCCCATTAGCCTGATTGGATTTACACTAAAATGCCTCCTTAAAAATATCACATTTATTCCCTATTTAAATAGAATTAGTTTAACGAGTACTTAGTTTTGCTGCAACAGGGAGGGTACAATTTTGTTTTGTTGTAAAATGTTAATAGTTTAGTTAGAAATAAATGTTTTCCAAATTCAATCAAAATATGTTTATAAACAAGTAAACTACAATAGTTGACTTATTCTCCATAAGAATAACATTGGAATTTTTATTTACATACTTTTGGAATTTTCTCCGTAACCATTAGGCGCACAATAACGCTTCCATTTACTAAATTATTTGTTTTTTAAGCTCTACAAAATGGTTTGGAAAGAAATTGTGAAATTTTGTGTTTTTAGGGTCAAAAATGGGAAAACCTATTTTTACCCCATATAACCCCCCATAAACCCCCGTTGCCATAGTCCGATCATGCTGGTTCGCAAACTCGTTTGAATAAATGTAGGTTTACACGTTTATACCAAATTTCATCAAAATCTGATCATTTTTGCATGTGTTATCGTGCTAACGGACACACACATATATATATATATATATATAAATTATTTATATGAAAACAAACAATATAAACAACAGTTAGTTAAGTATTTAATGTATTTGAAGTTTGAAAATGGACTTATTTACTCGTATTTGCATATGAAGTTATTTGCATCAAAAGACAAACACTGAGACATGGCCTTGGCATGTAAGTTATTTGCATCAAGAGACAAACACTGAGCTATCATCATGCCAAATTTCCGCCCAATCCGTCCAGTGGTTAAAGCGTGATTGAACTTCAAACACACAAACAAACAAACTTATAATATTAGTAAGATAAGATTATATGATATATTAATATTATATATATCATCTAAATACTTTGCTGTATTTGGTTTTGGGGTTTGACTTGATCTATGACACCTACTGACTTTGTCTCTGAACAGAAAGCCCTTTCAGATGAGGTACTCAATTCAGTTTCAAATTTGACTACAGCTTGACTATGTTAAACTGTAGCCCTCAAGCTGTGGTTCATAATTGTTGATATGTTTAAGCTCTTTTTTAGGTCACAGGTGAGACAACAACGTTATATAAACATTAAACCTAATATGTGTTTATTTAACAAGATTCACTGCCCATAAGGATTCAGTTTTCATTAAATTTATTATATTTATATTCTAGAACGGTTTATTTCACCTTCCCAATATTTATGTTGTGATATTATGTCGTGGCCCCTCGATCACCAGATTTTAGCGTTTGTAAATTTCTTCTGTGAGGCGTTCTCAAATTTAGCATCTACACTCACAAACCCCGTACTCCAATGGATCTTAAGGACGCAATTAACTAGAAAGTAAAGACAATTAATTATGGCCATTTAATTCTGGGACTTGTAATGGAAGAATTTAATAAGGCAGGGATACAATCTGTACTGACTATTTTTGTCAAAACTGAAATCATAATCAATTATCTTAGTACAACTGGACAAAGACCAAAAACTTGTCCAGTCTCGGGGATTCGTGCACACTACCCTGTTGCGTTTTTTGTTACGTTCAGTTGTTAATGCTTGATTAAGCTTCAAACAAACAAACAAACTTTTACATTTATAATTGTAGTAAGATGTTTATATTAGTTTATAAACAGTTTATTACCGGTAGTTATATTAGTTTATATTTAGTGAGTCGGTGGCTCAGTCGGTAGCGTCGCGGACTTCGGGCCCAAGGCAGCGATGTCGTGGGTTCGGATCCTGGTCACTGCCAATTACATTTTATCAGTACAGTTCACCTTTGTACTGTACCGGCTCACTCCTTGCTTTGCTGTAAACGATCCACGCACGGGTGCTTAGTCTATGTGGACGGGCAGATGCAAGGTTAAAAGAGGCCGCCAACCTCTTTAAAAAAAAAAATAAACGGTATCAGCATTCTGACACATACTTTCTCCCATAAGTTTGTCAACAACCTTTATCATGTGTAAGCGGTGAAAGTAAATATACGGAAATGTAATTCGTACGATTTTGTTCAGAATTCAAAGGACTACATACAAATTTTTATCAAAATCGTTCGGGCCATTTTTGTGAAAATCTGATTTTTCCGTTATTTTATGGGGTTTTTATGGGGAAATAACATAATTGTGAACCATAATTTTTACAGAAATGGGATTTGTACCATTTTGTTCAGAATATTAAGGACTATAACATACAAATTTTTTATCAAAATCGTTCGGGCCGTTTTTGGGAAAATCCTATTTTTCTGTTATTTTATGGGGTTTTATGGGAAAATTCCCATTAAAAATTAAAATTTTTTAAAAATGAAAAAACTATCAAAACTTTAAGGACCATAACATACTATGTTAAAATAAAACCGGATTTTTTTCTAAAATCCTATTTTTCGTTATTTTATTGGGTTTTATGGGAAAATAACATAATTTACCATAACTTTTGAACCGTAATTTTTACAGAAATGGGATTTGTACCATTTTGTTCAGAATTTAAAGGGCTACAACATACTAAATTTTTATCAAAATCGTTCGGGCCATTTTCGAGAAAATCCGATTTTTCAGGTTTTTTATGGGTTTTTATGGGAAAATCCCCATTAAAAATCAAAATTTCAAAAAAATGAAAAAAACGCCTGGAGATACCATGGATTAGAACCTACATACCAAATTTCATCGAAATCGGACCACAGGTGTAGTCCCTAGCTCTGTACACATCCAGACACACAGACACACACACAGACACACAGACACACACACACACACACACACACACACAGACATCACTTCGAAAACCACTTTTTTGGGTCCAGGGGGACCCAAAACGAATATATCCACTCAAAACTCAAACTCGAAAATTTTGACGAAAACAATACTTTCTCCATATACTATGGTATAGGGGGAGAAAGTAAAAATATATTGTGCAATAAACGTCAAAGAAAAATAAGAAACGACTGCGGTGTGTTAGAAGTAAAGGTTTGCTATGGCTTTCACCCAATTCTACAGTTTGACATAGTTTATCAGTTTATGCTTAAGCAGTATCAATTGAAACTTGTCACCAGTTTCAGGTACCTTGAAGGCATTCACAGCTAGTTTACGATCCTTGCTGATGGAGTCTGAGAACTCAGCTACTCTTAGTCAGCTCCTGCTGGACCCTTCTATAGCCTTGCGACGAGTGTGGGTCTCTGTTCAACAAGGCCTTGATTCACTGGAGACAGCTCTTGCATCAGAAGATGATAACCTAGCTGATGCTGCTTACCTCAAACTCGCTGTGGCTGCCATTTCAGCACAAGGTAATAACAAATCTTGTACTGTCTGTAACTCCGATTTATTGTTAACATTATTGTGTTTAATTACTTTTTAAGGTGTTCATACAAATTAATCCTGAAGTGTTCAATGTATACCCTTATACGTACAAAAAAAGGTACAGTTATAGAACATGTTTTTTAAGTAAGTACCGTTTTAAAATAAAAAAAAAACCAGTATACTTATTGTAATAATTATATTTTTATTTAAAAAGCCAGTATCTTAATCTACTTTTTGAGATAGTTTCCATCAATATCAAGGCATTTATCATATCGTTCCACGAGCTTTTGCATTCCTTTCTCAAAGAGTTCTGCCGCCTGACTGGATAACCACAGTGTCACTGCAGATTTGACCTCATCATAGTTGTCAAGGCGCTAACCACCAAGATGTTGCCTTAAATATAGGAAAAGGTGGTAGTCAGTGGGCGCTAGATCAATGCTATATGGAGGGTGGTCAAGTATTTCACAGCAAAATAAATCGATTAGTTCTTGCGTTCGATTAGCCACATGTGGACTGGCATTGTCGTGCAGCAAAATGACACCATTGGACAATATTCCACGCTGCTTGTTTTTGATTGCCCGGCGCAATTTTTCAAGGTCTCACAGTATGATATTAAGATAATTGTGTCACAACGAGGCATAAAATCTACCAGTAATACCCCCCTTTCTGTCACAAAAGACAGTACACGTCAATTTTCAGGCTGAAATCTTTGTTTAAAATTCAGTTTCTTTGGCGAATGTGTATGCCGCCATTCCATGGATTGTTTTTTTGACTCTGGCGGAACATAAGACACCCATGTTTCATCGCGTGTAACAATTTGACTTAACAAATCATCTCCTTTCTCCTCGTAGCACTAAAGAAAAGTAAATGCACTGCCTAGATGCTTGGTTTTGTGCATCTCAGTCAAAATTTTCGGCGCCCAGCATGAGCACAATTTTCGGTACATTAATTTTTCAGTCACAATATTATAAAGGACACTTCTCAAAACTAAAGGAAACTCATCAGATAATGATGCGAGCATAAACCGTCTGTTCTCTGACAGATGGCCACCCAGTGCATTGCTCATCATGAACGCCCCTTAACACGTTGACTGCGCACGCCGACTTTACAGGCGCTCCCCAGTGGCGGGCGAAGCCCCGGCGCGCAACCGAATCAGCGAACGCAATTGGCATTCAAATATTTCAGTCTGACGTATCACAAAAGAGCAGTGGTGACTGTGCTGCGTTACCCCGAGAGTGGATGTAGTTCACTGAAACACCCAAAGGTAGCAGCACTGCATGGATCCGTATCCAGTGTCTTTGTAATGTGGGTTGAAGAGAAAAAATCCCCGAAACCGGGACAAAAGCATTGCCAGACAGGATTTTACGGGAAATTTTAGTACCAACCTACACCAAAGTAAAGCTCGCATTCTAAGCTGGCAGGCTGGCAACGATTATAACGTCTCCGTCTGAGGCTAAGCTCACACTGACTTAATATATTTCTGTTGGTCTGTTGCCGACTTTAGTCGGCGCGCGCCACCTGGGAGCGCTGGCGTCGCCGACTAAAGTCGGCACGCGCAGTCAACGTGTTAAAATGCCCTTACCCACTTACTTACTTTACTAATCTGTCGATGAATTTCAATGACCTTAGCACTTAACTAATTACAGCATGCACTTCACAGTCGGCAGCACCATTTTTAATGCTCGAAACCGTATGTAAACACAGCAGATTGTTGCCAAATTTCCGGCACAGCCAATAGATGCACATACACAGCACAAATATCCAAAATGCCAACCGCAGTGCTGGAACGGAGAAATTTAAATCGGTACTTACTTAAAAAACATGCCTTGTATTCCTTTTAGCGAATTTCCCTATAGGGAAGTAGCGATTACCGTAGGTCTCATGGTAAGACCTAGGCCCGGGACCGATTTACTTTTTCATTATGATGTCCCCAGAGGCCAAAAACACCATTCGCTAAAATTTTTATATATCTATATTATATATATATATATGTGTGTCCATCCGCACGATAACTTGAGTAATTTTTGTCCAATTTTGATAAAATTTGGTTTGAAGGTGTAAGGCGGGATAAACTTGAATGAGTTTGCGAACCAGCATGATCGGACTATGGGAACGGGGGTTTATGGGGGGTTTTAGGGGGTAAAAATAGGGTTTTTCCCATTTTTGACCCTAAAAACACAAAATTTCACAATTTCTTTTTAAACCATTTTGTAGAGTTGTAAAAAACTAATAATTTAGTATATTGAAGCGTTATTATGCGCCTAATTGTTACGGAGAAAGTTAAAAAAAATTGTAATTTTAAAATTCCTATGTTATTCTTATGGAGCACGATAACGCACGATCTGTTGTAGTTTGCTTGTTTATGAACATATTTTGATCATATTTGGAAAAAACATTAATTTCTTACTAAACCACAGTACCTTTTAACATTTTGCATTAAAAAAAACTTTTTTACCCTCCCTGTTGCAGCAAACCTAAGTACTCATTAAACTAATTCTGTTTAAAGAGGGAATAAATGTGATATTTTTAAGGAGACATTTTAATTTAAATCCAATCAGGCAAATGGAAATTCGCTAAGTCTGCAGGTTTGCTGCGGCGGGGGTATTTGTTTTAAATCATCTTAATTTGCAGTTAAAAAATACGGTTGCCTATTGTTTTTTTAGTTTTTATCAATTGATAGTGGCTTATTTTTTCAGATAAGGTGCAGAACTACCAAGATAATTCAAAGCACCATTTTCTAAACCAGCTGCGATTCTACCTCACATGTCTTTGGAAAGTGGTTTCACCTAGTTTATTAAAAGGTATTTTAAACGCATAAGCTCTCTAAGAAAATCAGATTTATGTTTTGCTATAATATGTTTATTCTTGAAATATTTAATACAATTTTAATTGAAACTCGAAACAAATAAGTTAAAATTGACTGTTTATAGTAATTTGAAAATATCAATAATTGAAAGCATAAATTAACTAATATAAAACGGTTAAAAGTGTTATCATTATAAATAGTTAGAGCAATATTGATGCAAAATATTTTTTTTTAATGGTTTTCAAAGGTGTTTAGAGGCCCAGGTACATTTATGAAGTATATAGTTATTGTATATAGTTATCGGTAGTAATTGTTTATGCAACGATGAGGCTCGTACCTTAAATTTTCTACTCGTGTTTTTAACACTATCTTCGCGAGTTGCGAACACTACTTTACCTACGACAGTGTTTTAATAACTAAAAATCACTACTCATAACTTCTAAGGGAGGTAATGTTTTTGTTTATAACCTTTCATAGCCACTGACAGTGATGCAACGAAACACTAATTGCACCACTCAACAATTAAATTGGCCTGAACAGCTGATTAGTTGAAGTTTGAATTATTCATTACAATTTTACTTCTCCTCTCTCAATCCTTAAACCTTATTGGTCCGTTACCCGTTTTGTTATGAGTAAAACAATGCTGTTATGAAAGTAAACAATGCTGTTATGTAAAAAACTTTTCAATTCTAAGAACTAGGGATGGACGGGATTGAATTTTTAGTTTGTGGCAGGATGGGATTTTTATTTCCTTCCCGATTTTTGGGACAGGATTTTTTCCTGTGCATAAAAAGAAAGACTTGAGTATTGCAGTTACCAAAAAATATTGTCGAAATGACTTTGCCGACACGGTGTGTTCGTCGGTATGACTCGCGGTCTTGGCGGGATAGTTGGTATGACTCCGTGGTCACGGCGTGATCGTTAAGATGACTCCGCGGTCACAGTGTGATCCTCGGTATGACTTGCGGTCAAGGCGGAATCGTCAAAATGAGTCCACTGTCATAGCATGATCGTCGGAATGACTCCGCGGTAACGGTGCGATTGTCATTATGACTCCGCGGTCTCGACGGGATTGTCGGTGTGACTTCGCGGTCACGGCGCGATCGTCAAAATGACTTCGCCTCCTGCGGAACTATCGTGAACATCTCTCACGATAGCGGCGTCATCGTCGCTTGCGAAGTGGTAAAATCGCCGACGATCGGATCAAATCCTGTCCCAAAAAATTCCCGAATCAAATCTAATACCGTCCCAAAAATCGGGAATATTTTTTTCCCGAAAATTTCCCGAAAGTTTGGGACCTGTCCATCTCTACTAAGAACTGAACTGAAACCACTTAAAAAAATGGTCGTTGGTAAATTAAATTTACGTGACCCTTAGTGATTAACTGTAATTTAAACAGTGACTAAAAAAAATATATATATGACAAACATTTTATGTTTTGGCAAACTTCCATTGGGAAGTAGCTATTGCCGTAGATGGCATATAAGACGTGGGCCCAGCAATGATTTACTTTTTAATTTTGATGAGATATTTATTTTATTTTTTTATTGATAGAGATAAAATTATAATATTCAGGGAATGTTTATATGATAAACAAGAAAGTTTTTGGTGTATGTAAATTTTCAACCCTCCCCCCCAAAAGGGGTAGTTTCGGGGTAAGTCAAAATTTTCAAACGTAAACCCCTATTGAGTTATATATAATTGTAAAGGTCATAATACCAGAAAAAGAATGGTACACACTAGAGGTCTATATGCCAATTCTATCAAACGTTATGGTAATTCAAAGTTTAGCAATTCATAGTTACTCTCATCGCTTACCCATGATAACGGTTGTTGACAAGCTAATGGGAGAAAGTATGTATGAGATTGCTGATACCGTTTATTTTATTTTCAGGTACAAAATACCACATCTTGGAGCACAACCTGGACGGTCTGATAGGTATGCTGGTGTTTTCCAAGGCCAAGGATCCTATGGACATAGAGGCAACTCTTAGACCTCTCTCTATCAATGTGGTTCACCTGGTCGTGGCCTGCTGCACACCCTCCATCTCCTTCACAGAACATATCACTACACCTGACACTATTGTGCTTAATGGCCATCTCTGTGTTAGTATACAATTACATTTTCACGTCTCTTAATACCTCAAAATAGTTGAGAGTCAACAAATCACAATTAAGTTAACACATCCAAATGTTGGTTTCAAAATAGATTATTCCATGTCTGAAGTCGCTAGACTAGAACTCCCTCACCCTGGGAACCAAGCGCAAGGACCATATGGATAGTGTTTAGCTTTAACTTTATCTTCTAACGTTAAAGGTATTCTTCGAGCACATGATACAATGGGGGCAGCATTGTCCTCAAGTACTATTTGACAATGATGTGGAACACATCCCACCGAACCATCAAATATACTCGCCAATCATCTACAGATTCACTAGGCCTACTGTGTTTAATTAAATCTTTTTTCAAATCTACACCTCCCACAAACAAATGCCCAGAACCATTACTACTAGGCTCAGATGTCTGGCCTATAGGTTCTTCTACAACAGTATGTACCTGATTGCCAAAATTGCACATTTTTGAATAATGATTATATCTATTACATTTAAAACATCTTACTCCAAAACCAGGACATTGCTTAAGGCATGCACTTTACCACATTTGTTACAAGGATTGGGCCTACTATTATCCTTGGGCGTTCCACTATCTTTATATTACTGTATATTTAAACTGTTTGTTTTTGACATGTTGTTGATCAGGTTTAAAAGAGATTTTGTTTCTTTTTGTTTGGACTGCATGAAGATAGTTTGGAGTTTATCTAGACTAACCTGTTGAAACAATACCTCTGAGGCTTGACAAATATCCATGGCCTTCTGCAAAGTTGAATCTGACTCACAAAGAAGTTTCTCTTTATGCTGAGGACTTCGTAACCCGCACACAAGTCTGTCTTTAATCAAGTCATCCTTTAAATCCGAAAATTCTCAGTCGTTAGCCTTGTTACGGAGATCAGTAACAAACTGTTCAACGGATTCCCCATCCAGTTGAGCTCTTGTAAATAACTGATGACGAAAGAAAGTCACGTTCTTTTAGGGATGAAATGTTCATCAAAACGTTTACTACCTCATCAAATTTATTTTTACTCTCATCATCGGGAAAGGTATAACTATGATAAATGTCAATTCTAGGCTCCCCCAGGCACATTTACAATAAAGACACTAATCTGTCCTGTTTAGAGTCTAGGCCTGCCTACAACTGAAATCTCTGTTTGCACCTCATCCAGTTCTCTGTTATATTCCAAACAGTGGAAAGATCTCCCGGTGGCACTAAATTAGCCATATTTATATTTCAAAATCTATACTTACTTGACATAATCCATGTACTAGTAATCACGGCCACGTTTCACCTATACAAACCATGCTGATTTGTTAGGCAATCAACCACAGGAGATCCTCAGGATTTTACTGCGATCGAGGATATCGATGATAACAGTTCCATGACCGCGGAAGACTATTATGATGATTGTATGACCGTGGGAGACTTGATAATGTCTACAAACTGCAGGAGATGTCCAGGATTTTGCGGCGATTGTAGATGATATTGATAACGTTTCCGTGACCGCAGACAATGACAATGATGACCACACGAGCGCGGGAGATATTCAGGATTTTGCCACGATTGCGTATGACGATGCTAACCTTGGGTGAGATTTTTAGGATTATGGCGCTGATGATAATGTTTCTGTGAACAATGGAGATGATTTTGCCGCTATCGCAGGAGACTAGCGGAGACAACTTTGCAAATTTATTAATTCCTCCTAAAGTATATCTATATATTTAATACGCTAGGCATATTTTTGTCATAATTGTTTTGGAGTGGTGGTGCTACCGATCACCATGTCCAAGGTGTCGTTAGAAAGGTCTTAGCATGTAGTTTTGCCATCAAACAAAAAAAACTTTGGAATTCCATCAGGGCTCTGCCCCAGTGGCCTTCAAAGTTCCTATGTTATTCTTGGGGATAAAATGTTTGTTTACATTTGAACAGATGAATACTTTGAAATTGACACTAATATTTGAAACAGCTGGTTATATTAAAATTTTGCAAAACATTAAAACATAACCAAAAAAAGTTTGACATAATGGAGACTATAACACGTTGAACAGGACGGCCAATAGGAGGAGGCTGACGAACTTTACCTGATAGACGCGAACGAAATACAAATAATACTATTGTCGTTGAAAAAGCACCCTTCCGTGTTGGGTTTAAGTGTGCTCTCCAACAGCCGCCTGAAGATTTCACATTCAATTTGAATTTAGGACTGTTGGATAATTGCTGCATAAGCTATTGATTTTGGAAGACAAGGAGGCGGGTAGGACTACATCGGGAACAGAAGAAAGGAGATATTAGATGAGTGGCAAATGCGTTGGGAGCAGAGTGTTTTATGTTAACGTTTTAAAGGTAAATGTTCGGATATATACCTAACATCAGAAAGAGACTGGAACAAGATTGGGACATGGGCCATTATGAACCGCAGTTTGTCACAGGACATGGACAATTTCAAGGCGAATTTGTGAAGATTTCACATGGTGGAAGAGGAAGTATGTAGATGTGGAGAAATAAAAACCACGAGTCACGTATTTATAAATTGTTCTCTTCAGGAGAAGAATAGGAGAGAACAGGAAGAAGTCTTGGATAAGATAGGTCTAGAGATGAGAAAATATAAGGACAAGGAAACAATTGAGACGTTTTGAAAAGTAGCTAGGGAAATAGAAAAAACCAGGGATACGTACAGGCGATAAAATAAAAAAAAAAAAACTAAGAAAGAAAAGGAATGAAAACTTGCCCATGAAGGGGAGAGGAAAGGTTAGAGCAAATCCTATGATCCCTATCGCTGAGGGTGGTATTGGGAAGGGAGTCGTGCTGTTAGGCTTTTGGACACATAATGTGTCTGGAAACTAGAGGTGTGCGGATATCCCAAAAATCGGGTCGGATTCGGTTCGGTTCGGATATCCGTATCTACCTACTACCTTGAAGCTATATATAGACTTGCACTACTTCCCTAAATCTTAAGGACTGGCGAGTGGTATTCCAATCACAGGACAAGATACGTTGTTTTTCGGGTATTCATTGCCCGGTTTGACTTTGGATTGTCTTATTGTGTAGCAAAAAACAATAATTTGGGACAATACTGCATAACAATATAACGGACTGCAATAATTGTTGAATATACAATCCATTTTTAACAAACTAAGATTATACTATTCAAATACAATTTTAAAAATTATCTTGGTATTTTACTTGGGATAATGAAGTTGACAATAGACAATAGACAAATAGACAAAAATCTTTATTGAAATATTCCTAGAGAACATTCATGCGTCAGGTACATAAAATGTACAGTATGTACGTAAACTATTACAGTAATTTGCAATTACAATTAGAATTTTTTTTCTTCTTTTTTTCATGGTAGCTTATTGTTTAAGAATTCATCCTCAGAGTAGAACGGCCGGTCCATAAGCCATGTTGTCAGGTGCTTCTTGAACAGATTGGGTTGTTCTCTCTTGAGGTGCTCTGGTAGGTTGTTAAAGTACAGAGCACCTTTGTCGGATGGTTTCTTCTCGTACAGACTCAGATGGTGTTGTGGGAGGGAAAAATTGGCGGCATGTCGCGTGTTGTGCTGGTGTATGTCTCTGTGTCTTGGCTGGGCTGTTTTAGTGGTGTGGATAATGACTTCTCTTATGTAGAGTGAAATTGATGTGAGAATTTTAAGGTTCTTGAAGGCTTCTCGGCAACTGTCTCTGTAGTTCAGGTCGGCAAGGCATCTAATTGCTCTTTTTTGCTTTAGGAGTACTCTTTCCAGGTTGCCTTTTGATGTTCCACCCCAAGTCGCAATGCCATATCTGAGGTGGGACTTGAATAGAGCAAAATATGCAACTTTGGCTACTTCTGGGCTGCAAGCTTGCTTGATCCTACGTATAACGTAGAGACTTGAACTTAGCTTTTTGCAGAGCTGGTCTATGTGGGGTTTCCATGATAGCTTGGAGTCAATTATGATACCTAGGTATTTTGTGGTATTTTGTGTTTGTAGTCCCGGTATTGTAATGTCTGTGTTGTTGTGTTTGGTGGTGAAAGTCATTTGAACGGTTTTGCTTTCATTTAGAACTAGGTCGTTGGAGGTACAGTATTGCTTTGTTCTATGGAGTTGTGTGTTGGTTTTCTCTTCCAGATTTTCCATTGTTTTGTCCGCAAATGTGAGAACCGTGTCATCTGCGTACATGGTGGTGTGTCCATCTTCCCCAATCCAACTAGGTAGGTCATTCGTGAGAAGGAGGAAAAGGACTGGGCCAAGTACTGATCCTTGGGGTACTCCTCTTTTCACGTCTACAGCTTTGGATTGGGCCTTATACTTTGTGTTGTTCTTTATGTAGGCTATTTCCACAAGCTGTTTCCGGTTACTAATGTAGCTTTTAAACCATTCTGCTGCTCTTCCTCTCACACCTAGTGTTTCCAGCTTGAGTAGAAGAAGTTCGTGGTTTAGGCAGTCGAAAGCTTTACTAAAATCTAGGCAGAGGCTTGTTGAAATGCTGCCTTCTTCTAGTTGGTCTAGTATGTGCTCCGTCAGTTGTGTTAAGGCTGTGGCTGTCGATCTGCCTTTGATAAATCCATGCTGTTGACTATTGAGAAGGTTGTGTTCTTGAAGATGGTGTAGGAGTTGGGCTAGTACTATCTTTTAGATTATTTTTGAAAACGTTGATATTAGGGAGATTGGCCTGTACTTTTAGCTGAACCAATCTTTCATATAATATTTCCCAAAGGTACTATACGTGTTAACGACCAATTTTCCAATTTTGAGAGATTGTTTAGTGCTGGTAGCTGAGGAATAACTTTCATATTGTTCCAAAAGGCTTGAGACGTTACTGTATTTCTTTTTATAATGTAGAAGTACACCGATTGCAGGAAACGATGATGTCTGACATTTCAATGTATCTAGAAAAGACAATTAGTTTTTCATTAGGCCTAATGTAATGGACAACTCTTTCTTCTTAAGGAATATATAAAAATGTTTATTTTCATACCCATTGATTATGTAACCTGAAAAGGTGACTCAAGCAGTTTTAAACTAATGATTGTTCTGTGGAAATTTTGATTGTTTCAAACAGTTTTGCTTATCAAAAAACCTCAAGTAATTAATATATAAAAAATTATACAATCACTAAAAATCGTGAAATAATTTATTTTTGTAAAAAAACACAACCGACTTCAAACGCTCTAAAAAGAATGAAATAATTTCAATAAAGTAAACTTTTGTATTAGGCAAGCTCAAGTATTTCAAGTCGGCGCGGCTCAAACTGCAAATATGATTGAATTTGCGGCTCAAACTGCAAATATGATTGAAATTAAATATTGTGTGTGTATTTTGAAAATCAATATATTGTAGCTGGATAACATAAATATATAAAAAAAAACATACTGAACTGTTTTGTTTATATTAGGAAATATTTTCTCGTATTTTATGTTTACTTCAGAATAAATGCATTAGGAAAATAACACACACAAATGTTCTATATGAATAGGAAAATAATTTAGTTTGATATTATGATAGGGAAAAGAAGCTAGTTTAGTATTAACACGTTACTTTTCCAAGTTAGAAACATTTAAATGCGTTATTATCTTTTTAAAGATACTTGTTAATACCACTATAATGTCGATCTCTGATTACGGTAATAAAATAACACTTAACGCATAACTATGAAAAAGACATGCAGATTAACACCTTTAGTTATAGATAGTCACCTGCAATATGGACACCCTCTTTCAATTTTGTATCAAAAATCATCATAGAGCCACGCCGACTTAAAATACGTGAGCTTGCCTAATACAAAAGTTTACTTTATTGAAATTATTTCATTCTTTTTAGAGCGTTTGAAGTCGGTTGTGTTTTTTTACAAAAATAAATTATTGTATTTTGGGTAGACTTTAGCTATTTTTAATTTATCTGGGAATTTTCCTTGTGAGAGTGATTTATTTATGAGGTCTGTCAGGGGTATTACTATTTCATTTTTACAGTTTTTTAGAAGTTTAGCTGATACCTCATCAGTTCCGGATGAATTTTTCATCTTTAGAGATTGAATGGCCTTTTGCACTTCTTCTTGTGTGACCCGTCTGAACTGGAGTGTGTGATGTGTTGCTGGTAAGTGGTCTGTTAAGGCATTGGTTCTAGAGTTATTGTTATTTTGGAGTGTTCGGTCAGCTATTGATGAGAAAAAATCATTAAAACAGTTTGAAACTTCTATTGGGTCGTCTATTGTTTTATTGTTGACTTGAAGATGGATTTGGTTTTCAGTATTTGATCTCGCTTCCCTTTCTCGGTTTATTGTTTGCCACAGTGCTTTAGTCTTGTTTTCAGCCTGGTTTATGTGAGCTGTGTTGTTTTCTTTCCGAAGCATTTTCAAATGCTGGTCGTACTCCTTTTTTTTAATAGTTGTTCTAGCTTTGTCTTCCATAAGTCCGGTTGTTTGCTCCTTTTCTAAGGCCTTTATATATTCATTTTTAAGTCTAGCCGATTCTTGATTCCAGCACTGTCTCCTTTTATGTTGTTTAACTCTTGACGTTTTAAGAGGGCAGGCGTGGTTTAGTGTTGTCTGGATGATGTTGCTGAAATTGTTGTAGGATTCATCTACGTCATGAGTTTGTATTATAGTTTCCCAGTCTTGTTCTTGTAGTTGTGTCTTAAAGTTATCTATTGTTGTTTTGTTGAAGATTCGTTTATTTTCTTTGATGTTGTTGATGATCGGTTTTCTAGTGATGATTTTTGCGATTTGTGCAGTATGGTCAGATAGTCCTGATGTTATAACTGAGGTTTCTATTTGTTGATTATCAATGTTTGAGCATATCCAGTCTATTGATGTTTCTGAGTCACTTGTAATTCGAGTGGGAGGTAGCCTCAGTCTTGAGATATTGAAGGAGGTTAGGAGTTCTTCAATTTTTTCGTTTTCATTGTCATCAACTAGGTTGTTTACATTGATGTCTCCCATTATTAATATTTGCTTATCCGTAGTGAGCACTGTTTCCAGTTGTTCAGAGAGTATATCGATGGCTTGGTCTAGGTTTGCGCTTGGTGGCCTGTATACTCCGAGGACCAGCAGTGGATTCCTGTTTAGCTTCAGTTCAAAGAGCACAGTTTCGCAAATGAGTTCTGTTTCCTCGCTGCTTGTGCATATGAGTGATACATGCTTTTCCCAGCCACTTCTTACATAAGCGACCACTCCTCCTTTGACATGGGATTTCCTTGAGAAGCCTCCAATAAGTGAGTAATTTTCTACCCACGTGTTTTGCAAGTTTTGTTGTGCTACGCCGTGCTCTGTTATTATGATCAGGTCCGGGTCTTCATCTTGGAGGAAGTGTGCTAGTCTATCAGTTTTTTTAGATAACCAATTTATGTTTTGGTGTAGAATTTTAAGTCCTTGTTGGCTATTAGGTGTTTGGAATTTTACTGTACGGAGTGTCGGAGGGAATGTGTTACATCTTTGAGCTGGTTTTTGTGCTTTTCTCTGGGATGAGGGTGTTGGGAGGTGGGAGTGTTTAGGGGTTCTTGTGTGCAACTTTGGTTTTTGTTAGTTTGTAGTGTGGTTTTTTGCTTTGGGAGGGGTGGTTCTGCGGTTTTCTCAATGTTGATGTGGTATTTGGAAAGTTCATGGGAGCTAAGCAAGTTTGCTTGTTGTATCCAACGGCCTAGTTTATCATTACTGCTGGGTGTTATGTAAAGGAAAGAGTGTGTGTGTCTTGAGATAGCAACGATGCAGTGGTGCTGCGATTCATAAATGTGTTGTGTAGGCTTGTGTAATTTTCGGTTCATCAAGGTTCTACTGAATTATGTTTGGCAGTGAATAAGTGTAGAATGAAATTTATAAATTCAGGGATACACACCTTTTACAGAGTTATAAAGCCTAATAGCCCTAATTAACTTGCCACAACATCAAATCTAGAGCCCAGCTTAGTGCATTAGTGATGTTTTCTAAACTTGGCAAACCCGCAGAATGCCACTTAAGGCCAATAATCCGTTCCAAAAACGTAAGGAAATACAATGTGAAAATAAACTTGAGATAGAACTCCTTGTCTTGTGAGAACCAGGAAACAACATAAAACATAACCTCAAGTAAACAAGCCCAAACGTTTTGACATCAGTCGTGCTGAGCTAAAGTGTTGTGTGAAGATTTCGGCTTCTAGTGCACTTAATTCAAGCAACCAACTTTTGAAAATAGATGTTGTGAATTGTGATTTTCAAGAGAGAAAAAAACTGTGGACGTGGCTAATTTGAAATTCTATGATTCAAAATCGTCATTTAAGTTTATTTACACAGCTTTACAGTGTTTTATAGGTTAAAAATGCATATGCAGTTTATTATTAACCGCGCCGAACTATCCGAATCCGAAAATATCTGAATCCGAACCTCCCAATATCCGATCCGATCCGAACCGAGCCTCAACTATCCGATCCGAATCCGATCCGAAATTAAATTTCACTATCCGCACACCTCTACTGGAAACCTATTGCGGCTATGAGTAAGGCTATTTGTAGAAACCACTATTTACAATAAATGTTGATTATGTCGATCTGTTATATACATCTTGAGTATTACCATAATCTTTGAGTCGAATATTTTAAAGTCATCAGAAATTATGACTGTTATTCGTTTTAAAATAACGCCTGTAATACTTAGCAATTGCTCGAATTCGAGCAACAGGTACACTAGTATTCTCTTATTTTGATCATAAAGTATTTACCTATATTCATATCTTTCAAATACGAGGGCTATCCAGAAAGTAGATTTCTTTTTTTGTCTGTATCCTCTAGGGGCGGGGCTAGCGCGACAATCTTGGTGTTAGTTCGTTATGCAGCTCAGTCGGCATTTAGCCGTGCTAGTTAGAGTATTCTGCTGTACTCCGTTGAGTTACTGCGACAGTTGAAGTGCGTGCAATAAAAATGAATGGACTCTTTGGTTACAGTTTGGTAACCAAGCTTTTTAGTTATGATCTCGTGCAACAAACTTCACAAAATTTGTGGTATACCCATAGAGAGTTCTGTTATTGTGAACTTTCGAGTTTTACGGACATCGGCATCGACTTTTTTGACAAGTTTGGCAGTCACAATGCTAGGTCTTCCACTCCACTCTTCGTCGTGAACGTTAGTTCGGCCATTTTAAAATTTGATGACCCACTGACGAACTCCACCTTCAGTAATAATGTTTTCCCCATAAACTTAACAAAGTTGCCGATTACCGAACTGCACGCACTTCACAGTTTGCAGCATTTTCAATTAACACAGAAATTTTAAACTGTCACAGTAACTCAACGGAGTACAGCAGAAACCACTTACTAGCATGGCTAGATGCCGACTGAGCTACTTTAACAAACTAACACCAAGATGGTCGCGCTAGCCCCGCCCCTAGCGGATACAGACAAAAACGTAATCTACTCTCTGGATAGCCCTCGTAATAACTTATATGCTAATGCTATAGTAGATTTACTTCAAATATTTTAAAATTAATAAGTATTTTATTTATTGATGGAATATTTATTTATTATTTTAATATTCACTTATATTCTTTGTCTATTACTGGGCCGATTTTAGAAAAAAATACCTGTTGAAGAAAATAAAATAAGGTAAAATTGGATTATAAACTTAGTTCCTTGTTTCATCCTTTTATGTGCTGAAAACATTACATGACTAAACAGGGTGTCTACCAACCGGGAAATCCGGGGAAACCGGGAATTGTACTTAAGTCATATCTTTTTGATAGAAAACAATACGTAGAACTTAGTCACTGTAATAACAAAAATTATAAAATTTCTTACAATTCTTGTACTCGGGAAGTAAAATATGGGGTGCCCCAAGGATCGATCCTAGGCCCTCTTTTATTCATCTTTTATTTGAGAAATTTTCCTCAACTCAGTGATTTTAGCAAGCTTTGCCTATATGCTGATGATGCAAATTTAAAAATAGCCGCAGGAACCTATGCTGAACTTGAAGCCAAGGCCAATTCTGATATATTATTACTTAACAGTTTTTTTAATTTGAATAATTTGCGTTTGAACACAGATAAAACTAATTTTATGTGTTTCCAAGCAGGAAAAACTAAACCGTAAAATCTGCCAAAAATTGTAGTTAATAACAACATAATTCAAAATAAAGACCACATCAAATTCTTGGGATTAGAAATTGATGAAAATTTGAATTGGAATCATCATATTGATCAGTTACTTTCTAAAATTTCATCTGGCCTTTATGCGCTAACAAGATTAAAACCCCTATGTGATAAGGAAACTTTAAAAATTATATATTTTTCGTACATACATTCAATCATATCATTTGGAGTTTCACTTTATGGTGCAGCAAAAAAGAAAAAATTAAAATCAATTCTAAAAAAACAAAAGAAAGCTATTCGAATTTTGTGCAATTTAAAACGCAGAACTTCAGTCAAAGAATATTTTAAAACT
This sequence comes from Macrosteles quadrilineatus, assembly GCF_028750875.1. NCBI lineage: Eukaryota > Metazoa > Arthropoda > Insecta > Hemiptera > Cicadellidae > Macrosteles > Macrosteles quadrilineatus. The sequence continues at coordinate 90,380,666 of NW_026542594.1, read as the reverse complement.
GAGAATATTATGACTGTTTATGGAATGTATGTCTATGAAACAGTATTATCAGTAAAAGACAGATTTAATGAATTACAACTTATTGGAGACTATCACAATTACTTCACTAGAAATCGAGAAAACCTGGCCACAAGCTCACATACTCTGCAACTTTTTACGAAGACACCTAAATATGCTGGTTCCAAATTTTATAATAAACTTCCCAATGAAATCAAATTAGAAACTTCCAAAAATAAATTTAAATCAAAATTGAAAAAGTTTCTTATCAACAAGGCTATGTACTCCTTTGAAGAGTTTTAGTTCTATAAGTTATTAATTGCTCTGTTTCATATCAATTGAAACTTTTGGTTTTAAAATAATTTTATCTATATTTTTAATTTTGATATTTTCATGTATAAACTTTCATATTGCACTGCTTGTTTTAATTTATTTGATCTGAAAAGCTATTAATATTGATGGTATGTTGTTATGCCATGCATGATAATGATGAGTATTTTAGTTAGTTAGTTAGTTTTATTAAATTACTCTTGACGCCATTCCTGTATCTATATATTGTACTTTAATGAATAAAGTTATATGAAATGAAATAAAATGAAATGAAATTTTTACTGGCCATGAAATGTACGGGAATTGTCCTTAAATGCCAGACTATGTCCTTAAATTTTTAATGAGCCATAATTTTATTGATCGCTAGTTGGTTAGGAGCACATAAAAGGTTTATCAGATGTTTGTTTACATTTTCATAATTTATTACTAGAGTAATTATGCAATAAAAATCCCATTAACAATCTCAAACCCATTAATATTTTATCACGACAATCAAGTGTCAAGTCAAGTACTTCCAAGAACTGTTGACTCAGCAGCTAGCTCATAAAAGTTGTATCACTTTTATTCCTTTACAACTTCTTTTTTTATTACTAGGGTAATTATTATTAGATCTCAAACCTATTTTATCGTGAAAATAATAGCTTTATAATGGCTGTTAAATTTCACTTCTTACTTGTACTTTCGGCTTGAAGATTCAATTTGCCGCGGCCAGTGCCTAGTGCCATAAAATTGTTTATGGTTTTATATTAAACATGTAAATAATCTACAGGCTTATTTTGTAAGTTAACCCCTATTTTATGGACATTTTTATCTTTCAATTGACAAAACCACAAGCATTGTTGTTTGCATTAATGTTTTATTACTATGTAGGCCTGCTTGGTTTCAAATTATGTCATTGCATTTTCTGTATCTTTGTCTTATATTGTTGGCTATTCAGGTTTCAATGTTTTTTGTTTCCCATATATTTATTTATTGAGTTGTATGCTTTAAGCAATCAAAATCTTATGAACTAGAGTGATGATAGTGACTTTGCTGCTATTATAACCTCATTGTTTGTAACTCAGTTTATATAGGCCCTCCTAAATAATTAGGTCTAGGCCTGGGTATTTTGATTCTTGAAAGAGCTGTAAAATATATTAAGAAAATGTAATTGAGCCTAAGATAAACAACTAATGATAGCTTTGTGTCGATATTAACTTTGCAAATGAAAATACAATAATCTTACTCTGTGCTTATTGCTTATTAATCAGCCGCTTACCATACCTTGATTTTGTACTAAGAATTGAGTAACAATATGCATTAAAGATTTTTTTTCAAAAGTAGTCGAGAACCTAACGTTGTGCCAGGGCGAATCATGCCAAATTAATCGGCCTGGATCGGATAAGCTATGTTATGAAGTTTACGTGACTGATGGAGATATTTGTCGCTATCGCAGGAGACAATGATTGCATTTCTCTGTTACACTATAAAAGCTTTACCTAAAGTGTAGGTAGGCCTATGTTTGTTTACTTTCAATAAATTTCTATTTTGTAATTTTTAACTCTTATCTATTATTATTTACTTTTCTCTCTGGTACAACTACAGTGAATAACAAGATTAATACAGTTTGACAAATCAGGAAAACTATTTGGTAGGCCTAATGACACCGACAAAGGTTACGGCAAAGTGTCCTTAAATGTACGGGAATTGTCCATGAATTTTTTATCCAGAATGTAGTAGACACCCTGTAAAAGGTATTTGACTAGGCTGACTATCGGTGAGTCGCTAGCGTCACGGACTTCAGGCCCAAGGCAGCGATGTCGTGGGTTCGGATCCTGGTCACTGCCGCAAACATTTTATCAGTACAGTTCACCTTCCTACTGTACCGGCTCACCTCTTACTTTGCTGGATACGTTCCACGCACAGATCTGTAGTCTATGTGGACGGGCAAATGAAGGGTTAAAAGAGGCCGCCAACCTCTTAAAAAAAATTATTTGTAAATACCTAAATTATGAAAGAAAATAGCTTGGCTCAGAAAAAGCTCGAGGCTCAAGCTTTTAGTAAAATTTTTAGTAAATAATTTTGTCCTTGAAAGAAAAAAAGATTTGAATAAATATCTGGTTAGGCGAACAATTGAAGGTAAAGATGTGACTAAAGTTGTTACTAGCTTAAGTTCATCATGTAGTGAAGATTACTATGGTTTATCAAATAGAGTTCTAAAGGAAATATGTCAAGGTGATAGTGACACCATTGACTTTACTGTTTAATATGATCTTGGAACAGGGTATATATCCGCAAGCACTAAAAGTAACAAAAGTGATACCAGTCTATAAAAAGGGTGAAAAGTTGAGCCCATCTAGTTACCGACCAATTTCTCTGGTTCCTATAATAAGTAAAGTTTTTGAATCCTGTATTAAGGCTCAACTTGATACATTTTTTGTGACTAATAATTTGTTTTGTGAGGAACAGTATGGTTTCATGCAAGGTAAAAATACAGTAAAAGCAGTAGAGAATGTGATAGAAACAGTGTTAGAAAACTTAGAAAATAAGCTGTTATCATCTGCCTTACTCATAGATCTTACTAAAGCTTTTGATTGCATGAATCATGAGCTACTGCTAGACAAACTGTTTCACTATGGTATCAGAGGTAAAGAACTTAATTTATTTAAATCATACTTGAGTGGTAGAGAACAAATGGTGGTACAGGGCAGTGATAAGTCTGGCTTTAGAACAATATTAATGGGTGTGCCTCAGGGATCAGTCCTTGGACCTCTTTTATTTATTATTGCTGTGAACGATTTTGCTTCAAATATTCCTTGTGCCACAGTGTTATATGCAGATGATACCACACTTCTTAACAGTAAAAAACACCTAGATGATCTAATAAGAACTGAGAACCAAGCCTTAGAAATAGCAATGGAATGGTTTCATTCTAATCTTTTAATTGTTAATGAGAAAAAGACTGAACAAATTATCTTTTCTTTGGACTTTTCTATTTATAAAGATGTGAAACCTGTTAAGTTGTTAGGTATTTATCTTGATAGTAGGTTAAGTTGGGAAACTCATGTCGAGCAGTTGTGTAGAAAACTGTCTAGAGTAATTCACCTTCTTAGAAAGTTGAAAGATTGTGTAACCAAAAACATGCTGATAACTGCCTATTATGCTTTTTTCATTCTCACTTAAAGTATGGCATAACTTTATGGGGCAACTCGTGTAGTGCATTAGAGGCTTTTAAGTGGCAAAAAAGAGCTGTAAGAGTCATTACAAATGTTTCAGATAGGGAGTCATGCGTTCCTTTATTCAAAGAGCTTAAAATAATGACTCTTCCAAATTTGTACATATATTGCTGCCTGATGGATGTTAAGAATTCTATTTGTAAATTGTCTGTTAGAAAAGAAATACATGGCTATTAAACGAGGAAAAACTATCTTCTTAACTTAATCTCTGTACGGTTGGAAAAAACAAGAAACAGTCATGTTTATATGAAAATTAAATTATTTAATAAACTGCCAGAAAACATGTGGAATATAACTTCAAAACTGTTTGAAAATAAGATTAAAATATGGTTAAGAGAACATATTTTTTATACTGTTGATGAATTTTTAGCTTGTGACATTAGTACTTTAAGAATTTAAATTGGATAATTGTTTAGATTTTATATTAATTGTTTGTTATGTCATTCCCTGGTGTTTTTATATTTTGTTATTGTTTTAATCTATAAATTAATATTATATTTTTCAATGTACCTTTTACTTAGAATAGGCTATTTACATAATACATACATTATATGCTTGTGACTTTGTCAATTGCACACATGTGTTTAAAGACAATAAAAATCTTTGACTTTGACTTTGACTTTATTCAAAAGGTCAATTTGGGCTCGGCTCGATTAAAAATCTCAGGCTCGCACACGTCTAACAGTTTTTAATATAACTAACTGTGGACTCTGCACTGTATGCTGAGGAGGAGGAGGATTGTGTTTGTCAGCCAGACCTGGTAGCCTACCTGCTGGGTGCTTTGCTAGACAGTGTCAGTGATAGTCCCAATACTCCCAATGTGGATGCACATGGTGTGCTGGAATCTACTTCACGACTGAGATCACTAGACTGGAGGTTACTCTGAGCTGTGTGTTACAGGCTGCAGTGGAGGAGGAGGATAGTGTGTGTCAGCCAGACCTGGTAGCCTACCTGCTAGGTGCTTTGCTAGACAGTGTCAGTGATAGTCCCAATACTCCCAATGTGGATGCACATGGTGTGCTGGAATCTACTTCACGACTGAGATCACTAGACTGGAGGTTACTCTGAGCTGTGTGTTACAGGCTGCAGTGGAGGAGGAGGATAGTGTGTGTCAGCCAGACCTGGTAGCCTACCTGCTGGGTGCTTTGCTAGACAGTGTCAGTGATAGTCCCAATACTCCCAATGTGGATGCACATGGTGTGCTGGAATCTACTTCACGACTGAGATCACTAGACTGGAGGTTACTCTGAGCTGTGTGTTACAGGCTGCAGTGGAGGAGGAGGATAGTGTGTGTCAGCCATACCTGGTAGCCTACCTGCTAGGTGCTTTGCTAGACATTGTCAGTGATAGTCCCAATACTCCCAATGTGGATGCACATGGTGTGCTGGAATCTACTTCACGACTGAGATCACTAGACTGGAGGTTACTCTGAGCTGTGTGTTACAGGCTGCAGTGGAGGAGGAGGATAGTGTGTAACAGCCATACCTGGTAGCCTACCTGCTGGGTGCTTTGCTAGTCAGTGTCAGTGATAGTCCCAATACTCCCAATGTGGATGCACATGGTGTGTTGGAATCTACTTCACGACTGATAAAAATTTTTGGAAATCAAGTTTATGTAGATAGTAGGGAGGTATTTAAGAAAACGGTCATAGAATTTGTATTACAGTATGATAGGGATGAAGTTGTGCCATAATATATTAGCGTAAGGTAAAGGATGTTTCTATAAATTTAGAATTGTTTAAAAAGTATGCATGTTAAAAATATCTTTAAATTATTATGAATGTACCTATTTAAACGTATTTTTGTATAGCTATATTGTGCATGTTTTATAATTGTAAAAAAAAGAAAGAATTATTATTGATTGTTAAAAGTGAAAAAAGTGATGTGACTTACCTAATATTGAAGAAAGGAAAAATAGACATTATGATGATTTAGGCTGCCAGACAGCTATTCTGTACTAAACATAATGTATTTTTTTTTCCGCACGAACCCTGCGTGGTTCATGGGAGTATTTGTATTTACACCTTATGCAGAAAATAAAGAATTTTGAACTGTGAACTGAGATCACTAGACTGGAGGTTACTCTGAGCTGTGTGTTACAGGCTGCAGTGGAGGAGGAGGATAGTGTGTGTCAGCCAGACCTGGTAGCCTACCTGCTAGGTGCTTTGCTAGACAGTGTCAGTGATGGTCCCAATACTCCCAATGTGGATGCACATGGTGTGCTGGAATCTACTTCACGACTGAGATCACTAGACTGGAGGTTACTCTGAACTGTGTGTTACAGGCTGCAGTGGAGGAGGAGGATAGTGTGTGTCAGCCAGACCTGGTAGCCTACCTGCTAGGTGCTTTGCTAGACAGTGTCAGTGATGGTCCCAATACTCCCAATGTGGATGCACATGGTGTGTTGGAATCTACTTCACGACTGAGATCACTAGACTGGGACTCCCTCAACCCTGGAGACCAAGTGTTTACTCTGTTAGTCAATCTCTACAACCTCATGTGGCTGCATGCTATAATCTTGCTGGAACTGTCTGGTATGTTTATCGATCAGTATCTCATCTAAATCTTAGGGCTAATGAATGAGGTACATCCAATATTTCATACATTTTGACAAGCGAAATATGGACAAAAATTGATCGCTTCTCGATACCGATACCTGAAAAATCTGTTCTTGATACCATTTCCATTGTTTCTTTGTTTTTTTTTTGTTTTTTTTTTTACTTTACCAAATGTTCTTTATGAATTGGTTTTGCTACACCAACCCCTGTCATGTCCTTCCTCATTCACAAAGTAATTTTGGATAATGGGGTGATTTTCAAGTAAAGAAAAAATAAATGCAGCAATGAAAAGTCCTAACTAGTCAATTATAATTTAGACCCTTCTAAAGATATTTAATAACTACTACAGTAGACTCCCTCTAATCCGGACACCTTGGGACCGAGGCCAGTCCGGATAACGGTTTTTCCGATTAAACCGACGTCCCCAAAAACTTGTTAAAACGGACTGTTTAAATGCATACTGTATACGGTATTTGACTAAAATTTAGGAGAGCATTGTATTTAGACACATGATCACTGGTCTCAAATTTTCCCCACGAGAACAGTTGTTTCAGTTCCGCCCCCTTCCTGCCGATCTAGTCCGGTTAAACCGATGTGCTGATAAAAATTTTCTGGTTAAAGAGATGTCATTTCCGCCAAGTATAGTCCGGTTAAACCGATGTCCAGTTAAAAGGTGTCCGGTAGGGGGTCTGCGGTGCACCGAAAAAGTCGGTTCGGTATAGTACAAGCTTAATTACCGACATCGGTTCGGTACAGCATTTTACGCGGTACAAACTCGGTTTGGTACAACCTATTATAATCATAAACTACTTTAAGCTTATCAGATGTTTGTTTACGATCTTCATAATTTATTACTAGGGTAGTGATGTAATAAAAAAAACCATTAGCAGTCCCAAATCCATTAATATTTTATCACCAATAATTTTGTTTAATCCTTTACGATTTTCATTTATTACTTGCATAATAATTATTTTGATATCCCAATTCTGTTTTATCATAAAAATGATAGTTTTTATAATGCTGTTAAATTTAATCTCTAGAAAATAATCTGTAACAGTGTTATGTTTTTGAATAAAGAAATATATCTCTTTGTCCATGTTCCATTACACAATTTTGTCAGCAATTGGAGCAAACAGGTGGTGCAAGAGGGGAGGGGGAGGGTCTATGACCTTGAGTGCCCCCTGGGCCTGGCTGGTGAGAGTGATCTATGGTTTGTTTACATCCCACTACCCTTTTTCTGAGAAAAAAGACCCTGCAGTTTCAAAAACATCGACTTACAGTTTAAAAACATTGACTTGTGTTGCTAATTAGGGCACTAGTGTCTCTGCATTATGTTACCAAGTTGGCATTTAATTTTCTTTTCTCTTGATTTAATATAATCTTTAATATAGTAATTAGTTAAGAGTTCCTTTCAGGGTACCTAATTAATTGTGATATAAACAATATCTCGTCTTGAGTTAGATTTTTAATTCTTTTAATTTATAAGTTATCAAAATCAGTTGTTTTAGCGAATTTCCCATATAGGGAATAAGCTATTACCTTAGGTCTCATGGTAAGACCTGGACCCGGAACTGATTTACTTTTTCGTTTTGAAGTCCCCAGAGGCCAAAACACTATTTGTTCAAATTCATATATATATATGTGTGTGTCCGTTGGCCCGATAACTCGAACAAAAATTATCCAATTTTGATAAAATTTGCTATAAACGTGTAAGCCTACATTTATTCGAACGAGTTCGTGAACCAGCATGATCGGACCATGGGAACGGGGGTTTATGGGGGGTTTTATGGGGTAAAAATGGGTTTTTTACCCTAAAAACATAAGGTTTTTGAATTTCTTTCCCAACCATTTTGTAGAGCTTGAAAAAAAAAATAATGTAGTATATTGAAGCATTGTTGTATGCCTAATGGTTACGAAGAAAATTAAAAAAGTGCAAATTTAATTTTGGTCAACGTTTGGTCAAAAAACACTGTTTACCTTCCCCGTAGCAGCAAACCTAAGCACTCGTTAAATGTAATGTTATTTAAATTGGGAATAAATATGTCTTATTTATGGAAATATTTGAGTAAATGTGTAATCAGACAAGTTGAAATTCGCTTAGTCTGCAGGTTTGCTGTGGCGGAGGTATTTAGATTTTAATCTTTTGCTGTAGGTCTATCTATGCTACTGTATGACATGATATGCAATTTTTACAGTCCTTACTAATTATACCATAAACAATGTGTGTGGCAATTACTATTTTTTTAGAGTTTTATAGTAGGCTAAATCAGTTTACACAACATCTTTTCTTCAATGAATTCTCAACTTTACATGTTGCTTAGCACTATTACTATTTTAGGCCCTATAACAAATAATCTATATATTTAATACGCTAGGCATATTTTTGACATAATTGTTTTGGAGCAGTGGTGCGACCGATCACCATGTCCAAGGTGTTACAGTAGAACCTCTTTAATCCGAACCCCTGTAATCCGAACGTCCACTAATCCGAACGCCTCATTTCTGTACTCTATACACAGTACAGTAGTTCTTTATTGTATAATGTATTTATTGATATACCGGTACGCACCATAATTATTTAAATTGTAATATACAGTACTGTTTATTCCCTATGTTTACTACTGTATTTAATAAACACTGTATTTCACTTTTCTCTAACTATTGTTATGTAAAAACAACAATATGTTCTATAATCCGAACTATTCAATAGTCCGAACTACCCCCGGTCCCAATTAGTTCGGATTAAAGAGGTTCTACTGTATTAGAAAGGTCTTATCATGTAGTTTTGCCATCAAACAAAAAAACTTTGGAATACCATCAGGGCTCTGTCCCAGTGGCCTTCAAAGTTCCCATGTTATTCTTAGGGAGAAAATGTTTGTTTACATTTGAACAGATGAATACTTTGAAATTGACACTAATATTTGAAACAGCTGGTTAGATTTATTAGATTAGTTGAAAAGATTAATATTGAACTGTTTTAAACCAGTTTTTATTTGTACAAAATCAAAACATTACCAAAAAAACGTTCGACATAATGGAGACTATAAGACGTTCACCAGGACGCCCAATATAGGAGGAGGCCGACGAACTTTAACTGGTAGACGCGAACAAAATACAAATAATACTATTGTCGTTGATATCCGAATACAGCAAGCACCCTTTCGTGTTGGGTCTAAGTGTGCTCTCCAACAGACGCCTGAAGATTTCACATTCAATTTAGGACTGTTGGATAATGGCTGCATAAGCTGTTGATTTTGGAAGATAAGGAGGCGGGTAGGACTACATCGGAAACAGAAGACAGGAGATATTAGATGAGTGACAAATGCGTTGTGAGCATAGTGTTTCATGTTAACTTTTTAAAGGTAAATGTTCGGATATATATCTAACATCAGAAAGAGACTGGAACAAGATTGGGAGATGGGCCATTATGAAACGCAGTTTGTCACAGGACATTGAAAATTTCAAGGCGATTTTGTGTAAATTTTACCTGGTGGAAGAGGAAGTATGTAGATGTGGAGAAATAAAAACCACAAGTCACGTATTAATCAATTGTTCACTTCAGGAGGCAAATAGGAATAAGTCTTGGATAAGAGACATCTAGAGATGAGAAAATAAAACATGATGAGTGACAAGGAAACAATTGAGACGTTTAGAAAAGTTGCTAAGAAAATAGGAATAACCAGGGATACATACAGGCTTTTAAATTTAAAAAAAGAAACAAACAAAAACTAAGAAAGAAAAGGAATGAAAAGGAATGAGAACTTGCAAATGAAGGGGAGAGGAAAGGTTAGAGCGAATCTCAATGATCCCTCGCTCAGAGGGCGGTATGGAGAAAGGAGTCGTGCTGTTAGGCTTTTGGACACATACGTCTGGACGAGGATTGAAAGTGGCTGAAGCCTAAAAAGAAAGGAGATTTTCACGGAGAATTGGCCTGGCAATTAAGTCCCAGACGTAAGCCAGGGGTGGCGGTGGGAACGAGGAGTTTGCTACAAACATTTACTGACTTGGTTGAAATGAAATATTTACTATTTGAATTTGGGTTGGCGTAAATATTACAATGGAAAAAAGCGAGAGAGCCTGGATAATTTGGTATACTAAAAAGAAAAAAATATTACAACTGTGCTGCATTTCTGAGTAATCATTGAAAGAGCCGATTTGCAAACTATGGAAACGTAGGAAAGTCATAGAACACCACCAAGGGGAAGAAATAGAAATAATATTTTTTAAGTCATCAGACATTTTGACCGTTATTTGTTTTAAAATAATGCCTGTAATACTGAGCAATTGCTCGAATTTGAGCAACATGTACACTAGTTCTTATGTAAAGCTGTAGAAATCACTAATAATAATTATTAATAACTAGTGTACCTGTTGCTCGAATTCGAGCAATTGCGAAGCATTACAGGCGTTATTTTAAAACGAATAACGGTCATAATTTCCCGTGACTATATAAAAGTTGACTCAAAGATTAATAGATTATGGAAATACTCACGATGTACACAACAGTTAGATATAATCAAAACTGTTTGTAAATATGTTATCTTTTTTCAAAAGCTGATCTTGTTTTTTAGAATTTTCTACAAATGTTTTCCACTCATAGCCGCATTAGGTTCTCTATATTAACGATTATAAATTAAGAAAAAAACCCTTATTTCTATTTCTTCTACTTGGTTGTGTTCTATGACTTTCTTATGTTTCCATTGTTTGCAAATCGACTCTTTCAATGATTGCTCAAGAAATGTAGCACAGTGTTAATTCAGTTTTATTTTTAGTAGGCCTATATCAAATTGTCCAGGATTTCTCGCTTTTTTCCATTGTAGGCCTAATAATTACACCAACCCAAGTATCGTCTACAGATGCAATACGCCTACGTACAATCTCCAAGAAGTGGTAAAAAAGGGCAGAAACCAACCCATACATCAGACATAAGTTAACTCCATAAGAAATAATTTTAAGTGTTACTGTGATGTTAGGATTTTCCACTAATTTGGCAATAGAACATTATATTGCAAAACATGACACGATGCAGAAGAAAATCGATTTTAAAATCAGAAAAAAACCATTGCAAATACTTCATTTTGACAAATTCAGTAAATCACAATTTAAATATTAAGAGCTGTTTCATTAAAAAGTAGTGTAAAATTATACATACTGTCATAATGTAAACAAATCTGCTGAGGGGACTCTAAAGGCCTCTGGGGCAGAGCCCCAAGGGAATTTACCTCGTTTCTCTTTTGATGGCTCATCTACAGACCAAGACCTTTCTTTAGAGACCCCTACTAAGTTTCTACGCCCAGCCGTTCTCTGAAATTAGCTGTGACAAAAACCCGTTTTCCCCCATAAGAATAACATAGGATGGGAATTTAAAGGACACTGGGGCAGAGCCCCAAGGGAATTTACCACATTTCTCTTTTGATGGCTCATCTACAGACCAAGTCCTTTCTTTAGACACCTCTACCAAGTATCTACGCCCAGCCGTTCTCTCAAATTAGCTGTCACAAAGAAAAACAGTTTCAAATTAATATATAGATAGATCAATTGTGTACCTATTTAATACATAGACAATAGACAAAATCTAAATCTTAATTGAAATATTCCTAGAGAACATTCATGCGTCAGGTACATAAAATGTACAGTATGTACATAAACTATTACAGTCATTTGCAATTACAATTAGAATTTTCTTCTTCTTTTTTCATGGTAGCTTATTGTTTAAGAATTCATCCTCAGAGTAGAACGGCCGGTCCATAAGCCATGTTGTCAGGTGCTTCTTGAACAGATTGGGTTGTTCTCTCTTAATAGTCTGGGCGTCGACCCATTGTAATTAACGATGACCTGGAAATTTGGGTGGACAAAGGTTTTTTGACTGATTCTGACTCAGTTTTTTGCGCTGATTACGAATATGCCGGGTGCCACCTCGGCACCCTTGGGCAAACGCCGCCATATTGGAAAAATGGCGGCCAAAACTGGTTTTTTGATAAATACTCGAAAACGGTTAGTTTTAGAGATATTTATGTAAAGACATAAAATGTAGAGCGTAAAAAACTACACAGAAATGATATCAAAACTTTTTTTGTAAACCTCACGGTTTTAGCACAATTTTGTGAAATTGAAGTTATTATTAACATAAAGTTGTAATTTAGTGCCAATACCTATGACATATTACATTCATTCTTCAAAAAAACATAATTATATTATGCATTACACATTTGTACAAGTAACCTTTGAATTAAAATAATTGTTAGTTTCATCTAACATCCCTCAGTTACCCACCCCGTGGCCATTATGCTATTTCTGTATGCGAGTCTTCAATAAAGTTGCAAATACAGTTGTGATAGTTGCTTGTAAGTGGTGTACAAGTGATATGTAGTTGGATACTTTGGTTGGAAATTACTAAGGTAAATTATCTTAAAATTAGATTTTTATGTTATTGCATTATGTCATTGATTTAACCTGCTTATAAATACCTGCCAACTACATATGCTATTCTACCTATAGGACTAGATAAATACGATTATACTATTACATAATTTTTACTCTGTTAGGTATTTAATTGACAAGCTGTAATACTAGTTAGTACAAGGTTCTATTATAATATATTATGTATCAATATAGGCCTATACATTAAATTGGCAAATAAAAATGTATCGAATATTAGAACGAATGATTTTCTATTTAAAAGTTTGCATTAAAAAAATATATATATATACATGGTGTGGCGAAACTTTACCGTGCTCTTCCCCCCAAATACCACCACCCCGACGAAAAAAACCCCAGATCCAGCACAGTATATGTTTGTGGAACGTCTTTATAAGTTAATGAAGATTCCAATTGATGTGTTTTGTTCTAGATTGGAACAATGAATTGAATACGATAATGACAGAAAATAGAAGTGTAATTGAGGATGAAAACTTATCTCAAAGGGAAGGGAATATTCTTGCTTTTTAACTGCGGAAAAAATTGACAGTTAATAAGTGGAGGCCCTGTAAGAGTCTGATCAATTAACCCTTTGAGTGCCAACGTCCGGTTAACCGGACGTTTTTAAAACGAGCCAAAAGTGCCGACATCCGGCCGACCGGACGTTTTTAGAACGAGCCAAAAGTGCCAACGTCCGGCTGACCGGACGTTTCGTAATGATCGAACAGTTGTCATAACAACCGAATGGATACTCGGATTCTTTTAACCCATATATTAACATTGTGTCGAAAGTTACTAGATGGGATACATCGATTTTCGTTGGTCGAAATATCGAAAATTCGATTTTTACGAAATTTTAACCTAAAAATCGCCAGATCGCGCTCGGCATTTTTAGTGCAACCTTCGGGAAAAATCATCGGCATATTTTGAGCGTTACTTTTATTTCTTGTCTGGCACTCTAAGGGTTAAATCAGCAAGTATTGAACTACATGGATGAAAATTTACTCGATTATTTTCATAAATCTTGTGTGTCCTCTTCCTCATAGATATCAAAGACCCACATTCAGCGTGCATTTAAAACATTAGCCGGTCCGTAGTTCCTCCACCACCCAAGCGTTTGAAAATATCAGATATTCAGAGCTTTGATTTTAGACCAAATTGCCTGTACTGTGGTGAAAAATGTTTGAAAATTGATCTAAAACATCCCGACCGATGAAAACCATATTCCCAAATCCGAACTGTTGATAGACCGAACAAGCCCACTCTAAACAATTAATTTTAGAAAAATGTGAGTTAAGGCAAGATGAGTTTTCTAATAAATTAATGTTCGAATCAATGGCGTAATTGGAGATCTACATGCAGCCGATGCACACTATCATAGGGATAGTCATAATGCTTTTTTGCACCAAAAACAAAGACCTAAAAATTACACAAACACAAATCTTGGTAGTGAAGATACTATTTTTAAATCAGTTATTAATATAATGAAAGAAGACCCATCACGCGTTTGGAACTCAATAGAGCTGTTTGAGTTTTATAAATCCCAGGGTGAGTCAAACATAACACGTAAAACTCTGGTAAAAAAAATAACAGACATAGTAGGGCCTAGCTTGATTGTGTTAATTTCTCCTGGAAATACTAACATAGTTGCGTTTAAAAATCAAATGACATTTTGTGTCGTTTATTTCTTGTTTGTTTGTTTGCCTTTTCAAAAGGTATGTTTTGACTTACTTTTAATTTAAATGTCAATATTTTATTTACTCTTTTTATATTTAATACTTAATTAATTTCATTAAGCTACAGATCTTGTGGGCTGTTCTACAAATAAAATAAACGTTCACTTGTTTATAACAAATTAATTTATTAATACAAAAAGGAAAAGTTCAATTGGTTAGAGAGTATTAAACATTCATTTGGGCGAATCTTAAATCTTCAAGATAGTTCTTTAGATCAACTAGCCTAACTTATAATAAGTTATGTAATATGGCCTAATTAATTTTTAAATCTTATCTGGTGTAGTAGTGTAGTAATGAGATGAACGTAGCCGGACGAGGTCTAATCCTGGATTCGGTCGTCAGCACTCCTGCGACTGCGTAGGTTAGGTTTAGCCACGGCGTCGTCACCGTTCGTTGACAAGGATCTGCCATCGCCATTTTCCCACCATGATGCGAAGACCAGCGTTTTACTATTCACAGTCACCCGCTTCACCAACTTGGCTTTAAGTCTATTTCGTTCTGATAAGTTAACGGTTGTAGATATCCGGGTCACTTCTCTTTAACATTAAATACATTTGGAGATAACTATGTCACGGTGGAAGGTACAAATGATGTCTTTATGTTTTAAGAAATATGGACTTAAACAAAACACGTCCTTTCGCTACGGTATCCCCTCGCTGAAGATCTCTCTAGCCTCGTACCCGGAGCATATCTGCTTTCTGATTGGTTCCGAAGTCAAGAGCGCACGTGTATTGATTTTCCGAATACTGACGGATTCACACGAAGTTGTCCTACCATTGAATCCATTCTATAATGTTTAGCTTTAATATACAAATTTAATTATTTATTTACTAACCGATATAATCGACCCGTCACAGATACCCCCTAGATTTTTTTTTACAAATTTTGTCTACGAATATTAAAAAAAAAAAATCTACTTCCTCCAAAGGCTGTTCATCTCATTTTACAATTTATTTATTATTTTTTTTTTATCTCACTACCTATCTTAAAAATGTATCAAACTCTAACATATATTTCAATTACCATTTCAAAATAAACTTACAACTCATTTCATTCATTACGAAGAGCTTTCAATTACCTTAAACAATAACCATATTAACATTATCAAAACAATGAAAATTTCTTACCTATATTGGCAAAACAACACAACATATTTATTAAACCTGAAATTATTCAATACAATACACACAATAATTGCAATTTTTTAAATGCAATGAACACAAAGTCTGAATTTTATGAGTTAAATTGCAATTTACTTAATGAAATTGTTCAATTTTTCTAAATAAATTGTGATTGGCATTTAATTTGATTATAATGTCCAATTACTCTAATTTAAAACACCCTCTAAATATATGATTAAACACCACTCAAATATTATCATGCTAGTGTCCATTGGAGTCCTTTCTCACTTTCACTTTGATAACAGCAGTGCATCATATTTAATGTCCAATGTTCTATTGCACCTTATGAGTCACAAACATATCCTAAATACGATAGAGGCCCTAGGATTCGTGTGGTATACTCCTACCTATTACTAAATATTATTCAAAACCTTTTTTGCTATTATGGTTTAACAAAACCAAAACAATTTTAGCACACCAACAATGAATTAACATACAAAATCCTATGATTATGTGACCAAGTGGTAAAACATTTTTTTTTTTTTTTTATAAGACATCTAATTACCAAATATGTCAAAAAATGAAATTCATCATCAAGTACCATTGCTCAGTTCCTAAACCATTACTTCTGTTATTTTGACTCAAATCTCCAATTTCTACTACTAAATTATTCCTCCCAAGATACCCCGATCCGCAATGTCCCACTATTATCCATTCTATTAAACTTTCCACGCATGTTTAATTTATTCTCAGATAAATACTTCAAACTTTTACTGGGGATCCTGTCTTATAATTTTCCTATATCACTCATCACTGGATAGACAAATATGATATCTTCCTGACAACTAATGCGGCTTTAACTTGCCTACTATTTTTCAATAAATCTTAAAATCGCATTACATTATAAGTACCAATAATTTGCTGGATAGGAAATCTCTCAGTATCTTACAATCTTAAAATCAAAAAATCTTCATACAGAATAGAATCATCACATCACCTATACAATTTTCATATTTTGCTGAAATACACTACTTAAAACTAACATCAATTACCATAAATGAAATCATCATTCGTGAAAACAATACTTAATATTATCGTTTAAATAGCAATATGGATTAACTACTTTATATCAACAAATTCCTAAATCTCAGCTTGTTGTCAAAGTCCCATGAATTGACTTAGTAATGATAACCGTTGCTTATTCCATACCACTATTGTAATCTAATGAATCTACAATAAAAGAGATATATTTTAACAACTTCAATGGATGATACTATGTTTTACCTATGAATTCTCATCTTATATAGCTTCTCCCCTATCATGAATCAGCAAACATTGTCCAATCTTTTTTTTTTTTTTTAGCCATATGGTCAGTCTACTCCCATAGGCTCGTGCACCTTGTTCCGTTTTGTTTAAGGGTACAAACAGACAGTAACTCACAAACAAAAACCCACTTTGATCTAATTACACTTAACTTCACTCCATGAACTTCTTTAATTGCCTTATATTATATGTTCCCTTAATTTGATTTGATTCAATATCTTTCAAAACATATGCATTTTCAAATTTTATTTGAACAACCTCATATGGGCCTTCATAACTTTTTAATCTTTTTCCCCAACTTATCAGATAAACAATGTGTTTTAATCAATACCTTTTGCCCAATTTCATATTTCATACTTACTACTTTTTTATCAAACTTAACTTTTCGTTGCAGTAACTTTTTCTTTGTTTTATCTCTGACTATCCTTAACAGCTTTTCATAATTTAGCTGACTATTAGGGAAATTCACTAATCGCTTAAACATGTTTTCAGGCCTTACTCCATACATTAGTGTATAGGGAGTTTGCTCGGTTATGCTACTAACTGACATGTTAAGACAATCTTCAACATATTGTAAATACTCAGTCCATTTTGTATGTTTTTCATAACAATAGGCCCTACACATCCGATTTACTTCTTTATTGTATCTTTCTACTGGGTTACTTTGTGGATTATAAACAGATGAATGAATGTATTTTATTTTCAATTTATCTAGGCCCTCATACCATTTGTTTGATGTAAATTGACTACCGTTATCATTCAATATACATTCAATTTTTCCTACTGTGTTATTAAAATGTTCAACCTTTTTAATTATGGTTACTGCATTAGCTAACCTTATTGCATAAAGCTTTACAAATTTACTAAAAATATCAACCATTGACAAAATTTATTTTGCCCCGAACTTCCCAGCCGGTAATTCGCCTATTAAATCAACGCTTACTAGTTGAAGTAATCAATCAACAGATATTGACTGTATACTACCTTCATTGTGTTTATTGCTGTGTTTTGTCTTTTGGCACAAAATACATTTTTTCAACTGTTCTTTGATTACTTTTTCCATATTATTAAACACACAAAACTCTCTTAGTGTCAAATAAATTTTATGACCACCGAAATGACCGTACTTTCTATGAGCAAAATCGATAATGCTATTTACCTTACTTTGCGGAATGCAAATTCTCCATAGTTCATCGTCATCCTTAGAGTTTTTGAACAATAAACCATTGTAAAGTTTGAATACCCTATTCAACTTATCTTTCTCTATTTCGTCGTTATCAGATTCTAGTATTTCAATGATTTTACCATATTTGTCATCACTCATTTGACTTTCCTTCAGATTACATATGATTTTCTTTACTTCACTCTCTTTAAAACCCAAGTTTAATTTACCTTTTAGTATCTTTACCACGTTCTTATCTTTGTCCTCTAAACCATCTTCCTTTACTCGAGAGAGAATATCACACACTACATTTTCCTTACCGGGTATGTATTGAATTTCTAAATTGAATTCTTGCAATACTAATACCCATCGTAACAGCCTACCATGAGTTAATTTACAGTTGGTCAAAAATGTTAAGGCCTTATGATCAGTTCTTACGACAATTCTATAATGTCCTATTAGATATGCCCTAAACTTGTTGCACGCAAAAATTAAAGCTAACAATTCCTTCTCGGTGATCGAATAAGCCTTTTCAGTTTCCAATAATTTCCGACTTTCAAACATTATTACTTTATCATTACCCTGATCATCCTGCTGGTATAATACACATGCAATCGCACTGTCAGATGCATCCGTCCCTATGAAATATTCTTTCTGAAAATCTGGGTGATTTAACATAACTGACTTTAGAAATTCTTTTTTCAAAACATCAAAGTTTTCAGACTCTACTTTACCCCATTTCCACCTATTTTTTCCGTTCAGCAAATGACTAAATTTGTTGGTTAACTCAGAATATTTATAATGAAAGCACCTGTAATAATTCATAAGTCCTAGTACTGACTGTAATTCTTTTACATTCCGAGGATCTTTTAATTCCAAAATTTTACTTATTTTCTCCGGATACATAGTTATACCTTCTGATGAAATTATGTATCCTAGAAAGTTGATTTCAGACTGAAAAAACTTACATTTATTTAACTTTACTGTGGCTCCGAATTCTGCTAATCTACCAAGGACGAATTTAATGTGTTCTATGTGTTCGTCTAGTGTTTTGGAAAAAATCAATATATCATCAACGTATGTAGTCATAAAAGAATTAAAATCACCTTTAAATATGTGCGACATTGCTTTGATAAAAGTAGCAGACGAGGTTTTCAAACCAAAAGGTAAGCGCTGATAACAGTAATTAGCCCCATTAAAGGTAAATGCCACATATTTTCTAGATTCTTTATTTAAAGCCACCTGCAAAAATCCCTGTGTCAAATCAATTGAGCTTAAGTATTTAGTTCCCGAAAATCTTTGTAAAATGGTCTCAATTTTCTCAGTTCTTTCACAGTCATTAATTATGTACTTATTTATTCTACGGCTGTCCAAACAAACTCGAGTCGAACCATCTTTCTTTGTTACTGCAACCAAACTATTGCAATAGGGACTATTTGTTCTTTCAATTATTTGATTTTCTAGTAAACTCTCTATTTCCTTTTGTACATCTTGTCTTTTATGATATGGAATCGGATATGACTTTCCTACAAACGGATTATCTTGTGTTAAATTAATCTTAGCTTCAAATCCTTTAATTAAACCTGGCTTATCTGAAAATACTTTACTATTATCATTCAAAACCTCAGCCAATTTTCTTATACTCTCACTAGACATTTGAGGATTGCTCATCTGTACATCAGTAATAATTTCACTGATTCCATTATTGGTATCGACGCCTACTTTTAGTATTTTCGCATCATTATCGAGATTCTTACTGTTATTTTGAGAATCAATGACCCTATTCATTGCCAGTTCGATTTGTTCATTGCTATTTACTGTATTCAAGAAATTTGAATATATCACTTTAATCCCACAAATACATCCATTCTCTTTACCCCTACTTAACTTTACTTTTGTTTTTTCATTGCCATTATTTAAAATCATACAGTTACTTTCAAAATCAATGATCGCCTTGAACTTTTCAAAAAAATCACAGCCCATAATTAATATGGTAGGTATGCCCCTGACAATAAAGCATGGAATGTCAAAGACTGAGTCATTTAATCTACAGGGTAAGTATATTTGTTTATTTACTTTCTTTGATTTAACTCCCGTTATCCCTTGTACGGAAACATTTGTCACTGGTAACTCCGGTATTTCTATATGACTATTTGTTTTTAACATGTCATACATATCTTCTGACATAATAGTTGCTTGTGAACCAGAATCCACTATACTTTTTACTCTAACCTCGCCTATCATTATTTCTAGTTCCAGCAAGGCTGTCCCAACCTGATTTGATACAGGGTTATTATAACTGTTTTCATCTAAGAGCTCTTCTCTTAGCTCAGGACCCCCCACTAATTGATTTTGTTCACTAGGCTTTTTTATTTGACATGTAAAAGAACTACTAGCCATTATTTTCCTCTGTGTTTCAATACATTTTGTACAACGGTCATATATTAGTGTTAAGCCCTTTTCATTTAAGTGAACCATATTAGGGTATATTTTATTCTTAATTTTAATTTCCTTCTCATCAGGGGTGCCCATCCCCCCCAAAGCTCACGTCGCAGAATCCCCCCCAAATTCGTTGTTTAACCCATGCCGGAAGGTCTGGGGGCTAACCCATAGTTATGTTTATAATGTGGGGAGGGAAGGGGTGCCCCCGACACTTCTTTAAATTTATGGGAATTTAAGTGTTTTAATCAAACTTTTAACCCAATTTAAATGGACGATTTTCCTTTAAAACTCTAGTAGCAAACTATTTGTTAGTTTAGTTTTAATTTAAATGAGTTGGATTTTTGACATGCACACAATTTGAATCAAAATTGGCCATGTAGTTTTTTTAATCCGATTTTCCATGAGTTAATAGGTTTTAAAAGGGAAAATCACAAAAGTTGCAATAACTTTTGAACCATAATTTTTACGGCATAGAGAGTTTATACAATTTTTGTCATAGTCAAAGAGTATAACATGTTAATTTTAAATCAAAATCGTTCGGGCCAATTCTGAGAAAATTTTATTCATCCATTATTTTATAGGGTTTTATGGAATATCACTATTAAAAATACAAAATGAAAAAAAAAACATCTGGAGAGACCATGGATTGGTACCTAAAATACCAAATTTCATCAAAATCGGACTCGGACCACAGGCGTGGTCTGTAGCTCTGTACCATACATATATACACATACACACATACAGACAGACGCACACATCACTTCGAAAACAACTTTTTTGGGATCAGGGTTTTTACATAAACAAATCTTTTACCATATTAAATTGTAGGGGAGAAAGTACTTGAAGTTATGTCAAAAAGTTTGAGATATTTTCAAAGTTGTCCTTTAATCCACTTCTGAGTTTGGTCCTTTTTAAATAAGTGTAAAATATTCTGTCTCAAAAATATTACTAGGCCTAAACTTAATAGTATATTTCGTGCCTAGGGCCAAAATGAGGTTTTGCTGGTTCAAGGTAGTTTTTAAGTTCGATACGAGGTCGAGGACTTAAAACGATCGAGAACTGCAAAACCATTTCAGTCCGTGGTACGAACGCTATTATTCACCACCCCACACTATACCCTATTACCACTAATTCACCTCAATGATAATGCACTGCACACTGATATAGTCAACACAACTACAACTTGAAGGTCATGTGGATAAATAATTCGAGGAATCAGCAAAAATAATAATAAATAGTTGCTAGGCAGCGGTGACAATAAAACAACTCTATTGCAGTGCTATAGATACTGATTGTGTATTTAAAGCGGGCAGCTGATTTTGCGGCCCTAGGGATGTAAAAACCTGCTCGATCCCCGAATGACGATGACAGCAGCTGGCATGGCCTGCAAAACGTAACTTTCAGCCATCAATTAATGTACCTATATGTAAAACAGTTAAAAACAGCATAGTGTGGTAAAATAGTATATTACGTAACTAGTCCTGAATCCCGGGCGAGACGAAGTCTAGTAGTGGTTTTTTTATACGAGTCCGGCCAACACATTTTGGGGGAGTGGCGTACGATAGTTTACGCCATACTACTAAATCCGTTCAAATCCCTATATTACCACCAACTAAAGGACTAAAAATCACTAGTCATAACCTCTAAGAGAGGTTATGTTTTTGTTATAACCACTCATTGCCACCCAAATACAGTATAATCAGCTGATTGGTGTCCGGCAAAACTCATTACAGTACAGTAGTACTGTATGAAACCCCATTTGATTAAGGACAAACAGCTGTTTTCTGGACTAAATCCTTGTATGGAAAGTTCGTCAAAATAGTGTAGTGTGGCGTAAAAAAATAATTATATATCTATTCTAAGACTAGTAAAATTTGTTTAAAGCTCTTTTTTTAGATTCAAGAAAAGGCAATCAAATACAATTTAATTAATCCAGAATCACGTGTTTCAGTTCTTGAAGTTAACGTAAACACATAGCCTATCAAAAACCTTAATTAAATTGTCACAGTACTGTATGTCAATTTCTTCAAATGAATAAATGACCCAGGCATAATTATTTGGGAGAGCCAAAATATTATCACAAAGCTTTCATGTTGTTGTTCATGTTGTAAAAATAGCAAGATGATTATCATTATCATAATACTGGTTTTTTATGAATCAAGAATATATTATAATAAACAAACCTAAAAAACCATCAATATAGGTCCTCAAGGCAATGAGACTATTTGAGAATGAGTTCATATTGTAAAGGTAAAAACAAACTCAAATTGCAGATACAATTTAATAAGCAACCATAATCCTTTGACAGCAGTTGGCATGGAGTTGTTCTCACTGTCAAACATGATACGAGTCAGAAAGTGGAAATCCACATAAAAGTATAGGCCTATATATATTTAATAGCAATTATAAAATGATTTATTAATCAAGATAAAATGTCAAACGGGATTTTGATTGCATAATTACCCCAGTAATAAATTAAGGAGGTCGTAAAATTATCTGATTAATCTTTTATGTGCTTTTAACCAACCACTGGCTTGAATCCCCCCCAAAATCATAAAATCCCCCCCAAATAAAATTCTGATGTCGCATTTTGCGACATCAAACCCCCCTGTGGGCACCCCTGCTTCTCATATAAATCTATGCATATCTCATTATATGTCATAAGTAGGTCATTAATTGGAAGGAATTTTGTCTTCATTTTTCTATCAAAAGATTTTAAGTGTTCATTAATCTCATTAACCTGACGGATATGATCCCTACCTTGATTTATAAGCCTAGGCACAACTGGTACTTCTATAACTAACACATTTTTCTTTAGTTCATATAGCTTACCCAATAATACGTCATATAATGAACAAATGGTCTTAATATCATCCCCATTTAATAAATTATTCACACCTATCCAGGTGATTACATTGCTGTTAAGTTCATTAGGATTTTCTTCAATTAGCTTAATGAGGTCTTGTATTTTATTGCCACCAACACAAAAATTAATACAATTCTTATCATTATGCGAGCGCATAACACGGTTATTTAAGATTTGGTGACCTAACCTAACCCCATAACTGTCTGATAATAATTGAAATCCTATAACATTTGGATCAAAACTGTTATTCCCTGATTTTACTATACCAGTGTTAACTTTTCTCGTGTTATCCGAAGCGCTCGCCTTAAATTGTCATTGGTTATTTTGTGGGCCTAACCTCCTAGAATTATCATTGGGGTATCTATTATGTTGTTCGCGTCGATCCTGGAATTTGTGCCCATATTTTTCTGTAGGTCCTACTTCGCTACGCCTACTGTTACTGTCTGCTGGTCTATTGTCATTTCCCTTCGACCTATTTTCCACCCCTTGCCTGAATGTTTCACTGTTATGATCTACCTGTCTATTACTACCATTGTTGTTATTAGGCCTATAGTACGGCTTATCGTATTGTCTACGCGGCGTATCTGCGCATTCATATTGCATACTTACTGGGATTTCTGAAATTCGTTTCAAGTATGCCATCAATTCATCCCTTGATGTGATATCCCTGGCCGCTAATAAAATTCTACCTATGTCCCTAGGCAGATGGTGTGATATTTTCACAATGAAATTATCCATCGTCAATGGCCTATCCAAATACTGATTCTTGTCAAAATACTTTCCTACGTATGTTATCAAATCAGTTTTACCATACACAAAATTACCTCGACCATGCAACTCGTCTTCAAACTTATATTGTATGTTTTCTGACCAGTACCTAGCTTTGAACGCATTTGCAAACTCCTCGAATGTACTAACATCCGCAACAATTTCCCTAAACCAACTATTGGCTTCGCTTTTCAGATACTTCAATAAGGTAAGCTTGTTTATTTCCCATCCGCTATCCGATAGGTCACAGAATTTCTTTGCAAAATTCAAAAAATAAATTGGGTGAGTTAATTTGTCATTTTTACCATGAAATTCAATCAGATATAGCTCAGCTTGACTAATTGTCGCTTTTTCCCGTTGTTGAATATCTATTTCTCCCGGCTTAGTGCTAGTCGCTTTATGTAGGCCTACCGGTACCTTATTATTATTGTTAACACTTAAGCCTACCTCAGCTTTATTGCTTCTTAATAACTGTATTTCCTTATTTAACTCTTATCTAACCTCGTATATTTTAACACTTAAATTATCCTGACATTGAGAGATTTCCTCCGTTAACTGACTTTGAACTTCAGCTTGAAATTCACCCTGCCACTTTATATAATCCGAGGTGAATGTATCATATTTCCCTTTCAGTGTATTGAGTGATTCACTTTGCCTAGAAGTTACACCGTTTACTACCTCAAATTTATTGGACACATCTGTAGACAAGTTACTCATCGCATTCATTATTTCAATTTTATTTACCTCACAGGCGTTAGCATTTTAATTATACCTATTATCTATTTCTACTACTGATTTTTGTACTTGACTAACTTCTCCCGCTCCGCTACTAATATAACCTTATTATTCAAACCCTCTACTACTACCCTCATTTCCGCTTTGTGTGTATCAAACATTTCCCTAATTGTACGGAATTCAGTTCTAATTTCGTCTTTGAACCCTTGACTTTCAGACTTAAGGTCAACAAACATTTTCGTAATCAACTTAACTAAATCATCTTTATCATCATCTCTACTCTCTACCGGTTTGTTCAATATTGCAACTCCACCCCCTCCTCCAAAATTACTGTTCAATGGTACTGATTTTGATTGTTCTGGTTCACACTTAAAATCAGTTTCATGGTCTTTATTTACCTTTAACAAGTCATCCATATTCTCTAAACTTACATCATCACAATGTTCTATGTTTGCAATATTTACCTCTTGGCTTACATTAAAGGAATCCAAACTTTCTTTACTATTGTCAATCATATTTTCATTAGATATAGGTCTAGTCATTAGGCCTATTTGACTCAAAGGAACACCATCCTCTGATTCCGAACTGCTCATTTTTTACCACAGAATCCTTAACAAATAGCCTAGCCTAATTAACCTATTTTTAAACTATATTTTGCAATTAAAGTTAGGCCTAAAAATGACATAGCCTATCCCAGGTTGTAAGTTCTTTTTATTAATTTAATCAATTAAATTAACAGCCCACTCGTTGGACGCCATTTTGTGTAGTTTATTTCTTGTTTGTTTGTTTACCTTTTCAAAAGGTATGTTTTGACTTACCTTTAATTTAAATGTCAATATTTTATTTACTCTTTTTATATTTAATACTTAATTTCATTAAGCTACAGATCTTGTGGGCTGTTCTACAAATAAAATAAACGTTCACTTGTTTATAACAAATTAATTTATTAATACAAAAAGGAAAAGTTCAATTGGTTAGAGAGTATTAAACATTCATTTGGGCGAATCTTAAATCTTCAAGATAGTTCTTTAGATCAACTAGCCTAACTTATAATAAGTTATGTAATATGGCCTAATTAATTTTTAAATCTTATCTGGTGTAGTAGTGTAGTAATGAGATGAACGTAGCCGGACGAGGTCTAATCCTGGATTCGGTCGTCAGCACTCCTGCGACTGCGTAGGTTAGGTTTAGCCACGGCGTCGTCACCGTTCGTTGACAAGGATCTGCCATCGCCATTTTCCCACCATAATGCGAAGACCAGCGTTTTACTATTCACAGTCACCCGCTTCACCAACTTGGCTTTAAGTCTATTTCGTTCTGATAAGTTAACGGTTGTAGATGTCCGGGTCACTTCTCTTTAACATTAAATACATTTGGAGATAACTATGTCACGGTGGAAGGTACAAACGATGTCTTTATGTTTTAAGAAATATGGACTTAAACAAAACACGTCCTTTCGCTACGGTATCCCCTCGCTGAAGATCTCTCTAGCCTCGTACCCGGAGCATATCTGCTTTCTGATTGGTTCCGAAGTCAAGAGCGCACGTGTATTGATTTTCCGAATACTGACGGATTCACACGAAGTTGTCCTACCATTGAATCCATTCTATAATGTTTAGCTTTAATATACAAATTTAATTATTTATTTACTAACCGATATAATCGACCCATCACAATTTGCGATGAAACTGGCATTATCTGATGAAGATGGAGAATGTAGTTTTGGAAAAGTAAAAAAGAAAATTGAATCAGAAACTACATCACGCACAGTTAACAGAGACAACTATGAAACCAAATTGAATTATGATAGCCTTGAATCTAATATCAGCAAGATATTGTTGCCATTTTTAAAAGAGCTTGTACTGGTCTACCTTCCTTGATGATAGGTAACCTTGTTACTTCGATAATGACTAAACAAAACACCACAATTAAAATAGCATTATCATTACTGCTAAATAAGAAGAAACCGATCAATGAACTACCTACACAAATTTGGTGTAACCTGTATATACAGTGATGCTCGGCGGTTTAAAGCATCAGCGGCTGTTGCAGCTACTAAAATTCCAATGTTAAGGGGTATAAGAGACTGCAAAGATGGAATTATACAAGCTGTAAGTGACAATTTCGATCGATACATTCTTATCTACATAGAATTGCTTACGTCAAACCCACAGCATGCCTTTACTTATGACTCAAGCTAAAACCTCGAGCGACTTCTCAGTTATATGCAATAACTCCATTATTTACATTACTTAAAAAATCTGTAACTTTACCAGTATTTTTTTTTTCATCACACCAATAAGTGCTTAAAATAGTGCTTATTGTTGCTTAAAATAAACCGGGAGATTCTCACTGTACCTACAGATTGGGGGAATACGAGAATGTTCAGTGTAAAGGGGCGAGTGTGATGTTGTGGGAGGGGGGGGGGGGGGGTTTGAAGGCACTAATAACAATTATTTTTTACAAAGGTTACTTGTACAAATGTGCAATGCATAATATAATTCTGCTTTTTGAAGAATGAATGTAATATGTCATAGGTATTGGCACTAAATTACAACTTTATGTTAATAATAACTTCAATTTCACAAATTGTGCTAAAACCGTGAGGTTTACCAAAAAAGTGTTGATATCATTTCTGTGTAGTTTTTTACGCTCTACATTTTATGTCTCCACATAAATATCTCTAAAACTAACCGTTTTCAAGTATTTATCGAAAAACCAGTTTTGGCCGCCATATTGGAAAAATGGCGGCGTTTGCCCAAAGGTGCCAAGGTGGCACCCGGCATATTCGTAATCAGCGCAAAAAACTGAGTCAGAATGAGTAAAAAAACCTTTGTCCACCCAAATTTCCAGGTCCCCCTAGCTGACGCCCAGACTATAAGTTGCTCTGGTAGGTTGGCTGAGCGTCTGCCGCTGTAGCAAACTAAATCCGCTAGGCAGCGTGCGCTGTCGCAGTTGCGAGCGCGCTGCGTATGTGTGTGTATCTTCCTTCTCTCTCGCATAGTCTGACTCACCACGCAACGCAACCGCTTTGCGTCGTACCGTCAATATCAATCGACCCGCCCTAGTCCCTGCCTGCCTAGTGCCTAGCCACTGCACTGTCTTGTCTCATCCACCACAGACGGCCTACCGCAGTTTGCCCAGACCGTCATGTTGTAGAAATATATGATCTCATTGTATTGTACGAGTCATTTACTAAAATAAAGTACAATAAAATCTGTATTAAACTGAAATGTCAAAGTTGGGTAACAATTAAAAATTGCAAAATAAAATAAACTTGGGGGAAGCCCAGTAGAGTTTTGTAAATAAAAGGTAAATATATAATATTAATTACTAAAGAGATAAAAACAAATTTTTTAAATATGTACATTGATTATAATATCAGATAATTTTTGGTCCAGATAATGAAAGGTGATATTATAAAAATTGCAATGTGGATAGAATAAAAATGTTGTTTGGCCTAATTATAATATTTGGGCATTACAAAATGTAATTGGTATTATTTTCACACATCAGCTACCGAATAATTTTGAACTTTCTTGGAAATTGCTGCGAGTTTTCTCGCCTTCACAAGTTCCTGGGCGTCAGTTATGTACTTGGGGTCCCTTATCTCCATCCCTCTAATCACTCTGCTGTCGACGATTTCTGGCAAGATGCATCTTTGTAAAATTGAATTAATTTAGGTATCATTTTCGTCTGCCACAGAAAGTCATCTTTTTTGATCCGCTCGGTAAAAAGCTCTCCCTTTTTTGTGTATACAATGAAGTCGCACCATTCCCTTTGACACAGGTTCAGCTGTCCCTGGATTTGGTAATAGTAGCTATGTGTTGGTTTTAGACGCAAATGGCCGTCTTTGCGTTCAAGGCAAATCTGTTTTTTTTATCAACTACATCCAGTAGGTTTTGATCGCTGACAGAATGGAGGCACTTCACTTCTGCCATCTTGGTGGTTGCTGGAGTAATCCCCGTCAAACCTTTGGCGGTGGAGGAAAGCGATTTATCAGCGGCGTGGAGAGGACCATGCAAAAACGGAGGAGCGCAACCGCACCTACCAGCTCTGGCAGGAGAGCTGGGAACAGGAGTCGTGGGGACGCTGGACCAGGAGACTGATTCAGCAAGTCCAACCATGGGTTGACCGACGGTATGGTGAGGTGGACTATTACTATTACCTTACCCAGTTTCTGACAGGTCACGGTTTTTTCAGTCGTACCTGTTCAGGATGGGCAAAGCCGTGTCACCCGATTGCTTCTACTGCCCAGGCACTCCCGACGACGCGGAGAACACCTTCTTCCGCTGCCAGCGTTGGGAAGGTTCCTGCCTGGAGGCTGAACAACATGTAGGGCAGTTGTCGGTGGACACGGTCATTCCGATGATGACGGAGGGTGAGGACAATTGGACCTGTATGTCACATTTCGCACAGGGTAATCCCCGCACAAAGAAGCTAGAGCTTGACCGAGATGCAGTCTAGGTCATAAAGAAATTGAGTGCCAGAAACGGCGCGAGCCCTGAGGGCATGTATTTGTTGTCCGACCCGCCCTTACATATGGTTCGCTTGTGTGGTGGCCAAAGATGGAATCTACTACAGCTGTCAAAGCTTTAGCAGAAGTTCAGAGGCTTGCTCTAATAATGATAACTGGGGCAGTAAGTAGCTGTCCTGGAGCGGCTCTAGATTGTCTGCTTGATATGCTACCTATCGACAATTACATCAAGGTGGTAGCAAGAAAAACAGTCCAACGCCTTGGATGCGAAAACTTATGGATAACCTCAGGAAACAATAAAGGGCACTCCAAAATTGTTCAGGTGGTACATAATGATGAATTGGACTTGCCTTCAGATCACATGTCCAAAAAATACTCCTTTGGAAAGCCTTTCAAAATGCTAATACCAGATAGGAAGGATTGGTCTGGCGGAAAAGGACTCATACCCACAGGTGATTTAGAATGCTACACTGATGGTTCTAAGATCAAAAATGGG
Source organism: Macrosteles quadrilineatus (assembly GCF_028750875.1). Lineage (NCBI taxonomy): Eukaryota > Metazoa > Arthropoda > Insecta > Hemiptera > Cicadellidae > Macrosteles > Macrosteles quadrilineatus. The sequence goes on along the minus strand of NW_026542594.1, from coordinate 90,351,024 downwards.
GGCACTGGAGCAGGTGCGCATTGGATAAATGGAGGCACTGGCATTTGTCTTCCCATGGGGGTGTATCCAACTGTTTTTCAAGCGGAGGTCACTGCCATCCTGGTTTGTGCTCGAGAACATCTTAACAAAGATATCAGAGACAAAACAATCAATATCTATACTGATAGTCAAGCGACCTTAAAAGCACTAAACTCTTACGAATTCAACTCCAGGCTCGTGTGGGACTGTCTTGCTTCTGTGTCTGAGTTGGGTAGGAGAAATGACCTTACACTTTGCTGGGTGCTAGCTAGGACACTCAGGCATAAAAGGTAATGAAGCTGCAGATAGATTGGCAAACACTGCCTCTGCGACAACAATGATAGGCCCACAACCCTTCTGTGGCATCTCACGAAACAGTGTATGTTCTGCGATTGCGTCATGGGCCAAGGAAAAGCATCGCAAACGCTGGGTCGATGTTCCCCTTCTTAGGGTCAGCAAGCTTACTCTGTTTAGGCCTTCCAAAAAGGTTGCCTCTGACCTCTTGAGACTAGACAGACGAAGAATTAAATTAACTGTTGAACTGATAACTGGTCATGGGAGATTCAGGAAACATTTACAACGGATGGGCTTATATGATAGAGAACCGATCTTTAGGTACTGTGATAGGTCAGAAGAGACAGCTGATCACTTACTCTTTGATTGTAACGAGCTCTCTGACGCTAGACTGATAACTCTTGGAAATATGGCTAGAGGTAGATATCTTCCTGAGGATGAACTAATTGGGAAGCTACAGGCATTCATTGGGCGCCTTAACTTGTAAGGTCAACAAGAAAACAATTGTCTGGGGTGCGCAATAATTCGATTTCGGATGAAGTGCTTTAAGGTCTCGACCTGCCCCTGTTAGATAAGATAAGAGGGCTTAGGTCACACGTTGACCTGACCTGAAGTAATGTGACAAACAATCCCAGGTCTGTATCCAACAGAGTAGAGGGGGTTTTTTAGTGAGTAGTCTGACGAGCTCAGGAGTCTCACACTACAGGCTGGCTACCTGTGTGTGTAAAAGCATTTTTACCTCCTCTCCCTAAAAAAAAAACAAAAAAAACCTAGTGGTTCTCTACCGAACTTAAACTACAACATTAACACTGCAAATTGCACCACCGGCACACTCGTCTACTTGCAATTATCACACAGCACGCCAACTCCATTGCTCACTGTCCCTGATCCACGACACGACTTGCATGTCTATCCTGAAGTTCCAGGATACCCATGGCTTATCGTAACTGATAAGCCGGGGCAAAAGGTGCTAGCTCGCTACGCTGCTGCCGCTTGTTGACGTCAACAATAGGTACGCAGTTATAAAACAATATCCCCACTATTCCCCAATATTCCCCACTAGGAAAAAAGGCTCGTTACAAGGGAACATCATCATTGTCTCCAGCCATCATGATCATCTCCCCTGTAAAGAAAACATCATCATCTTCCGCGATCGTGGATAAATTACAATCATCTCCCGTAGTGATGGAAACATTATCATTGTCTTTCGTGGTCTTGACAAATTTCTGATCATCTCCCTCCCTATCATCATCGGACCCCTGCAATCAAGGCAAAATTAAAATTCTTATCATCACCTGGGTTTGTGTGGACATCATCATTGTCTCCTGTGGTCACAGCAAAATACTGAATGTCCCCTGTTATTAAGGAGGCATTATCGCTGTCTACCATGGTCAAGGCAAAATTCTGAATATTCCCGTGGTAATGGAAATATCATCAAAGTCTTCTGCGATCGCAGCAATATTCTCAGTCTTGTTGACATTATTGTTTGGTTGTGGACATCAATATCATCTTCTGTGGTTCAGAATTGTTACCATAGTTTTTTATATATAGGCCTATTTTGTTTGCCTTAAAAACGGAATTAAATATTTGGATTAAATATTTTTCCTCCCTTCCCATAGCATTTTATGATTGCAGATACCTTAATCTTAACGCCCCAAACAGTTCCCACAGTCCGGACTGCTCACCTTTACTACTTCCTTGACCACTTCCTACGTCGCGGACCTGTTTTCCTCCCTTCCCATAGCATTATAGGATTGCAAATACCTTAATCTAATGGTCATAAAGAGATCCCGTACTCCGAACAGCTGGCATTTACTACCTCCACCACTTCCTACGTCGCGGACCTGTTTTCCTCCCTTCCCATAGCATTTTAGGATTGCAGATACCTTAATGTAATCGTCATAAACAGTTCCCACACTCCGGACAGTTTGCCTTGTCTACTTCCTTCACCACTTTCTGCGTCGCGGACCTGTTTTCCTCCCTTCCCATAGAATTTTAGGAATGCAGATACCTAAATCTAATCGTCATAAACAGTTTCCACACTCCAGACTGCTCACCTTTACTACTTCCTTCACCACTTCCTACGTCACGGACCTCAAACTAGTATCGTCATTTGATTATATTTACTATCCATACATTTTCTGTCCTAATATCTGTGGAATAATGCTATCAGCTATTACTTTATCTACTGCATTCAAAAGCCAACAGCTGATCATATGTCTTTGTTTATGTGTCAAATACTGCTTCCATAAGGATTACATTGAAACTTTGAGACCCAGTGGGGTGGATTCCTGAGGGACTTTTTTAACACCATATAGATGTTGGCACTCACCGACATGGTCTTTATTACCATGCAAAATTTGAAAACGATTGATTCAGCCGTCTAGGAGGAGTTTGCGTATTACGAAATACATAAGAGTCGACGTATAAGAGCTTCGCTCGCTTTGCTCGCTCCGTTCAAAAATTAAAAAACAAAAGTTGTTGGAAGAGAAGAATGAAGAATTGAGTGTAATAGACTCAAAACTCAATTCATTGTTGAAGAGAGTGTAGGCCTAAACTTCCAAGTGTTCTTACTGTTCAGTAAAAGGCCAGCTGACCATATGAGCATATTAAAATAATCCCCACATGTCAACAACAATACAATAATACAATTTTAAAAATGTAAACACTTGGTTCAAAAAGTGCAATTTTTCTCTCTTGTAATATCGTTTCTTTGTGTAACATAATTCATTCTCTCTCCTTTTATTTTGACTTATTTCATTTACCTTTTCCTTTTGTGTTCATTAAATAAACCTTTTTTTAATTTGACTAAATTCTGTGTACCATGAGAACATTTGGACATTCATGAAACATATCTTCTCAACTAGAGACAACATTCGACCAGATCTTCTTTCAAGACCTTAATAACGTCAAAGTGGTAACATAACTATAGTTCAGTGTTAAAAATTATACCAAAAGTCCAATATTTTCTGTTGTAAAAATTAAATTAATAACCCATATACAGTCCACTTTATTATTTCTACAATAACCTTTTGATTACGCTACATCTTTGGTCCGTTCGCGTCGAATTGTTGATTAACCAATTGATTGGATTAATTATTTGGACTTTTGGTGAAGATTAAAGACGAACATAACCTCATAAACTCTCAATATTGTCGTTCACGCATATTTTGTACTCCCCCTCTACCTCTATCCCTCTCACTCTCTCGATCACATTATCCTAATAGGCCTACTCCAATGACTGAAAGACTCTGTGACATTATAGTCATTTTGTAAACATTGTACCAATCCTTCAGTGTTTATATTTTTTGTTGATTGGTTCCGAGTTAAGGCCCACAAACTGTTTAATTGAACTAGCCTAATTCATTTTGTTTTATGTAACGAAGTGAAATAACTTTTGTGTCTTGTGTATTTTGACTGTATTTGTGTTCAATGATGGCTCCTGTGAACCTAGCCCTGATTAAGGTTTGTACTTATAAAAGACTAACCAAACAATTCAAAGTTAGGCTTGGAAAAATTCAAGAAAATATGGATTCTATTAATGAAAGTGCTAAAGCAAACAACCTATCCTCTGTGCAAATAAAATCACTTCATAACTATTTAGATGAAATCAGGAAAAAGCGAGACGACTTTGAACTAAATTTCAGGCGCGTTTTAGAACATTGTTCTGACGAAGAACTCGATGACATTATTCTAAATGATGATGAAAACACTATTGGTGAACTATGTATCCATCTTTGTAGTACTATAGAGTCACTAATCCCTGTTGACGAACCTCAATCTCCTCCTCAAGAAATGGTGAATAATTCCAACTGTACTGCTTTCATGCAACCTGTCCGCCTACCGCAACTTGACTTGAAAACCTTCTCGGGAAACTCAGCCGAGTGGATTAATTTCATCAATCTTTTTGATAGCGCTGTACACCTCAACACATCTCTGTCTCCAGTATCAAAATTTCAATACCTACTAAGCTGTCTAACTGAAGAGCCTCTAAATTTAATTAAAAACTTAAACATCAGTGCATCTAACTACGAAATCGCATACAATTTGTTGCGCGATCGATACCACAATCACAGACGCTTAACTGCTTTACATTTAAATGCCATAATGGATCTTCCCATTGCTACATCTGAAAATACAAAATCAATACGTGAATTTCTAAATCATTTCCTGGAACATACACAATTACTTATTGCTTTATAAAGTGACATCACTACCAATGACAATCCTTTGCTGTCAGCTCATTTGCTCCGTAGACTTGATAGAAATTTACGGTAAAAACTTGAACATTACCGCTCATTCAAATCATGTGAAACTCATTCGTTACCATCTGTGGACGAAATCATTAAATTTCTCAATGAAGAATGCTCAAACAGTGAAGATGCCAACCTACACTCTTCAACTTTTTGTCACAAGGCTAATTCAAAGCCTGCCCTCACATCTAGTAAAAATTACTCCAAACCAAGCACCCGCTATACTGCACTTGTAAGCTCAGATGATCACTCCACTTCTGTAAAGACATTTCCATCATGCTTTGCCTGTCAACAAACCGATCACAAAATCTACATGTGTAAGGTTTTTGCTAAGAAATCTCCAAACGAGCGTTACAAACTTGTAAAGGAGCAAAATAAATGTATTTCATGTCTTGGCAATCACACACTCAAAGATTGTCGCTCAACAGGCACATGTCTTAAATGTAAACAAAAACACCACACCTTGTTACACTTCGAAAATGTTGTAAAGTCGGTGCAGCCTCCTCCTATAGCCAAACCCTCAAAACCTTCAACTGCTACACCTTCTGTAGTCGCTTCTGCTCAACCAGAAATGTCGCTCTCGATTTCTCAGCCTGCAACTACGGTACTTCTAGGCACCGCTCTCATTAAAATTACCGCTACTAATGGAATCTCTCATGTCTTTCGATGTCTGCTCGACAGTGGAAGTCAACTCAACTTCATGACAGAGAGGGCAGCACAGCTATTAAACGTCTCTCGTCACCGCTCTACTCACACAATCGTGGGAATCTCTGCATCGCAATCCTCGACAAAGGGACATGCACTCCTAGAACTATCTACACTAGGCAGTGAAGTAATTGCTTCAAATCAACCTTTCCATATTCTAGATAGAATTTCCGCTCCTTTGCCTCGTACTCAACTCTCTTTTGAGGTTTACGAACTGGTAAAACCTTTTGTCCTCGCAGATCCGACCTTTCATATTCCTCAGAATATTGACATTCTCATAGGAGGTGCTATGTTTCCAGAACTTCTTACTCATCAATCCTACCCATTGGGCTCAAACCTCCCATTCGTTATTGGAACACGATTGGGATTTGTGTTAATGGGCAATGCACCAACTTTGTCTAACTCTTCTCCCACCTCATGCCATTCATCTCTACTCTCCACTACGGACGAGCTACATAATACTCTACTTCGCTTTTGGCAACAAGAAGAGGTACCGCAGTGCAATCTTATCTCTGAAGACGATCACATCGCTGAAGATAACTTCAAATCAACTCACTCCCGCTCTCCAGATGGAACATATGTGGTTCGACTCCCTTTCAAGGACCAACATCAACCACTGGGCACTTCTAAATCTGCTGCTGAACATAGACTTCACTCAATTGAACGAAAGTTTGAATCCAACTCTGATTTCAAGGAATTGTATACACAGTTTATGACTGAATATGAACATCTCGGACACATGGTCAAAGCATCCCCTTCCGATCTTTCGCAGCCACACTACTATTTGCCTCATCACGGTGTACTGAAGGAAACCAGTAGTACAACCAAACTTCGTACAGTTTTTGATGGTAGTTGCAAAACCAGTACCGGTGTCTCACTAAATGATATTCTTTTAACCGGTCGCAAACTTCAAATTGACATTTGTGACATTTTGTTGAATTTTCGTTCACATAATTATATGTTCAGTTGCGATATAAGGAAAATGTATCGTTGCATTCAAGTTCATCCTGACGACCAGAAGTATCAGTTAATTTTATGGCGTGATCCAAAGACTCAAGAAATCTCCACATACAAATTAACGACAGTTACATACGGTCTAAGCAGTTCACCTTTCCATGCCATCAGAACGTTACATCAACTTGCTGACGACGAAGGAGGGTCGTTCCCAGCAGCAGCCAAAGTTTTACGGGATAATACGTATGTGGATGACATCATCTGTGGAGCTCATACACTCAACGAAGCTAAGCAACTACGAGATCAGCTGATTGAACTTCTTGCACGTGGTGGTTTTGAGCTAAGAAAATGGACATCCAATTGCCCAGAAATACTCCAAAATTTGCCTCAAGATCATCTAGAAACACCAGTCTTTTTGGAAGCCACTAATCACCCTCATTTTGCCATTCTTGGACTACATTGGTCACCCATTTTAGATTGTTTCACTTACAACTTAAGTCTCCCTGATGGTCCTCCTACAAAACGATCAGTGCTGAGCATTATAGCACGCATTTTCGACCCTACCGGATTTTTGTCACCCGTGACCATGTGGGCAAAAACCCTCATGCAAATACTCTGGTCACAGGGTATCCAATGGGATGACACTCTTCCAAATGAACTTGCTGAAAAATGGCACATTTTCGTTGATGAAACCTCTCTCCTTTCAAGTATTAAGATCCCTCGCTCGTTCCATTTCACTACCACATGTTCCTTACAACTCCATGGATTTTCAGATGCCTCCGAAGTAGGATACTCAGCAGTCTTATACTTCCGCTGTGAGTTTTCAACTGGAGAAATCATCACTCGTCAGATTCTCGCAAAAACACGTGTAGCTCCTTTGAAACGTGTTACTCTACCCCGCTTGGAACTATGTGGTGCACACTTACTTGCAAAACTCACAACTTACTGTTGTACAATTTTCAAAGAAAAGATTGACCTTTCTCAAACTACATTGTGGTGTGATTCATCAGTAACCCTCAATTGGTTCCACACCCCCTCATATCGACTTAAAACGTATGTTGCCAACAGAGTTGCTCAAGTCCAAGAATTGATCCCCTCTCACTCCTGGCGCTACGTTCCCTCAACAGACAACCCCGCTGATTGTGCGTCACGTGGTTTGCTTCCCGCTCAACTCATTGATCATCCTCTATGGTGGAATGGCCCTCCATGGTTAACTCTTTCAGATGATCATTGGCCATCTAATCGCTTCGTTCCCATCAACTTGCAAGACACTCAAGAATGTAAAACAACTCCTTTAAATGTCCTAGTTTCAACCCAACCTCCAGAATGGGATCTTCTCTCAAAGTACTCATCGTGGTCCAAACTACTTAGAGTAACAAGCTATGTCTTGCGGTTTATCCACAATGCACGTAGCTCTGACCGAAGACATGGGCATCTCACCGTCTCTGAACTTAAGAACTCAGAGCGTACGATCATCAAGTGTGTACAAGCTACAAGTTTTACGAATGAATTGACTCTACTTCACAAAAACAAACCCAGTACCTCTAATCTTCAACGTTTAGACCCTTTTCTGGATGCTTCCGGCATAATTTGTGTGGGAGGCCGGCTTAAGAAGCTATCGCTGAAATTCAACGTCAAACACCCAATAGTACTTCCAAAGATACACCATATCGTTGATCTTCTCATAGACTTTGTCCACACTACTCACTTACATTCCGGACCACAACTGACTCAAGCAATCCTTTGCCAAAACTATTGGATTCTTTCGGCTCGTCGAGTCATACGGACAAGTATTAAGAACATCACTCCACTCATGGGAGATCTTCCTACCGCAAGAGTAAGTCCAGCTCGACCATTCATTACCAGTGGCGTTGACTGTTATGGCCTCTTTGATGTGAAACTTGTTCAAGTGTTCCCCCTCCCTCAAAACTAAGCCATACAACTTAGAAAGACCTGTAAATAGTTGTAAATAATATCCAAAATATTCTTCAGTGCTCCGTTTTTTGCACAATTTGGTGTTCATTGTTATAAAACTATCGTTTTATGGAGGCCGGTATGTTCAGTAAAAGGCCAGCTGACCATATGAGCATATTAAAATAATCCCCACATGTCAACAACAATACAATAATACAATTTTTAAAATGTAAACATTCCAAGGTAAATATTCTGGTTCAAAAAGTGCAATTTTTCTCTCTTGTAATATCGTTTCTTTGTGTAACATAATTCATTTGTCTCTCCTTTTATTTTGACTTATTTCATTTACCTTTTCCTTTTGTGTTCATTAAATAAACCTTTTTTTAATTTGACTAAATTCTGTGTACCGTGAGAACATTTGGACATTCATGAAACATATCTTCTCAACTAGAGACAACATTCGACCAGATCTTCTTTCAAGACCTTAATAACGTCAAAGTGGTAACATAACTATAGTTCAGTGTTAAAAATTATACCAAAAGTCCAATATTTTCTGTTGTAAAAATTAAATTAATAACCCATATACAGTCCACTTTATTATTTCTACAATAACCTTTTGATTACGCTACACTTACCGTACCGTTAGCTTATGGTACTATGTAAATCTGTACATAGACTTGTAAATATGTTGAACATTTGCATATATTCTATTTGTCAATACGTACCTACATTTTTTTAAGAAGCCCATATAACCAATTTTTTTTTATATTAGGCCTAAGCTGTAGTAATATAAATAGAATGTGCTGACGTGGGCCTATTTGCACCAATCCCAATAGCAGAATTTCAAAACTAAGGTAAGAACTCTTTTTGAAATCTTTAAACAAAATATTTTGTGTATTGTATTTTAGTTATATTCTGTAAATTGCCTAGATTCTGTACTTCATAATTAAGTACCTAGTTAAAATCGATAAAAAAGTTATGACGATCTAATATTTCTCATTATTCACACATGATGACAGTCGGTTTACAAGTAAGTATTTCGGTAGGCCAACGCTATTCCTGAATAAATTAAAGCCCGCAAAAGGTCACCGATTACAAATAATTATAACCCCAAAAGTCCCCAAAAAGTCCCTGATTTTTATCTTACAGATTTAGTAGACACCCTGCATTCGCGATTGCGGCAAAAGCAATAATTTTACGTTTGTGCGATCTTTGTAGACGTGTCAGGTATCGGTATTGGCATTGACTTTCGATTTGACAATAAATTCTCAAGCCTGATAACAATTTCCAAATATGTTTGTTATCAAAAATCAATACATCCCTAACTTAAACCCTTGGATCCTTTTTAACACTTGTAATATTGATGTCGGTTGTAGGTGAGGGCTATGGGCTTGTGTCTCAGTCTACGTCACTTCGGCAGCTCAGTGCTGCCAGGGTGGGCTACATGGTAGGCAAAGACTGCTTCCTCTCTCTAGCACAGCTGCATAGCATGATTGTCCCTCTACCTGCAACAGGAGCAATGGCCAGGATACCTCACTGCTCCATGACTGTGTCCACATCTAGTGACCCAAGGGCTCTCTTTCTATTGGCCAGTCCTTACAAACTGTCTCCTGCAATACAGGTAGCCATATTTGAGTCAAAACTTAATTGTATATTTTTTTAGAATCAAACCTAAGTAATAAATATGGTTTCAAATCAAAATCAAATCAAATATAATTTATTCCATGAAAATTAACGGTTACAGAAATTACAGTAATTCTTAAAAATAATAGAAGATCCCCACACAGGCAAATCCTGTGCGTGAGGAATGAGTACATCAGTCCATCCATATTCTATAGTCTAAACATTGTTATATATACAAGTTGCATTTACAAAAATAGGAGAAAAATCATTTTACCAGGAAGCCACAGCAGATAACGTCAACACTATGAAAAATAACTAGCAAATATAAATAAAATGAAAAATCAAATTAAGAAAGTATTTAGTAATGATGTCAAAAATCACTGGGACTTGGAAACCATTCATACACCTTTTACACACACGCACACACACACAAAACACGCATGCAACAACTCACAACAGGCCCTGTACAGGCGGCTGGTAGCCCCAAAGGGCCGTCACTGCTCTGTCCCTGTAGGCCAGAGGCGAGCCGACTCTCTCTCTCTCTCTCTCTCTCTCTCTCTCTCTCTCTCTCTCTCTCTCATGCAACTCTCTCACTCACTCACTCACTCACTCTCCCCCTCACACACACAAACACATCATCGACGACACACGCTCACGCACACGCACCCTACGAATACAATCACACAAGGTAACGATCAATCTGGCCACGGCCCGTTTCCACTAACCATTTGTCTACTAGATTTTTATATGTTTTCAAACTGCAAGGTTCGGGATACTTTAAACTATTGGGTAATTTTGAGAACATTATTTTTGCAACGTATTTAGGAGAAGTTTTATTGGTCGATTTATTAACTTTTGGAAATTGGATACCAATATTAACTGAAAATCTAGTTGGACAGTTGTGAGTTGGTTGGCTAAAAATATATTGTTTTTGTTTATTTAAAAAAATATATATTAGTAAGGATCTTGTATATAGCTGGGAAATATTAAGTACTTTGAACTCATCAAAAACTGTTTCAGAGGGATATCAAATAGGTTTGTGGAGTGCAATCCTGATTATTCTTTTTTGAATAATTTCTATGGGTGCAAGTATAATTTTGTATCCTCCACCCCAGGTCAGGTTTTCCACATTGCAAAACAGATTGTACATAAGCATAGTACACATTCTTTAACAAATTAATTGGTAAACAATTTGATAGGTTTGCAAAATCAAAGATAAATTTACGTAGTTTGACCCTGATTTTATTAATATGGCCAGACCGTTTTAAACGTCGATCAAATATCACACCTAAATATTTAAATTCACTGACACATTCGATACTTTCACACTTGTCACACAAATTGCCAGCGCTACAACTATGTAATTTTAATTCTAGGTTTCTAGGGTCGTGGTCAGCTCTGAGGGAGATTGGCATATACTTAGTTTTAGGTATATTTACAGTGAGTTTATTTTGATCAAACCATCGCTTGACGGTGAGTAAGCCCCGCTCTACTTACGTACTTACTTACTTATTTTACTTTTTACTTTTTACTTTTTTTTGTTGTTTTTTTGTACTTTTTTTGTATGTACTTAGTGTTTACGTTTACTTTGAAACAGTATAAAATAGGTTTAAGTACCTTACGTCGTAAATCCTTTAATAGTCTTTCAATTCAAGCGACTAGTTTCGAAACTGACGTTTCGTTTTCAAGTCTTGTCGTCTAACATAAAATTATTGGAACATGATATCGTAGTCAAAATACACAAATAAAACATTTAACACGCACAAATACATTGAATTTCAGAAAGATGCGCGGCCGGCCACTCTACACTCACTCTTTCTACACGCTCTCTTTCTGTAATTTGATAAACTTTTCATACTAAGTTTATAACGCGGGATAAACTTGAATGAGTTCGCGAACCCATCGGACCATGGGAACAGGGTTTTACGGGGGGTTTTATGGGGTAAAAATTGGTTTTTCTCATTTTTGACCAACAAAACACGAAATTTCCCAATTTCCCTCTAGACTTTTTTAAAGAGCTTAAAAAAACAAATAATTTAGTATACTAAAGTGTTTTTTTACAATTATTGGTAACGGAAAAAAATCAAAAAATAGAAAATTTAAAATTTTCATGTTATTCTTATGGAGAATATTGTAAAATGTTATAGTTGCTTGTTTATAGATATATTTTTTATAAAACTAGGCAATTTTATTTATTTTGTACTAAGCTATTAATATTTTACTAGAAAACTCACTTTATTAGTTCCCTTGTTGCAGTAAACCTAGGTACTGGTTAAATATAATGTTAAATAGATTTAATTGAAAATCATTTCAGACAGATGGAAATTCGCTTAGTCGGCAGGTTTGCTGCGGCGGGGGTATTATTTTATTTTATTTTAATTCCTTACAAGAATGCATACAACTTCAGGAAATAGACAGTAAAGCAAAAACCCCCTATGAATTGTTATTAAAAAGGATTCTTTGTTTTTTTGTTGACTTTGTTAAGACCCTTTGCATTACTAAACATGGTGATTGTTGAGCCAGGTCCTCCCCAGCCGAGGTATGGACAGGGAGATAGACTCTCGCATGGCAGCGTATATTGAAGCCTCTGTGAGAACAGTGGACGGGTGTTTGGTGATTCCTGCCATTCTCCACCATTACATCGACCACATCACCAACACTCAAGGCACTGAGAGTGAGTTTAGTTTGGATGATGTCAGCGATTCGAGCAGAGAACATGTTGGAGACTTTCTCAAGGACTTTCTTAAACTTGAAGACATCACCGGAAAAGGTACATCTTTGACTGACAACAAAACATTTCCATGAAACCACTTATTCTAGGTGAACCTCTCCCATTATGTTCTGCCATAGAGGGTGAACTCCTCTTGAGCTGCATCAGGACTCTTAGAGTTTGTGACAAGTTGTTACAACTTGTTACAAGCTAACATTGACCTGTTCTTTGTTTAAAGTTAATTCTTAGCGATGGCAGATCTATGGTGTTTGAGGGATTTTTGCGGACATTGTAACAATGTTGTGAAGATGGTCCATTTTGTTTGTACTCAGCTTTGTTCTATTCCAACCTATTGTATTGTTTAGATTTCATTTGGTTTTTCACATATTGTTCTGACCAAACAGTTTTCTGTGTGGTTATTAACTGATTTTCTAGCTTTAGATTAGTTTGTTTGCTAATCTTGTTATATTTAGATTCTATCTCACCTAATAGTCCAGTCATTGAGTAGTGGAAGTTCAACAAAATTGTTTCAAAAGGTTTCTCAACAGATTTCATTACTTTCATACCTCCTTACAACACAGAAAAAAGTCTACCGAAGTCTGACTTGGGGAAGTACCGGATATTAGGTTATTTAAATTAAAATAATAATTGCTCCGAGAAAAAATAGTTAAAACAATTATTAATATATATATATAGGGTGTAGTATATCGTTTTTAATGTTTACAAGGGTGGGGAATCTAAATCTGCCACTTAAAATGTGATTTAACCTCATTTGACCGCACAAAATGGCCGCTAAAATAGATTCATGCAGAAAAAACTAAAATAAAACTTACCTTTATATATAGGGTGTAGTATATCGAATTCAATGTTCACAAGGGTGGAAACCCAAAAATGCTCCTTAAAATATGATTGTATCTAATTTAACGTCATAAGATTTAAGTCACCAAAATACGCTCCATGGAGGGAAAAGTAAAAAAAAACTTATGTTTAGAAATAGTTTGTAGTATGTCGATTTTAATTTCTACAAAGGCCAGTAAACTAAATATGTAACTTGTCGGTGGCGTAAGATGGGATATACGGGGCACATGGATTATTTATAACGGGGCACATAGGATATAATAATGATATTTTAAAATAGTAATAAATTGAATTCAATGAACAGACGCTTTAATATAAATAAAACCGAAAACAATTCATTCCTTTAATGTTGTTTAAATGGACTGAGGTGTTGAACAGTAGACGGTACATATCTGTCATTTGTAACATTTTTAGCAAATTTCCCATATAGTGAATAAGCTATTACCGTAAGTCTCATGGTAAGACCTGGACACGTACACAATTCTGACCCATTCTTGCAACCGTATATAGTTGCAATGGCCTTATTACCAGACAGCTCAATTTGCTTACGCTCAGTGGCGTCATTTCACCAAATCCTTGGGGGGGGGGGGGGCAAACACCGGGGGGTATGGAATAACCCCCAGTTTAATTTTGCCTGAAAAAAGAGGGGTTTAAGGTTATTTTAATTGTCTAAAGCACCTCGAAAAAAAACCAAATTGAGTAAAATTTATCTAAATTTAGGCAGAAAATTTATGAAACTGACAATTATTGACAACAGACAGAAACATAATAATATGTTGGTAAGTTAGTCATCTAAGAAACGTGATCAATATTTTCCTGATGTATTAATATTAGGCTTATGTTTGTTATTAGATTCATTTCTCTTTATTAGATTCATTTCTCTTATTAGACCAATTTCTCTTTTACAACATTTAGACCTATATCAATGAAGAGGTTGTATTTATAGCCTATAGTTTATAACAGTTTATTTTGGTTTTTAAATAAAACACAAGTACCTATTTAAGTACTTAAAACAAATCAAAATTTTTTATCAATATATTTATTATCAAATTTTTTTGACACAAAAGTGCAAAAGGTTCTATTTATCTGTATTAAAAAGTTAGTCTACAAAATTAAAAATAAATTACGTAAAATTGATACACGTGTATAATTTTAATGCTTGAATCTATATATATAAAGCTCAAATACCACTGACTCATTCATTCACTCACTCACTTATCACGAAATCTCAGAAATCATAAGACCTAGGAACCTGAAACTTGGCAGGCATCTTCCTTTTGGGTAGTAGACGCTTACTAAGAAAGGATTTTACCCTCCGACCTTTGGGATCCGCCCCAGTGGCTCTGGAGTTTCCCATGTTAACCTTATGAGTACTCATATTTAAATGGAATTAATGAATCTTAATAGCTGTTTCAATTAAACAAGTTGGTTCTGTTCTATGATGTTCAATAGCATTAAAGTTACAAGGATTACCAACAGGGTGCAGCACTATTATTTCTTTTACATTTATGACAACAGCTAATTTTCAACCAAAAGGTGAGTGAGCTTAGCGAACGAACTTCAACCTGGAGGCGAGTTAGCGTAGCGAACGAGCTAACCTGAAGGCAAGTGAGTTCAGCGAACGAGCTCTAACCTAAACGTGAGTGAGCGTAGCGATCAAACTTCAACCAGGACGTCAGGACGTGATTGAGCCATCTTGAAAATTAAGAAGTTAAACGGGGCAAAGCCCGCGGGTTACAGCTAGTAATGTATAAAAACCCATATTCATTAGCCTATTGGGTCTGATGATGATTGGAGTGTCCAATCGAAATCGATCACCACTTACCAACTTTCATATATATTTACCATCTTGTGAGTTGACAGTATAAGTGTAAATATATTATTACTAGTGTTATTAGACGTACATTAGAACGTCAATTATCCGAATTAATTGGGGATTGGGGTTGTTCGGATAACTGATTTTTCGGATAGTTGGTCATTGACGGGAAAAATACGGGGAACGGGAAATGACGTGAAGGGATAGCGGCCGGCGGCGATTTGCCGATTTCGCGTCCGTGGATACTGTACAATAATATAAATTTGATTAATTATAGAGATGTGCGAGTACTTGAGATTTCAAATTCGAGTCGAGTACGGCCTTGAAACTCGAGCTTATTTTTTAACTCGGCAGTTTCGAGTCAATTTTGGTTTAAATTAGTAAAAAATCAATATTTGTTAAAATGTAACTTGTGTTTACGTGAAATACTGGATATATTTACTACTGTAGATTCTACAGTAATACAAATATTAATATTTTTACATTGTAGAAATAAGCAAGAGGTAGTTGTCCTAACCTATTTTTTTAGCTGCTACAACAGAATAGGTCAACTCAAAGCAGTCGCCGGCGACTGACTAGTGACTGGCAATGAAAAACAATAGAAGGGAGGGAGGGGTTGTGCAATGACCTCGAAGTGAGCGGGTGTAACACTGAATGAAGTAGGGGTTTGGGGGGAAGGGGGAGGGGCAGACCTTTGAGCTATATTTAGACTTTCACCACTTAGCAGCCGTGCGGGTTGCGGTGGCGTAGCGCTACGGCCAGTCGTGATTGGCGCGCAATTTTATTGATTTTTGCTTCTTTCTTCCTTTCGGTTAACCGACGTTTCGGATGACCGGGCTTCGGATAATCGACGTTCTACTGTATATATATTTTTTCCAGGTAATACATTTAAGTAAATGACAAAGCAATGCTTCTTTAAAAAATCTGCATGATTGTGGATATATAAACTAAAAGTAGTAAGTGGTTGATCGTACAGAACCAAACTGAAAAGTAAATGAATAACAAAACTACTAATTTATGTAAACTCAAAATGTGCTGCAGAGACACTAAAAAAATAATATTTTTGTTTCAAATTACTGTACAAGAATAGGCAGATTTTTTGTCTGCCCTTTTTAGGATTTGACAGGAGAAAATATTTTTATATTAGCTAGTACAGCATATTTCTTTCTCTAGCCCCCCCCCCCCCCCCCCCAAATGACACCCCTGCTTACGCTTGACATTCAGTGAATTCCTTGAGATCATGGTATTTGTTCATAACTATAAATAAATAAAAATCAAGTCTTGGTGAGTTTATTGTTATATTTTTTGGCTTATTCAAACTCGTATATATACTTTTAGTGACAAAAGTCTCTGTCTAATATACTTTATTTAGTTTATAATCACAGTTTGTAGCCAATGTTTTTTGGAATAAACTATATTCATTCATTCATTCGTTCATTCATAACTGAAAGTTTTCCTATTCCATAGGGTCTCCATGTGGTATTACATCCGGAAAGAGCGTGTATAACGAGTAAGGAGCGATTAAGGTTAGGACCAAGTACCCTTTTCCCTTTTAAAAACGTGTGTTCATTGAATGAGATTTATTAATATTTTTGTTCTATGTAAAAATAATCCATGTGCCCCTGTATTACATCTTATGCCACCGTCTCATGATGTAAAATCTTATTTTCAGTTGAATATTTAGTTTACTGGCCTTTGTACAAGTTAAAATCGTCTTTTTACAACATATTTCTAAAGGTAAGTTTTTTTTTTTACTTTTCCCTCCATGGAGCGTATTTTAGTAACTTCCATCTTATGACCTTAAATTAGTTACAATCATATTTTAAGTTGCATTTTTGAGTTTTCCACCCTTGTAAACATTGAATTCAATATACTACACCCTATATCTAAAGTTGTTTTATTTAAATATTTTCTCCATGAATCTATTTTAGTGGCCATTTTGTGGGGTCAAATGAGGTCAAATCACATTTTAGGTTGCAGATTTAGATTCCCCACCCTTGTAAACATTAAAAACGATATACTACACCCTATATCTATTAATAATTTTTTTTACTATTTTTTTTTTTAGCAATGATTATTTTAATTTAAATAACCTTATATGTGGTACTTCCCCAAGTCAGATTTCGGTAGACTTTTTTCTGTGTTGTAAGGAGGTATGAAAGTAATGAAATCCGTTAAGAAACCTTTTGAAACAATTTTGTTGAACCTCCACTATATATTTTCTCTTTAATGACTGGACTATAAAGACGGGATCAGTCTCCAGATTCCAAAGCATCGTGAACACTTTTTTTTTACTAATTGTGATATAAAATGTCAACAATAATCCTTCAAGCATCATTGACCTTGTGTATAATTGATTGATCGGTCAACCAAAAGTTGTAGCTTAAACAATGACTCCCGAATGGCAGCACAGCTACAGATACAGCTTTCAGCCATTTCATTTTAGTAGAGTTTTACTTGCATAGATAGTTGCAATTGGAGGTTTAGTCATGTTAGCCTAGGAGTTGACAACCCATCCCCCTGTAGCCAGTTTTATACAAACAAACGTAATTGAATACCAAAGACATAAACGTAGTTGTATGCCACTGATAGAGTGAGGATGTCAATTACTAATTTCGGTCAAATACGCAAACCTTTTAAATAATCAACCAAAACTGAAAGTAGAACTTATTTTATACCAATCTATAGAATCTTATAAAGTAACATAAACTAAATTAGTATCGAAAAATGGCTCATTCCACCATGTTTTATTTTCATGAAAAGTTAGTTACAAATGGTTCAAATAGATGGGATGTCTACTTTTGCATAAAAATTGCATGGTCGCTCTGATTTATCAGATGTTTAAACTCAATGGATAGTGATTACTTGTGAGTTAAGTTCTAAATCTGTAACTTTAACTTGTAGTCGTCACTGTACGTGATTCTCGATTAATTGTGATATCAAGAACGATTTTGGTAGTGAATTAAATTCAGAAATGACAAAATGCTAGATTAATTTTAAGGAGAAAAATGAGAGTGTGTTCAATATCAATGCAAAACAAAACAACAGACTAAACTTTATTAACATTTTTTTAAACAATTTGAACATATGACTTTAAGTTAAAATAAATACTGAAAACAAAACAGTCTTCCAGTAATGATTAAATGCCAGTCTTTTAGCAAAACTTCAAAATAGATATTGAAGTGTTTTAATTAATAATTAATTTTAATGCATAATACGACAAACTGACTTAAGAGTTTTATAAAATATTTTTTTACTTGGCAATTAATTGTTGTCCGAATTGTACTGTACATAAAAACAGCAAGCATGCTGCTTTAAAATTCTTGTCTAGTAGAGAAGAGTATGATTATTCAATAACCGGTTAGAGGCTTAGGAAATGAAAATGTCATCGTTAAACTTATGAGAAAACAAAAGTCATGGACCCTATTTTGCAAAGCATGGATATTGCATTTTATTATTATTGTATTTTTTCTGTTTTTAAAGGTTTAATTTGTTTAAATACTTCAATTATTTATAACTATGTTTTAAAAATATATTACAGATATTATAATCAACAAAGAAATCAGATTGACCATCATCAAGACATACCCTAACAACATTCTAGAAACAGAAAAATGTAAACGAAAGACCAATGACAACTGGAAGTCAAAAGACACGAGGCAAGAAATTTTAAAGTACCTAGCGGCCAGAAATCCTTTATTAGGATTGGTCGTAGAAAAAATTCACTGCATAGAACCTTGTGTAGAAGGTGTTAAAAGTGTGATGATAACAACAGCACTTGACAGACAACTACAGACTCCGGGTGTCGGTGTTCTGGCATCATTGTATGACAACAACAGTATGCTAGTGACACTCAAGTCAGTACTGGACAGAGAGAGGTTGTGGTTGTGGCTGGATATGATGGCTCAACAACAAGACTGGTCAACTTGTCTGGACAGTCTGTTTCTCATACCAGAGAAGCAATTCAATAGTGACTCTCGCTTTGGGGACTTCCAATGTTGGCTGTTGGAACAGCTTTGTTGTGCTCAAGGTAGGCCAGAAACATCACTTAACTGTTTTAGGTTTAGCTTACATGATATTTATATGATTGCAATTAAACTGTAGATCCACTAAAATCAGACTACTTTGGATTCTCTAATTTGTTGCTATAATTGGCATGTAGTAATAGAGAAAGTTAAGAATGAAACTGGTGTCGGATTTGAACTTGAGCTTGTTTATTCGGCACTGGAGCTTGTGTACAGACAATAATTATGAGATTATATGTTGCCAGATGGGTGGAGGTACTGCCAGAACATCAAGGACCCAGTGAGGTTGTATGAGCTAATCATGGCCAACAAGGATCTGTGGAGTCTTGAGGGAACACTGACTGAACTACAGGTGTTGTTGTCTATTGACATTTCCTCTCTGTCTCACACAGACGTGACCAAGGCTAAGCAGCTGGAGACTAGTGTTCGCACCACTTTAAGTGTAAGAACTGTCAGTTTACATAATTCACTTTTAAGTATGCTAAATTTGAGATTGATATGGTATAGGGTTCTTACTATATTGCAGCAGTACCTGTCCTCAAACAAAAATGAACCCTTTTACCCAGGATTTTTTATAATTTTCATATCAACACATATTTTTAGGTTATTTTGTTTTATTACCCGATTTCCCATATAGGGAATCTATTATCCTTATATAATAATACGTGAAGACGATTACTCCGAAACACTACTCCTCCCTTAATAATGGACGGATTTTTACAAACGATGTTTCAACATAAAGTATTTTTTGTGTAGACACCCTCTTTCACCAATTCCTGTAATAAAAGCCCTCGGGCTTTGCCCCACAGGCCATCAAAATCCCAATATATTTCTTATGAAGAAAAGATTTTGTTTACCTAAACAGACGAAGCATTTGTATTAATTGAATCCTAAAACAGCTGTTCATAGTAAACACATGATATCCACAAGAGCGTTAGTTTTCAGAGTGAGTTCGTTTTCAGTTTCGATAACTGGAGTGGAGTGATTGATTACATTATCTTTGAGTTGACTCTTTTTAAGTAATCGGAAATTATGACTGTTTGAAATAACGC
Source organism: Macrosteles quadrilineatus (assembly GCF_028750875.1). Taxonomy (NCBI): domain Eukaryota; kingdom Metazoa; phylum Arthropoda; class Insecta; order Hemiptera; family Cicadellidae; genus Macrosteles; species Macrosteles quadrilineatus. The sequence continues at coordinate 90,330,802 of NW_026542594.1, read as the reverse complement.
CTGCAATACTTTGCCATTGTTCAAATTTGAGCAATAGGCGCACTAGTTATTATATCTATTATACATTAAGCCGTTTTTTGTGAACACTACTTCTCCCTTATTTCTGGACCAATTTCAATGTTTGAGGTGTCAACAAATTTGTCTCAATTTGTACTTATGCAATAAGGTTTTAGAATTTGAAAACTTTTACCCTTAAGAGCGCTAGGCACTCTCAAATGAAGATTTTTCTCCATAAGAATACTTGCAGTTTTAGTCGTGTGATCTGTGGTAGAAGATTAAAACACTTTAAGATATAAACGGATTATATTTGAGACACTAGAAATTCTTTACAACAGTACATGAACATTCAGAAACCGACAGCAGGACTACAGACATTACAAAAACATATTATCCTATGTACAAAGCAATTTACCAATCCATTAGGCTACATATTTATCACTAGATTACAGTGATATATATACAGGGTGTTTTTTTTTTTTAAACTTGCATCTTTATTTATGTAAAAACCGCAATAGATAGAAATATTCAGTTGTGGGAATCATCTATTGACGTAGGGGGCCCAATTGTTTTGAATTCAACGTTACATTCACATTCCCCCCTTTCCCCCCTGCCCCCAACTTATTTTTTGTAATAGCAAGGTACCCCCTGTGATATATCAAATTAAAGAGCATGAAAAAATAAAATGTTTAGTGAAAAAAATTTTAAAATTGGCTCATAAATTTGTGAGATATTCCCCCTTCCCTCCCCGGAACTTTTTTTTTTTTAATAGCAAGGTACCCCTTGTGACATATCAAATGAAAGAGCATGAAAAAATAAAATGTTTGGTAAAAAAAATTGAAAATCGGCTCACGAATTTGTGAGATAATCCCCACCCCCCTTTCCCACTACCGATAACCTTATTTTATAATAGCAAGGTAACCCTTGTGACATATCAAATGAAAAATGAATTTCACCAAACATTTTCTTTTTTCATGCTCTTTCATTTGATATGTCACAAGGGGTGCCTTGCTATTAAAAAAAAAAGTAACGGGTAGGGGGAAAGGGGGATTATCTCACAAATTCATGAGCCGATTATCAATTTTTTTTCACCAAACATTTTATTTTTTCATGCTCTTTCATTTGATATGTCACAAGTGGTACCTTGCTATTTAAAAAAATAAGTTGATGGCAGGGGGGAGAGGGGGGGAATGTGAATGTAACGTTGAATTCAAAACAATTGGGCCCCCTACGTCAATAGATAATTCCCGCAAACTGCATATTTCTATCTATTGCGGTTTTTACATAAATAAAGATGTAAGTTTTAAAATAAACACCCTGTATAATAGTACAATAAGAATTACATAGAACAAATTCAAAAACCAAAAAACAGCTGTTTATAAAAAGCTTTTTTGGGAGTAAATATTGATGTTTGTAATATTCAGAAGGTGTAAATGTAATGTTCAATGTAAACAGTTAATCAGTTTTGTTGGAGGACAGAAAATGCCTCGAGTTTAAAGAATAAATATAGAAAACAGGAGTTGGAAACAATTAATAAGAGATCTTATGCTTATGAGAAGAGTAGAAAAAGAGAGGCCTGGCCTAACAGTAAGAAATCCAGACACACACTCACTTGCACAGTGTGTAAACATATATTTATTTTAATTAAATTCTTAAATTTAAATTCCTAAATTCAGAAGTTTACAAGTGGTAAAGTAAACTTGCCTAATATCAGATAAAACTAATAAATGCAAGAAATATTTACTGGTAACACTCGCAGATTGAGACAATTCAAAACCTTTAGTAGAAACTAGAATAATGCCTTGGCTATGGTAAGATGGTTCCTCAAGGAGGCCTAAGCAACGAACTCTGGTACCCATAGTAAATTTGAATCTGTATTAGACAAAGTGCTGCCATTCTATATTCAAAGAACTCAACTTTTGGTAATTTCAGCTTTAGCCTTGACCCTAATAAAGCCCAGGGTTAGTTCATAACAAGGGTTGAATATTGCCAGCAGGACCTTTTTTGAATTGTCACATGGACAACTTTACGTGGCTGTGAGTCAGGGAAATTTCTTTGGAGAGGTTGAACTGTAAATAACTAAACAAAGTCAGCTCCCGAAAGCTATAAAATATTTACAATAACATTAATATTATTTTAAAAGAGTTTTATCAAAAGACTGAGTACTTCCAGAAGATACTTCATACTTGATAAGTCGAATCAAATATATTAATCTAAAATTATTGTCAGGGTTATCTATTTAGAACTCACCCGGTTTTAAAATGATTCTTGTAATACTTAGCAATTAAGTAGACTAGTAAGATATTTAATTACCATAGGTCTCATGGTAAGACCTAGACCTGGAACCGATTTACTTTTTTGTTTTGAGGTCCTCAGTGGACAAAAACACCCTCCGTTCAAATTTGTTCCTTTGGTGAAACCAATAAAAAATTATCATACATGGGTCTAAAATGCCTCATTTATATCTGTCTGTCTGCATATAATTTTCACAAATGTGTCCATGACTTTCGATCCTTTAACACTAATACCGAAATCCTACCCAGGCTGACGCTAACCGAAACCCCTGGTCTGTGAGATCCCATTTGAAAACAATGGACCCCGCTTAGAAACACACAATCCGAAACCCTGGGCCTGTGAGACCCCGCTTTAAAATACACTAACGCTGTATTTTATGTCCAATGGCTTCTGAGACAGCCATGTTATGAACAGACAACCTGTCAAGGTCACAGCACCCACGCAAAATGAACAAAAATATATAACAGGTAGGGTAGGAAAATGTGGGAAGGTATTGGGGGAATGGAATCCCCCAAGTAAACAGTTTTGCCAACATGTGTTTTTTTAAATTCCCGTGGGCCTGTCAGACCGGGTTTCCGGTATAAGTGTTAAGCTGATAAAGGACTAATCATCAAACCTCCTTTGTCTGGGTCACCTGAATTCCTGTGGCCTGAACTCATTGACCTACATCTGTAGCAGCCACAAGAAACATTCCCAATAAATACAGAACCCAGCAACTTAACTTGCAAACTAGCCTAAAATCAATTACGAAACTAAGTCACATATTAAAAAATGTTTAATATGGATTGTACACAAACAGGACCTGCCCATGTTAAAAGGCCTTAGAGTTACACTCGTCAGCTGAACATTTAAGTCAACCCAGTTACCATGTCACCACCCAGCTGGGACAATTGCAACACTAGTGTTATAATTTATTGCCTGCCATGGTCTTTCTGAATAATTAATTGATACCTACAACATATGTTTTATTCTTTATTTAAAATATTGTAAATATTGATTGATTCCCTTTGTTGAATACAGATCAGTTTATTAATTGTCTTTTAAGTCTTGTCTTTGATATTTTTTAACATTTGGTGCCAAAACTATAATACCCCCGCCGCAGCAAACCTGCCGACTAAGCGAATTTCCATTTGTCTGAATTGATTTTCAGTTAAATATATTTTAATAACATTAGGTTTAACGAGTACCTAGGTTTGCTGCTACAAGGAAACTAATAAAGTGTGTTTTTGAGTAAAATATTGATAGCTTAGTACAAAATAAATAAATTTGCCAAGTTTGATCAAAATACATTCATAAACAAGCAAACTACAACATTTGACAATATTCTCCATAAGAATAATATGGGAATTTAAAATTAAAATTTTTTTTAATTTTCTCCGTTACTAATAATTGAACAAAAATACTTTTATATACAAAATTATTTGTTTTTTTAAGCTCTTTAAAAAGGACTAAAGAGAAATTGGGAAATTTTGTGTTTTGAGGGTCAAAAGTGAGAAAAACCAATTTTTACCCCATAAAACCCCCCGTAAAGCCCCGTTCCCATGGTCCGATCGTGCTGGTTCGCGAACTCATTCAAGTTTATCCCGCTTTACACCTTTAAACCAAATTTCATCAAAATCGGACAAAAATTACTCAAGTTATCGCGTTCACGGACTTATATATATATATATATATATATATATGTCTATATATATATATATATACATATATGTCTATATATATATATATATACATACATACAAATTTGAACGAATAGTGTTTTTGGCCTCTGGGGACATCAAAATGAAAAAGTAAATCGGTCCCAGGTCTAGGTCTTACCGTGCCACCTACGGTAATAGCTACTTCCCTATAGGGAAATTCGCTAATATGTCTACCAGGAAATCTTCTAGAGTCAAGAAATTACCTGACAGGTATACTCCCCCAATTAAAATACTGAAAGGAATTCAGACCCTACAAAAAATAATGAAAACCAAGAAGACAATAAGAAATCATGTTCTCATGGTACTAGTAAATCTTCAAAAGCAAGTCACCGCAGTAGATTCAAAATTGAATTGGAAAAAATAGGAGAAATGAACAGACTGGAAAAAGAATTAGAACTAAAAGAGATGGAACGTCAAAAGAAATTAGATGAAATGGAATGTCAAAAGAAATTAAATGAAATGGAACCTCAAAAGAAGTTAGATGAAATAGAATGTCAAAAGAAATTAGATGAAATGAAACGTCAAAAGAAGTAATATGAAATGGAACGTGAAAAGAAATTAGATTAAATGGAACGACAAAGAAAATTTGATCAGAGGGAACTAGAACGCCAGAAAAGATTGTTGGAAGTGAGGGCTGAACTGAAGTCTGCATCGGTCAGTAGCAGGCAAGACTCACTTTCAGAGGTAAGATCTATTATAGGCTTAAATGATGACTTAGAAGAAGAGTCCCATAACAAAGTTGAAAAATGGCTTGATGACAAAGAACAAGAGTCCAATGTCGTTCAAATGTCATCATCAGCTATTGTGTCTTCAGCAGTAGAGAAGTTAGCGGATTCTTTTAGACAAGCCATCATTCAGATAAGTCAAATACCATTCAATCCTTGCGCAAACACCTTCCTTCATTTGGCGGGAAACCGGAGGATTGGCCTATATTCTATTCCGCTTATGAAAAGACAAAGGCTTCCTTTGATGAGGAAGTCAACCTCATCAGAGTAAGAAATTCACTTGAAGGCGAGGCTTTCAAAATGGTAAGGCCCTTACTTGTTTGTGGAAAAAATTTGAATACGGTGATTTCCACTTTAAAAATGCAGTTTGGCAGGCCAGAATTGATTCTGGGATCAATGCAAAGGAAGACCAGAATGTTACCTCCAGTCAAGGAGGAAGACATCAATGGTCTCATAGAATTCTCTACTTGTGTCCTCCACTTTACTACAACAGCTGAATCCTATAATTGGAGCACTATATGACAAACCCTCAGTTATTGATGGAACTAATGGGCAAACTACCTTATAATCTCAAATATAATTGGACTCAGCATGTGAGATCATTATCTTTAAGTAAGCCAGACCTAAAAGATCTTTCTAGTTGGTTAGAAAATCAGTGCTCACTCATGAGTATTTATTTCCGTCCCAAATCTGACACTTTAACACGTAAGAAGTATGATACTAAGTTAGTATTAACAAACTATACAACTAGGAGACCAAATAGTTGTATATTTTGCAACGAAAAGCACGAAAGTGCTCAGTGTAAAACTTTCAGGAAAGCCAGTGTTGCAGAGAGATGGAAGAAGGTTGCAGAAAGTATGTTGTGTTTCTACTGTTTTCGCCAACACACAACAAAGTTCTGTAAAATAAAGAAAGCTTGTGGTATTAATAACTGTAAACAATTCCACAGTCGCTTACTACACACAGATACTACACCTGAAAAACCTTTGTACACCAAAAAAAAACCTGTCTATTCTTCCTCTCACGAAAATAAAGACTCTGACTATTCTATTGTCAAAACAAAAGAAATAACCGGTAAACACACAGAACAAAATACAACAAATAAAGTTTTGCTTAAGGCATGTCCCGGACCCGTTACTCTTTATGGGCCTAAGGGCCAAATTGATACCTTTGCACTTTTGGATGAAGGTTCAACAATATCATTTGTTGACTCTACCACAGCCAACAAGTTAGGAGTGGAGGGAGATATAGAGCCCCTTACTACCTGTTGGTCAAACTCAACATGTCACTTTGAATCTACCTCTCGTAAAGTTAGCCTAAAAATAAAAGGACTTTACGAGGATGAAGTATTCACCCTTGATAACGTCCGGATACAGTCACCACTAGATTTACCACTTATCACAAAATTTTGACACAGTAAAACTTAGACAGAATTGGTTTCATCTAAACTCAATTGACCAGCCCCCCTTCCTTCAGCACATTCCAAACCTTCTATCTTGATCGGACAAGACAATGCAGCTCTTATTTTAACAAGAAAAGTCTTAGAAGGACCTACCAATTCTCCTATCCTGTCATGGAGTTATCTAGGTTGGACTATGCATGGAAAGTGTGCCAAGTTTGATGGTCGAATAGATGGAAATTTTAATTTGACAACATTTAACAATGACAAACTACATAATATGGTAAAAGAATGCTATCAAAACGAAAACTATGGAGAAACCACTCTTGACCAATTCAAAGTCGGTTCATTTGAAACGAAACGAGCAATTGATATACTAGAAGAAAGAACAAAATACCCCCGCCGCAGCAAACCTGCAGACTAAGCGAATTTCCATTTGACTGATTGGATTTACACTGAAATGTCTACTTAAAATTCTTAAAAATATAGCATTTATTCCCGATTTAAATAGAATTAGTTTAACAAGTACTTAGGTTTGCTGCATCAGGGAGGGTAAAACTGTTTGTTTTGTAAAATGTGAATAGTTAGTAAGAAATAAAAACATTTTCCAAATTTGATCAAAATATGTTCACAAACAAGCAAACTACAACAGTTTACTTATTCTCCATAAGAATAACATGGGAATTTTAAATTTACAATTTTTTGGAATTTTCTCCGTAACCATTAGGCGCATAATAACGCTTCAATATACTAAATTATTTGTTTTTTTAAGCTCTACAAAATGGTTTGGAAAGAAATTGCTAAATTTTATGTTTTTTGGGTCAAAAATGGGAAAAACCTATTTTTACCCCATAAAACCCCCCGTTAACCCCGTTCCCATGGTCTGATCATGCTGGATCGCGAACTCGTTCGAATAAACGTACGTTTACGTTTACACATTTGTACCAAATTTCATCAAAATCGGATCATTTTTGCTCGAGCTATCGTGCTGACGGACACATATATATATAAATATATATATATATATATATATGAATCTGAACGGATGGTGTTTTTGGCCTCTAGGGACCTCAAAACTAAAAAAAAATCGGTCCCGCGTCCAGGTCTTACCATGAGTACTACGGTAATAGCTTATTCCCCATATGGGAAATTCGCTAAAAGGTCGAAGATCATTACGAAACCGGATTGTTACGGAAAATAGATTATTTCAAGTACCCTCCAAGTCATGACAATGCCTTGAAGAGTTTAAAATTGACTGAAAATGAAAAAGGGCAGGAATCGAATGCGGTCAAATCAGACAATTCTACAGAAGAATCACCTCTTTTGATCATCAACCAGGACAAGTCAAGCGACAGTAAAAAGTCCACAAAAAGTGATACGAGCAGAAGTAATGGAATTCCAGCTAAATTGCACAGAAGGTCTAGAACTGTGACAAAGTTTGAGGACAATAGGCTGTCGAAGCAGAAATCGGATTTGCTGGACGAGGTGAGTCGACATTTCCGACGGTTGTCGAGTGAGAAAGACCGTCCTTTAACAATCATGGTGGTAACAGAAAGTGACTTTTCACAGAAGAAGGCTATGGAGATCAGAAGTTAGAACATCTCTAAGAGCCTCAGCATGAATGTGATTAAGGACTCGGCAGCCACTGGTGTTGAGAGGTGTGAAGAGACTGATTTAGACGACTCGATGATTGTAGACACTGTGACCAAGTTCCCATTGAGGCCCACGACCCGCAAGTCACTACCCAACCCTCCTCGGATGGCCAGTGTGATCAGTACACCAGCGTTAGTTCCCCCGCCTGGAGTTGTCCAGCCCCATTCAGAATCAAACTCAGCTGTGGAGGCAATGAGACATTCTCAACAACTAGAGATTGAGAAACTCTGGTGGCGGCACGAGCAGGAGATCAATGAGCTCAAATGCATAATTGGTCTTGTCCCAATGGAAATGCGAGCCAATATGGAGGCAGACAAACGGCAATCACTCCTTGATCCCAAACACAAGATGAAGAATGAGAAGAAACACGCCTTTGAGGAGACGGAACACAAACAGTTCAAGTCCACATTCTCCGAGAAGGGTAAAAAGAAAGAGCTAAATATGAAGAAGGTTAAATCGGTTGATGACCAGCCACTAGAAGTGAAAATGATCGAGTCAGTTGTTTCTAGCTTAGAAAAACGGAAAACTTTTGTGGAGCCACTCGGCAGTGATAACCAGAGGATTAAGAAGTATTCTGAAATAATATTCAAAGAAATCAAACAACGGAGTAGAAAACGTAAGCTCAAAGTGAAAATCACTAATAATAATAGTATTATGGTATGGTAACTAGGGAGTACCAAATTTAGCCTTCGCAAACCTTGACCAAAAATGACTAATGCTACAAAAAAAAAGAAAAGAAAATGAAATCAAATTTTCTAATGCTTAGTTCTCTTGGAGGGGAGAAGATGTTATAATATATTGCCTGCCATGGTCTTTCTGAATAATTCATTGATACCTACAACATATGTTTTATTCTTTATTTAAAATATTGATTGATTCCCTTTGTTAAATACAGATCAGTTTATTAATTGTCTTTTAAGTCTTGTCTTTGATATTTTTTAACAACTAGTGCTATCAAGTTGGATTTTACGAATTAATCAAACGGCAGTGGGCAAGCGGAACTGGGCTTCTGTGCTGGAAAATGTCATGATAAACTGCACTAGTAGCACCGTCTTGAAGGGTTAAGGCACCTATTACATGCTGCAATTTCTTTACGTTGATAACGACTAATAACAATGATAGTTAAGTTGTGGGGACAGTAAATATTAATGTGTACACTAGAAATGGTTTTGTACCATTAGGCTGTCAATGTTTTAGAGATACAGCTGGCCAACACAACTTTTAATTTTTTTATCAAGTACTAACTTCTAAGCCTCATGTTTAAGGTTCTTGGTTAAGCTAAGAGGTTAAAGCCTGGCAAACATTTACTGTATTTTGTTTATTGCATCATAGTAAGACTACAGGCTTGCGTTAAATTCTTTGAAATTGAATTTGATCAAAAATCGCTAAAACCACGCTTTGAAGGAAAAACAAAACTTTAGTTCGGCCACTTAGAAAGCGACCTCCTCTAGCATTGGTTAGCATTAGCGCACAGGTCGCTTTCTAAGCGGCCGACCTATACCTACATTTTATTATATTGCATAAAAGTAAGAATTTGGTATCATATTCCGAATCAAATCATTTACCTCTGCGTGAAAACAAAACTGTACAATCTTGGAATAGATATTACCCGTATGTGAATAAGAGAATATAAACACAAATGAAACAAAACAAAATTATTGTTTTCTACCAGTGGTGGTGTTCATAATATTCTTTGTTAATAAATATGATGTTAATAAATGTAATTAATTAAACATTTATACTTGGTTACAGAAACATTTACTGAAAATATAGATTTGATTTTTTCAACAAGTGAAATGAAGATAAGATATATCAAAACATTGTGAGTTTTTGTCATTTCAGTGTTAATATTTGGAACTATTTAGCGACAGTGTCCATGTGTGTGTAGGTGAGGAAAGTGTGTGCGTTGAGTTGCTTGGAAGATGTGTGGGCCGTGCTTGAGGAGCTTCTCAACAGCCACCAAGTACATCTCGGCCTGCAGTGGTTTCAGCAAAGGAACATGATACAAGCAGAGCACTCCTCACACTCTCTACTGGTAAGTTCCTGCATTGTATCAACTAATTCCTTTCAAAACAGATGACAATGTATTTTTACACAGAAACAAGCCAAATATCAAAAGTAGAGATGTGCGAGTACTCAAGATTTTCAGTTCCAGTCGAGTACGGCCTTAAAACTCGAGTATTTCTTTGGCAGTTTCGAGTCAAGTTTGGTTTAAAATTGTAAATACTCAATATTTGTTAAAATGAAACAGTGTAAAGTGAGTAAGAGGTCGACTGTTTAGGATAAATTCTATCCTGACTAGCAGAGTCACTAACTCTTCATCACGAGGGTACTGTGATTGCATAACAGTCCTTAAAGCAGTTTTCACGGATCTGATGAGATGCTCCCAGCAACCTCCCATGTGGGGCGCATGAGGAGGGATGAAGTGCCATATGATTCCGTTTTTTGAGACGGTGCGTTGGATTTGAACATGGTTGATTGTCTTAACCGCGTTACGTAGCTCTTTTTCTGCGGCCACAAAATTACTTCTGTCGTCAGAATACATCTCGGATGGACAAGGTCTCCGAACGATAAATCGCTGAGGAGCCATATTCAACGAGTGAGCTACTTCTAGGTGTATGGCGCGTGTAGATAGGCAATTGAAGATTATGCCGTAGCATTTTTCGTGACGTCTTCCAACAGTCACCTCCATTGATCCAAAATTATCAACACCGGTAAAGAAAAAAGGGTGTTTGGATTCCGAGACTCGAGATTCTGGTAGAGGAGCCATTTGGGGAGGTGTTGGTTTGGCATTATTGATTCGGCACTACATGCAAGTATTCTTCACCTGTTTTGCTGCACATTTTTGGTTGGTTATCCAGAATCTCTTTAAAATCCCCAATTTATGTTTATATAATGTGTACGTCGCTTGTGACAGTTTGTGTTTTTGTATATTAACGACGCCACTAAGGCTGAACGTCTGATGATGGAACGAAGATGCTGAAATGGCCGTAACAATGTAAATACTACAATGAGCTGATTGACGAAGGCAATTCTATTTATTGATTTAGTAACTGCGATAGATACAGTGAAGTTATGAGGCAGATTAAATCTGTTTTTTTCTTGTATTTGATAATAATAACTGTTTCTACAGAAAGCATTTATATTCTTACTTCGACGGGGGTCTACTTATAGGCAAGCTAATTTTGATTCCTTCTCTTGCCACGTCGCAAATGTATTTAATCATCCAGTATTTTGTAATTGATTAACTTCTGGCGTAATTTTGTAAAATCGTGACATGGGGTTGCTGTCAAACTTTAACTTTATTGACATGCGAGGGTCCATTGCCTCAAGTCAGCAGCCGTTGAAAAAGTTTTGCCAGGAAGGAAAGCCAATTGTAAAAAATATATTGAGAGGCAAAGAAGTTGATAAAGGAAGTTGCCGAGTGACCAAGCTAGCAGAATAGCAGAGTCACTGTTGTTTCATGTTCTCTGTGTTACAGCTGATTGGACAACTGGTGCTGGAGTTGCTAGAGGCAGGTTAGGAGGGAGAGGCAGAGAAGTTGATGAGGGAGTTGCCGAGTGACCAAGCTTGCAGGATAGCAGAGTCACTGTTGTGTCATGTTGTCTGTGTTACAGCTGATTGGACAACTGGTGCTGGAGTTGCTAGTGGCAGGTTAGGAGGGAGAGGCAGATAAGTTGATGAGGGAGTTACCGAGTGACCAAGCTTGCAGGATAGCAGAGTCACTGTTGTGTCATGTTGTCTGTGTTACAGCTGATTGGACAACTGGTGCTGGAGTTGCTAGAGACAGGTTAGGAGGGAGAGGCAGAGAAGTTGATTTGCCGAGTGACCAAGCATGCAGGATAGCAGAGTCACTGTTGTGTCATGTTGTCTGTGTTACAGCTGATTGGACAACTGGTGCTGGAGTTGCTAGAGGCAGGTTAGGAGGGAGAGGCAGAGAAGTTGATGAGGGAGTTGCCGAGTGATCAAGCTTGCAGGATGGCAGAGTCACTGTTGTGTCATGTTGTCTGTGTTACAGCTGATTGGACAACTGGTGCTGGAGTTGCTAGTGGCAGGTTAGGAGGGAGAGGCAGAGAAGTTGATGAGGGAGTTGCGGAGTGACCAAGCTTGCAGGATAGCAGAGTCACTGTTGTGTCGGGCACAGAGTGTCAGTTCTCTGCAGCATCTGGTTACCTTTCTGCAGAAATTGGGAGGCACTGCAGCACAGTTATTACGCTACCATTATATCTGCAGGATGGCAGAGTCACTGTTGTGTCATGTTGTCTTTGTTACAGCTGATTGGACAACTGGTGCTGGAGTTGCTAGTGGCAGGTTAGGAGGGAGAGGCAGAGAAGTTGATGAGGGAGTTGCCGAGTGATCAAGCTTACAGGATAGCAGAGTCACTGTTGTGTCATGTTCTCTGTGTTACAGCTGATTGGACAACTGGTGCTGGAGTTGCTAGAGACAGGTTAGGAGGGAGAGGCAGAGAAGTTGATGAGGGAGTTGCGGAGTGACCAAGCTTGCAGGATAGCAGAGTCACTGTTGTGTCGGGCACAGAGTGTCAGTTCTCTGCAGCATCTGGTTACCTTTCTGCAGAAATTGGGAGGCACTGCAGCACAGTTATTACGCTACCATTATATCTGAAGAATGGCAGAGTCACTATTTAGTCATGTTCTCTGTGTTACATGTGTTACAGCTAAATGGACAACTGGTGCTGGAGTTGCTAGAGGCAGGTTAGGAGGGAGAGGCAGAGAAGTTGATGAGAGAGTTGCTGAGCGATCAAGCTTGCAGGATAGCAGAGTCACTGTTGTTTCATGTTCTCTGTGTTACAGCTGATTGGACAACTGGTGCTGGAGTTGCTAGAGGCAGGTTAGGAGGGAGAGGCAGAGAAGTTGATGAGGGAGTTGCTGAGCGATCAAGCTTGCAGGATAGCAGCGTCACTGTTGTTTCATGTTCTCTGTGTTACAGCTGATTGGACAACTGGTGCTGGAGTTGCTAGTGGCAGGTTAGGAGGGAGAGGCAGAGAAGTTGATGAGGGAGTTGCCAAGTGATCAAGCTTGCAGGATAGCAGAGTCACTGTTGTGTCATGTTCTCTGTGTTACAGCTGATTGGACAACTGGTGCTGGTGTTGCTAAAGACAGGTTAGGAGAGAGAGGCAGAGAAGTTGATGAGTGAGTTGCCGAGTGACCAAGCTTGCAGGATAGCAGAGTCACTGTTGTGTCGTGTTCTCTGTGTTACAGCTGATTGGACAACTGGTGCTGGAGTTGCTAGATGCAGGTTAGGAGGGAGAGGCAGAGAAGTTGATGAGGGAGTTACCGAGTGACCAAGCTTGCAGGATATTAGAGTCACTGTTGTGTCGTGTTCTCTGTGTTACAGCTGATTGGACAACTGGTGCTGGTGTTGCTAAAGACAGGTTAGGAGAGAGAGGCAGAGAAGTTGATGAGTGAGTTACCGAGTGACCAAGCTTGCAGGATAGCAGAGTCACTGTTGTGTCGTGTTCTCTGTGTTACAGCTGATTGGACAACTGGTGCTGGAGTTGCTAGATGCAGGTTAGGAGGGAGAGGCAGAGAAGTTGATGAGGGAGTTACCGAGTGACCAAGCTTGCAGGATATTAGAGTCACTGTTGTTTCATGTTCTCTGTGTTACAGCTGATTGGACAACTGGTGCTGGAGTTGCTAAAGGCAGGTTAGGAGGGAGAGGCAGAGAAGTTGATTTGCCGAGTGACCAAGCATGCAGGATAGCAGAGTCACTGTTGTGTCATGTTGTCTGTGTTACAGCTGATTGGACAACTGGTGCTGGAGTTGCTAGAGGCAGGTTAGGAGGGAGAGGCAGAGAAGTTGATGAGGGAGTTACCGAGTGACCAAGCTTGCAGGATAGCAGAGTCACTGTTGTGTCATGTTGTCTGTGTTACAGCTGATTGGACAACTGGTGCTGGAGTTGCTAGAGGCAGGTTAGGAGGGAAAGGCAGAGAAGTTGATGAGGGAGTTACCGAGTGACCAAGCTTGCAGGATAGCAGAGTCACTGTTGTGTCATGTTGTCTGTGTTACAGCTGATTGGACAACTGGTGCTGGAGTTGCTAGAGACAGGTTAGGAGGGAGAGGCAGAGAAGTTGATTTGCCGAGTGACCAAGCATGCAGGATAGCAGAGTCACTGTTGTGTCATGTTGTCTGTGTTACAGCTGATTGGACAACTGGTGCTGGAGTTGCTAGAGGCAGGTTAGGAGGGAGAGGCAGAGAAGTTGATGAGGGAGTTACCGAGTGACCAAGCTTGCAGGATAGCAGAGTCACTGTTGTGTCATGTTGTCTGTGTTACAGCTGATTGGACAACTGGTGCTGGAGTTGCTAGAGACAGGTGAGGAGGGAGAGGCAGAGAAGTTGATGAGGGAGTTACCGAGTGACCAAGCTTGCAGGATAGCAGAGTCACTGTTGTGTCGGGCACAGAGTGTCAGTTCTCTGCAGCATCTGGTTGCCTTTCTGCAGAAATTGGGAGGCACTGCAGCACAGGCATTACGCTACCATTATCTGCATTTGGGCGTGGTCATGCTCACTCACATACCCTGGCAAACTCAGGTAGGCTTCCATGTTTTTTGAAGATTATTGAGAATTGTCGTTTGAACTTTTTTCAACAGAAACATTTGTAGAAAATATTAATAAACCTTCTATTAAAATAAGCTTCTGAAAAATGATAAAATACTTACAAGATGTGTTTTTTATATTAACCTGTGTAACTATTTCCATTAATTAGATTCTTTTTAGTTTAGAAGCTTTCTAGTTGAGTCTTTTAAACTTATCGAAAATTTTGACTGTTCTTAGTTTTAAAATAACATCTTAGGAATCATACCGTTACTTGACAATTCCTCGAAAATTATGACTGTTATTAGTTCAAAAATAACTCTTGTAACGGTACTTGACAATTAATTGCTTAATTTCAAGAAAAATGTTGTAACATCTCAATGAACATCTCTTAAATCTGAATTTCTTTTAACTGTATCTATTTTATTTTGTATTTTTATCTGTTTTCATGAAGGTTCTCAGGGATGGATTCTTTGCCACAAGACTGATTTTATCCTACCTGTAGAATGTGTGAAATGTGAGATATAATGTTAACCCTTTCCGCTCAAGCGGCGGGGGAGCCCCGCCGTGCGTCATGGCCGCACGAACTCTAATGTCGGGCCAGGCCCGCCGTCACTATGACAACGTACTGTACTTTTATTTGGACATACGTAGTTATTTATTTCGCCGCTAGGGTTGATGTTTGACATCTGCTGCCATCTGGGGAATTTTTTCAGAACCGTTTGAACAAATATTCAATGCTCAATATTAAATCTTAGAGCTTATGTCAGTCGTCTTCACTCGTTAACTGAACTGCTGTCTGTAGCGGCAGCTGACTGACTGCACGGCAGCTGTTTACTAAATGTTGCTTGGTTTGTTTACTGCCGTATGTAGTTGGAGTGTTATTATCGAATTGCGTGCTTTACTTTTACTTTTTATTATTGTTTACATACAATCAGATATTTTCAGTTAGTTGTTTATTTTCGTGTTTGACTGAACTGTTATGATTTGAGTTAGTTAGTTCTTGTTACATAAGCCCATAAAATGGATGAAGACGGCGATGATTCGTTGCTAAATCGCAAAATTGCTGATGGAACAAGTAATATAAGTGATTCTGATATAGCTGGTTTGTTATTTGAAGACGATTTATTATCAAATAGCAGTTCAGATCCAACCGATCCAGAATTAGACGACGACGAAAATAGTGATGAAGATGGTGATAATAATAGTGATCCCGATTTGCCGATTGAACATATTGATCCATTTTATCTTCAAGATGATGTTAACTTTGGGACATTAGATGACATACCTGGAATACATAATGTAAGTACCGATTTGCCTGTTGAACATAGGCCTATTGATGATCAATTTTTTCAACAAGATGATGTAAACTTTGGCACATTAGATGAAATACCGGGAATACATAATGTAAGTATCGGTGGGCCTACCGAATTACCTGTAATTACTGAACCAAGCTGTTCCAATATTTTGAGTCAATCAAAAAGACTAAAACTTGACAGACCGAGACCTAGCTCTATCCCAGTTTGTACTGAATCAGGACCTTCTTCACAATCAACCAAACTTACAACAGGTAGACATTTGCGTGGATCGAGAAAAACTAAAGTCTCAAAAACCAAAAAGAAGTCTAGTCTTAGCACACAGGGTAAAAAGGCTCGGCCTAGGCCTATCCAAACCAAGAACAAGCCTAATGAAGATCATAACTATAGGACTTACACAAATACTGACCAAGATTTCCCCCACTTCCCTTACACTTTGGAATCTGGCTACAAACCCCCAATAGGCTACAAACCTAATAGCCCATTACAGTTTTTTCAATTGTTTATGACAGATGAACTTTTAGAAACGATTGTTACTGAGACAAATAAACATGCTAAGGTTGTCATTTCTAATAAGAGGCCGTTGCAAAAAAATTCAATCTGGCACTCGTGGACGGATGTAACGTTAGAGGAGATACGAGCATTCATCGGAGTGGTTCTAAACATGGGACTCAATACTAAACCCTCGCTGCAAGACTACTTTGCACAAGATTGGCTTTATAATCAGCCATTCTTTAGCCGTGTATTTTCAAGAACCAGATTTTTTCAAATATTTTGGACTTTACACTGTTCGAGTACTGGTGGTACCCAACCAGCCCGATCACGAGGGGACAAGCTAAAGAATATAATTGCTTACCTTCAGACTAAGTTTACAGAATACTTTGTCCCTCCATATGAGCTTTCTATGGATGAAAGTACAATTTCGTTCAAAGGAAAAGTGTACTTCAAACAATACAACCCCAAAAAACCAATTAAATGGGGTCTAAAGGTTTTTGTTGTATCTGATGCCAGGTCAGGATACATTTTCACGTTTGAGCCATACTATGGCTCAGCTACATCGCAGATATTACCTTACCCTGACCTGCAATTCACTACCAGAATTGTTTTGCTGTTGGCACTAAGAGTAAGGCAAGTATGTGGGCCAGATTGCGGTTTCCACATATATACTGACCGATTGTATACAAGTTTGTCATTAGCTCAAGAGTTGCTAAAGATGAAAATGCATCTCACTGGTACAGTTAATTCAAATCGTCAAGGTAATCCCAGTAATGTAAATAAGAAAAGGCTAAAGGGTCTTTTGAAGAAACATGAGACAGCAGCCTACCGTCACAAAGACAATGTCTTGGTGTTGGTGTGGCGGGACCAGAGACACGTAATTATGATGAGTTCGTATCATAACTCGGAAATGCAATTAGTAAAAAGAAGAGAGAAGGGAAGAAAAGAAGATGAAATTGTGTCCAAACCAGTTGTTGTATGCGATTACAACGAGAGAATGGGAGGAGTCGACACTGCCGACCATTACATTTCGTCCTACATGTTTGTTCGGAAATCTAAAGTGTGGTGGAGAAAACTGTGGTTCTGGCTTATGGAAGTATGTGTCGTCAACAGCCTCCTGCTATACAACATGGACTTACAGAATAAGGGGAAAACTCCCATTGATTCGAAGAGATTTAGGGAAATGCTGATTACTGAACTTGTTTCTGGTGTACGTAACAAATCTTATTCACAGCGAGGTCGTCCTTCTTCAGCTGACCAAGAAGATAGGCTAGATAAAAAACCTCATTTTATTTATGCCAATGAAAAAAGCAACAGCAAGGACTGTGCTGTTTGCAGCAACAGGAAAGCTGGACAGAGAAGAGAAACAGTGTATTTCTGTGCTACATGTGCAAGAAAACCAGGCCTTCACCCAGGGCAGTGCTTTGAACGCTACCATACCCTGAAAAACTATAAGATGTAATGAGGTATGTCTAGTTCTTTGACAAAAACACTGTTTAAATTCTTATATAACTTGTGTTTATTTTATGTTATTATTATTTTAGGCCTATTCTTGCTTGTGATTGAAGCGGAGTAGCGTACAAGCGAGATAAAATATTTAGGCCTAGTTCTTGTTTTATTTATGTTTTTCAGCTAACACAGTTTTGAAGAAAAAATACTTTTTCTCTTTACATCATAAATATTTGGTTTCTAAGCAACAGCAAAATTAATATTGCCTAAAAAGATATTAGTCGCTACAAAAACTGATATTTTCACAAAAACTTTTTTTTAGCAAAAATTCATATTTTTCAATATATTTTTTTTTCCGCATAAAATTGTGTCTTTTAGCTATGTAAATCACTTCAATATATATATAAGGACATACACAATGTAAATAAAACACTTTTATACTCTTATTTCTATAAAAAAATTGTAAAAAATCTTGTTATTCCAATTTTTTTATTTTCTCCAAAAAAAATTTTTTTTTTATGAGTAATGTATAATAAATTTTTTAAATATATATACTGGTTTCTATATCCTAAATATGATCTTTGGTTCATACAGAATTAGGAAAAAAATTACCAGCATTCTACAAATAAAGACAGTATTTGTTTTTTTGGCAAATAAATGAAGTGTGCAAATTTGGCTAAAATTAAATGGAGCTGGTGAGTAAATGGGCCTCCCGTTAATCTGAGTGGAAAGGGTTAAGTTATACAGAGCCACTATGTGTAAGTGTTAATTCGGTCGCAGCACTCTTAAAAAAGGTGCCAGACAACTACCGAATGTGCGTGCTTGTTTAGTGTTAAGCCGCAGCACCAGCGGTCTGCCGGGGCCTGACAAATGCTTTAAGTGTATTATAATTTCTATCCTACTTACTTATCTAATTACCTTATTAATATTTCAAATGAGTACACAATTGGGAGTGACCTTTTTTCTTTTTATTTTCCTTTCACAAACACAAATTGAATTACAGTTAATTATTGTTTTTATTTGCGCCTGACAAATGGTATACACCGCAGCAGCTATCTGAGTGACTAACTGACTGTCAACTGAAGACTGGTCCGTAGACTGCTGTATTTATACCCGATTTCGTTACTATGGAGACCATGGAATGTTCTAGAACTTAAAACTCAGATGTTTCCACCAAAAATTAACTTCCTTTTCCGGCAGCCTGACTTCATCGCTGCCCGCTTGATCGTCGTTGATCCATCAGCTGTCGGATGGAGCTCGAGCTGTCAGAGAAGCTATTTATTTATTTATTTATTTATTTACTACATGTCATTACATCATTTTTTGACAGGACATAAAGTCATATACAGGATATACTAAAACTAAGAAATAACAAAAATGTCTTACTAAATTATTAATCTAACTTAACGTCCCTATTTAAATAACATTCTATAGAAAAACAATTTTTTGTTTTTAACCAGGTCTTCAGGGTGGATCTGAACTGTGTTTTACTATCAATATTTTTTATGCGGAGTGGTAACTTATTGTAAACTTGTGGGTCTATATATTGGGGAGATAAATGAAATTTCTCTAATCTATGGGTTTCAGGCTTAATATAACTCTTAAATCTAGTGTGGTGGGAATGAATGGGTTGGTTCATGAATGAGGAGAGATTGTCTTTAACCCAATTGGAAATTCCTAAAATATAGTGATCATAAAATGTTAAAACCGAAAATGTTTGAAAAAGACTTTTACAAGGAGTTCTACGAGGAACTCGCCCAATAATTCTAATTGCTTTTTGTTGAAGTTTGAATATTTTGTTGGAGTGGCATGAGTTTCCCCAAAGCAGAATACCATATGTCATTATTGAAGAAAAATAAGCATGATAAACTATAAGCTGAGTCTTCAAGTCAACAGCTTGTCTGATTGCACGAAGAGAGAAAATACAGCGGTTTAATCGTTTAATCAAATTAACAACTTGTGATTTCCAGTTAAGATTTTCCTTGACAGTTATACCTAAAAAATTCACATTTTGCTGCAGTGGCATTTTAGATTTTGATGTTGTAATTTTACCTGTTTTATATTGATTATTATTAGAACAAAACTCTATAAGCTGAGTTTTATCATCATTCATAACCAACCCATTCACCTGGAACCAGTCTCTGAGCGCTTGCACCTCCCTGTCGAGTGTGTGTCGCAGGGAGTCGATACTGGGTGCCGTACATAGCACCATTGTATCGTCTGCATACTGAAAGAGTTCCATATTGGAGACTTGAGGTAGGTCATTAACATAGATTATGAACATACTAGGGCCCAGTATCGACCCCTGAGGCACACCACATGGTACTTTCCCCCAAGTTGAATAAACAGTTTCATTATTTTTTGTTAATATAGTTCTCTGAAACCGATTAGAAAGATAAGAAGAAAATAAATTAATTTCTTTGCCTTTAATACCAATTTTTTTAAATTTACCAATGAGGATGTCGTGATCAACGCAATCAAACGCCCGGGACAGGTCACAGAGAACACCAGCTGCTCTCTGAGATCCATCCAGAGCCCGTGTGATGCAGTTAACCATTCTTGCCATTGATGTTTGACAACTGTGCCCTTTTCGGAAACCAAATTGAGTATTGTTTAAGATGTTGTTACTTTCTAAAAAAGATCTTAATTGAATATCAATAGCTTTTTCAAATATTTTGGAAAAACATGGAAGTAATGCGATAGGACGATAATTGTCTAGGTTGTTTTTGTCGTTTTTCTTAAATAATGGTCTAATTTCAGAATATTTTAAATTATCAGGATTTAACTGTTGTAAACTAGTAAACAAACATTCAATAAAATTTAATAAATGAATATGTTTTTATTATTTAGTTTGTTGTGTTATATTTACATGTTTATCCCTTTGTTTATGAAATAAAATTGTAATGTAAATTTATAACTGTTATTGAGTTGCTGAAATATGTACATGCATGATAACCTAACCTAAATACGGTAAGTGGGTAGACATATCTTAGTTACCACTATTTACAAAATAAACTATTAAGGGTGTTTGGTCGCAAATTTTCATGTCTGATTTTTTGTTATTGTTTAATTGTACTAAAAATTAAAGATACAAATATATAAGAAAACATGTTTTATTTTGAATATTAAGCGAGATATGGAGCTTGAAAGTAGTAAATTTTTAATCTTTGGTACCAGTTCACAGGGAGAATGGGTAATGCGATTCTCACCAAAATTTGCATTCAGGTGTGGAAAAATAAGATAATAATCACTAGCTATTTAAAATTAAAAAATTAAAAAAAAATTTATTTTTTATTTTTTATAAATTTTTTTAAAAATTAAAAAAAAAATTTTTAAAAAATTTAAAAATAGCTCTTTGTTTTTGGGAAAAATGTATCTGTATGTTAGAATAAAAAAAAAATGTGATATGTTACCTCGTTTGGGCTGTGAATTCGTACCTTTGATGCCTTGCGCTGTCGGAGCACTACTCGTTGAGAGTTTGTACACTAACACCGGGGCTTTAGAATACTTTAACATCACGTAATTATTAACATCCCTTAACATTGAAAGAATACGTTTATCGTTGTATTCTAAAGCCCCGGTGTTAGTGTACACACTCTCAACGAGTAGTGCTCCGACAGCGCAAGGCATCAAAGGTACGAATTCACAGCCCAAACGGGTTAACATATCACATTTTTTTTTATTCCAACATACAGATACATTTTTCCCAAAAACAAAGAGCTATTTTTAAATTTTTTTTAAATTTTTTTAAATTTTTTTAAAAATTTATAAAAAAATAAAAAATAATTTTTTTTTTATTTTGTTTATTTTAAATAGCTAGTGATTATTATCTTATTTTTCCACACCTGAATGCAAATTTTGGTGAGAATCGCATTACCCATTCTCCCTGTGAACTGGTACAAAAGATTAAAAATTTACTACTTTCAAGCTCCATATCTCGCTTAATATTCAAAATAAATATTTTTTTCTTATATATTTGTATCTCTAATTTTTAGTACAATTGAACAATAACAAAAAATAAGACATCAAATTTTTGACCAAACACCCTTAAAACATTATTACATCAATAATTTAAAGAACATTGAGCAATATTTAAATTTGAAAGCGCGAAATAGGCCCTGTTTTTATTACAATTTATCTAACAAACTCTGCCTAAACCTAACCTAGCCTAGGCACAACATAGCCTATTAACAACGAATGGTTAAATTAAATAGAAACATTACAATGTGGAATGTACACTAGTAATTATTATTTAGTGTGTAATCAAGGAAAGTATTCGGTAATTATTTACCCTATTTACACTGGGATTTGATGTAATTTGTATATGTCTACTTACAGTATTTTTAACGCTGAATCCAAAAATGCAATCAGTTTTGGGCGGAGAGATTCCTAAGTGGCATACTAGTCCATAAGTGTGATATCCTAAGTGGTACAGTTATATAATTAATATTAAGCTTCAGTTTTGTTGATTAGTGAGTTTAGTGTTGTTTAGTGAGTCGGTGGCTCAGTCGGTACCGTCGCGGACTTCGGGCCCAAGGCAGTAAACGATCCATGCACGGGCGCTTAGTCTATGTGGACGGGCAAATGCAAGGTTAAAAGAGGCCGCCAACCTCTTTTTTTAAAAGAAAGAAGAAAGAAAGAAAAGATTTATTAACATATTTGTGGTATGGACGAGTCCAAGTTCTAGCCGCGACTAACACTAAAAGGGGTGGAAGGTTTGTGGAGTGGAAACAGCTGACAGTTGTTTACATTCGATACTAAACAGACAAAACCACACATGACATGTGAAAATCGGAATAACATTTTAAAATGATTCAATTTCTAAAAGCAGACGGACTTCTAAGACGTTCCGAAAATATAATT
Source organism: Macrosteles quadrilineatus (assembly GCF_028750875.1). Taxonomy (NCBI): domain Eukaryota; kingdom Metazoa; phylum Arthropoda; class Insecta; order Hemiptera; family Cicadellidae; genus Macrosteles; species Macrosteles quadrilineatus. The sequence continues at coordinate 90,308,359 of NW_026542594.1, read as the reverse complement.
ACACAAAAACAATAAATTAGGCCTACATGAACTATTAATAAAATCAACATGTATCATTAATCAATAAATGTAATTTTATTCTCGTAAAACGCGAGGATTTTTAGCCTATACAATAACACGACCGCATCACCAATGCCAAATTGATACTGTCAACTGTCACTGCCATTGAATTGCTGTAATGTAGTTTGCTAACCAACCAATGGATTATTACGCTACAATGCACCCAGAAAATAGATCCAGATTAATAACATATGCAATAGCAACTTATTAATTATCAAGTAAGTTTCATTATTGTTGCCGATTTAGAAATTAGTAATGGCTGATATTTGCAATGCGTGTGACCATTTTTATGAAACGGTTGTGTTCGATGATAATGAAATTAAAAGTTTTTTAATTAAGCACGGGGTTGTAAATAACGAAACAAATTGTCCGAGGTGTCATTCAAACATTAAATTGAACGATAAGTGGTTTTTCAGATGCTGGAACAGAGTTTCAATTAACAAGAAGAAAGCCAAAAGGTGTGAGTGGGTACGATCTTGCAGAGTAGACACTTTTTTCGGCAAATCCAGACTACAAATTCGTACGCTTTGGCGATTAGTCAATCATTATCTTTTTTTGACCCACCCCGGCAAAGATTCCTGGAAACAAATCTCAATCTGTCAAGTAAAACTGTTGTCGATTGGTATTCGTTTATTAGAGAAGTGTACATTGACGATTGTGTAACAAATTCTGAAAGACTAGGCAGGCCAGGTGAGATTGTTGAAATAGATGAGGCGAAATTTGGTAAACGTAAATACAATCGAGGGAGGCGTGTGAAGGGAAACTGGGTGTTGGGGGGAGTGCAGAGAGGCTCGACCAAAACATTTTTAATCCCCATTCCTGACCGCTCAAGGCGCACGCTAATTCGACTAATCCGCCGCTGGGTTTTGCCCGGCAGTACGATTATTACCGACTGTTGGAAGTCGTACAGCAGATTGCGGGAGTACGGCTTCCAACATTTAACTGTGAACCACAGTACTGACATTATTGATCCCGTCACGGGTGCACATACAAACCGAATTGAGCGGTGTTGGAGAGACGTTAGAGACCACATCCCCAAATACGGGGTGAGGTCCAAACATTTCATCGGGTACCTGGCGGAGTTCCAATTCAAGAAAAGGTACCCTAACAACAAATGAGTCCAAGCATTTTATAAGGCCGCAGCTAAGCTGTATAGGCCAATATATTAAGCAAGGTAGGTTAAGTTAAAATATTTTCTGCATATATTACTGTAGTAGGAAAGTTATAAGTTATGTATTATATTTTATACTAAGGTAACCTAACCTAATCTAACCTAACCTAACCTAACCCAACCCAACCTTAATATTGATATTTAAATCGCATTTTATGTAAGAAAAGGCATGTGAGGAAGATAGGTCGGACTTTATGCGGATTTGTGACTGTATTAAGTCCTTTGAAGTGAGGTTAGATTAGGTAAGTTAAAGGTTAGGTTATAATGAACCTAACCTTTACCTTCCTAATCTAACCTCACTTCAAAACACTTAATACAGTCACGAATCCGCATAAAACCCGACCTACCTTCCTCACATGCCTAAATAAGAACTGATGAACTGATCATTTGGTTTCAAAACGAATTGATTTGATTTCATTCTGCATTAGATCAAGTATAAACAGTTGTTTGCTCTTCTCACTCAGTCCTCACTCCTCGCTCTTCACTCAGTACGGACAATGGTACGGACCCGTCCAGACCACGCCATATTACAGTACCATTACCTTCAGTACCGCTCAATTATCCTTGTTAGATTCGTAATCCTAACCTTCGTTTTACGGCCGCTACTGCCACTTAGGAATCTCTCTGACCAAAACTGATTGTATTTTTGGATTCAGCGTTAAAAATACTGTAAGTAGACATATAAAAATTACATCATATCCCAGTGTAAATACGGTAAATATTTGCCAAGTATTCTTCCCCCTGTAATGCTTGGGAAAGATAGGCTACCAAGTCAGTGGGAAAACTTTCAAAAAAATATTTTAGTACTATCGGTTTGCCTTTTAACTTAAACGAGGTGTTAGCCCGTCCTACGTACGGGAATTCAGTAGTCAGATAAAACCGTGTACAATTCAGATCAGCTAGTTTACACAAATAAAGGCAAAGTTTCTTGCAGTTTTAATGTGAAAAATCATCTTGTAAACAATTGTTGTGTGACCAAATCTGTTTTTATTCCATCATAGGCCTATACGATATGCATTTTAAATCCGATAATTTTACAATAAAACAGCAATTCTGCAATTTTTACGATGTAAAAAGCTTTGAAGTGAGATTTGCAGCCAATTCCCACATACGCACACTGATTATAAGGCCGGCCGCACACCTGATACAGCACGGCACGGCAAGGCGACTTGAGCACCCACATTATCAATCCCATGGTTTCAGTCAAGTGAGATACTGTGTGTTATGTGGTTGTTTGTACATTTTGTGACACTTTGTACTACACATTTTGTGAGAATGGATGCAGAAGGCGAAGAAGAGGCTGCTGCCATCGCTACTGTATGGTACCTGTTGTGTTTATATAGTCAATTATGGTACCTAATGAATATAATGGATGATCTCCCTAACAGAGAATCGTGGGTGCATCCCATCAACCAAAAAAGGAACTTGAAACCATTCATTGCAGAACTAAGAGCAGATCCGGAAAAAATCGTAATTACTAATCGTTGAAAGTGCACACTGATTTTGACAGGGGCTGTCACTGCGTTGAACGTGGTGTCGATCCTCGGGCATGCGCACATCGTTTTGCCTCAAGCCTTTTGCCCGAAAGACGAAAATTGAAAAGGCAGAACAAAGCGCCGTACGGCGCTGTTTTGCATTGCCTTGCCGTGCCCGATGATGTGTGCGGCACCCCCATTTGAAATAATAGAAATCTAGTCGCATAAGGCGCCCTAAGGCAAAACGTCGCGCCGTGCCGTGCCGTGCCGCATCAGGTGTGCGCCCTGCCTAAGTAGCCTACGGTAGATCGAATAATAGTCAATTGAGAAGTGTATAGACCTAGTCAACGATACCACCTTCCATAGCATACCTGCCTCTTCCATAATTATTATCACAATACAACTACTATACACAATTTCCAGTAGGCCTGAATAGAAACGACCTCAAATAAAACGATAATATCCAATAAAATTCACAGTACACATAATTTAGCTTTGGTGTCCTAACATCAAAACTAATCGTCACACCTATCCTTAATATCAATTTCACTGCATTAATTGCTAAATAAATAAATGTAAACAAAAAAATTTAAAAACAATAACAGTTTGTTTTGAAACAGCTGTTTAATTCAAATAACATTCATTTGAAGAAAAAGAACTGGTCACATGTAGCAGGAATATAAAAAGTAAACACGCTAGTATAGCTAATGACGTAATTGTCAATGTTTATTATCCATACCGTTATCAGTTCTATCCTTGATAATTACCCACCCTCATTGAATAAATACATCGTACATTTCCCATATTAGTTAATTTAAACTACAATATATTCATAGTTGAAATAAAAGTGATATTTTCACGTTTGGGGGCGCTGATATAGGCGCCCCTAAACGTAACCACAACTGAACACGATTTCATAAAAGGATGGTTTGTCTAATTGCAGTATCCTAGGTCAATGTTGACGTTGTGTTCAATCTCATAGTATAAATAAGTCAACCCTAAGTATGTCTTTACATTTTTATCCAAATGCTGAATTTGTGACACAAAAGCTGAATGTTTACAGCTGTTATGTTAAGCAAATTATTTTATGCCAAAAGCTAGTTTAGAATCTTAGCGTCGGCTGCTAGACTTTTTAAAAATTAAAACTTAATTTCCAAAAAACTGGGACCCTAAACTAAAATTTTGGCTTTGACATTCCCTAGTTCTCAAAATTATCTTTCTTTCAACACAAAAATCATGAAAATCCGTCGAGTGGTTGATCCAGAATCGTGAAATAAAAAAACACTGTTTCGTTTTAATATTATAGATTTCATTCAAATCATGTTACAATGCTCTGATAAATATATTAAATATTACAAGCGAATTTTACATCGGGGAAAACATGTACAAAAACATCCTCAAACATTTAATAACTGTAGATATAGGCTACTTTGAGAAAATCTACTTGATTAAATATTTTTCCAGGAAAGCTACCGATGTCTCATTAGCCAACCGGAGTTGTTGGTGGAACAGTTGCTTATGTCTACCAGGATATCCACTCTAGAGGCAATCCTACTCTCTCTCCACGAGGAGATATCATCTCTGCCACCAGGGTCTCCACTGTCCCGCCCCTGTCTAGACGCTCTGCTGCGTCGCTACGCTGCAAAGGCAGTGCACGTGGGTGTCCGCACCAAAATACTGCCCTCCAGGAGACAATGTACGCCAGAGATGACTGCTAAATTTACTCCACCGGACATTCCTCCGTCAAAAGAAGAATGGGTAGGAAATGATGAGGTAAGATTCGGAATAAGATTGAGAGAACCTAGCTTTATTTGATTTGAATTTTTAAAAACCCTTTAAACATAAAATAATACTATACTTGCAAAGTATTACAGGAGTTATTTCAAAGATGTCGTGTCGGATCGGACCAGTGGGTTTCCTGCTTTAGAGTTAGGGGTCTGCGGTGCACCGACTAATAATAAATTACTTATCATTTACTATCTAGTCAAGTAGTTGGTTCTGAGCACATAAAAGTCTTATCAGATGTTTGTTTACGATCTTCATAATTTATTACTATAGGGTGATGATGCAATAAAAAACCCATTAGCAGTCCCAAATCCATTAACATTTTATTATGACTGTTCGGACCAATGCCCAACATACACTTAAGTGGACTGTATTATCTGACTTGCTTTGGTGACTTATTTGAGGCTAGACATGAAGAACAATACATACATTTGAAACAATTGGTTTATTAAGGCTCTCACTCTTCACAGTTAACATGGATTGTAGTTTACTTTTACCTAGAAATTAAGTGTACCTTTTATCTTACAGTCATATTTAACTTTATTTAAATTTATTAGTTTAAATCTGGCCAGATGCATTAATTTCCCCAATACTTAAAAGTGGTTAAATGGACTTGGAGGAAGGAAGGGAAGTGGCCACATAATGTCTGTTGAAGTTACTGATGCTAATGTTCACTTATGATGTTGGAGTGATCTTACCCACTTTCAAAGATCTTTACATCTTTATAGGAAGTTATTAAAGAAAATAATTACTTGAAGCACTACATATTTACATTTACTTTAAACCAATACTTAGAAACTTTAACACTGCACCAAACAAAACCCTAGACATGTTGCTTGTCTGAAAACTTTTTCAGAAGAGAGAAAGTAGATAAGATCACCCACTCCACCAAGTTCAGGCTTTGCCCACCAGAGTTCAGCACCAATCAAACACAAACACTGCATTACTTAGTTCACTCACTTTCCACCAGATTAAGGAGATTGGAGGGAAATAAGGATGGCCCAAACATCCCCCCACCCAAAATGAATATTTTAAAACAAACACATAAAAACATTAAAGCTTAATCTTGAAAAGGCAATAGACATAGTTTATTCAAAGGACGAGTGAAGGTTCCACTAGCAGTCTTTATCTGCGCCACCCGAACGGTTCCATCTATGCCAGGATACACTTCGAGGACTCGGCCAATAGACCATGATGTTGGAGGAAGGTTCTTGGCTGGAAGAATTATCATCTTCCCTGGAGTGAGGTTTGGAATGGTAGTATCCCATTTCGGGCGATGCATGAGGGTGTGAATGTATTCTCGAGACCATCTCTGCCAAAAATCCTGAACACTTCGGGAGATAAGCTGCCATCTCGATCGAAAGTCTATGGGTTGATTTGACAGATCCTCTTCAGGGCGACTTAAGAGTAGAGGAGCACCCACAAGAAAATGTCCTGGAGTCAAATAATCAAACCCATCGGAAGGGCTGGATGACACTGGACACAAAGGACGGGAATTCATGATAGCTTCTATTTTCGCTAATAGAGTTGAATATTCTTCAAATGTTAAGGGACGATCTCCGATTACTCGTTTGAGGTGATGTTTCATTGATTTTACTGCGGCTTCCCAGGAACCACCAAAATTTGGAGCTGATGGAGGGTTGAACTGCCAATTGATGTGACGCTCTTCACAGTAGGACTTGATTTGGTCATTACCCTGTAGTAATACATCTCTAAGTTCTTTCAGTTCTCTGGCTGCACCCACAAAGTTTGTACCTAAATCACTATACATAGTAGCTAGCACCCCTCTCCTTGAAATAAATCTGTCCAAGGATGACAAAAAGGCTGCAGTAGAGAGATCACTGACTATATCTATATAAACAGCTCGAGTACATAGACAAACAAACATAACTACCCAACATTTATAGGTTTTAGCATTTCTCCTTCTACTCTCTTTACACACAAAAGGACCCGCTAAATCTACACCAGTGTTGACAAAAGCTCTTGTCATCTTAAATCTACAGCTAGGAACATCTGACATGAGTGGTTCTAAAGGTTTAGCTTTAAACCTATAACAATTCATACACTTAAATACAATACTTCTTAAAAGATAACGTATTCCAGGAATCCAAAACTTTCTTTGAATAAGCGATTGCATTAATTGTGCTCCTCCATGTAAGGTCAACTTATGATAGTATAAGCAAATCAACTCCGCTAATCTACTCTTTCTGTGAATCAAATAAGGATGTTTCCTGGCACTTGAGACAGGAGCTTGAGCTAGGCGACCCCCCACCATTAGCAAACCCTCTTTACATTCAAAAGGAGTCAAATGTTGTACATATCCTTTAATAGGTTTATTACTCTTAATACTGTTAATTTCTGAGAAGTAGTATTTGCCTTGTGTGAATCTAATAAGTACCTTTAAAGAATTGCTTAGTTCTAAATGAGTGAGCTCTCCAAACCTTCTTTTATTTACACTTGCTTTAACATTAGACACAAATCGCATAACATAACCTAAAACATGTTGGACCTTTGTCAGCGAATAACATGATTGCAATAATGATTCTATAATACAATCATTATTTTTATCGGGGATCTCCTGAGTGACGAAACTACTATATTCCCTTTTTGTTTCTGGAATGGGATTAACACATTGATAATCACTACGAGGCCACTGACTAATGTCGAACTTTAGGAAGTTTGGTCCATGCCACCAAAGGTTATGATCAACTAACTGGGTAGGTAGTAACCCTCTTGAAGCAGCATCAGCTGGATTGGTTTTTCCCGGAACATGTTTCCACATAGAAGGAGGTAAAACTTCTAGAATTTCAACAACTCTGTTACATACATAGGTTTTAAGTTGATGGGGTGGTGTATGTAACCATGACAGAACCGTACTGCTATCAGTATAACATATGGTATCATAAGTGGGCAAATTGGATAGGAAGTCATTCAATGACCTTATTAGCCTGGACAGAAGCAAAGCACCATTTAGTTCCAACCGAGGAATTGTCACTGGTTTGAGTGGAACAACCTTACTTTTAGATTTGAGTAGGTTAACATTTACTTGATTGTCAGAAGACTTTACCCTAAGGTAAACACATGCTCCGTAACCCTTTTCACTTGCATCACAGAAGCCTATCACCGAGATTTGGTCTGGGTCCCTGAAACTTATATACCTGGGTATTCGGATCTTCTCTATTTCCTCCAGCTGAGAAAAAAATTCCAGCCATAACTGAGCCAAGGGAGCAGGGAGATTTTCGTCCCAATCAATGCCAGCAAGCCAAAGCCTTTGAATGAAATACTTTATCCAAAACGTAACAGGAGTGAGATAACCATTTATGTCATAAATGCGCGCGACTTGTGACAAAACACCTCTTTTTGTAGTAACTGGATTTTCATTGGACAACTTGTAACAAAATACATCGGATGTAGGGTCCCATAGAAAACCTAAAAGTTTAATGCAATGGGATGATTCAAAGGATACAAAAACATTTTGTTCTTCATCAGGAATGTGTGATAACACATTTGGACTGTTACTAGCATACTTTCTGAGTGAAAATCCTCCTTTACTTAGCAAATTAGTTACTTCATGGTACAACTGAACAGCTTCCTGTTCTGTATTAACTGCACATACCATGTCATCAATATACATGTTAGACGTGAGGGCCTTTGAGGCAACTGGGTAACTGTCCCCTTCATCCGCAATTAACTGTTTTATTGTTCGTTGAGCTAGAAAAGGACTACAGGTTAATCCAAAAGGCAGAGTTGTAAGTTCCCATTCTGTAATAGGTTGACTAGAATCATTTCGCCACAATAAATGTGTGTACTTAGTGTCATTAGGATTAAGACCTATACATCTGTACATCTGTTTGATATCACCTATTAGAGCTATGGGGTTCATTCGAAAATATAACAAGATCTGAGATATATCAGATTGTAATTTAGGACCTGATAATAGAAAATCATTTAATGATTTGCCCGTATTACTTTTTTCACTAGCATTGAAGACCACTCGCACTTGTGTAGTTGTACTTTCCTTGACAACAGCATGATGAGTTAATAGATAATCTACTCTTGCAGTGGCAGGCCGCATATGTCCTTGTGTTACATAGTCTTCTAAATTAGCGTTGTACTGGTTTTGGAAATCAGGAAATTTTGCCATTCTTCTTTCTAAGCTAAGAAGGCGTTTATGAGCTACCTGTCTTGTGGATCCTAAATCATCTGGAGGTACAGCTCCCTTGAATGGAAGAGAAACTTGATATCTCCCATTACTATCACGAGTGGTGGTTTCTCTGAAAACCTTTTCACAGAAAACATCATTATCATCTGTGGGAACTACATGAGTGGGTTCTTCAGACTCCCAAAATCTTCTTAACATATCATCAAGGGATGGTGTTTGGGTAAACATGGCTTGAGCGACAGAAGAGTTTTGAACAATGGGAATTTTACCAAAAATTATAAATCCAAAAATTGTATCTAAAGCTGCTGGAGAACCTTTGATATGCACCAAACTCTCGGAGAGTATGTCGGAGTAATGTTGAACACCTAAGAGGACATCAATCGATCCAGGTTTATCGAATTCGGGATCAGCTAGTTGTATATTACCAAACCTGTTGTGTATACTTGGGTCGAGCTTGGTTTTTGGCATGTTAGAGGATATAGTTTGCAAAACTATTGCTTCTACTGACAGAATGGGGTCTTCCCTATGAAGCGGAACAATGGAGCAAGATACACAACCCCGATTATTAGAGAATGAAGATGATCCAACACCTACCACATCAACTGAGTACCTTTTGCGGGGTAATCGTAAAGTTTGTGCTAGGGACTCTGTAATAAATGATGACTCACTGGCAGGATCAACAACCATACGACATTTCACCCAGTCACCTGTAGAGGACATAACTCGACCTTGGACTGTACCTAACAACCCAGTTGTACTTTGTCTGTGTGCTTGTGATTTCACATGACAATTTAATGCATTAGTGGATGGCTCGTTACTTCCAGAAACTTGAGTAGGGAGGGTTTTACTGGTTTCAGTGCTACATTGTGGTATTTGTGGTGTGGCAACAAGGAGTGATGGTTTTTGTTTTTACATGTTCGACAACTGAACTTACTTCTACAGTTAGCACGTGGGTGTGGCCCTAAACAAGCATAACACAGCTTCAAATTATTTGCTGTCTCGAGTCTTTGTGTAGGAGACATTGCAATGAACTTTTCACAAGAACTTACTTTATGTGTATCCTGATTTTTACACAATGGACACTTAACCTTATCATTGTACATTTCTACCCCTTTGGTTTGAGGTGTGCTACCTTTTGGTTCTTGAGCGTTAGACATAAAAGACTTAGTAGTTGAACTTTGTTTGATACTTTTAATGGATTTTCCACTTTGGGGAGAGTAGTTGGGGTTTGTATTTGGCTTACTTACATTGGGGGCCTGCACCAAGGAGGCAACTTTATACTGCTCAGATACAAACAATGATAAGTCCTTAAAAGTAGGGAAATCCTTATGAGAATTCTTATCTTCGAATAAACGCTTAGTGTCAGGATCAAGAACATTCGTGGCTAAATTGAATACGACAAAATCAGCTAAATCAGGAATTTTCAAAGCTTTCAGGGATTCATATTGAACACAAAATACATCAATAAACTGTCTTAAGTTGTTAGAAGAACCATTCATGAATGGTTTAAAATGAAGTAGTTTATTCAGATAGTGTGTACCCACTAACCTCTTATCTGTATACCTTTCTACTAGCTTATCATAGGCTGCTTGATAATTCTCCTCATTAAAATCAAAGTGATCAATAACTGATAGAGCAGGTACCTCTAAATATGATTTCAAAAAAGAAAACTTTTGTATAGGAGCTAACTCGGTTTCATGCACAAGTGTATCAAATAAAGACCTAAAAGCTGGGAACTTTTCCAAATCACCTTTGAACTTTGGAATGTCAATTGGGGGTAATTTTGGCCTCAGTTGTTTTACATCATGAGTAATAGGAAGTACAACATCTTTTTTTCGATTGTCTAGAATCAACTGACTTTGAGCAACAACGTTATAATACAAATCCTCATATGCATCAGAGGTACTTTCAATGGTCACTGCAGACTCTATTATTAAATTTAATCTTGCTAACTTATCTTGAATTTCATTGAATAACGTATAATCACTTTCAACCTTTTGTGCTCTCGCAATAAATACATTTTCATTTTCTGGTAACTTCTTAATTAAATCATAAGTAGTTTGTAGTTTACGAAATAATCTCTCACGCTTCTCAACACAAGCCTTACTTTCTAACTCCTCTTTAGTACCCATCTTAATTAAATCTATAAATCAATAATTGTATAGTTTAAAAGATAAAACCACTTAAAAAAGTTGATTTATTTACAAATATAAATATATTTATGCATAAAATCTTCTTTTCTTTTCATGAAAATTAAAAGAGAAATTTACAGGGAAATACATGAGCATTAGCAACCTTGAATGAACAATAGCTTGAGCTTGATAAGCTTATCCCTCCCAGACATGAAAGACACTATTGAATTTTGTACAAATAAATAAACCCTTTAAAGTCACCAAACTTATGTATTTATTAATATAACTTATCCTGGCTCCGACAGGACCAAATGTTCGGACCAATGCCCGTGTTTGACTTTAACTGACTTTATTTTAAACATACACTTAAGTGGACTGTATTATCTGACTTGCTTTGGTGACTTATTTGAGGCTAGACATGAAGAACAATACATACATTTGAAACAATTGGTTTATTAAGGCTCTCACTCTTCACAGTTAACATGGATTGTAGTTTACTTTTACCTAGAAATTAAGTGTACCTTTTATCTTACAGTCATATTTAACTTTATTTAAATTTATTAGTTTAAATCTGGCCAGATGCATTAATTTCCCCAATACTTAAAAGTGGTTAAATGGACTTGGAGGAAGGAAGGGAAGTGGCCACATAATGTCTGTTGAAGTTACTGATGCTAATGTTCACTTATGATGTTGGAGTGATCTTACCCACTTTCGAAGATCTTTACATCTTTATAGGAAGTTATTAAAGAAAATAATTACTTGAAGCACTACATATTTACATTTACTTTAAACCAATACTTAGAAACTTTAACACTGCACCAAACAAAACCCTAGACATGTTGCTTGTCTGAAAACTTTTTCAGAAGAGAGAAAGTAGATAAGATCACCCACTCCACCAAGTTCAGGCTTTGCCCACCAGAGTTCAGCACCAATCAAACACAAACACTGCATTACTTAGTTCACTCACTTTCCACCAGATTAAGGAGATTGGAGGGAAATAAGGATGGCCCAAACAATGACAATAATTGTTATATTCAAGTACTTCCAAGAACTGTTGAGTTTTGTCACTTTTATTTCTATACGACTTTCCCCAATTCTATTTTATCATAAAAATAATAGTTTTATGATGACTGTAAATTTTATCTCTAACTCAGTCAGTATTTTTTTAATATTCAATTTGCCGCTGACCAGTGCCTACTGCCATAAAACTTTTTATGGCTTCATATTAAAGTTATAACTAATCTATAATCTTATTTTATAGCTAAGATATTTGTTATGGATGTTTTATCTTTCTATTGATGAAACCACAAGCGTAGTAGTAGTTGTTGTTTGCATAATTTTTTTCCATTATGCAAGCCTACTCGGTCTTAAAATATGCCATTGCATGTTCTGTATCTTGTCTTATATTGTTGGATGTGGCTGTTAAGGTTTAAATGTTTTTTGTTTCCTATATTTTTTTATTGTGTTGAAGGTACTTTAGGCTATCTAGATCATATGAACTAGAATTATGATAGTAATTTTGCTACCCTCATTGTAACCTACTCAATTTATATAGGCCATCCTAAATAATTAGGTCTAGGCCTGGGTCTTTTGACTCTTTGGAAGAGCTTTAAAATACTAAGAAAATTTGATTGAGTCTGAGATAATGAACTAATGATTGATATGTGTGGATGTTAACTTTGTAAATGAAAAGACAATAATATTACTCTGTGGTAATCCAAATTTTTGTTTAAAAAAACCTTTGCAAGAGATGTATTTATCTTATAATTAGTTTTCCTACAGTCACCCGACAAAGTTGGCTTCCTTGTACTGTTTATAGTATAGAAAGCTGCTAATTGCTGCATATTTATACTTTGCCGTACGGTTTATACTTTGCCGCACATCAGGATTCCAACGAAATAACACAAAACAGCGTGGTTCTATTATGCATGTAATCCGTGTTTTCCTACAGTCACCCGACAAAGTTGGCTTCCTTGTACTGTTTATAGTATAGAAAGCTGCTAATTGCTGCATATTTATACTTTGCCGTACGGTTAATACTTTGTCGTACGGTTTATACTTTGCCGCACATCAGGATTCCAACGAAATAACACAAAACAGCGTGGTTCTATTATGCACGTAATCCGTGTACGCTTGGAAATAGGTTGGCAACACTTAAAGATAATAATACTATGAGCAGCTGATTGACTATTATAACTACGATTTAATCTGTCATTTTGTGTTTATAGTTTTGGTATTTTTTGAACTTTCTGGACTTTTCTTTTAACCCTCCGAGTGTTATGTGTCGTAAAAGCGACTCATAACACATCCGCTGTAGTGTGATGTGTCGCTTTTGCGACTCACAAACACTGATTTACGGCGACGGCTCTGAGACTGACTGAATCGGATTGAACTGGATCGAGTTAGGCATCGTTTTTTTTTTGCAGATTCAGAGCTTTCTCCTGATGTCTGTTTCTATACGCTTTTCATTTTAGTTCCGAAAATATTGTAGCAGACAGCTGACGTGCGTATTTGCAAACAGCTTGGTTAACCTCGCACCGATGACTGATGTGTTTTATTACGTTTATCATTGTTTTAGTGTCAAAAATCAAAAGTAGTGATATTCGTGGTGCATTATAAAAAGATTTAAGTGATTTTGAAGGGCTGGTTGATGATCCTGAAGAAGTAGGTAGTGATATTGATGTAAATTATCAGCCAGATTCCTAGCTATGGTTAGGCTATGCATTCTTAGCTAAACCCCAGATAGCAGAGAAAGCTTTCAGTTAGTTCATAATAAACTTTCAGAGGCAACCCAAGATGGTTGCAGCAACTATGCATTGCAAACATTTTCATTTGTAACACGTTTGCTGCAAGTTTAAAAGTAACCCCATCTCAGACTTTCTGAAAAGTTTCGCCGTGTGTTTGAAGCAAGGTTGCAAGGAATACTTGCGAACCACTTGCAGGGAATGATTGCAGATGACTTGCAAAGATACCGAGCTACAAACATACAATGAATGTTCTTATCAAGCTACCAAAGAATGCTTGTTAAACACTTGCAGGGAATGAATGCAGATTACTTTGCAAAGAAATCTTGCTGCAATGATGCACTGCATGTTTTTCTCGAGCTAGCAAAGAATGCTTGTAAAACACTGGCAAGTAATCTTTGTACATGACTTGCAAAGAGTACTTGTTGCAATTATGCTCTGGGTTTATTTCTCATATTAGAAAATAATGTTTGTCAAATATTTACAGGGAATCCTTCTGCTTCACATTTGAATTTCAATGACATGTACGAAGATGACTTGCAAAGATAATTTACTGTAAATATGCACTGAATGTTGAATATAAATATGAAAAGAATGTTTGTTTAATAATTACAGGAAATCTTTGTAGCTGATTTTCTAACTGCTACCAATGTGAACTAAATCTCATTGTTGAATTTAGCAAAGAATTCTTCTTGTGAATGTATCAAATATCTTCAACCTTAGCTAAATTTAATCATCATAATTATCTCTATAAATGTAATAGCAAAAATTTAGTTTTCAAAAGTCATTGACTAGTATCTTATTAATTATTTTATTATTAGGCTATATTAAAAGAAAACATACATTTTACATAAGCCAAAATTTGTTTAAGACAGCAGAAAATATTAAAATAAGCATTCCTTTATCATAAATAGTTTATTTAAGAATTCAAAAGCTATAATTTCTTCTAAAAATAGTCTTAACAAGATAGCATGTAGAATACAATTATAAAACAGATAAAATTAATTAACGGAGGTTGGACTAAGAGTGTATTTACTGAAGTTTAACAGGAGCTGTTTACTCTTAAAATACAATACAAGTTTGTATAAATATGGGTACTAAAATCGTTGGTTATTATTTGTAGTAACCATTTTAGTAGAGTGTTTTTACTTGGTAGGCCACTATTTATAATGGCAGTCAAAGAACTAAAAACTACACATTACATTAAAAAGATTGTGTATGGAAAAACATAAAATGTAATTTTGTAAACAAAAATGTACGGGTTTATTTAGGTTTTTTCACAATACAGAGAAAATTTAACTGTGCTGAAGTTACAATTTCAAATTTGGTGTGATTTTCATAATACTGCAAATATGCATGAGTAAAATTTATCTTAAAAAGTATGTAAAAATATGTCAAAGATCGTGCATACTGACTGATGGATAACCAAAGATTATATGACCGTTATTCATACTAACATTTTCGTTTATTTTTGTAAGATCGAAAAGTTAGATTCCGAAATTTCTGCTTATTCTCATAGTTCAAGTTGTACAATCAAAAATGTTTCTGAAAAAAACTTTGAATATGTTGGACAGGCAATAAATTCACAGATTTTTTTTTTAAATAAATATATTTTGGGGAACTTCAATAGAGAATAAATTATAAAAATCAACCTAAAAAATATCAATTACTAAGGTGTTTGTCCAGCCAAGGGTGCTCACAAGGGTAGTGTTTATCCTCCAGTGCTAGCTTTGATTCCCTGAAACGGCAATACAAAAACTATAATAAAATAATGTTCAAAAGTTATAACTTTTCTGGCTCAAAAATACGTTGTATTTTATCAAAACTGCCAACAAAAATCTTATTACGTGAAAAAGAAAGTCATGAGAATTTAACATAGGACCTTATGAGGTGCCATGTTGGAAACATATTAACAAAAAAAAACCTTAACATAGGCATAAGTTATATAATGTAATGTATGTCTATCTGCAGTCACGTTTTTGGGTACTTTCCTTCTAAAGGGAACATTCATGGTTATCGATGATTACTTTACGATTTATCGATATTTTGGGCTTCCTTTACTATCCATATTCCTTCGCTTCTGTTTGATTTATTCAAACGCATTTAAACTACGAATTGAGAACTGCCTATTTGGATTAAGAAATGAAACTATATTTCAAACTAACCCAAAATACTAACTAAACAAATTTGCTGTAGACTAAGTTTAAGTTACCATTTAAAAATTCCATTTGATAAGATAAAAGGCATGTGGGAAATGGAATAGGTTACCTATCAAACGGAATTTTGAAATTTTACAGCAAGTTTTGTTAAGTTAGGTTAGTTTAGAAATTAGAACAGTTTTATTCCAATATTTTTTTTATGTTTGTTGATACTGAACAATATTTTTTATCGTAGTTGTCCGCTGATATGTTTCAATTTGTCAATATCCATATATTATGGAATGAAAAAAATCAATATATCGAAAATAAATCATCGATTATAATGTACGTTCCCTTGAACAGTAGAGGACCAATTCTTTGTTTATAAACTACAGATATTTCACTAAATAGTTTATAAATGGAAAAACATTTTAAATACCACTTTTTTAAACGAATGAAGAAGTTAAAAATAATTTATAAATATGTGGAGAGAATAAATACTTGTAAGATTTAAAACTAAAAATGCTGGACGCATGCAATATCTAATTTACAATTATCTTAAACTACAAATAAATAACTATTGAACTTTTATTATCTACTGTATGCACCCGTGTTTTTTTGTTTTAAATCTTACAAGTACCGGTACTTATTCTCTCCACATATTTATAAATATTTGCTACTTTTTAGTTCGTTTGAAAACGTGGCATTTTAAAAAGTTTTTTTTTTATTCAGGTCTATAAATTATTTTCTACTTTTTAGTTTTTAATGTAAATATATTGAATCTATTTTATAAGGCCAATACATAACCAACCCCTTTCAACTCTAATTCGATGTTTTTGCTATTCTCATAGTCATAAAATTTAGAATCTTCCGGGAGCAGAACCTTTACCTCTCAACCTCTACTCTTTAAACAAACTGTCAAATTAATCTATTTACAGGTTACTTAAATTGATATATTTACATTCTTCCAAAATGTAAACATTACAAATTTGGTGGCCCATGTGGCGTAGTCCAAGGGAAATATGAAAATAAAATCATTGAATATGATGCCAAAGATTACACATGCTACGCAAAACCATCGATCTCTAATAATAGAGATCGATGCGCAAAACACACCCTTATCATTGCATTGTCATCCATTTGTGAGCTATGTTTCAAGTTTCAACTCTCTAGCTCATCAGGAACAGGAAGATTGTTTAAAATTGATTGCAAAATTTGTACCGTACAAGAAAACGAGCTAGTAAACATTTTAAAACTGCTGCATAGAGAAAGACAATGGGTCAAGTTTAGAACAAAATCAATTAGTTGAATACAAATCTCTATACTGTATAAAATGATTCCACATATGCATCATATTCACGCCAAATTTTGAGGGTTGGGTTCCATCTCAAGGATCAGTTTATTTATGTTTTATTGGTCCATTCAAGGCATAAAAATGAGTAGGGCCTAGCTTAATTTATATTGCAATCTTTAAATGAATATCTCTTTAGTAGACAGTTATAATAATCTAATTAGGGCAATAAAAATAAAAGGGAATCTGTACAATTATTTTTCGTCATACTGCAGCAAAACACCTGTTTTTAACGCATGCGTTGCGGGTCTAAAGTAGCATTTTTACTCCCTATCGGTTTTAGCCCCCAATGGAGTAAATATCAGCGGTTGTTGTCAACTCAGATGTGAATTTCTATTGTAAACTATTGCATCTGCATGTATCGAAAGTGTGTATCGATTTTTTTTTACCGATTGCAGTTACAGTAATTGTTGCATTTTTGTAAATAGTTCAACATATCGATAATATGATGTACAACACAATCGTAATAGCAATAGGCAAGACGATTGAAACATCTGTTGGTTTCAATTAGCTAATTAAACTGAAAACAAGCTAGAATTAGTTTTGAGAGGTTATCTTAAAATGAAAACTATTTCAGTTTTGTAACAGTTTGCTCAAACATTGGTGCAATATGACAAAAAATATACAGTTTATCACGCGGGGGAAAATGTGTCATTTTAACCCTCGCTATTCGATCGTAAAATTTGAGCTCGGGTCGAAAGCTAGAGGAGGTCACTTACCCCCATAAATTGTTGTGGCTCTGATCCCCCGTGGCTGCGCTCGGGAAGCCAGGGGTTGTGGTTAGTGGTCACTCGTGACACGTCAGCTCCGATCGACAAAGTTCGGCCTCCTTCAGAGTTGACGCATTGGATGGACAAAGGCAGTGGACTTGAAGAGGGTTGGTTTGGTTGACTGACAGGCGTCCCTATAGCAGCTTTCTCCGTGTCGACGAGTCCGATTTCAGATCAAAAACTTGTCACTGTATTCACACTTAACACTTATCCGCTGTATGCGCGATCCAATGCCGAAAGATCCAATTTACCTGAATGCACTGTATTGTAGACGCACCATGAAAATATATTTATGTAATTTAACTTGAGTTATATTGATGAAGCTTTAATGTCAGTAATAATGCACACTAAGAAAATACTCCTTATTGAAAAGACTATGCTGTTAATAACGCTGATGTTTCAGTGAAAATGAAATTAATGTTTCAAAGAATAATATACACAACTTGAATAAAAAAACTGTGTAACACGAAAAACGGCCGAGTGATGCACAACAGAGACGTTTGGACGTTGGTGCAAGACTGACCTCTAGTCCTCTACAGTCTACACTACACACACACACACTAGCCTAGACACTATTCACCCCCGCCCATGTCAGTCTCAGGGGTGGAGTGGAGATCACTTTTCATCAAAGTTGATCAGTTATAGTTGATCAAGTTCCGACCAAATTCTTCAATTTTGATCAATCCTGAACAACTAGTTATTTCGTCAACTAAGTCAACATTTGATCAAGAAATTATTCTTGTTCTAATATGCTGACCAAACTTTATCAAATTTGGTCTACTTTTAACCAAAATGATCAAGTTTAGACAAATCTTGATCAAACATGTTCAAATGTCGTTAATGAGTGGAAGCATCGATTGTAGGTTTTTGGCACCGATGATTAAAAAAATGTAAGTTTCCCAGTCCTGTACAACACTGATTCACAGTCTTTTCCCGGTTATCAAAACTCATGTACAGTCCAACCTCAGTATAACGAATCTGAAGGGACCGAACTGAAAATTCGTTATATCAAGGATTTCGTTAAAACGAGGTTCGTTATATATAGGTTAGGTTTGCAGGAATTTCGCTAAGTCAAGGTTCAGAACCAGCGTCGGTCAATATAGGTCGGGATTTTACCTCATTAAAATACAGTACAATTAAAGTAGTATAGGCTACAATACTTTACAGTACAGTGTTTACATTGTACAGTAGAACCTTAAGTATCCGGCATAATAAAGGGGAGGGATCTTGAATATTGCGCAATCATGACAATGGCATTGACCTTGGTACAGTTAAAAACTGTAAGTTTAAAATCACAGCTTGTTCTAACCCTCCTAAAACCTAGCCAAACACTGTATTGCGTAGTCATAAACCATGTAAAGAACAAAACAAAACAGTAGAAAGTTTTGTAAGCTACACTGCTCGCGATAGGCCGGTAGGCTACTTACAGTACAGTACTGATTTATCACAACAGAGGAATGTCAATAATAATCATTTACTATAGCATTGGTGTTGCTAGTTGAAACAAATCGTATTGAAAACAATAAATTATTAATAAGTCATTATAAAAGTTTATAATCATAGCCAACTTAAGGATAATAAAAAAACTTGTAAAAGGAATGTTAAAATAACGATGTTGCTATTCTTTCTCTTTGGTTTTGTTTTTATATTCTTTCTTAGGTTTCTCTTTATCCAAAAATTGTACAATTCACCATAGTTATCCCATATCACCCAATCACAGCTTACTAAACATTACGTCGTCATCAGTCCTCGGTGAATGAAATCAGTTCTCAGTTGCAAGTTGCAACATAGGGCGCGCAGCGACAGCAGACAAAGATGTAAAACGGAGCAGACGAATGTTAGCGCAAGCAATGACGTGACCTTTCCATTTCATTTGATAAAGAAACAGATTTTCCCAAAACAATAATTGGGTGGGGGATTTGTTATATCGAGCGAAAGACGTAGGCAATTCGTTATGCAGAGGTTAAATTCGCAATGTAGAGGTTCTGACAATGATAAATTCGTTATATTGAGGTGTCTTATTTTAGCCGAAATCACAAAAAATTCGTTAAATCAAGGTCGTTGTTATGATTTGTTCGTTATGTAGAGGTAAAATATACATTGTGTCTTATGGAGAGTTCTAGGGGATTAAAAAACATTCGTTATATCAAGGAATTCGTTATATCGAGGTTCGTTATATCAAGGTTAGACTGTACAACTTGATACACACAGAATCTCCGGTTCCCGACCTGGATGATGGCTAGATATTTAATTTAATTTACAGCTACTTATTATTGTACTGCGATCAATCAAATCCGTTATGTAAGCCACGCGGTTATCAATCCCACTTGGTTTTGGATATGAATACAAACGTGATCGGAAATGGTTACACAGTACCACTGTAATGTAATCGTAAACAAAATTTTTAATGTAAACATATCAGTGACAGCTAGAAACAAGTATCTTGATCCAAACAGCTGTTTGTAGTTTTATAGATGACGTATTCTTTTAACAGATGATTATCGCGAATGGGATTTTCCCATTTTTGACCCTAAAAAGATAAAATTTAGCAACTTCTTTCCGAACCATTTTGTAGAACTTAAAAAAATAAATAGTATATTGAAGTATAATTGTTGTATGCCTAATGGTTACGGAGAAAATTCAAAAAAGTGTAAATTTAAAATTCCCAAGTTATTCTTATGGAGAAAATTAAAACTGTTGTAGTTATACTTGTTTATGGCATATATGTTGTTAAAATTAGGCAAATTTATTTAAATAATCCTATACTATTGACGTTTGGTAAAAACACATTTTTGACTTCCCTGTAGCAGCAAACCTAAGCACTCGTTAAATCTAATGTTATTTAAATTGGGAATAAATATGTCTTATTTATGGAAACGTTTTAGTAAAAATGTAATGAAACAAATTGAAATTAGCTTAGTCTTCAGGTTTGCTGCAGCGGGGGTATCTTTATTCAATATATAACATACATAAATAAAGTCAAAATCTCTATAACCCATGGACAATAATACATAAATCCACGCAAATGTCTATTATGAAAAGTAAATGGAAATTCAACTCAAATATTTCTTTTTATCTACAAATTTGTGTAATGAATAAAAATTATTTTTTATTAAGAAATATTTTAAAAGTTTTTTGATTCTTTTGAAATTTTGTGTTAAGAAATAGTTCACAACAAAGATTATCGCCAATGCCTCTCCATCAAGTTGACTGTAGTTCATTTCACTCAGATTCAAAGAACGAGACGCGTATAATATCGAACTTTCTACTCCTTCGATTTCATGACTTAGTACAGGAGCAACACCTGTAGGACTAGCAGTTGAATGCGGTTTAGGATGAGGTTTAGGTTAGGGTCAAATGGAATTATCACTCTGTTAATGCAGAGTTCTGATTTGAGTTTTATAAATGCAGATTCACAAGTAGCTGTCCACATCCATGGTTCTGATTTCTTCAGTAGACATCTGAGTGGAAATGTCATTGTAGAAAAATCTGGTACAAATCTTGAGTACCAAACCCAAAAATCTTTTGAGTTCTTTGACGTTGTGTGGACGTTGCATATCTTGAATAGCTTGAACTTTGGATGGAGACTTGCTGATTTTGTTATGTTGAACAACATGACCAAGGTATTCCACTTTTTCAGCCATAAAAGTGTGTTTATTTCTGTTAACATGCAAGTTGTAGTCAGACAGTCGTTGAAGACATGCTTGTAGGTTTTGAAGGCACTCACCGAATGTACGATGATATCGTCAAAATAGGATTGTTTTCTTTAGTCCCATGAGGATTTGAGATATGATCCGATTGAATTCGGCTGGAGCAGTTTTTATTCCAAAACTGAGTCTGTGGATCCTGTATGTACCTCTGTGTGTCGAAATAGTCTTCATCAACTTGCAGGTAAATATGACTGTTATTCATTTTGAAATAACGCCTGGAATACTTTGCAATTGCTCGAATTCGAGCAACAGGTGCACTAGTATAATATAATATAAGGTTAGGATTTAAACAAACATTTTCAATCAGCTGTTAGTACAGGTAAAATAGGGTTTTATAAACAACAACATTTGTACATTCATGAAATTTCACCTGTGAGTTGCTAATAATATGTGAAATGAAGATCCGATGAGTCCCCAAAATTTTGGGCGTCCTAAGGCCCTTTTTGGGGCCCTTTTTGTTCTGAAGGGCCCTTGTTCCTGAATAATTTTGTTTTTACGTTTAAGGTCGAGTGAGGTGTGGTTTTCAATGGTTTTAGTTATTTTAAATCGATTGGGACTAGTTTTGAGTGTATTAAACCACTCCATGTAGGGTGTTTCGAAATATTATTAGTTTTTACGATATTTCAACATTTATTCATAAAGTGATAAAATTAGTTACCTCCATGCTCTATATAAAAGGGGATTATTGAAAATAACTGTAATTCTTTACTATATAAGAGGGAAGGATCAAAAGGAGTAAGAGAAAATATTAAATACCCCCGTCACTGCAAACCTGCAGACTAAGCGAATTTTCATTTGCCCGATTTTCAATTAAATCTAAAATAGCATTGAGTTTAATGAATACTTAGGTTTGCTGCTACAAGGAGGCTAATAAAGTGTGTTTATAGTAAAATATTAATAGCCTAGTATAAAACAAATAAATTTTACAAGTTTTATTAAGACATATCTATATAAACAAACAAGCAAAATCATTTTACACTATTCTACATAAGAATAGCATGGGAATTTTAAATTTACAATTTTAGTATTTTTATCCGTAACTAATAACCATACAAAAACACGTTAATATACTAAATTATTTGTTTTTAAGCTATTTAAAATGTTCTAGAGAAAAATTGGGAAACTTTGTGTTTTGAGGGTAAAGTAAATAAGAAAACCCAATTTTTACCCTATAAACCTCGTTCCCATTGTTCAGGATAAAAATGCTTGTACAGACAATGCTGCTCTGATGTCTTAGTGCTGTCCTGGTCGTCATAACCACGAAAGATAACCGTACTTGTATTGATTGAAAATAAGTTTGAGGAACTTAAGATACAAGTTGCAAACGTCAGTATGTATGAAAGGTATTTTTGAACCACATCGTTCGTGCTTTAAGATTGGTGTTGCCTGTTCTGCAATATGCAAGGTTTGTTAAGGGGAATCCTGCTTGAACACCAACTTGGACAAAATCAGTAAAGATGGACAAGTTGCTAATAATAATAAAAATGTTAACGAGTCGTCTGAGAATAATTATTGTGATGATGAAATTGTAAAGAGAGATACTACGGAAATTGTAGAAAAATAGCTTTAGTTTAAGTACTTCATTTTAATATGTAATGTAAGGTTTTATACAAATACAATTGTTTTAATTTTTAATAAATGTAAAAAAAATAACTTAAATAACTACCTAAGAAAAATAAAAATACATATCAATTTGAAATTGGTTTTAATAGATTTGCATAAAAAACACGTTGAAAGATTATTCACACCACCTTAAAAGTTGAAATTTTTGCTTAGTAACCTATGTTATTATGTTATAGTGTAAAACTTAATCCATCCCCTTTTAGCGAGCATCCCATATAGAAGATAAGCTATTACCGAAGGTTATACCACATATACCACATAGACATTATGGTAAAACATAGACCCGAAACCGATTTACGTTTTAATTTCGATGCCCCCAGAAGCCTAAAGCACCATAATCAAAATATTATATATGTGTTTATATACATATATATATAATATAATATATCCATGTTATATACGTGTCCGTAAATAAGATAACTCGAGTAATTTTGGTTCAATTTTAACGAAACCGGCATAATCGGTCCATGGAACAGGGTGGTAAAAATTTGTAATCTTTGACCCTCAAAAGACAAAGTTTCCCAATTTGTCTCTAGAGCATTTTAAAGAGCTTGAAGAAAATAAATAATTTAGTATATTAACGTGTTTTTTAAGTGTATTAGTTACGAATAAAATTAAAAAATTGTAAATTTAAAATTCCATATTATTCTTAAGGAGAATAGTGTAAAATGATTTTGCTTGTTTGTTTATAGATATGTCTTAATAAAACTTGTCAAATTTATTTGTTTTATACTAGGCTATTAATATTTTACTATAAACACACTTTATTAGCCTCCTTGTAGCAGCAAACCTAAGTATTCATTAAACTCAATGCTATTTTAGATTTAATTGAAAATCGGGCAAATGAAAATTCGCTTAGTCTGCAGGTTTGCTGTGACGGGGGTATTTAATATTTTCTCTTTCTCCTTGTGATCCTTCCCTCTTATATAGTAAAGAATTACAGTTATTTTCAATAATCCCTTTTTATATAGAGCATGGAGGTAACTAATTTTATCACTTTATAAATAAATGTAAACTTTATGAATATTGTAAAAAGTAATAATATTTCGAAACACCCTGTATGGAGTGGTTTAATACACTTAAAACTAGTCCCAATCGATTTAAAATAACTAAAACCATTGAAAACCACACCTCACTCGACCTTAAACGTAAAAACAAAATTATTCGGAAACAAGGGCCCTTCGGAACAAAAAGGGCCCCAAAAAGGGCCTTAGGATGCCCAAAATTTTGGGGACTCATCGAATCTTCATTTATCATATTATTAGTAACTCACAGGTGAAATTTCATGAATGTATACATTTTGTTGTTTATATGGAGTGTTTTTGTATTATTTTACCTGTACTATGTTTTAATTCAAACAAACTGTCATAAAGCAATGTTTAAATGAAAGTATAGGCTATTATAAACGAGTGATTTTCACCATCGAATGTAAAATAAGTTAATGTTTTTTGGATTGTCAGTTTAAAATTTCCATTATAATAAATTGAAATTCCACTAATAGAAGCCAAAATTAGTAAATAAAACGAGAGTTTCCTTTATATTGCTTTTACAATGGAAATAAAATATACTGAGCCATGGCTCTGTCCCGAGGTACTGATTAATTGTAGCTACCAAACGTTGTTTATTAGTCTTGGTTAAACCTTTCAAAAATACAATGTAAGACAACATATTCACACTTTTAATTGCAACACCCTACTCCTTTGCTTAACTTTAATCACTTATCTTGTCATAACCTAAATCTTTTAGCATTTATTTGGTATATATTGTTATATAAACTAGTTGACATCATCTGTATGTTTAACAGGTGACTGAGTGTATGTGTTGCCAAGTGAGTGTGTTCTCCATGTTCAACAGACGGCACCACTGTCGTAGATGTGGTAGAGTCGTGTGTGGTATCTGCTCTCCCCACCGCTTCAAGGTAAGTCACTCCTAGACACTGAACTAGCATTAACCATTTACTAAATTTAGTAGTAATTTTATTTCTCGAATCGATTGATTTGAAAACTGACATCTAAGATGATTATGGTATCCTAAGTGTAATGTGTAAGTTTTACATTGAAATTGTTGGCAGCTTATTTCTTAACCCTTAAGCGCGCGTGCTTGTTTCTTTTAAGCTGGAGCGCGCGCAAAGGTCTAGTGGACCCCCAAATAAATATGGGTATAAAAAAGTTGTTGATATTTAGCTCTTTAAACTTAAGACGTAATATCTATATTCATTTTCTCATATTGCTACGTAAATTTTATGATCCTACCATATCCTTTAATTAGTTTGAAAATAACTAGTTGTTTCCAGTTAATAATATTTAACTATATTTCAATATCATAAAGTCTCAAATCAGCTCCAGGGACGTCGTGGAAAACCATGTGAAGATTAGAAATGTCATCGCCATTTTCTTGTAGCTCTTCTTCAACTTCCCTTATTTAGTTAAATGAATGTAAATAAGGGTTATTACAATCATATAGTGTCTGGTTAAGTAATTTTAACACTTCAATTCTTAGTTCTCTGTTAGCAGAATGATTCATCCTAAACTTATTGGCTTCTGCAGTGTCCATTATATTGGCCAAACGCTGGTATACTACCAGAATCTGCATCTAAAGCACTCATTCGATGGTAAACTGCACCATATATTCTGAAGCAGTAAGCACCTTGCCCAGGTAGAAGAGACATGTTTGCTCTAAAGGAGGCGAAGTACATAGCACTGTTGTAACTTCTTATATTGTCTATGTAATGTTAGTTAGGACTTACAATCAAGTACTATAAATTAGGATAACAATGTGGTGTTACAGTACACTTCCATTATGGCAAGACAGGGATGTTTTATTATTTTCACAAATAAACAGTTTGGCATTGCAGTAAGCACACTCCTCGGTAAGATTTCCCAAGTCAAAATAGTCTGCCGTGAGAGCATCTGTCCGTGCAATATTAAAATAATCACGCTGTCACATGAGATTTCTTTGAATGTCAAAAACCGGCACAAGGACATTTGTTGCGTAATCTTCTTCTAACAACATTTAAACGATTTCTCCCCATGCGATTTATGTTGTAAATATGTCGCCTATCCGCAAACACTGTATTGTTTCTTCTGTGTGGCATGTTATGACAGCTTAATCAAAATTAAAAATTAAAAACACAACACATAAAAATATCTATGAAAACGTTAAACATACCATATCTGAACAAATAAAATCACATAAAATAAAATACAATCACATAATAAAAAAACATTTTTAATCCCTAACACTCTGAATGAAACTGCTCAAATAAACTATCCCATTTCATCAGTCATCGTTGTATTTGAAAGTAAACTGATAAATAAAAAGAAAAAGTAAATATTAAAATGACATAAAAGAAAGCGGTTATTTTTATGAAGACAGATGTTTTTTAAAGAAATGAATCATATGTTTGATAAACTTAACTAAATTTTCACTTATATTTAAAAAATACATGGAAACTTTAAAGTCCGATGGGGCGAAGTACATTAAACTGACCGTGAGAAAAATTATTCCATGACTTCTGCCGATAATTCCCTTTAATTTGAAACATCAATCATCAAAATTGGTTAATAAAAAAAAGAGTTTTGCTGTGCACAAGAAATTCCTTACGGAATTAGAATCTTATACTCAAATCAAATCAAAATCAAATCAAATCAAAATACTTTTATTCCAAAAATTAAACAGTACAATAATAATAGAACAATATATTACATGGAATTATTCCCCCGGATAGACTGTTGATCTGTGATCGGGGGAAGAGTAAACCATTGTTAGGCAATATATAAAGTATTTAAAATTTGTTCGATGCTATTACCTACATCTACTAGAAATTAAAAAAGACAAAGACATAAATTGACATATAAATTGAATATTAGAAAGGAAACCCCTAATTTGATTTAAACAAATACGAAAGTCTATAGTAATACATTCAAAAAAATAATAAAATGGATCCTACTAAACTAGAAGTTACTGAAAATGGTAACAAAAACATGGTTGAATTCTGCATCAGCCGTGGCGAAAACATCTTTTTCAGTTAATGGAAAATAATTATACTGTGTAAACTGACTGTATCAGCCCCTCAGCAGCCGCCCACCCGATACGCGCGAGCCACTCGCCAATCCTAATATTATACTAATATTATAACTAATATTATAAATGTAAAAGATTGTGTTTTTGTTTGTTTGTTTGTTTGAAGTTCAATCATGCATTAACTACTGGACAGATTGGGCTGAAATTTGGCATGATGATAGCTCACATTCCCGATTAACATATAGGCATATTCTTATTTCAAAAATCTTTTCGGTCTCCGCCCCAGTGGCTCTGTAGTTTCCCATGTTTACCTTATGAGTATTCATATTTAAAGGGAACTAGTTGTGTGCCCGTTCTACGTACGGAAATATTGTAGGAAGTTGAAACCTTATATTCAGAACAGGAGTTGGTTTGCATATTTAGTGTGCATTTTTCCAGATATGCTGGCAAAACTATTACCGTATAGGAATTTATATAAAACGAATGCTTCGCAATTAAATGTCACCCGATCGTGTTAGTCCATATTTTATGATAAAAGGAATTGCTTTATTGATCTATGAGGCATAGCCCTAAGGTAGGCCTGTATTTGAATGTTACTTTTCACACTGGTTAAAAGTAGTTAAAATACTACCTCAACCTCACTACTGCATACTTTATTCGGGTTGAAATTTTCTTTAACAAAGGTGCTCTTTTCCACGAATCACTGAGAAATAAGGACATTAATGTTTTACCAACAAACATACACACACACACACACAAATACAGAATTGAATAAGGGGATTTGCTACGCTTTAACCGAAGCAAATTACAAACAAAATAATTAGCCTATTTGAAAGTTTTGATAGTGTCATAAAATTTTATGATAATCTTTTTTAGGCCGAATCAAACTGTAAAATTGGTGTAAATCTGTTGGCAAATATATAAATATAAATAAGTAAATAAATACACAGTCCACAAAACAATTATACGTTAACAACGCCAAGCTTTAAAAATTCATGATGGTTTGCTAAAAAAATCTTTCACTAATGTTTTATAATTTTCTTAGCATAAACTAACCTTTTGAAGTCCAGACAGAAAACGCATAAATTATACAGTAAGACATCAATTAAATTTAATAAGAAATAAGGTGCAGCACTAACGGTACCGGTAACTATAGTTGTAAATAGTGATGTGTTTGCACGTAAAAATGGTCCTTACTGCTACCACCGGTTCTAAGGAATTTTTGGTAGCAGTACCAAAAACCAACGTTTACATTTAAGAAAAGAACTATAGTACTTACGACCAATTCAAACTGCCCTTCCAATCAAACTGTATTATAGGTTTTAATCCGTTGGAAAATATATAAATAAATAAATACACAGGCCACAAAACATGTAACATGTAACGTTAACAACGTAAAGCTTTAAAAAACTCACTATGGTTTGCTCAAAAAAACTTTCACTTGATGTTATTAATCTCCCTTGGTTTTAATTTTTTGTTTGTTTTCGAAAATCAAAGTTATTTCCTATTAATAGTATTATTTTTAAGCAACTTTTAATGTTTACATTTTAATGACAGTTTGAAGAAACTACCTTTATCCAAACAAAGGTTTCTTATTTAAAAGATTACGTAATCTCTAAACGATAATCAGTACATATATCTAGCAAACATTCGGAGCAAATGTGACAAAAAACGCACAAATCTGGGGTTTTGGACGTTTGTAGTTTTACTTCCTAAGTAGAAAAAGTACCGATATCTTGTCGAAATGTAAGTAAGTAGAAACCAAAAGTGACACATTGGAAAAGCGAGTTAAGCTACATCTGTAAGTTAAACCTCTGTTACGATCACAGCGAAATCAGAAAGATCTTCCAAGATCGCAGCAACATCCACGATCACCCTCTGCAGTTGTGATTGTTTACTTTGCACTTAACACAACTGTCCTTGAAGCGCCGTCAATGAGTGGAATGGAAACCTTTTTTGTAAGCTATTGGTGACGATGATTAATAAAATGTAAGTTTCCCAGCACTAATACAACACAGATTCACTGTATTTACCCCGGTTATCAAAACTCAAGAACAATAGTTGCACTTGCGATTAATTAAACCGGTTAAGTAAAGCACAACGTTTTTAATCTCACTTGGGATGTGCTAACAAAACTTGATCGGAAATGGTTGCGGTATTTGTAAACAAATTTTAATGTTAACATATCAGTGACAGCTAGAAGTGAGAACTAATCCAAACAGCTGATCGTTATTTCATAAAACGTAATAGTAAACATTGGGAGATAATTTGACAAAAATCGAACAAAATTGGATTTTTGATGGTCCGTTATTTTGTTTTCAAAGAAGTGAGGCTATGTTTTTATAGCCAAAGACACTCTCACCAATCCAGTAAATACAGAAAAATGATTAGAACCTTGATCGGTACTCTAGTTTTCTAGGAGTAGGCCGCGTAAAATGACATTTTGGTGTTACAGACGGAATCACAGAATGGACAAACAGACAAACAGACAGACAGACAGAAATTGAGATAAGACTCGTTTCGGCTTTCTTAGGCTATGAAACGTAAAAATAACCAAAAACTGCATGATTCTAAGCAATGTACAGACAAAACTGTAATTTTATTTATATAGATTAAAGAATTTAGTCAGCTGTTTCAACTAAAAAAGTTGGTTCTATTATATGCAAAAGCATTAAAAAATTTTAAGATTTACCAACAGGATGCAGCACTTTTTTTTTTTTTTTGCATTTATGAATACAGCTAATTTGAACTAAGTAGCAAAAAAAAAACTGTGATACGCAGTGAGAACTGTCAAAGTAGGATTCTTTACATTTATGTTTATGCTTTTAATTTCATGAATAATTTGTGATATTTTACAAATTTTTTTATATTTTTTTTCTCTATTGTTTAGGTAAAGTGGTAGAACATTATGGCTATGGTAGATGTATAATACTATAGTATACCGTAAATTTAAAGAAGTAAATGTTATCAACTGTGTCCTCCCCTATTCCAAGCGCAAAATTTGAGTATAACTGCAATAAGCATTTTATACTTATGCCAACCCCGTACGAAGGACCGGTACTCTGCTAGTAATAGATAATTTGAACCCGTAATTCTTCCATGATGAAATGTAATAATGGTGTTAAAGAGGGGAAATCGTAGTTAAACAAGTTTTTATTGCAAACCAATATTATTTTTATTTTAAAAACAGTATAATATTTGTGAAAAACTATGGAACCAGTAAATATTCCATTAATTTATAAATTTCCAGGTTTTCAGAAAATATTGTACAAAATATTTAAAAAATTTAAAATTTTATTTGATAATGTGTGTTTTTCTTTAAAAGTCCTCGCCCAGTGGTTGGTTTGAAAATCCTTTTAAACACACTTCAAAAATATTTTACATTTGTCCCTGGCACATTGGTTTTTTTAAGGTTTTACATTTAAATTTGGTCTTAGCGTCTTTTTGTCCAAGGCAGACGGTGCACCGTGCCTTTGCACTGGGAGGCTAGATCAGTGGACTCTATGGAAGGACATTTCCATCCAATTGGTTTACAGATACTATGTTTTTTTGGCAAACTTTCAATAAAATCAAAATTATAAATACAAAACTTGTAAAGTTACTAGCAGAGTACCCGTCCTTCCTACGGGGTTGGCGTATAAGTATAAAATGCTTAATGCAGTTATACTCGTGCTTTGCATTTGCAATGGGGAAGGACACGGTTTGAGAAAAATAGGCTCTTTAAATTTACGGTATCGGTGTGCTATAGTATTACACGTATACCATAGCCATAATGTTCTACCACTGCACCTAAACAAAGGTAAATAATTATCAAACCTTCGCATAAAAGCACAAATTATTTATTAAATTAAAAACACAAACATAATTGTAAACAATCCTACTTTGACAGTTCTTATTATCTATCAGAGATTTGTGTTGCTGCTTAGCTCAAATTATCTGTTGTCATAATTGTTGGAATGTCTAACTTTCATATTCATCTTGCCTGCCTAATTTGTTTATAACATATGGTTAATGTTATATTTCTATATTGTTACTAGCTGTAACCCGCGGGATTTGCCCCGTTTAACTTCTTAATTTTCAAGATGATCTCGTTCGCATGGCTCAATCACGTCCTGGTTGAAGTTCGTTCGCTACGCTCACTCACCTTCAGGTTAGCTGGTTCGCTACGCTCACTTGCCTTCAGGTTACCTCGTTCACTACGCTAACCCGCCTCCAGGTTGAAGTTCGTTCGCTATGCTCACTCACCTTTTGGTTGCAAATTAGCTGTTGTCATAAATGTAAAAGAAATAATAGTGCTGCACCCTGTTGGTAATCCTTGTAACTTTAATGCTATTGAACATCATAGAACAGAACCAACTTGTTTAATTGAAACAGCTGTTAAGATTCATTAATTCCATTTCTCATAAGGTTAACATGGGAAACTCCAGAGCACTGGGGCGGAGCCGATTGGACGGATCACGAAATTGATGGTGTATAAACCTATTCCATGAAATTCTACAATTATGTACCAAGTTTCATGGCAATCGGTTCAGCGGTGTCTGAGTTTATCACTGCCAAATATATATACAAACATCCTCTTTTATACTTATAAATATGAGTTTGTTTATTGATGTCCTATTAACATTTAGTTGTTGCATTGATTCTATCTGATTCCAAATTAAATTTGTTTTATGTTAACTGTGTATCTTTATATAATCAGGGTAATTAACCGCTGCAGCTCAACTCTGCTATTTCATCAACATCAGGTTATGGGCCTCCTGTTTACTGAATTTTAATTTCTCTGATTATTTTGTCCAAGTTCACCTACTTTCAAAATGTATCAACCTCCTTCAATAGAGAAATTGAAAGACCGTGAAAACTATGATACATGGAAAGTTGCCGTTCAAGCATATTTGGAAGATTGTGAGCTCTGGGACCGTATTTTGGGAGCTGAAGGAGATAGGAATAAAGTGACAAAATGTAAATCCAAAAATATCTTGCTAATTGATTCAGTTAATTATGTCCATGTCCAATCAGCAGAAACAGCCAAGGCAGCCTGGTAAAATGTAGAAAAGGCATTTTCCAACAGGCGTTTGACCCGAAGAGTTGGTTTGCTGCGATTGTTCCAACCAATGGTCATGGGTGTTGAAAGTTCTGGTGTCAAGATAATGGCTGATTCAATCAAAACTGATGAAACGAGGGAATAAAGTACTTTATTAATAATTGATGTAAAAGGAAAAATATTAATAAAACATTAACACTTAAAACTGTGAATATATTAGAACAATATAATCAAGCAGTTGATATTAAGAGTAGGGATGGTCAAGTCTCAAAATTTCGGGAAATTTTCGGGAAATTATAAATCTTGTTACACAAGACGAGATTTCTTTTTGGCCGAGATTTTTATCGAGACGAGAATAAAAAATAAAAAACGCCTGCAGAAAGTCAATGCAATACCCGCAATACAGGAGCGTGTTGTAGTTGCGTTTCCTTTGCGAAGGCGTTCTTATTTAATTAATTCTTTAAATGTAAATATTACTTTAATCTTTAATTATTTAAATAATATTACTTTAATAACATTTGAGAAGTTTTGTTAAGTGTAAGCAGTGTGAGGAATGTTTTATTACTATAAAAAGTCAAAACAAGTAACTATTTTATAAAAATTTATATTGCTTTTATTTTATGATTTATTTTATTTTAGGATAAGTTGAACTCTATCCTAACTGATATCACTATGTTTTCTAATCGTAGGCATTTTGAATAAGTTAGGCGTGATTAATAAAAAAATATTATGCTGATGTTTTTTAATAAAATATTGTAAATATTCTTGCCTATTATCATTATTTTTGTATTTAAACAGTCATCTAACAATGTTACAAAATCAGGTAAAAATTTTGAACGTGTATTTCCTGTTGTGTATGAGAAGGGAAATCCCGTCTCGATCTCGTCTCGAAATTTTATGAGAAATAAAAAATCTCGTCTCGTCTCGTCTCGAACTAAAAATCCAATCTCGTAAGAGATACATTAAAAAGATATTTGATTATATAGCACAAACAAAACAATACAAGGTAATTTGACTTATTTCTGTGCTGTAAATTGTTGCCAAGATTAGGACAGTTTAGGCTTAATATGTCCAGGTTGATTACAATGATGACAAATAATTTTCTTCTGTGGCCTAAACTTACCTTTTGAATCTTTCAACTTCTCAATTTTCTTGGCATAAGAATGATTAGTTGCCAAAGCAGATTCACTTCCAGTTGAAGTATTTTCAGACCTCCTAAAATCCTCTTGTAAGAGACGAGTTTTAACAAACTCACTTGAGACAGTTGTTTGAGTAACTTCAATACCCATAATAAGCGGTTCATATTCTGAAGGTAAACCACCCAGAAGTAGCATTGCAACTTCTTCATCATCAACAATGTGATTTATGTCTGCTAACTGTTGAACTAAGGATAAAGTTCCATTTACATAGTCTGCCATTGTGCTAAAATCTTCCAATCTATTATTCTCTATTACTCTAATTCCGTAAGGAATTTCTTGTGCACAGCAAAACTCTTTCATTTATTAACCGATTTTGATGATTGATGTGTCAAATCAAAGGGAAATTGCTGCTCTGGTGATCTGCAGAAGTCATGGAATAATTTTTGTCACACTCAGTTCAATGGGCTTCGCTCCACTGGACTTTAAAGTTTCCATGTATTTTTAAATATAAGTGAAAATTTAGATAAGTTTATCAAACATATGATTCATTTTCTTTTAAAAACATCTGACTTCTTAAAAATAACCTCTTTTCTTTGTGTCATTTTAATATTTACTTTTTCTGTTTATTCATCAGTTTACTTAATACAACAATGACTGATGAAATGCAAATGGGATAGTTTATTTGTGCAGTTTCATTCAGAGTGTTAGGGAGTAAAAATCAGTTTTTATAATTAAGTGATTGTATTTATTTTATGTGATTTAATTTTTTCAGATATGGTGTGTTAAACGTTTTCATAGATATTTTTATGACTTGTGTTTTCAATTTTTAATTTTGATTAGGCTATCATAAAATGCCATCCAGAAGAAACAATCCAGTGTTTGCGAATCGGCGACGTATTAACAACAGAAATCGTATGAGAAGAAATCGTGAAAATGTCCCTTTGCCGGTCTTTGACATTCAAAGAAATTCCATGTAACCCCGTGATTATTTTAATATTGCACGGACAGATGCTGTCACAACAGACTATTTTGACTTATAAAATCTACCCGAGGAGTGTGCTTACTGCAATTCCAAACTGTTTATTTGTGAAACTAATAAAACATCCCTGTGTTGCCATAATGGAAGTGTATTGAAACACCACATTGTCACTCATACTTGGCTTAAAATACCTACTTTTTATGGTCACCATTCCATTTAACAGTATTAAAGTATTAATATAAGAAGTTACAACAGTGTTATGTCTTTTGCCTCCTTTGGAGCAAACATGGCTCTTCCACCTGAGCAAGGTCCTTACTGATTCAGAATATATGGTGCAGTTTACCATCGAATGAGTGCTTTAGATGCAAATCCTGGTAGTGCGTTTGGAAAATTATATATAATGGACACTGCAGAAGCCAATAAGTTTAGGATAAATCATTCTGCTAACAGAGAACTAAGAATTGAAGTGTTAGAATGACTTAACCAGGCGCTATATGATTGTAGGTAATAATCCTTATGTACATTCATTTAAACAAATAAGGGAAGTTGAAGAAGAGCTACAAGAAAATGGAAAAGAAATTTCTAATCTTTGCATGGTGTTCCATGACGTCCCTGGAGCCTGATTTGTGGCGCTACAAAAAGCCTTTTGGTGGAAAGGTGATTGTTTTGGGAGGTGATTTCCGGCAATGTGCTCCCATAGTCCCTCGTGCGAGTCGCTGTGCAATAGTAGAAAATTCAACAATCCCCTTTATGGCCAATGTTTAAAAAGATTTCACTTGCTAAAACATGAGAGCCAATCCAAGCGAATCAATATTTGCTGAATATCTTTTATCGAATAGGGAATGGCCAAGAGAGCTACCATAATGATCTTGGTGAGTCATTGGTACGTCTTGCACCACAATGTATTGTGAATAAGAATATCATTGACAAAATCTTCAGTGAATGATTTTCTGAAGATGGTTTAAAAAAGACAAAAAAATCATGCAATACTTTTGCCAAAGAATTCATTGTGACGAAACAAATAATAAAATAGTTGAGCAACTAAATGATGACAGTAGAGTTCAGTGGTCACTTTGATTCAAGAAGAGGGAGACCAGTTACACGTACCTGATGAATTTATTCACACTTTAGCACCAAGTGGTTTACCTCCTCACAAGTTATGCCTTAAAAAAGGTGTAATTGTAATTTTACCTAGAAATTTAAATCCACAAAAAGGACTTCTTAATGGAGCCAGAT
This sequence comes from Macrosteles quadrilineatus, assembly GCF_028750875.1. NCBI lineage: Eukaryota > Metazoa > Arthropoda > Insecta > Hemiptera > Cicadellidae > Macrosteles > Macrosteles quadrilineatus. The sequence goes on along the minus strand of NW_026542594.1, from coordinate 90,272,820 downwards.
TAATGGTGAAAGAGATGAATGACAAAGTCCTGAATCTTGAAATTATTTCTGGAAGATCGGCTGGAAAACGAGTGTTACTGCCCCAATTAAGTTTAGAACAATCAGAAGGAAATGTTCCCCTAAAATTCAAACGTCGACAGTTCCCATGTCGAATCGCTTTTACCATGACCATTACAGAAAGTCAAGGACAGACACTTGAAATAGTTAGTCTTTATCTGCCAGAGCCCTGCTTTAAGCATGGGGCATTGTGTTGAAAATGCCTTTTCTATTTATTTGTAATAGTCATACAGATGATACGAATGTTGTCTTTACTATCAGCTGTCTGTTTTGTTGTCAAATATTGTTCCTTGTCATGAAAACATTAATGAGAAATACATTTGATTATTTTATAGTTTAAATTCGTTTTTCGTCGTAGTTTTTGCTTAGATTATCCCTAAACACCTCCACTTGGGAGAATAATTCAAGATGATTATGGTCGCCAGATCGTTTTATGTACATAACAGTGTTGGGAAATCTAGTCTACTACGTACACGGTAAGAACAATTTATACTGACGTATTTTTCTGTCTCAAGAGTATTATTTCTTTGGTATATCTTTCGATCGAGTTCGTCCAGCTCTACAAATGGAATACGTGCAAGGTATAAAACCATTGAAAGGAGCAGAAGATTGGCCGACGTGGAAAGATCGAGTGTTGGACGTTCTAGAGTTGTTCGACGCGGTTGATATCGTCGAGGGAAAGAGAGAAAAGCCTACCCTCTCTGATCCTCCGACTAAAGCCGAAAAGGAAGAACTTCAGAAATTCAACAAATCCACGACTCAGGCAAAAATAGTTATTTCTCAGTGCATTAGTGATGATCTACATCAACGTATTTCCGGAAGATTATCAGCTAAGGAAGCGTGGGACATTTTGATCGAGCAGTTCGATAACAAGGCAGAAGATCAGTTGTTTTAGTCAGTGTTTGGATTTCTTCAGTATGGAATGGGATGATACCGAGGATGCCCCGACCGTGCTTTCAAGATTGAAGAATCAAAACCGCGAATTTGCAGCTGGCCTCAAAACGCGTAACATCCAAACAGTCGAAGATTTTCTTGAGCTCCTGTTTGTGTCAAAAGTGTTACACATTTTGCCGAAGCGTTTTGAATCGTTCAAGTCTAGCTACTTACTTATGAAGGCAAACGAGAGCAAGAAACTTGAAGATGTTTCATCTGCATTGATCCTTCATGAGCGTAATGTTGCTCCTTCTTCAAAAGCTGGTGACATTCTTAGTGCCACAAACAGCGGTGGTCAGAAGAATAGGAAACCAAAAGGTGACACTTTGTGCAAATACTGTTCGGGGAAAGGTCATTGGACTCGCCAGTGTTCTAAATGGAAAGCTGACGGCAAGCCTGCGTATCCAGCTCGAGCTAACGGCATTAGCACTAGCTCAAAAACGAGTGACACTGATAAGAAGAGAACGAAGGGCTCGCAAGTTAACGTGACCGACAACCGAAGTGCGCTGATTTCCATCAGCAGTGACATGAATATCGTGACCACGAATGACCAGTGGTGGATCGACAATGGCACTACGCGGCACATTACGTCAAATATGAGTTGGTTCACGGAGTACAAACCTTTTCCTGCAAACTCGAACGCAACAGTAAAGGCGGCGGGAAAGGAAGTTATAAAAGCTCTTGGCAGTTGAGTCGTTGAAGTAGCGAACTATGAAAATGGAAAACTGGAAACGTTCACACTCAATGATGTCTGGTATGTTCCTGACGTTTCTCGGAACTTAGTGTCCATTCTCGCAGCTCATGATCGAAACCCTAATAGCAGGTTTGAATCGACTAATACCGAGTGTCGGTTCACTATTAACGAACAAACTGTATTCAAAGGTACTCGAAACTGTGGTGGAACTTTGTATCGTGCCTCATTTCACACAGTTCAACCGTCTGAGGTTTGCGCTAATGCAGCAGAAGACAATCGCATTCTGCAGTTATATCATGAGCGCTGGGGTCACATGGATAAACGTTACGTCCGATCGAAGCTCGAATCCGAAATGGGTATCAAAGTGCCAGCCAACTACGAGATCTGCGAACCGTGTCAGTTCGGGAAGGCACACCGTCTACCGGTTGGAACACGAGAACGCCCCTCAGCCCCCGGTGAGTTGTTATCCGGTGATGTTTGCGGCCCGTTTGACCCATCCTTCGGAGGTCGCCGATATTTGATCGTCATAAAAGACCACTTTTCAAGGTACCGATACTGTTTTGTCGCAAGGGAAAAATCTGCTGTTAAGGAAGCGTTGCGTGAAGTGTTGGCTAAAGCACGCACAATTGGTCATCACGTCAAAGAGTTTCTCAGTGACAACGGTGGTGAGTTTGACAACGCTGAAGTTCGACAAATTCTCAGAGAATATGGTGTTAACCAACGTCTGACAGCGCCGTATACACCCGAGCAAAATGGTGCTGTAGAGAGAGAGAACAGAACGATCGTCGAAATGGCCAGGACCTTCAAGTACGCCAATCCAAATGTAACATTTCCTGCAGCGATCTGGGCGGAACTTGTCATCACTGCTGGCTACGTTTTGAACCGAGTGGGAAAGTCAGCAGTTGCCAACAAATCGCCCTTTGAGCTCTGGTTTGGTCAAAAGCCGAGGATCAAACATCTGCGAGTGGTCAGCTCAAAGTGCTACGTCCATGTTCCTGTGCAGAAGAGGCGAAAAATGGACAAGAAAGCTGTGGTTGGTTACCTGGTTGGATACGATGGCGATGAACAATATCGAATCTACGTCCCAGAGAGAAGAGATATCGTAGTTTCTCGTGACGTCGTTTTTCAAGAAATCGTTGGAGACTGTGACAAGAAAGTTGAGTGGCCCATCAAGATCGAGAAAACCAACGATGTCGAAGAAGATTGGCAAGAAGTTGAAGAGACTATTGACGAGCCTAGTTCTCCAGTGAAGGGTAATAATGCGCCTATACCGACTGAGGACCCGTCAAGTAGCAGTGATAGTGAAGATGGAGAGTTATCCAACGATCCTGCAACTCGGCACTCGACTCGGGAAAGAAGGCAACCCGAGTGGCTAAACGATTACGTCTCGTCTAACTTTGCCGAAGTTCTTCTTGTTGACGATGAACCTAAGTCTTACACTGAAGCCATCAGTTCAGAAGATAGTGCTGAATGGAAAACAGCAATGGACAAAGAAATGGGGTCCATGCATAAACACGGTGCATGGGAATTGACCGAACTCCCTCCGGGAAAGAAGACTATCAACAACAAGTGGGTCTACCGAATAAAGCGCAATCCTGATGGAAGTGTTGAAAAATATCGAGCGAGATTGGTCATCAAAGGATGTGCGCAAAGACCTGGTATTGATTATGCCGAAACCTTCAGCCCGGTTGCTCGTCTGGAGGTCGTTCGATCAATATTGTCCATCGCAGCTGTTGAGAAGATGGTTCTACGGCAGTTTGACGTCTCAACTGCGTTCTTGTACGGAGACGTTGAAGAAGAGATTTTTATGAAGCAGCCTGAAGGATATTCAGATGGGACAAATCGTGTTTGTTGTCTCAAACGCAGCTTATACGGCCTGAAACAGGCACCTCAATGCTGGAATAAACGGTTTGACGACTTCATGAAAGGCTTAGGATTTCGACAGAGCCGTGAAGATCCCTGCGTCTATATTTGTCCTACCCCTGCTGGAAAAATCATCGTTGCACTCTATGTTGATGACGGATTAGTCGCAGACTGAAATGGACTTATTTATTGGGCAACTTCGTTCACAATTTGAAATTGTTGCTAAAGAAGTGTCATACTTTCTCGGACTCGAAATTTCTCAAAGTGGTGGTGATATATTGGTCTGCCAATCAGCGTATATCAAGAAGATCATTTCTCGATTTAACATGGAAGGATGCAAGCCAGTACTTACTCCTATAGAGAAGCTCACTGCTCAAACACCAGGGAAAGCCTCAGATTTTCCATACAGATCGGCAGTTGGAGCCCTACTTTATGTTGCTCGTGGTACTCGTTTTGACATTGCATTTAGTGTAAGTGTTCTATCACGTCACTTAGAAAATCCTACACAAGATGATGTCACAAGAGCAAAGCGTGTTATACGCTATTTGACCGGCACTGTGGACCAGAAGCTAGTGTACCAATCCAAACCTAAAACACGTCTACTGGAGTGCTATAGTGACGCGGACTTTGCTGGTTGTCCAACTACAATGCGTTCAACAAGTGGAGTTTGTTATTAAATACGCAGGTGCAGCTATCACTTGGCTTAGTCGTCGTCAGGAGTTAGTTTCGGACTCAACTTGTGAAGCTGAAATCATTGCAGCTAATCTTGGTTCAAAAGAAACAATCTGGATTGCTCGTTTGTTCAAAGAACTTATAGGATTGTCTGCTGTTCCTATTCTGAAAGTTGACAACGAATCAGCAAGAAAACTCTGTGAAAACCCCGAGTTTCACTTTCGTACAAAACATATTCAGCGGAAGTACCTGTTCATTCGAGACAGGATAAATATAGGTATGCTGACTGTAAAGCACATCGGTTCAGAATATCAACTAGCAGATATACTGACGAAGCCTATAACTCGACCAAGACTTCAAGTTCTGCGAGAAAATCTTGGACTATGCAAATAAGGGAAAGTGTTGAAAATGCCTTTTCTATTTATTTGTAATAGTCATACAGATGATACGAATGTTGTCTTTACTATCAGCTGTCTGTTTTGTTGTCAAATATTGTTCCTTGTCATGAAAACATTAATGAGAAATACATTTGATTATTTTATAGTTTAAATTCGTTTTTCGTCGTAGTTTTTGCTTAGATTATCCCTAAACACCTCCACTTGGGAGAATAATTCAAGACATTGTACGTAGCAATGTCAAGATGCCACGCTTTTGATGATCTAAAGATAATGGTTAAAGAACAACGAAACCAAGGTCATTTGGCTAAAGACGTTAGAGTGTTTACAAAAAACATAGTATGGGAAGAGTTTCTTATTTAACATTTTAAAAGTAAGATGAATATGTATTCTAAGCCTACTCTGTTAGAACCTTTATTAAAACAGTATTGAGCTTCACATTTTTATTTATTGTTAGTTAAAAGTTAGGTTCTTCAAAGTTTTTACTTTTTTTCTGAGTGATAAGTTAAAAGGTTATTTAAATTATTTAATTATATTGAAATATAGTTAATATTATTAACTGGAAACAACTAGTTTAGGTCTAAGTCGTGGTCTAAGTCGGTTTAAACGTCTTAAAAGACTTAGCCTTCTAACCAAACTTTTGTTTTCAAAAGCATTCTGGAGATTATCCCAAGCTTCTTTAGCAGTCTTAGCATTCCTAACATAAGGATAACAAGTAGGCAAAACATTTAAACAAATTTTTGCAAGAGCCTTTTGATCCCTGTTTTTATCTTTAATTTCAGTGTCATCAGATACACAATCCCAAAGTCCATAAATTATTAAGGCAATTTTCATTGAAAAATTCCAATTATTATAATTTTGAAACACCCTCTAGACGTTCAACATTACAATTTCCTCCCATTATAATATTTGTCATAATAGACAATCCTGTATTACTTGAGGTAGGTGTAATAGTAGGAGTAGTTTTAGTGTTTTCTTGTGTAGTTTCCATTTCAGGTCAAACAACTTAAAAATTCAGTTTAAGAAATTAGGTAACAAAATATTGTTCATAAGCCTAGAAATCTTACCAAACACAATCAGTCCTGAATTCTTCATTTTAATGTAGTTTTATACATATCCAAAATGAATTATATCAAACACGTCTTCTGGGCTCATAACCTGATGAAACGAGGGAATAAAATACATAAAATACTTATTATTAATTGATGTAAAGGAAAAATATTAAAACAATAACAATTCAAACTGTACTAGTTTATTATATTATTAGTATGATTAATACTAATTATGATAATAAAACTGAGACACTTGTACACGCACAGGGGTACACTAGACAATGAACATAGTACTGGTAACACAAGCTTGCACGTGGGGTATGCCAGACCCAGGGTGGTGATAACAGCTCAATGATAATAAAACTGAGACACTTGTACACGCACAGGGGTACACTAGACAATGAACATAGTACTGGTAACACAAGCTTGCACGTGGGGTATGCCAGACCCAGGGTGGTGATAACAGCTCAATGATAATAAAACTGAGACACTTGTACACGCACAGGGGTACACTAGACAATGAACATAGTACTGGTAACACAAGCTTGCACGTGGGGTATGCCAGACCCAGGGTGGTGATAACAGCTCAATGATAATAAAACTGAGACACTTGTACACGCACAGGGGTACACTAGACAATGAACATAGTACTGGTAACACAAGCTTGCACGTGGGGTATGCCAGACCCAGGGTGGTGATAACAGCTCAATGATAATAAAACTGAGACACTTGTACACGCACAGGGGTACACTAGACAATGAACATAGTACTGGTAACACAAGCTTGCACGTGGGGTATGCCAGACCCAGGGTGGTGATAACAGCTCAATGATTTGGTCAAGACTAACAGCCCTGCGGCCAGATGATAGCATATGCTTCTGTTATGCTCACCAGGGTTGCCACCATACTTGTAAAATTATAACAACATTTTTGTACGTGGGGGCACAGAGAAGTTATATAAACAGAGTTAAGAAGGATATGGGAAGGCTGTTGCGCGGGTGCCCTTGTTTACATTTTTCCCGCAGTGAAGTGTGCGCATGTCAATTGCTCTTCCTGTTCGTCAAATTCCACTATTTACTCAACTCCAAGCTGGAAGAGAACGTAAGTATCGCTTTGGTGTTTATAGGCCAAGACTATGGGTGGCCGGTCGGCGTTTAAATTGTACCATTTGTGCGAATACCTAGGTCTTTTAACTTTTTGTTATTTTCATGACATATTAAAGACCACAATGTTACTAAAATAATCATGTATTAACAACCTAGGACATTATCAACGTTATAATTATTTTGTTCATAATATATTAAATAATCAAAAGATGGTTAAGCAAGACGTTCTTTTATAGTTAAAACTACCCTCTACCAAGAATTCCTTTTTGAATATTACCTACCACTGTTTGAGAAATACAGAGTTATTGTCACAAAAAAGCTGCTTGCGTATTACATTAGTAGCCTATATATGAGTACAAATTTTAATCAATTGGTCAGAAAATGAATTTACATTACCACAAACATTGAGTAGTTTACTTTTAATTTAGAAAAAACAGATCATCAAAGGATGTACAAAAATGTGTCAGGAGAAAATTGTTTTACCAGGTAGTTGTTAAGTAGTTACCGGTACACCTTTTAGGCATAACTTTTGTAATACCAGTGGATTATTTCGTACACTTATTTTTACATTATGTGAATAATCAAAATAATCAAACGATTTTAATTAGGAAGGTCTAGAACTTTGTAATTTACATTTATTTAACGTCAAACTTAAGAGTGTGAGTTCCTTTAGTATAACAAGTCTTATTACATTGTACAAAGTTAGTTTAGATTTTGCAAACCAGTAAACACTGTCATATTTTTATTTAAGTCCCAGGTTTTAAACGTTTTGCGTATAGGGCTGTGGATTTTTTACACTATTACGTACATCCGGGTTTTAAACTTTCTTTACTGATAAATCTGTTGTTACTTTAAATAGTATGTAAATAATAATGGTTGGCTATTAATAAAAGCCACTTAATGTTTATTTACTAACTATCTTGCAAATGTTTATTTTAATATTTTGTAAATTAAAAGGGTGTCGAACGATTTGATGTAGGAATGTATAAAACGTTATTTTTTATTTGACTTCAAACTTATCGTGTGATTTGTTTACGTTGTTTTACGTGAGTAAGTTGTTTAATGAAGATTTTGTATATTACTGTAAATAATTTTATTGCATAACCAACTTCAATGTAAATACGTAGTATAAGCAAGATAGTTCATTATTTTAAACTCTTTAGAATTTCATTCAAGTGTGTAATGTACTTTTAAACTGTTTTTTCTTTCTACGATAACATTTTGTAATGCATGTACCCACAGTTGAATAGGCTATATTTTAAAAACTTACCAATTAATACATATTTAGAATTTAATAGCGAAAACACAGCAAAGATAAAAATTTCCTGGCCCTAGACTATGTTTAAAACATTCAATTAACATTTTGAGTTATTTAAATTATACAACTACCGTATAGTTCTCCGTATACATATGTATATATGTCCATATGGTAATCACTTACTTTTTAAAGGTCACTGTCTGCATCAAATCATTAAGTATTTATTTATACCTCTCAGCTATTTTAACATTGCACCTATAAAGATATTAGACCTAATGCTACACTGTCCTAATGTACACTGTGGGAAACGGAGCAGGTCTAACAATTAGGTTTACCAGAACACGTTTATAAATATTAATTTCATATTTGGTATCTTTGGAAAGCTTATTTCATTCTGCATTTAACGGAATAGGTTTCAATTAAAGGTCTTGATAATTATTGGAACGACAATTGAAACCGTAACTTGTACTTTGTTCAGCAGCTGGCAGCGGAGTGAGCGTAGCGCAGCGCTGTCGCGACCTGTCGTGTACTCTGTGAACTACGTCCAGTGGGTACACACTCGCTACATGGGGACACGGATTACGCGCTACACAGATATTAACTCTGTTTATATTACTTCTCTGTGGTGGGGGTATGTCATACCCCCAACTCAAATATCTCCTAAGGTAATTTTTCGATATATTAAACTTTGATTGGTAAAAAATAATCCTAACATTTATTTGTTTCATATGTCGGAGCAATTTTTAGCATTGTTTCTCACTAGAACACTTTGTTGGTTTGTTCTTAGGTTTCTGGATACGGAAATGTCAAAGTGAGGATCTGTAATGACTGTTATGACTACATTTTACCAAAAACTGCCCAGGTAAGTAATTCTTTGATTATTCCAATCAAAATAATAACTAAATTAATATAATATATACATTTTCATAATATTCAAAAGTAAATTTACTAAAAATATCACATTAGATCTAGTAGTAGGATGAGGGAGCAAGCTTCCTACAACTACACAGTCAAGGAACACCTCACCTATAAACATGTAGTGCTCTGTTTTTGTCTTACAGCCAGAGCTGATGGGTGGGAGGTCACGTACAGAGAGTAGAGACAGTGAGCCAGAGTGGTTGTTGACTACAGATCTTATCTACAACTACACAGTAAGGGAAGAGTTTACCTACACTCATGCTCCCAGTGTGTCCTTGTGTCTTTCCATTCTCAAACTTCACTCTGAGCACTCATCTTTACTGAGGTAAGGTAATAAAATAATTAATTCTTTGAGTTTAATTTGAAATTATAATTGTATTAAAATTTTTACAGCCACTAAACTTACCTTTATAATTAATTTTAATGGTTTATACTTTATAAAATCATAGCAACTGTTCATAATTACACATTTTACAAAACACAAAAACGAAAATGATAGGCCTATCATTTTCGTTTTTGTGTTTTGTAAAATGTGTGTTTTATTTATTTATTCTGACGACACATCAAGTGGATCCTTTTGTTTGCCTGACGATGGCGGAGATCAGTAAATAACCGCCGAAACATATGTAGCAACTTTGACACTACATGTTAAGGATTGTCTGACGAGGTATGTTTTAACCATTATATGTCATATTACGCAATCCTGGGGCTATGAAAATGAATTTTAATTGTTCATAATTAGTTTGGAAAAACAGGTCCTGAAAGTCAGGGAGATTTTCAGGGTAAAAATTATTCCCGATCTTTGGAGGGGATTACTAATATTTTGGAATTTTTTCTGGATGAGGTTCATGGATTTGCCGCAACTGTTAGTGAAAATGATGATATCCCCTCGATTACGGGGGATGTTTGCATTGCTCGTTAGTGTTAAATTTGGGGGGGGGGGGGGGTGTAAAAATATAAATTATACATGTATGTATGATTTCCAGCATATGTTTTTCACAACCAACAATAATATTACACAATAACATATTGTTGGTTATTAATAATTTTGCTGTGATCGCGGTAGTTGGTTAGGAGCACATACAGTTTTTAAGCTCATGTTTCAACGTTCATAATTTATTACTTGGGTAATGATGCAGTAACAAACCCATTTATATTTTATTAGGACAACTAGCCAAATAATTTACTTTTATTAATAATTTTGCTGTGATCGCGGTAGTTGGTTAGGAGCACATACAGTTTTTAAGCTCATGTTTCAATGTTCATAATTTATTACTTGGGTAATGATGCAGTAACAAACCCATTAATATTTTATTATGACAACTAGCCAAATATACCCGTGGTTTGCAATGGGAATTAAGCCAGCCGCACACCTAATACAGCACGGCATGGCGAAACGTCTTTGCCTCGCCTTGCCGCATCTTGCTATGCCCGATAGAGAATAGCTGCATACATAACGGCACGTCAAGACGTGCACAACAGAGAAGTACCCACTGCTTTCGACATGTGCTGTCACTGCACTTCACATGGTGTTGATCCTTGCGTATGAGCACATCGTTTTGCTGCAAGCCTTTTGCCTGAAAGACAAAAATTGACAAAGCTGCGTTGCCTTGCCATGCCGCGTCCGATGATGTGTGCGGCATCTCCATTTCAAATAATAGAAACCTAGTCGCATAAGGCGCCTTAAGACATAACGTCGTGCCGTGCTGCATCTGGTGTGCGCCCGGCCTTAGGATGCAGAAGATGAAAAAATATTGGTTCTTGGAAAATGCAAATGAAAATAGGTGGCCTAGGAGCGTATTCCTAGTTTACTAGTATACTGTAGATGGTTTGTTTATATGTTATGACTTTTCTGTTTACATTTTCCTTGTTAACTCGTAACACCATAATGGCTACTTGGTAACCCATAAGGTCAATGTTAAAAATATTAATATCATTTGAAGTTTTAACAATACACACAATTTTAGAACAGAGCCTAGTATAATAGTATATTACTTTACTAGTACGGGAAAATTGGTGTTTACCAGACGAGTATGGTTGTTCCCCAACCGAGTACAGTAAACACATTTTAGACGAGTGGTGTACAATAGTTCAGGTTCATTATCCTACTCCGAACTAACCTAACAATAAAAATAATACTAATCCATTATTTGAAGCCTGTTTAAAAAGTATCCACCTTGTTCAGTAAAAGCATAGTTTATTGATCGATTTGTTTTAACTTGTGATCTCCTTCAAAATAGTCCTCTTGGGACTTCACACACTTATTCCAGCGCTCCTTCACTTTTGGAAACAAGCCTGGAACTCTTTCTTCTTAAAAGACTTCAGACGAGTTGTCACATTTTGCATTATCTCATTTCTGCTCTGAAATCGGGACCATTTAAGCAGCATCTTCATGGTAGGGAACAGTCAGAAGGCAATTGGTGCCATATCCAGTGAGTAGGGGGCCTGGCGGAGCACAGGAAAGCCATATTTTGCCAAGAAGCCTTGAACAAGATTGGAACAATGCGCTGGAGCTTTGTCCTGATGAAGTCACCAAGAGTTAGTGGCCCACAGATTGGTACGCTTGCGATGCACTGCATTGCGCATGCTGCGTAGAACTTCTAAGTAGTACTCTTTAGTAATGTTTTGTCCCTAAGGTGCGTACTCATGATAAACTACTCCATTGCAGTAGAAAAAACAGTCATTAGACTTTGATTTTGCTTTGAACTTGTCGTGCTTTTTTTGTCCACGGCAATGTTGAGTGTTTCCACTGATATTACTGCGTCTTGGTTTCGGGATCATACCTGTACAACCACAACTCATTACAAGTTAGGCTATAACTTTTTTTTAGAAAGTTTAGGTCATTCTGAATGCATTCCAGCATATCTTGAGTAACTTCAAGCCACAATTCTATTTGTTCCTCTTTCAAGTTCTTTACAAAAGGATTTTTAGGAACTCTGCGCATAGCCAAATCCTCTGTTAAAAGTAAATTAACTGAATACTGATTCCAACTTCCGTAGCTAGTTCACAAACAGTTATACTTTGATCCTCCATCACTAAAAATCAAACTTGATCGATAACTTCATCGTTTCGACTTGTTGATGGTCTCCCAGAACGAGGTTCACTGTTCACCAAATTGCGGCCATCTTTGAATCTGTTGTACCACTCTTTTCTGTGTTACACCCATAGTGTTTTCTCCAAAGACTTGTTGAATTTTAAGAATCGTTTGAGTTTGGGTATCACCCAGTTTCTGGCAAAATTTAATGGAGCATCGCTGTTCCACCTGTTTTGCACAAAACGAATACTACACACACAGTTTAACGTTTGGGGCCCGTTTGGGATCCTATATTTGCCAGGAGGTACTGCAGGCAGAATAAGTCTTTTGCGGATGACAAACTTTTTTTATTCCGTGTAATAAACGCAAAGCCGAATAGCACCATCCTTTTTTTGGTGCTACTACTATAGGGCACACCAGTCAGTTGCTTCTGTGACAGGAACAATAATACCTGACTTAACCATATTGTCCAGTTCAGCCTTAAGTTTAGCCTTTAAGGGTAAAGCAACCTGACCAGGGCTGGATACTGCAAATGGTTTGGCATCATCAGATAATTTAATGACGTATTGGTCACCTTTTACAACTCCCAAATCGTTGAAAACATTATAGGCTACTTAGTCACCCACCCGACATCTGAGTCAACTTGATCTACAGACTTATACAACAAACCAAAGGCAATGATTGCTGGCCTTCCTAGTAATGGCTCTTTTTGGCCCTCCACAACACACAACTCCATTTGAGTTTCAAGAGAGTTTTTCCTAAGAGTTACTTTAGAGACCCCTATCAGAACCATTTTGCTGTTACCAGCACCATGCAAAATACAGGACGATGGCTTAACTGTAAGTTTCAATTTCTTGGCCAGATCTGGACCACAGAAAAAACATCTAAACCTGAATCGATTTTCCAGTTAATTTAACTGAAACCCCATTTATGTCAAACAAATGGTGTCAAACAAATCATTGTTTCCTTGGACTGAAGCTAAATAAATACTATCCAAACCTACCACAGATGACTCACCCGAATCACTTTTAGAGGAGGAGTAGGTAACATCAGCTCCAACCTGATTTAAAGAAGGACGACGTTTGTGAGGACACATAGGCCGCCAATGTCCAATATGCCTGCAGCCGTGACACTGAGACTTTGCTGGACAGTAGGATGAGTGTCTTCCCGGTGATCTATCTGTTCTACCACATTTGGAATACTAGTAAGATTTCATATTTTTATTATTCCTTGCAACCTTCATAACTCCATTATGATCATCTGCATCCTCGGATCCCGATTTTCCTTGTCAAATTGCATCCTGCTGTTCTTCAATGGCAACAGATTGCCTGGTTATGGCTTCTTCTAACGTAAGATCTGTCTGGAGCTGCAATTTTGTCGATAATGTCCTATTTGACAAACCTGAAACAAATTTTAGTAACAAAATATCCATGTTGAAGTTGCATTTGTCACCCAACCATTCACATTTATTACCCAATTCATAAAGATCATTTATATAGCTGTCAACAGACTTGTTTGGTCCTTGCTCTCTTTGAAGAAACCTTGTTCTTTCATAAACCAGGTTTTTACAAACTGAGAAATAGTCATCATATTTGTTTTTCACCTGTTCACAAGTCTTCCTTTCATCAGGGGGAAGTCCAATGGATGTGAGAAATAAACCAGCTTCACTTCCTAAACAATAGACTAGACAGTTTACCTGCTGGTTCTCCTCTTTCTTTGATAATCCCGATGCTGAGCGATAAACTTCAAATCTTTGTATCCCTTGAGACCATTTTGCAGGTTCACGGGTATTAAAAGGCTCCGGTGGCTCTAGATGAACAATACTCACAGGTGGAGATGGCTTTTGCGATTTCTTCAAAAAATCAGTCAACACTTTTGTCAGTTTATCAATTTCCGACAATTCTGCCATTGTGGTTGTTAAGGTCCAATTCCTATCCTGCGACTGTTACGACTCTAACCGCGCGTCTAGAGCCGTACGGCTCCAGACGCTTATCTTAATTCCTATGCGGGGACTCCTGCAACTCCCACGATTAGTGACTAGTGCAATTGCACTCTTGGTCGTCATGGAATAAGCACAGTTGGCAGCTTAATTTGTTGAAAGTCTTAATTTGTTAAATGTATCAGTCTATAGAATACCAGGAAATTGCATTAGTAATTTATTTCTTAAAAAAATTTCAAAGCTTCCTAACTGTTTTTTGAAAATTGAGGCAAAAAAGAAACAAATTGTTATAGCAGCTGATTTTAATATTAACTTTCATTGTGATTTAGCCTCCGGATAACCAATATTTCAATAAAGTGGTTTAAATACCTGCATAAAAGTTATCCAAAATGTTGCTCACGGCAACCGGTTTCAATCCACAATAGGGATCTTCATCAGGCCGATCAGGATGTCAAAACTTTTTTTCTCTTCTTGCGAAGGTCGTCAAAAGGCGTAAAAAACATGCATACATAGTCACAAACACAAAACACGGACATTTAACACTGAAGACACGGCCGAAATTATTGCTACGACTCATCCCCGGCGAAGGTATAGTCTAGACTGCCGGTGGTCAGTGGAATCCAGTCGTCCAATCCTTATCAGCTGTTTCATTGAGGTCTACCCACTCCCTCCATCCACACCCTTCAATACCTTGATTGCAATGTCATAAATATAATTAGATGAAAATGACAGCTTGTCGTTCAGGACGTTCTGATGATCTGATTTTACAGCTTCATATATTTCAAATTCTTCTAATGTGCTTGTCTGAGATCTGTCTTTTGAAGAGTGTAAAATATGCATATTTCTGTGTATATCTGAATAATTATGGTTATTTGAAACGAGGTGGTCAGCAAAAGCAGATGTCTGGGCTATGGTTTTCTTGGGCAAATGTTCCTTGAATCTCTTTTTAAAGGAGCGAGAAGTCTGACCGATATAGTACTTTTCACAATCGGTGCATGAAAGACGGTAAACTCCAGTTTTCTCATATTCTGGAGTTGAAGTTTGGGGTCGCTCTTTCAATAAAGTTCCAAGATTGTTAGTAGTCCTGAACGAAACTGTAATATTATCTTTCGCTAAAAGGTTCTTAAATTTATTGCTTATAAAATAACAATATTTAGCTGATAAGAATGTTTTGGGAGCTTTTGTTTCGTTTCCATTCGAGTTTTTATTTCTATGTTTGTAAATCAGATTATCAATAATTGAGCTTCTGTACCCATTAGAGATGGCTATACATTTTAATATGTTAACTTCATCTTCATAGTCACTCTGATTCATGGGGACTGTTAATAACCTGTGGACAAAACTATTGTATGCTACTAATTTTTGTGTATGAGGATGGTGTGATTCAGCATGGATTGTTTGGTCGGTATAAGTAGGCTTTCGGTATATTTTAAATTGTAAGGTACCATTGTTTTTTGTTATGGTGAGGTCCAGAAAATTTATTCTCTTGTCTTCCTCCTTCTCTAATGTAAAGTTGATGTTTTTATGCATGCTACATAAATATGTGTTTAGCATACATAATTGCCTGTCATTACCGTTAAATAAAACTATGGTATCATCCACATACCTATAATAAAACAGAATTTTATTTCTGAGCTGGTTCACTTCTGAGAACAAATATTTATTTTCAAGATGGTTTAAGAAAATTTCAGCCAATATTCCAGAGAGGGTGGAACCCATAACTAGCCCATCTTTCTGCATGTAGAATTCATTTTGGAATCGGAAATAATTTTGCTTGAGGATAATGGTTATAAGAGAGATCAGTTCCTCAATTGCCTCTCTAGATAGTTTTGAGTTCTTAATAAGGTTTTGGTGTAAGAGTTCTATTGTTTCCTGAATAGGCACATTCGTGTACAAATTTACTATATCGAAAGAAGCTAGCTTATAATTTGCACTTATTGCTTGATCCTTAATTTTATTAATTAGGTCTAGGCTATTTTTTATGCTATGGTTATTCTCTAAAACAATATCTTTTCTGATAATTCTATCTATTCTTTTGGCTATTTTGTAGGCTGGTGAGGGTATGAAATTGACCAGCGGTCTTATTGGCACATTTATTTTACGGATCTTAGGAAGGCCTCTAAGGATTGGGGCCTGGGGATTCGTCACCTTCAATGTGTTTATTTCATTGTTAGTTAGTAAATGTTTACTCTCAGACAAAGCTTTGTTTACTAATTTAGCATAAGTTTGTGTGGGATCTTTGTTCAATAATTCTATGTTATTATTCATAATAAAGTCTTTGACTTTGCTAACATAATCATCTCTGTGTAAGATAATTAACGAGTTGCCCTTGTCGACCTTAGTTATGATAGCATCGTGCTCCTCAAGCTTATCTCTGACGCTGTTTGCCGCGCGTCGCATTGAGGTAAACCTGTTGTTGTATTTGCCTGTTCCTGCACGAGCTCTGGCAATGCTCTTGGCTGTATTACCTATCGTCACTCGGGCCGACTCACGCACCTCATCAACCTTTATTCTTTTGATTGATGCCTCTGTATCTAATAATTCTGAGACTAAACTGAACCTTCGATTGTTAGGAAAATTAAAATTAAACAATTTGTTCAATAAACTCATTTCGTCATCATTGAAAACTATATTTGTTTTATTAACAACCCTACTGAAAAAAGTGTGAGAACATTTAGTTATTTGCTCTTTATGCTGTTTTTCCAATAAGTCTTGTATTTTCTTGTTTTGGGTTCTCTTTTTCGCTAATAGTTTCTTACTAATTTGATGCTCAAGCTCGTTTATTACCTGGAATTGTTGTGAGGGATGTAGAATATTTAAGAGCTCAGTGTGTTTCTTAAAGACAAGAGTATTCAAAACGCTTTTTTTTTAATATAGATGTTTGATTTCATTCTTTAGCCATATTGACTCAGCAGATTTTTTTGCTTTAATAGCAGCTTTTGATTTCCCACAAACCTTAACTACGATGTAGTTTGGTACAAGATTATTTTCCTAGGCATGTTTTATTAAACCTTATGTTAACTAACGTATTAAAAAGTTTCAATTTGACATCCTTGAAATGGAAGGCTAGTTTTGCTTGCTCAGCTTCTAATTTCATTGTGATTTAGCCTCCGGATAACCAATGTTTCAATAAAGTGGTTTAAATACCTGTATAAAAGTTATCCAAAATGTTGCTCACGGCAACCGGTTTCAATCCACAATAGGGATCTTCATCAGGCCGATCAGGATGTCAAAACATTTTTTTTCTTCTTGCGAAGGTCGTCAAAAGGCGTAAAAAACATGCATACATAGTCACAAACACAAAACACGGACATTTAACACTGAAGACACGGCCGAAATTATTGCTACGACTCATCCCTGGCGAAGGTATAGTCTAGACTGCCGGTGGTCAAACTTCAACTCCAGAATATGAGAAAACTGGAGTTTACCGTCTTTCATGCACCGATTGTGAAAAGTACTATATCGGTCAGACTTCTCGCTCCTTTAAAAAGAGATTCAAGGAACATTTGCCCAAGAAAACCATAACCCAGACATCTGCTTTTGTTGACCACCTCGTTTCAAATAACCATAATTATTCAGATATACACAGAAATATGCATATTTTACACTCTTCAAAAGACAGATCTCAGACAAGCACATTAGAAGAATTTGAAATATATAAAGCTGTAAAATCGGATCATCAGAACGTCCTGAACGACAAGCTGTCATTTTCATCTAATTGAGCGGAGCGAGCGAAGCTCTTATACTACACTCCTGCTTTTGTTTTACAAATACTCCTCCTGAACGGCTGAAGCGATCTGCACGAAATTTAACACAGTCATAGTACCCAACCATGGGAAGGTATAAATCTGAATTGGTGCAAATCGGACCATTGGACTTTTCCCTACATGAATGCAAACTTAATTTAACAGAAATTTAACATGGGTGAGTTGGTTGCCATGGCATTATTTTCGAGATAACAATAAAAAGGTAAACAAGAGTCGAAACTTATGTTAGTCAACGAATCGTCTGAAATAGCTGACTACAAACCGTACAGAGGAAAAGGGAAGAACGATCGGATTAATGGCATTGAGCATAATTTACTAAAAAATGAATAACGAATAATAAAGATTGCCGGAATTAGGCTGATGCACCATATTGCGTTTAGATACCGGTACTGTAAATAACTTTTATAGTAGTTTATGTGAGCAAGACTTGCCATTAATTTAGACTTTGAATACGTACTGCAATTCCTATTTTTGCAGTCTACAAATAGGAATTCCAGTAATGTGAACCAAATATAACACTCATAGTTTCGATACTGCAATTAGACAATTCGTTGACGTGAACCCGACATATCATTGACTTTGAATACTCCACATAAACATCCCATATAAGTGAAGCAGAAGTAGGCCTAAGCCTACCATTGACTTCGGATACTGCAATTAGGCATTTTCTTTATGTGAACAAAATAAATTGACTTCAGATACTGCAATTAGGCATTTTATTTATGTGAACAAAATAAATTGATTTAGGATACTGCAAAGACTATTCATTTACATATACCATTGAGTTTGGATACTACAAGTAAACAATCCGTCTACGTGCACCATACGTACCATTGACTTTAGATTCTGTAAATAGGCAATCCATTTATGCGAACCAAATATATCATTGGCATTGGATACTGCAAGTAGACATTTGAGAAACAGATTAAACATAGAATATGTTCCCTGCAAGTAGACAATTCATTCAATAATTGAATGATTAATTATTAATCCTGACTTATGATTGACTTTGGATACCTACTGCAAATAGGCATTCTATTTCAAATGCGAACCAAATATATCATTGACATTGAATTAATATGCTGGCTCCGCTCAATATTGCAAGCAGACAACTGCATTGTACACCTAGTTATATGTATGACACTGCAATCAAGGTATTGAAGGGTGTGGATGGAAGGGGTGGGTAGACCTCAATGAAACAGCTGATAAGGATTGGACGACTGGATTCCACTGACCACCGGCAGTCTAGACTATACCTTCGCCAGGGATGAGTCGTAGCAATAATTTCGGCCGTGTCTTCAGTGTTAAATGTCCGTGTTTTGTGTTTGTGACTATGTATGCATGTTTTTTACGCCTTTTGATGACCTTCGCAAGAAGAGAAAAAATGTTTTGACATCCTGATCGGCCTGATGAAGATCCCTATTGTGGATTGAAACCAGTTGCCGTGAGCAACATTTTGGATAACTTTTATGCAGGTACTAGCTGTAACCCGCGGGCTTTGCCCCGTTTAACTTCTTAATTTTCAAGATGATCTCGTTCGCATGGCTCAATCACGTCCTGGTTGAAGTTCGTTCGCTATGCTCACTCACCTTTAGGTTGGAGCTCGTTCGCTACGCTCACTTGCCTTCAGGTTACCTCGTTCACTACGCTAACCCGCCTCCAGGTTGAAGTTCGTTCGCTACACTCACTCACCTTTTGGTTGCAAATTAGCTGTTGTCATATATGTAAAAGAAATAATAGTGCTGCACCCTGTTGGTAATCCTTGTAACTTTAATGCTATTGAACATCATAGAACAGAACCAACTTGTTTAATTGAAACAGCTGTTAAGATTCATTAATTCCATTTCTCATAAGGTTAACATGGGAAACTCCAGAGCCACTGGGGCGGAGCCGATTGGACGGATCACGAAATTGATGGTGTATAAACCTATTCCATGAAATTCTACACGTATGTACTAAGTTTCGTGGCAATCGGTTCAGCGGTGTCTGACTTTATCACTGCCAAACAAATATATATACAAACATCCTCTTTTATACTTATAGATTTAAACCACTTTATTAATATTAACCTTTTAGTAAAGAATAGTAATTTAGTAGAAGAATTTAAAAATATAATTAGTAGTCATGGTTTCTTGATAAATATCAAAGAGCCAACAAGAATAACAAAAACAACAAAAACCTGCATTGATAACTTTCGGGTCTGACTTAGGGGAGGTACAAATGAGGCATTTAGTTCAAAATTCCTCCGTGAACAGCGCTGTAGTAGAGAGCACTTTGGCAATAAAGGTTCGCAATAAATCGCAAAAATAGTTCTGTTCATAAAATAAAATTATAAATGCCTCAAATTCAATTTTACTATTTTTAATTATAAAATTAAACTATCATAACCTAACCGAACTAACCAAACTTGCTGATAAAGAAATAATATAACAAAAGTTTAGTAATCGGAAAAATAATTCTGTTTATTAAATAAAACTAGAAATTGCTCAATTAAAATTTTATAATGACTTAATAACAAAATTAAACTGTAATAACCAAACCAAACCAACCAAACTTGCTGATAATAAAAAAATCTTGGACAAAAAGTTAATGCAACCAGCGGGATTCGAACCCGGGACCTACAGCATACCAGCCCGGCACGCTAACCGTTAGACCACCGAGGCCGATGGCTATCGAACGTTTTGTTACGGTAATGGCGTTCCCTCAGCTAATAAGAAGCCCTCAGCTGTCATCGTAGCCTCTTCTATACCTCCCCTGAGTAAATACCATAACTTTCTAACTTCTATAAATTATGGTAAAGCTCCTTTTGAGAATCTTGATTTATCTATGTCTGACCACAATGCTCTATTCCTTCAGTTACCTATTAATAGTAAATTCAAACTAAAATCAACAAACTCTGTAAAATCCTATCAAAGACATTTTCCTGAAGGATCCATCGCCCCGTTTATTAATAGCTTGAGATGTAATTTGATGTCTTTATCTTTAGATTGTTCAGTAGATAACAATTACAAAAGTTTTTTGGCTAAGATTAAATTAAGTATGGAGGAAATCTTTCCAGTTAGACCTTTTAAAGCAAAAAATAAAAGTAAATAAAAAACTTGGGTTACTTTAGGGATAACAGTGTCATCAATAAACAAAAGAAAATTACATTATGAAGCAAAATTTAGTAATGATCCTAATTTTCTAAGCTATGTAAAAAATTACAAAAAGATATTTCAAAAGATTGTTAAAAAAGCTAAGAAATCTGCAAATGATAGGTATATAATGCAAGCAAAAAATAAGTCCAAAGCCATGTGGAATGTTGTAAAGGAAGAATTAGGAGTAGGTGTTAAAAGTGAAATTGTTAAGCCTCACATTAAACTTAAGGTCAACAATGAAATTATTGATGATGCTGTAGTCGTGGCGGAGCTGTGTAATTATCAGTACTCCAACATTGTCAATATACTTAAGCTGCCAAACATGCCACACAGTGCTAATATCAATCCGTATGCTAACAATCCTACAGTTCAGGTGACAAAATTAGGTAATCTTTGTCAAACAAATGAATTTGAAGTAAATAAAACTATTCTAATTTTAAAGAACAGTAATGCCTGTGGCTGGAACGGTATACCCATTAAATTATTGAAATGGTCAGCAAATGAAATATCAAATATCTTGGCTACACTAATTATCAATCTTTTGCAGAAGGTGTCTTTCCCCAACTACTAAAACTCTCAGAAATAGTACCCATTCACAAAAAAGGTTGTTTAAATGAAGTACAGAACTACAGACCGATCTCTTTATTAAGTAATATTTCAAAGGTTTATGAAAAAATTCTTCACACTAGATTATCTAGCTTTTTGGAAAATAACTACAAGTTTTGCAAGGAACAATTTGGTTTCCGTAAAAATCTAAATACCCAATCAGCTTTAAATAACTTTGTAAATTGCGCTTTGAGGGCCTTGGATGAGTCGCAGTGCACAGCTGGTGTGTTCTGCGACTTATCCAAGGCTTTTGATTGTGTTAATCACAAAATTCTTATTGAAAAACTTACAGCAATTGGTTTTTATGGACAAATAATTGAACTTTTGAAATCTTACTTAAGCGATAGAAAACAAAGAACAGTAATTAAAACCGCCTCTGGGAACAAATCTTGGTGGACAAATAATAACTATGGAGTTCCGCAAGGTTCAATCCTAGGTCCTCTCTTATTCCTCACATATATTAATGATTTAACTTTTCATTTTCAAGTCAAATCTGTAACTTCACCCTATATGCAGATGATACAACAGCTCTCATCAGACGAAATACTGTTAAAATGTTACATGATGATGTCAAAGAAACAATTGGAGAAATAGCAAATTGGTTTTTAAAAAATGGCTTACTTTTGAATGAAGATAAAACTAGTGTTTTAATTTTCAAATCAAGAAATTCAACCACTGGAACAGAAACTACTGC
Source organism: Macrosteles quadrilineatus (assembly GCF_028750875.1). Taxonomy (NCBI): domain Eukaryota; kingdom Metazoa; phylum Arthropoda; class Insecta; order Hemiptera; family Cicadellidae; genus Macrosteles; species Macrosteles quadrilineatus. The sequence goes on along the minus strand of NW_026542594.1, from coordinate 90,250,696 downwards.
CTCGCCCACAAATGTAGTAAAGCTTTTAGGAATATATTTGGATATATATATGATATATAGTTTAATAGTAAACTACAATGGACAGAACATATTAATTTTCTAAACCAAAAACTTAGTCCAACAAGATATTCTTTAAGTGTTTTAATTCAGGTTACCTCCTTGGAAGTATGTAAAAATGTTTATTGTGCTTATGTGTACTCTATTTTAAGCTATGGTATTACATTATGGGGGACAGCCAAAGATGTCCACAAAGTTTTTAAAAAACAAAAGTCAATTATCAGAACTCTTGCAAATTGGCCCAAATAAACATCATGTAGACAATTTTTTTGGAATTTTAAAATTTGAACTCTAACTTCAATATACGTTTTTTAAATTTTAAAAATGGTTCATGGAAATCCTGGTATGTTTCAAAATTATCTTAGTAATCACTCATATAATACCCGAAGACAAGACATTTTTCAATACCCCACTCATAATTTAAAAAAATATGAAACAAGTCCTCTCTATGGGGTTAAAAACTTGCAATCAAATTCCAAACTCCTTAAAGCAATTAAACTTAGCAAAATTTACAGACAAAATCAAAACAGTTTTAGTAGAAAAAGCATATTACACTCTTGAGGAATTTTTCAACGACACCTGGTAACAGACACCCATTCTCTCATCAACCTCTCCTAACATAAACAGTTCCACCATGCTGTAGCTTTTGTAGGGGTACCTTACTGGCTAAATCTTAAGTTTTTTTTTTATATATTTAGAATTCCTTATTTTTTAGAAACCTTGACAATGTACCTTTCTGTGTATTACGTTTGTAATAACTTTTAACAGATGTTATGTGCAATAAAGAATTGTCATTTTGTCATTTGTCTTAGAGAAGAGGAGGAAAAGAAAAAAAAATAATGTGCATGGTAAAAAACAATGAACAACCTAATCCGTTGTTTGTGGTACGGCGAAAACAGGGATATAAGAGTATTCTCATTCAGAGACATCTTCTTAAAGTATTGGGGGTTCTTGGTGTTGAAAACATATGGGCGGTGACGAACCGGTTCCATCATCTATGAAGGTGCACAAACTCAAACTCCGTATATTAAACTATAAATTTGTTACAGCCGCGTGACTGAAGCGACTGAACTGCTCACGGAGCAGTCCAGTCGTAACGGCTCTAGCCGCGCGGCTCCAGTCGCGCAGCTGTAGACGCTCAATAGGAATGGGTTGCATTTACTTTGCATTAAAGCAGTCAATTTTTTCAGCCGCCGCGCGACTGAGTCGTAACAAGCCGCCGCGCAACTGAGTTGTAACAAGCCGCCGCGCGACTGAGTCGTAACAAGCCGCCGCGCGACTGAGTCGTAACAGTACAGGATAGGAATTGGACCTTTACTAAACCACTGCCACCATGTAGCAGTGCTAAATAATATGTCACTAGAAAAATGTACAACCTTTTATTTAAGTAACTAGGTAAAAACTGAAATACAAACAACAAACAATAATCATAACATGTGTTAGCAAAATAAATCTATATAAATAAAATTAGAGTTTTGTCTGTACATTGCTCAGAATTATATATTTTAGGTTATTTTTACGTTTTATACATTAAAGAAGCAAAAACAAGTCTTATCTCTATTTCTGTCTGTCTGTCTGTCTATCTGTCTGTCTGTCTTTCTGTCTGTCTGTAACTCTCAAGATGGCATTTTACGCAATCTTCTCCATAAAAACGAGAGTACCAATCAAGTCCCAAGTCATTTTAATGTATTCACTGGATTGGGGAGAGTGTCTTTATAGCTATTAAAATATGGCCTCACTACTTTGTAAATAAAATTACGGACGTTCAAAAATGCAATTTTGTGTGATTTTTGTAAAATTTTCGTACAGTTTTTATCACTTAATCATATGAAATAACTAACAGCTGTTCGGATCAAAAGATTATTTTTTCTAGCTGTCACTGATATGTTTACAAATGTTGTTTACAAATACCGCAACCATTTCCGATCACGTTTTGAAAGCAAAAACCAACCAATTGAGATTAAAAACGTTTTTCTTACATAACAGATTTAATTAACCGCAAGTGCAATATTATAGTGTAACCAAAAATGAAATTAAATAACTAGGCATCATCCAGGTCAGGAACCAGAAATTCTTTGTGTATAAAATTGTTCTTGAGTTTTGATAAGCAAAAAAAAAAAAACTTGAATCAGTGTTGTATAGGGCTGGGACATTTAATAATTGTCGCCAATAGCTTACAAACTCATTGACGGCGCTTCAATGGTGATTGTGTAAAGTGTTAAGTAAAAAAATCACTACTGCAGTGGGTGATTGTAACAGAGGTTTACGGATGATGCTAAACTACGGTTAGTAAAAGTCGCCCCGTTCCTTGGATTAATGATGAGATAATTGGTTTAATGGCTCGGCGGGACTCAGTCCATCGCAGAGCCAAAAGAACTAGGGATCAAGGGCTCATGGCCCAATATCGCCAGCTTAGAAATCAAGTAAAACAACATTTACGCAATGCTCGACTCCAATTTTTTAATAGATTGTTTTCTGAAGGAAAGCAATCCTCTGCTATTTGCTGGCGTAATCTAAAACGTTTTGGCTTTGGAAAGCAAGTTAACATTGTCCCCATATCAATTCCGTTGAACGATTTAAATGATTATTTTTTAACAGTTTCATCACAGGCAAACGGTACAATAGTTCAGAACCATTTAACAGAGTTACGCCATTTGCCAAATTCCATCACTCAATTTAACTTCAAGCCAATATTGCAAATCGATGTTTTGAAGGCTATAAGGCGGTTAACGTCTGAAGCCACTGGTTCTGACAGAATCCCAATTTCTTTAATTAAACGTATCTTGTTTGCTCTCCTCCCAACATTAACTTTCATATTTAATACTTCACTAAAATCAGGTATTTTCCCAGAAAAGTGGAAGTCTGCGCTTGTCCGTCCCTTGAATAAAATCTCATCCCCATCGCTTCCGCAAGACTACAGACCAATTAGCATTCTTCCCGCTCTTTCTAAGGCACTAGAAAGAGTCATTCACTCCCAAGTTTCTGACTTCTTGGTACAAAACAACATCCTCAATAGCTTTCAATCAGGTTTTCGTAAATCTTACAGTACTGAAACGGCAATGCTTCATGTAACTGATGACATACGATTTGCTATGGATCGTAGCCAATGTACTATCTTAACATTATTTGACTTCAGTAAAGCCTTCGATACCGTAAACCATAGCATTCTTCTAGCCAAACTCAAACTGTTAGGTTTCTCTAATAATTCATTAAAATGGATGAGATCATATCTTCAGAGCCGAAAGCAGTGTGTTTCTCATGACAACTTGACGCCCGACTGGAGACATGTTCCCTGCGGAGTTCCCCAGGGTTCAATTCTTGGTCCTCTGCTTTTCACCATTTACATCAATGACATCAGTACAGTTCTACACCACGCAAAGTTTCATTTGTACGCTGACGACTTGCAAATCTATTCTCATTTTAAAGTGAGCGATGCAAATGAAACTATAAACATGATGAATCACGACATCAACAGAATTGTTCAATGGGCAGAAAAGAACGGACTTAGACTCAATCCTGACAAAACAAAGCCAATCATCATAGGTCACTCACGGTTACTCAACAAAGTGGACTTAGACATTTTACCAAAAATCACTGTAAACGGAACCACTTTGCAATACCAGGACAAAGTAAAAAGTCTTGGTTTGACTCTAAACCGCACATTGGACTGGACTGACGCGGTGGTAAGCACTTGTAAAACAGTGTTTGCCGCTGTTCACACACTGAAGAAGATGCAACGACTTCTACCTTTTCACATTAAACTCTTACTGGTCAAATCACTCGTGTTTCCACACTTCAACTACTGCAACACCGTGGTTAATGATATGACTGTGGCTTTGGCAACAAAATTACAACGTGTACAAAATTATTGTGTTCGATTCTTGTTCAATCTTAGGCGTGATGACCATGTCACACCCTATTACATTAATGAATCAATTTTGAAATTAGAGGACGTCAGAAAAATACGAATACTTTCCATTACTCATTCAGTCATCAATCTTGGAATTCCAAATTATCTTGCAAAGAATTTTAAATTTTTGAATGGAAGAGGCGCAAGGGATACCCGCTCTGGCTCGTCCACGCTTCGCATTCCTCATCATAGAACAACTGTTTATAATAAATCATTTTTAGTAACAGCCTGCCGCCTATGGAACTCCATACCTCTGCCCATCAAATCTATAGGAAACCGATCCCGACTGATGGTGGCGCTGAAAGAATATTACCTTGACCGGATGGCCGTGGCTTGGCGGGATGGCGTGCGTTAGGCCTAGATGCAGCAGAGGGTGTATGTGTGTGTGACTGGATGTTAGGGAAAATGAATAGATTTATGCTATCTTATTACTAGCTATGTTACAAACTTAATTGTATTTTTTGTTATTATTTTGTTGTTATAATTAGTTTTTTAGAGGTTAACTGTAAGAAAGGACCATGTGGTCCTAAGTTCGCCTCAATAAAGAAGCATTTTCATTTCATTTCATTTCATTTCAAACTCGCTTTTCCAATGTGTCACTTTCTGTTCAGCAATCGCTGGACCATACAGCCTATAGGCCCATAGCCCATCTCTTGGGTACGTACGCCTACCTATTTATTCATAACAATCTTTACAACGACGATCCTTGATACCTCTACTTTTCCATAGAATACTTGGCCTACCTACTTAAGAAATGAAATTACAAATGTCCAAAAACCCAACATTGTGTGATTTTTGTCACATTCAACTGACTACTATAAGATCGATCCCCGTGCGTAGAACAGCTAGTGAAAAATATTAAACCAGCTGTCACTACAATAACTTCTAAGAGAGGTTATATTTTTGTTTATAACTACTCATTGCCAATTATGATCTGATGGTGTCTGGTAAAAATTCATTACAGTATAGTAGTACATAATGAAATTCCATTTGATTTAGAAGGTGGCTAACAGCAGTTTTGCGGACTAAATCCTTGCTTGGAAAGTCCACTAAAAAGGTGTAGTGTGGGAAAAATGTTATTTTCAGGCATAAAACCTTACTTGTATTATCCAGCACATATTGAGAGTAGGTCCCAGTGTAACATTCTATACTAATGCAGTCACTACCTATGTTTGCAGGTTCCTTTTCACCACCATTGAGTCCATGCTTCAGCTGCTGCGACCCATCAGTCCAGGCACTGTCAACCCAGAAGTTGATTACTCTCTTCTTGTTACCATGATCAGGTAATGCTTATTTGATACAGATGTGTGAGGAGGAGACGTAGGAATTGGCTAACTCTGGAACTAGCTAACCCGGTCGGCTGGCAGGACTGGCTAACTCTAGGACTGGCTAACCGTCCCAGTAAGGAATTGGCTAACTCCAGAATTTGCTAACTCGATTTTGTCCCGTGGCGCAATTCGCTAACTCTGGAACTCGCTAACCCGACCACACCCACTGCACGGAGCGTTGCCAACCTTGTACGACGAAATAACAGTACACTGCCGTATTTAAAAATGTCAGTGTCAATAGAGATAATTGACGGTTGTTCATTATCTATTGCATTTATAACAGCTACCTAGCCCAAAGTAATTAAAAGGCAATTAAAAGATACTAAGTGAAACCCGTTGAAATCAACGGTTTCCTTTCAAGGCTTACGCTAATTCATCTAACTGCAACAAATAGAGTGAAATTATACAAAATTTGAGCATTTAGGTCTTTTGTTTTTGCAGAGCAGTGTCTTGCAGAGCAGGGAGATCATTTTGAGAATGCCAGAGGTTTTGGTGCAAATGTGGTAAATGTCTGGCTTAAACTCATATGAAGACAAGTCGATAAAAATCTAAGAAGTATTCAATATCCAGAGAATTTTGATTAATGCAAAACATTTTTAACTTATTCTTGGTGGGATTCACCATCATCTTTGGTCAAGTCTTAGCTGAGTCATCATCAATAGCCTTCAGCAAGGACTCAAGAGTCATGGATGGAAGCAACTTTCCACAAAAAGTTTTATATCGTCATAGCAAACTAAAGAAAAAGGGATCTTGATACAGTAGACTCTTGATAATTCGAAATTGGTGGGCCAAGCATATAAATTTGAATTATCAAGAGTTTTGAATTATCAAGAGTTTGATTTATCAGGAGAAAAATAAACCATTCGAATTACAGAGAGTTCATTTGTTTAATACATACAAAGGTACAGCACGTTACAATAAAACATCATACCGTGTTTTAGTACACTTTTAAACAATCAACTGCTTATTTTTCAGTTACTGTAGTTGCAAAGAAATCTGTTATTTAGCGCTACTGTACATATTTCGCCAATAGCTGAACTATCAGCTGTCAACAACTACGTTTGTGCTCAATGAGATGTCGCACAATCTAGAGATCGGATTGCCAACTTAGAAAAACAAGTCAGCGAACTAACTCAGACTACTGCTCTAACCAAACAAACATCAAAACGTCCAACACTAGCCTACCATGGGAACAGGATGTACTGTACCGGTACTGTATAGTTTCCTGTTATAACAGGAAGAGATCACTTCGAATTATAGAGTGTTTTGCCGACTAAACTTCGAATTACTGTGTGACTTTGATTTATAGAGTGTTTTTTTGATGAAACTTCGAATTACAGCATGACTTCGAATTATAGAGTGTTACCCGACGAAACTTCGAATTACTGAGTTACTTCGAGTTATAGAGTGTTTTTCCGACGAAACTTCGAATTACTGCGTGTTACAAATTGACCTGCCCTCTATTTGGACTTTGAAATACCGAGTGTATCAAAATGCATGGTAAAAATTTGAAATATTGAGAGATTCTCTAGGGACTGAGCCTTCATTTTGAATTATCGAAAGTTTTGAATTATCAAGTGTTTGAATTACCAAGAGTGGACTGTAACTCTTTTAATGTCATTAAAGAATATGTAAAACCGAAAATATCTTAAATTTTGTTGGATGTTTTTGTGACTAATATGCAAAAAAACCATATTCACTCCATAAAACCACATGAAAGCCAGTTCACATGATCTAATCAAGACATTTAGTAAAACCGTAAAGCTCAACCTGTTGAGGGATTTTTATTGTATTAAACCAAATCAATAGAGTTATCAAGATCCCTTGTTAACTCCTCCTTATCCTTTAGTCACATAAGAACTCAAAACTATGTTACATTCACATAGGAATCTGTATTGGCAATTTTCTCTGCAATCATTTATCAAACAATAACTTATGTAAAATAGTTTTGTTTTTATAGCTACAATATTTTAAAAAGTTTCTGTTAGTATTTAGGAGGTTTTCAGAGTAAACAAATCCAAAAACACTCATATTTGCACCACAGCCCTCTATGAAAGCCTGTTATCATGGTCTGACCAGGATGCTTTCACTTGTCATGCTGGATAAGTGTTTACCTGCCCTCTTGCATTCAATCATATCAAAAGAGGAGTTTCATCAACAATAGTGGGTTAAAATTTCAAGGGATACAATTTTTCCTATTGCCTACCTTCATAACCCTTCATTGGGGAATAAAAGATGCCATATATTATTCCTCACTCAGACTTTACCTCTTGTCCCAATACAATGTGCCTTAAATGTCAGTGTGCGGTCTAGTATAACACCAAGTGTGGGGAATTTATGTTAATTAGAAAGCAATGTGGACTGTATTATAGTAATTTTGAATTGGATACACTAACCTTTTGTTATTAAACTGATGTGTAGACTGGGGGCCCCCTTTGATGAATCCTGAAATGCTATAATGTTGATAAGTTCACTTTTTCACACTATATGATGTTAAAAAACACTTCAATTGTCTTTATAATAAGTTATAAGCCAGCGGTAAATATTTATGTTGGTAAAGAGGTTTATGGTATTTGAAAATGTAGGAGAAAAGGCATGTTAAGTCCTCATAGCAACAGGACTTGCCCAAGAGTGAGCCACTACTCTACTGAAGGAAGGAGTTGGTCATGTGATACATATCAGTGACCAATCAGAGAGCTAGTCTTGAAACCATTGGGATTTGAAGATACTGATGCACTCTATGAGGAAAACATTTAACTATTTGAAATGGTGTTTAATGGAGATTGTGGTGAAATCAGTTGCATATTATTAGAGTGCATTAAAATTAAAAATTAATATAAGAATACTTAAAACAAAACAGTATATATATTTGACATACCGGCCCCCTTGAACTGATCCGGTTCAACAGAAAAACAAGAACCATGCATGATTGAAATATGAGGAATAAAATTAAGGAAGGGGGTTGGTAGCCAGAGTTATGTTAGGTTAGTTTATAGGAAGGCGGGAAACCTTAACTGCAGGTCGTGTTAAGGTTTTTGTAGACGTCTTGATTTGAACGACTCTTACAGTGCCATCTTGACCAGGAGAGGCTGAGATGATTCGACCAAGCATCCAAGCAAGAGGTGGAGTATTGTCTTCATGAATGATTACTAAGTCTCCGATCTTGAGGTTTTCTTCTGGAGTAGTCCACTTAGATCGTTCTTGGAGGGTCTGCAAATACTCTCTATGCCATCTATTCCATAAGTGTTGAGCAAATGCGTGCACAAGTTTCCACCGTTTCAGGCGATTTACAGAGATATCCGTGAGATGAGGTTCTATTAGAGACGTCAGAGGTCCTCCTGTCAGGAAGTGTCCTGGAGTTAACGCTTCAAGGTCAGATGGGTCTGCAGAGAGTGGTGTAATAGGCCTTGAATTTAACATTGACTCAACACGAGCAATCAGTGTTAGAAACTCTTCATAGGTTAGGATTTGTGTACCTATGACTCTCTTCAAGTGGTATTTGGCACTTTTTATTGCCCGCTCCCACAAGCCTCCTTGGTGTGGAGCTCGAGGTGGTATGAAATGGAAAGTTATTTTGTTGTTCTGGGCAAACCGTTGTGTTTCAGGTTTTATCATTAGGTCTTGGAAGCATTTTTTAAGCGTTGAGGCTGTTCCAGTGAAATTGGTGGCACAATCTGAATATAAATCTGATATAGTGCCTCGTCTGGCAGTAAACCTAGTTAAGGAAGCAATGAATGCATCTGCTGAAAGATCTGTGACCATCTCCAAATGTACAGCCTTTGTGGCAAAGCATATAAATAAACAGAGATAGACTTTAATTGGCTGCAGTCGACGTAAGATGTGAACCTTTACTGTAAAAGGTCCAGCATAATCCATAGCGGAAACATTGAAACAACGAGTAGCCGTAACACGTCCAGCAGGTAAGTCGCCCATTAAAGGTGCTGTCATTTTAGGCTTAGCTTTGAAACATCGAATACATTTAAATATTCTGGAGCGTATAACACTTCTCTGAGACAATATCCAGTAGTTTTGCATTAACATTGCTTGAAGGAGTTGTGGTCCTGCATGTAGATATATTTTATGAAAGAAATCAATCAGCAGGTGGACTACAAAATGGTTCTTGGGAAGCAAAATGGGATGTTTTGCACTGTACTTAAGTGGTGAATTTTTCAGTCTTCCACCAACTCGTATGATTCCTTCTTCATCTAAGAAGGGTGCAAGCCGTTGTATTTGAGTAGAACATGTTTTCTTAGCTTGGAGCGATTTGATCTCATTTGCAAAGCATTCCTTTTGCACACACCAACATATGCGATGAGTGGTTATTTTTGCCTTTAGCTTTAGACATTTAATAAAACGAAGAACATAAGCCATAACGTTTACAAGTTTAGACCATGAGGAATATTTACTTAAAAAATGTAGTTTAGAGTCATCGGTTGATGTTATGAGGTTGAATGTCTCTGATTTCAGTTCATTAAGAGATTCTTCAGGATCTGGGGAAAGTTTAGTTTGTGGCCATGTAATTGAGTCCCATTTAAGCCACTTAGGTCCTGACCACCAGAGCTCATGATTCATTAAAGCGGAAGGTGTTAGGCCACGAGAGGCGCAATCAGCAGGGTTCTCTGCTGAGGAAACGTGTCTCCATATGCATGAAGGAGTAAGCTCTTGTATCTGAGCTACTCTATTTGCTACAAATAGTTTTAGCTTGTAAGATGGGGTGTGGATCCATGACAGAGCAATCATAGAATCTGACCACGCATTGATAGCTGTAATATGGTATTGTTTATCAAACTTATTGATGCAATAGTGAAGCAACTTGGCAAGTAAATGAGCGCCGCATAGTTCAAGCCTAGGTATTGTAGTGCGTTTAAGCGGAGCTACCTTTGATTTTGCAATCAACAAATGAGTTGAAACATTGTGATCAGAATCTTCTAGCCTTAAAAAGACACATGAAGCATAGCCTGATTCACTAGCGTCTGAAAAGCCGTGTAATTGTATGTTACTGGCGTTTACCATGGGAAGGTAGCGAGGTATTTTTAGATTGTCAATTTCTGAGAGCTCACTGATAAATTGAGACCATTTCTCAGAAAGTGTCTCAGGAAGCTGAGTATCCCATTCTAACCCTAAACACCAAATGTGCTGCATTAATGCCTTTGCCCAAAAAACCAGTGGACAAATTAGCCCCATGGGGTCATAAATCTGAGCAATAAAAGAAAGAAGTGCTCTCTTTGTATGTACTCCTAAGGGTTTGGGTATAGCATAAGAAAATTTGTCTGTTTGTGGTATCCATTTTAAGCCAAGGACACTGTGACAAGGTTGATCAGTGCTTCGAAGCATGAGGGGAGTTTCACGATGATCCAGCGGAACATTTTCAAGAAGTTTTTCATTATTAGAAGACCATTTTCGTAGCTGAAATCCTCCTTTGAGTAGTAAATCGATAACATCTTGCTGTAAGTCAAGGGCTTCATTTAAAGTGTCACAACCTAACAAAGCGTCATCAACATAGATTTGATCTTGCAGAGCTTTGGCTGCTAGCGGATGGTTATCACCTTCATCGGCCATTAGCTGTTGGATAACACGATTGGCTAAATATGGACTTGAACTCATGCCGTATGTAACCGTGGTTAACTGATACACTTTGATCGGATGAGAGGGCTCTTTTCTCCAGTAAATCAATTGAAATTTTCTATCATCTTCATGAATTAATATCTGCCTAAACATTTGTTTTATGTCACATGTGAAGACATATTTATGTTGTCGAAAGCGAAAAATTATATCAGTGGGATCGTTATGCAGTTTTGGGCCTTGGTGTTGTAAGCTGTTAAGCGAGATTCCAGTAGAAGTTGGGACCGAACTGTTAAAAACCACTCTTAGCTTGTCTCCTTTAAAAACACCATGATGAGGTAGGAAGAAGTGAGGTTCGTCTGTGGGCGGAATTGATTCACAAATTTCCATATGACCAGAAGTCTCATAATCTTGCATGAATTCAACATATTTCATCTTGAAGTCTGGTTGAGCAGCAAATTTATTTTCAAGTGAGTTAAACATACGTTTAGCTACAGGTGCTGAAAGACCCAATTTCTGAGGAGATTCCTTAAACGGTAAACGACAGATATATCTACCGGTATTGTCACGTGAGTGTGAGTTTAGGAAATGTTTTTCACACTCTGCATCAGTTGGCGAAATTTTCAAAGTTTGAGGCGGTTCTTCAATTGACCAGAATCGTTGAAGAGTAGCATGAAGATCTGAGTCATTAGTTGAGAGAAGAGTGGATATTCCACTAAATTGAAGCGGTTGATTGGAGGGAGCAATAGGTGCGGCACCAAGCACAACAAAGCCAAAAATTGTTCTCATAATGAAGGGTAAATTTTCTCCCATACTTACAGGCGGCTCAAGTAAAGTTTGAGGGAATAGATCCGCTCCTATCAATAAATCAATGGGACCTGGCAAGTCAAAGGTTGGATCGGCTAGCATGTATTTTTTCAGTTGAGCTTTGATGAAGGGTGAGAGTTGAACTCGAGGCAGGTTACTTGTAATCTGATCAAGAATAAGAACAGGATGAGAAGAGGCCAAATTTGACCCACTGAGGGAAGAGATATTCAGATGTGTGAAACCTTTAGGCTTTATGTTAGCCACAGAAATTCCTTTGATATCAGGGACGCCAACAGCAGAGCGTTTTACATTTAATATATTTGCACAACTTTCTGAAATAAGTGTGGTTTGTGAGGCGCTATCCAAAACAGCACGCAAAACGAGACCGTTTCCTTTGTGAGTAGAAACTTTCACTAAAGCGGTTGCAAGCAATACAGTATTATTCTGAGTACGAGCCAAACCCATGAGAGTATTCGATTGATTGACATGATCAGGAGACTTAACATTACTTGTACAGGGATCAGTGTTTGCTTCATTCAATGTTGTTTGAGCCTGGTCAAAATGCAGGAGAGTATGATGTCGTTTTGAGCAAGTAAGACAAGTCTGTTTAGATTTACACATTTTAGGTTTGTGCATACCAAAACAGTTTACACATAAGTCTTTACTCTTAATGAAGTCAAACCTGTCTTTAGTATTAATGCCCCCAAATTTAGGACATTTGAATACTATGTGAGTAGTAGCGGAGCAATAAATACATTTAAGCATTCGATCTTTGTCATTAGACGACAACAATACAACATTAGCCCTATTAGTTTTAGCCTTATTTGCAAAATTAGATTTGATTGGGTGGTTGCTCTTGTTTTCATTTGGTGAAAATGTTTTGTTCGAAACAGAAGCTAACTCCGCAGCCTCCTCTTGTGTACATTTATTTTCCAAGAAATGAATTAATTCATTGATAGTAGGGACCTTTTTTGAGTCATTACGTGAGTGTTCAAACTTAGTGCGGAGAACAGAATCAAATTTACGCAAAATATGCGTTGTCAAAAGCAAACTTTCATTAGCAATATCATGACCAAGAGTTTTTAAGGCCTGGTAGTTTTCATTGTAAACTGAGAGAAATTTCCGCAATTGTTTGACAGTAGGCCTAGTAAGTTGAGGTAAATCTAAGATATTGTTAGTATGAAGAGTGATTAGCAACCTTGTATTGTGGTATCTATCTATCAGAGATTGCCATGCTATAGCATAGTTCGCAGCGTTAAGAGGCAAAGATTTCACCAAACTCAATGGCTCATCTGAGAGACAGGATAGCAAATATGTAAATTTTTCTATGTTACTGAGTGACTCATTAGTATGAACTGCATTTTCAAATATGCTATGAAACGACATCCACTGGTCAGGTTGACCAGAGAATTTACCTAAATCCAATGAAGGCAATTTTATTGTCGGAGATACAGCCACAGCTTGTGCTGTTGAACTAGCGGTGGACTGATTCAATTGCTCAGATACTGCAGGTGTAGGTATTAATGTGCTACATAAGCTACTAATATTTATGTACAGGTCAGATATTTTATCTTGAAGTTCGGTTACCTTTTCATCTACGATGTCTTCAGGTAGGGGAGTTGTAGAGAACAACTTATTAACAATTTTTTCAAATTCTGCATGTTTTTGAGAAGCTGCAGTTGAAAGTAACTTTATTCTATTTATTTGTTGATCATTTAAAGATTCAAGGGCTTGAACAGTACTTAATGTTGTAACTTGCTTGTCAATACTACTAAGTCTTTGTTCAATAAGTTGACTTTGCTTGACAAAAGATAAAAATCTCATTTTGGAATAGAATAGTCAAACACACAATAAAACTCAAAAGGTCTGTATAAACTCCACCTTGGAATTTATAAATTAAAGTTATTTCTTCACTAGAAATGTCAATAACTTATTTTGCAAAGTATTTGCAATATAAAATCACATTAAGATGTAGCAGTCCTTTCTTCAGTATGCCAATGTTAATAAGCACTAAATTATTTACATTTTAATTTACTTTCCAGAAGTTCCAGAACTATCATTTGATACAATAATGATCAATCGACAATATTACTGTACAAAGCAATCAGCTGTGTTCGTGATAGATGAGAATCAATAACATTTGTAGATAATCAGAACAAGGAAAGGAAGGATAATTATTTCTGGCTACACAATGAATATCCTGGAATGCAAACAGAATACTGAGAGGGGAAGGGGGGTATGTCTGCTAGAGATAAGGCTCATGAAATGGCTGAGATATAATCATGAATATTTAAAATTGGACATGAAACTAGACTTTCACTTTTGTGCATGTTTGGAAATGAAATATGAAAAATCATCAAACTTAAATATGTTTGATTTTGAAAATATATAGTACAATGTCCTATGATTTAAAAAAATCAATAAAACAACACTGGCTTATTTAATAAATGTTCACAAATTATAAAAATGTGTTTGTAATGAAATAAAAAATGTATTTCACAATGAAATTAAAATCTTAACAATTCTTTAAATATTTCCAACGCACTGAGTTTATCCGTCCGGCTTGAAGTACCAAAAATGTGGGGAATTTATGTTAATTAGAAAGCAATGTGGACTGTATTATAGTAATTTTGAATTGGATACACTAACCTTTTGTTATTAAACTGATGCGTAGACTGGGGGCCCCCTTTGATGAATCCTGAAATGCTATAATGTTGATAAGTTCACTTTTTCACACTATATGATGTTAAAAAACACTTCAATTGTCTTTATAATAAGTTATAAGCCAGCGGTAAATATTTATGTTGGTAAAGAGGTTTATGGTATTTGAAAATGTAGGAGAAAAGGCATGTTAAGTCCTCATAGCAACAGGACTTGCCCAAGAGTGAGCCACTACTCTACTGAAGGAAGGAGTTGGTCATGTGATACATATCAGTGACCAATCAGAGAGCTAGTCTTGAAACCATTGGGATTTGAAGATACTGATGCACTCTATGAGGAAAACATTTAACTATTTGAAATGGTGTTTAATGGAGATTGTGGTGAAATCAGTTGCATATTATTAGAGTGCATTAAAATTAAAAATTAATATAAGAATACTTAAAACAAAACAGTATATATATTTGACACCAAGATATTTGGGTGTAGGACAATGCTGAAGACGGTCTCCCCGCCACCTCACATTCAACTCACGGCCTGCTTCTCTATTGTTTAGGTGAAAGGCACAAACTTGGGTCTTAGCAGGGTTCGGCTTGAGGTGATTTGCGTCATAGTACTGGGAAAGTTCATTAAGAGTCATAGTCAGCTTCTGTTCCACCTCTTCAAAACTCCTACATTGTGCCGCCACCGCCGTATCATCGGCATATATAGCCTATACTGACGTGTAGCGTTTGGCAACGGTTGGTCGTTAGTGTATATGTTATGAAGAGCTGGGGCTAAGACGCTACCCTGAGGCAATCCATTTCTCTGATTCCTCCATCTACTTTTCTTGCCTTGAAGGGACACAAAAAACCGCCTGTTATGAAGAAAGGTGCTTATCATTGAAGTCAGCTGATAGTCTTTGGTAATGCTGTACACTTTACCCAAGAGTCTTCGATGGTTTACGGTATCGTAGGCAGCTGTTAAATCTACAAAAGCGACACCCGTGATTTGTTTTCTCTCCAACCCATCCTCAATGTGCTGGGTCAGGTTTAAAACTTGGCCACAACAAGACTTGCCTGATCGAAAGCCTGCCTGTTGTGGAATGATCTTTTGTTCCAGAAAATCGCTGATTCGATTGAGTATCAGACGTTCTAAGATTTTATATGTGTGGCATAAAAAACAGGTCGAAAGTTTTTAGGATCATTTGGATCTTTCCCAGGTTTGAGCAGTGCAGCCACACGAGCTTTTCTCCATGCCTTGGGTATATGCATTTGGCTTACGCAGATGTTCATGAGGCTCAACAACCATTGCATGGCATTTTTTTTTTTTACCTAGGTTCTTTAGTTGTTCGACTCTGATCTCGTCAATACCTGGAGCTCTATTAGTCTTTAAGCTGGTAATGACTGCAGTAAGCTCGGACATGGTGAACGGTTCTTCCAGGAAGTGATTCTCACTTGCCACATCATGCACAACAGGCTCCTGGTATTTCCTTCCATAGGTTTTGCCATTTAAAAGAAGGTTGGTAGCGACTTGATCGGCAGTAACTGTTGTAAAGTTGTCTTTTGGTTTTGTCGCATCTCCATTTATGTTCTTGAGGAACTTCCAGGCCCATCTGTTGTTCACCTGCATATCTAAACTCTCCACAAGATCACACCACTTAGTTTTGCGATTTTTGGCAATGACTGACATAAGCTCTTCACCTGCTAGAAGTGTGTCCTCAGCAAAGGGATCATTGTCAATGAGGCCTTGGTATCGTTCTAGCAGTGGCTTTGCCTCTTCAGAGAGTACTGCGATGTAATGGGTTAAAAAAAAAGCCTTTAGGTATCATTTTTCTCGAAACCTGCTGGACAAGCTTGACAAAGGAGTCATACATATCAGGTTGTTGAGGGATATTAGCGATTTCTCTGTCAATGATCTCCATAAAACCCGTCCAGTTGGCCTTTTTGAAATTTAACCTGCGCCTTAGAGAAACAACTTCAGGTTTAACAACAGCACTAAGGGTGCATACTATAGGTCTGTGTTGAGTTCGGGGAATCGGATCACCTACAGACTTTTCACACTGTGAGGCAATCCTGCTGCTCACAAAGATGTTGTAAGGGTTATATAACCTCTCTTCCATCTACCGCTGTTAAAGGAGCTAGGGATCTTAGGATCGTGTATGAGCTGCAGGTCATTTGCCTCAGCCCAGGTTTCAAGTTTTGTCCCATTTTCACTTGTCTCTTTGTATCCCCAAGCAATGCTCTGACAATTAAAACCCCCCAAGACGAAATTAATGTCATCATAGCATAGATTATCGGGCTCTGTAAATACATACTGAGATTCGGGAGGCTTATACAAAGAGGTGACACTGTACTATGGTGTCCTGACCGTTAGTATCTCAGTATTGTTCCTCTCAGTCAGTGAAGCTGAAGTGATGCCAATGTATGGCCTGGCGAAAACAGCGCTACCATATTGATCATGAGGTCTCTCTAGAATCAGTCTCATTCCCTCTATGTTGGGTCTAGGTTTTAAAATGCCCCGGTGTGTTTCTTGCACAAGGAGGAAGTCGCATTCGTACGTCTTGCACATATCAGACAGTAATATTTCTTTGTCTCTCGATATTCCCTCGATATTAATCGAGATCGTTACTAATGGCCTTGAAAAAGACCGTTTAGGCAGATTCATTTTTCAAAGTCTTCCGGTTGTAGAAGGATTTGCCGCTGAGATGTCAGCGTTGCCCGGGGTGCGCCCGATTGTGATGTGGTTCTTAGCGTGTTGTAAAGAAGTGTTTTTGACTCCCTAGAGAATTCTGAGGTTAAAGGTACAAAAGTACTCGGAGACACAAAAATGACTCCTAAGGAGGGGAAAGATGCTCCGAAGGGGAGGTAAGGTACTCTACCCCCACCACTTGGGTACCATTCGGCGGGTACTTAACCAGGGTGTTTGGCACCGAGAAGTCAGTTGGGCCTCACCCCGCCGGATGGGCGTGCTGAGCCACCGGTGTGGGGCCTGATGGGCGTGTTGAGCCCGCGAGACACCTGATGGGCGTGCTGAGCCACGGGTACGCTGGACGGGCGTGTTGAGCCCCCGGCACTCTCGCATGGGCGTGTTGAGCCCGCGAGACACCTGATGGGCGTGCTGAGCCACAGGTACGCTGGACGGGCGTGTTGAGCCCCCGGCACCGTCGGACGGGCGTGTTGAGCCCCCGACACCCTCGCATGGGCGTGTTGAGCCCGCGAGCTACCTGACGGGCGTGTTGAGCCACGGGTACGCTGGACGGGCGTGTTGAGCCCCCGGCACCCTCGCATGGGCGTGTTGAGCCCGCGAGACACCTGATGGGCGTGCTGAGCCACAGGTACGCTGGACGGGCGTGTTGAGCCCCCGGCACCGTCGGACGGGCGTGGTGAGCCCCCGGCACCCTCGCATGGGCGTGTTGAGCCCGCGAGACACCTGATGGGCGTGTTGAGCCACGGGTACGCTGGATGGGCGTGTTGAGCCCCTGGCACCGTCGGACGGGCGTGTTGAGCCCCCGGCACCCTCGCATGGGCGTGTTGAGCCCGCGAGTTACCTGATGGGCGTGTTGAGCCACGGGTACCGCTGGATGGGCGTGTTGAGCCACCAGCACCGTCGGATGGGCGTGTTGAGCCCCCTACTACCCGCATGGGCGTGTTGAGTCCGCGGGACACCTGATGGGCGTGTTGAGCCACGGGTACCGCTGGACGGGCGTGTTGAGCCACCAGCACTGTCGGATGGGCGTGTTGAGCCACCGACACCCTCGCATGGGCGTGTTGAGCCCGCGGGTCCGTAGTCGTAGGTGGAGGGGAGGACTTTGGAGTCCCCCACCACCTTTAAAGCATATACATAGGTATACGCTAAGTGTTGAAGGAGTTTACGTCGGACTGCAGACCGAGTAGACTGCCTAGAGAGTGCTAACTTCTGAGCAAGTGACGCCAGAATCGTCTCCAGTGGAGAGCAGTAGCACATTAAACCGGCCCAGATTGACTTCTGTGCTTGGAAAGCCAGAACCGTCTCCAGTGGAGAGCACCAGCTAGGGGACCGAGGATTCCGGGGTGAAGGTGCCAAGGATCTAGACCGCGGACCCACACGGATATCTTTTAGGAGTGTCGTAGACCACCGAGCCAGTAAGGGCGCAAGCAAGACTTGATCCAACCTCTGCCCAACCCCTGAATACGAGCCCGGAGACACTGCCTGGTAGGAGGACTACGGACCCAGGATCAAGACTGTAGATAATATTGTATATATAAACATATGTGTTAGGTTAAGGATATCAGGGAATAAAATGGAAGTTTGAGATACCCAGAGTCTTTCACTTATCGACCCTTACCACCCTTGATAAGGCCTAGTGCTCTGGAGTAAACTTCCTCACAGTGTAGTGGTCACAATCTTCGGGGAGGCTCCTTCTGTGCACCCCATAGTTATAGTAACTGTACAAGTTATTTAACTGTGTTGTTAAGCTAACAATATATTGAATTACAGGTCATTGATGGAGTTTGCCAAGCTGAGTTGTTCACAGTATGGTAGCTCATCCGACTGGGCCACTGTGGATGGGCTCTTTGCTGAGGTAGACTTGCTGGGTATGTTGGTAGCCTCACCCCAGACTTGTGCACTGTTGCCAACAGAGCCGCTACGTGGTCAGAGTGCTCTAGCCTCACTGCGAGAGAACCTGCTCAGGTCAGAGTTGTGGACCCTTGCATTTGAGGTGAGTCTAACCATACTTCATGACTATAGTCTAACCATACTTCATGACCATATGTAATGATGTGATCATACAGGGTGTCATCAGTCTAACAATAGATCATAATTATAGGGTGTCATCATTTTCATGCCTTTTTTTACAGTACTTTTTTAAGACGATCTGAAAAAATGGTTACAGATAGAGAAAATAGTTTTGGCAAGAACTGAAAAAAAATACTGTGTGCACTCCCATTTTCCAATTAGGTTAAGGTAGTATAATCAACAGAAAAGACTAAGTAAATGCTACCTACTGCAGTATTTTTAGTACTGTAAACTAGTTCTGTTAACGCTAGTAGCCCTTCTTTAAACATTGTTTATTTATGACAAGCTACTTGCTTACTTGCTATACAGATGTTTTGCAACAGGAAGAAGACACGGATGAATATAAAGTGGTTCTTTAGATTTGCTATATAATACATATCCATTATTCTTTACCGAAGAAA
This sequence comes from Macrosteles quadrilineatus, assembly GCF_028750875.1. Taxonomy (NCBI): domain Eukaryota; kingdom Metazoa; phylum Arthropoda; class Insecta; order Hemiptera; family Cicadellidae; genus Macrosteles; species Macrosteles quadrilineatus. The sequence goes on along the minus strand of NW_026542594.1, from coordinate 90,231,215 downwards.
ATATTTTCTTTTGATTCATGTAGGTGGTTACAATTTCCTTAGCAACTAACTATGGTGTAATAAAGAGGTGCTGATGTCAGTTATACTGTAACTATATGATTTACTTAAGTACTCGTTAACCTAATTGGTTGTTTGAATGGGAATAAATTTGACAAGGAATTATTTTAGTGATAATCCAAGCAGGCAAATTTTACTTACTTTATTTACTTATGGATCATTAAATAAATTTCACAGAAATCCCCAAGCAAAATTGTAAATAACCTTTACTGCCAACATTGCCAACACATTCCTCACAACCCAATGTTTAGCCCTCCGAGTGTCACGCGTCATAAAAATGACGCACAACACACTTTGTGTAGGGTCACGCGTCACTTTTATGACGCACAAACATCGTTTACGGCGAAGGCTCTATGACTGACTGAATCGGATTGAACTGGATCGAGTTAGGTATCGTTCTTTCCGTTTTATTCTAAGCTTTCTCCAGAGGTCTGTCTCTAAGCGCTATTCATTTTAGTTCCGAAAATATTGTAGCAGACAGCTGACGTGCGTGTATTTGTAAACAGCTAGGTTCCCCCGGACCGATGACTGATGTGTTTTATTACGTTTATCATTGTTTTAGTGTTAAAAATCAAAAGTAGTGATATACGTGGTGCATTATAAGAAGATTTAAGTGGTTTTGAAGTGCTGGTTGATGATCCTGAAGAAGTAGGTAGTGATATTGATGTAAATTATCAGCCAGATTCCTAGCTATGGTTAGGCTATGCATTCTTAGCTAAACGCTATGTACTGAAATCCGTTTTTCGCTCATAACTTATTTATTTGATAACTTACCTCGCTATATGATTATATATTTGTAATCCTCATTAAATTTAGAACAAAGTGGCTATTTTCAAATATTTATAGGCCTATAATTTATACAATTTCATTGAGCGCGAACTTATTTTTTTTTTTGAAAATTTTCGAAATTATATTTTTTTTTTACCTAAAAATTTTTTTTTTTGAAAAAATGTTCCTTATGTTTTATATATAATATTGAAGCCCATGATTTTCCAAACAAAATGGTATATAGAACATTAGAATTAACATTGTTTTAAGCTTCTCAGATCCGTTTTAATAAAACCTTGCAAAGGGGCCAAAAATAGGTGGACATTAAGGCCTAAACTATGGACACTCGGAGGGTTACTCTATTCTGATGTTTGTAGGTGTCTACCAAAGCTGGCCTGGACTACAACAGTGTATGGCTGGCCTGGGGCAAGGCTTGCCTCAAAGCTGGGGCCTGGACTGATGCAAGGGATAAGTTTGCTCACTGTAGCCCTCATAAGAAGGATACTCAAATGCTTGCTGATATTCTTCAGATTCTTCAGGTAGTCCATTACAATTTATGGAAACTTAGCTTTGAATTATATAAATATCACACATTAAACTGAAAATCTCTATGATTTATGTAATGTCTTAACTTACTTATATTATAAATGTGAAAGTTTGTGTGTTTGTTTGTTTGAAGTTCAATCACGCATAAACCACTGGACGGATTGGGCTGAAATTTGGCATGATGATTGCTCACATAGTTGATTAACATAGGCTTATTCTTATCTCAAAAATCCTATCGGGCTCCGCCCCAGTGGCTCTGTAGTTCCCCATGGTAACCTTATGAGTATTCATATTTAAAGGGAATTAAAGAATGACGGATACTCTACTAGTTCTTCAATAATAGCTGAATAGCTGATTTTAAAAATAAGTTTGCTTATTATTAGCAAATAAACCATAGGGAATAAGTCATTACCTTAGGTCTCATGATAAAACCTGGACCCAGGACTGATTTACTTTTTCGTTTTGAGGTCCCCAGAGGCCAAAAACACCATTCGTTGAAAATCATATACATATTTATCTATTTATATTGGATATTACTGTGATTAAGGCTACTATAAATATAATTGAATACATTATAAAACATTAAGTACCCTTTTAAATTTTTTTTTTTTTTTGACCAACAACTAGGGAGCGAGAGGTAGTCGGCAGTTGATAGTGGATGCTGGGAGGAGGGTGAGGGGGGAGTTATAAGTCAGCCAGTATGATGAACACTATGGGGACATGGACCCGCTGTCCTGGGTCCACGGCACACACACACGAACACTCACAAAATATATAAGCAGACAAGTTGAACTTACAAAATTTTTTTACACGTGTAACAATTTTTCAAAACCATTGTACGAGTAGTTTTGTTTATAAACATATTTTGATCAAATCTAAAACATTTATTTATTTTATATTATACTATTAACATTTAAATATAAAAACAATTTATTACCTTCACTGTAGCAGCAAACCTAGGTACTTGTCAAACTTGTCAAAGAAATAAATCCATTTCAATTTTGCCTTATCTCCACTACCTGTTCTCTTTCTTTCAGGTAACTTGCAAACCACAAAAAATATTTTTCTTTAAAACTGAGAGCACAAAGATTCTTTAATATTAGGTCATGGCTGAGCAGTCTAAAGCCTTGCTCAAGTCAAGGAAAACACTCACAACAGCATCACCATCTTCAAGTTTGTCTACGATGTACTCAATAAGACATACAAGCGCTGTAGATGTTGACCTTTTTGGTGTGAAACCATGTTGTTCCCTTAGATCAATGTCATTCAGTTTAAGATGTTCCATTATCCTGTGCATTGCAGCCTTTTAAATCAGTTTAGAAAAGTTTGAGATCAGTGAAATCGGCCTATAGTTTTCCACTTTATCCTGTTGCCTGCTTTATGAAGGGGGATCACTTTCGACATTTTCATCTTGCTAGGGACATGGCCATGCTTAAAGCTCAAATTGAAGTTATGGAGCAAAGGTGTTATGAGCTTGTCCTTGCAATACTTCACCACTGATTGCATTTGCTCAGTATCTTCAAGCCCATTCCTCTTTAGTGACTCTAATAATAAGTTTTATGCTGATGCATAACAGTAAGTTAAGTTCAAATATAAAAAAATAAGAGGTGTTAGCCAGTCCTACGTACGGGAATCCAGTAGTCAGTTAAAACCTTTTTCAATTCAGATCAGCTAGTTTACACATATAAAGACAAAGTTTCTTGCAGTTTTAATGTGAAAAATCATCTTGTAAACAAATGTTGTGTGACCAAATATGTTTTTATTCCATCATAGGCCTATACGATATGCATTTTAAATCCGATAATTTTACAATAAAACAGCAATTCTGCAATTTTTACCATGTGAAAAGCGTTGAAATGAGATTTGCAGCCGATTCGCACAGACGCACACTGATTTTAAGTAGAGAGAGTAATAGTCAATTGAGAAGTGTATAGATCTAGTCAACGATACCACCTTCTATAGCATACCTGCCTCTTCCATAATTATTATCACCACAATACAACTACTATACATACACAATTTCCAGTAGGTCTGAATAGAAACAACCTAAAATAAAACGATAATATCCAATAAAATTCACAGTACACATAATTTAACTTTGGTGTCCTAACTTCAAAACTATATCCTTTATATCAATTTCACTGCATTAATTGCTAAATAAATAAGTGTAAACAAAAAAAAGTGAAAACAATAACAGTTTGTGTTGAAACAGCTGTTTGGTTCAAATAACACTCATTTGAAAAAAAGAACTGGTCACATGTAGCAGGAATTATCCATACCGTTATCAGTTCTATCCTTGATAATTACCTACCCTCATTGAATAAATGTACATTGTAATTTCCCATATTAGTTAATTTAAACTACAATATATTCATAGTTGAAATAATAGTGATATTTTCACGTTTGGGGGCGCTGATATAGGCACCCCCAAACGTAACCACAACAGAACACGATTTCATAAAAGGATGGTTTGTCTAATTCAGTATCCTAGGTCAATGTTGACGTTGTGTTCAATCTATGTCATCCATCTGTTTATCTTTGTATAAAACCCGGCTGAGGTTGTGGTGGTAATTTAAAATCGTGATTCCTGATTATTCTTGATCTTCTTTTTATGACATCAATATTTCCGGGCCTAATCCACACAAAGTTAAAGCAGACAAACATTAATTGTAAACAAAAAGCTACCATGAAGAATTTAAACATGTAAACATTGTTATTTTTCTAATCTTTCCTTGAAAAGTGGAGCAGTAAAAAAATTTGCATTTATCATTTTTTATTAAGACTCGTGTACAGAGCCTCGATTTGTACTGTGGTTTAATTAATTTTGGTCTAAACTATTTTAAACTGTGGTCTAATTATCTCTACTAATCTTACTTATTTCCTATAATCAATGACAAAATAAGAGTAAATAAAATAACCTCATAGTTCCATAGTTTATATTTAACCAGCTGTTAGTTAAAACAAATTATATTGGTCTAAAACAAATCAAAGATTACAAAGATTGCTTTAAAAAATAATTTGAACATCCTAGTATTTTACTATGTATATTTAATTAATCTGTCATCCTCTTACAGAAGAATTGAACGTATCAATGATTAGCATTACACATAGTATAAATAAGTCAACCCTAAGTATGTCTTTACATTTTTATCCAAATGCTGAATTTGTGACACAAAAGCTGAATGTTTACAGCTGTTATGTTAAGCAAATTATTTTATGCCAAAAGCTAGTTTAGAATCTTAGCTTTTAAAAAAAAACTTAATTACTAAAAAACTGGGACCCTAAACTAAAATTATGGCTTCGACATTCCCTAGTTCTCAAAATTATCTTTCTTTCAACACAAAAATCATGAAAATCAAATCCGTCGAGTGGTTGATTCAGAATCGTGAAATAAAAAAACACTGTTTTGTTTTAATATTATAGATTTCAATAATAAGTTGTTTTATTAATTGTTGGTATAGTTATTTATTATTTTAATGTATACTTGTATTCTTCTTATATCACTTCACCAACTTTAAGAAAACATTGCCTTTTGAAGAAAAGAAAATTTGGTGACATATATTACAAACTAATTTCCTTTATTTTCATTCTTTTATCCACTACAAAAATTACATTTACCTCTACATCGTAACATTTAATTGAATTTAAAATACCCCCGCCGCAGCAAACCTGCCGACTAAGCGAATTTCCATTTGTCTGAATTGATTTTCAGTTAAATATATTTTAATAACATTAGGTTTAACGAGTACCTAGGTTTGCTGCTACAAGGGAACTAATAAAGTGTGTTTTTGAGTAAAATATTGATAGCTTAGTAAAAAATAAATAAATTTGCCAAGTTTGATCAAAATATATCCATAAACAAGCAAACTACAACATTTGACAATATTCTCCATAAGAATAACATGGGAATTTTAAATTTACAATTTTTTTAATTTTCTTTGTTACTAATAATTGAACAAAAATACTTTTATATACTAAATTATTTGTTTTTTTAAGCTCTTTAAAAATGTCTAAAGAGAAATCGGGAAATTTTGTGTTTTGAGGGTAAAAAGTGAAAAAAAAACCAATTTTTACCCCATAAAACCCCCCGTAAAGTCCCGTTCTTATGGTCCGATCGTGCTGGTTCGCAAACTCATTCAAGTTTATCCCGCTTTACACCTCTAAACCAAATTTCATCAAAATCGGACAAAAATTACTCAAGTTATCGCGTTCACAGACGTATATATATATATACAGGGTTATTCTAAACTAGCTGTACCCGCGGGCTTTGCCCCGCTTAACTTCATAAGTATTCGCATGGCTCAATCACGTCCTGGTTGAAGTTCATTCGCTACGCTCACTCACCTTCAGGTTGGAAATCCAGGGTGTCTACCAACCGGGAAATCCGGGAAAACCGGGAATTGTACTTAAATTTTTACTGGCCATGAAATGTACGGGAATTGTCCTTAAATTTCAGACTATGTCCTTAAATTATTAATGGGCCATAATTTTATTGATCACTAGTTGGTTAGGAGCACATAAAAGGTTTATCAGATGTTTGTTTACATTTTCATAATTTATTACTAGAGTAATTATGCAATAAAAATGCCATTAGCAATCTCAAACCCATTAATATTTTATCAGACAATCAAGTGTCAAGTCAAGTACTTCCAAGAACTGTTGACTCAGCAGCTAGCTCATAAAAGTTGTATCACTTTTATTCCTTTACAACTTCTTTTTTTATTACTAGGGTAATTATTATTAGATCCCAAACCTAGTTTATCATGAAAATAATAGCTTTATAATGGCTGTTAAATTCCACTTCTTACTTGTACTTTCGGCTTGAAGATACAATTTGCCGCGGCCAGTGCCTAGTGCCATAAAACTGTTTATGGTTTCATATTAAACATGTAAATAATCTACAGTCTTATTTTGTAAGTTAACCCCTTTTTTTGGACATTTTATCTTTCAATTGACAAAACCACAAGCATTGTTGTTTGCAGTTTGCATTAATGTTTTATCACTATGTAGGCCTGCTTGGTTTCAAATTATTTTATTGCATTTTCTGTATCTTTGTCTTATATTGTTGGCTATTCAGGTTTTTTGTTTCCCATATATTTATTTATTGAGTTGTATGCTTTAAGCAATCTAAATCTTATGAACTAGAATGGTGATAGTGACTTTGCTGCTATTATAACCTCATTGTTTGTTACTCAGTTTATATAGGCCCTCCTAAATAATTAGGTCTAGGCCTGGGTATTTTGATTCTTGAAAGAGCTATAAAATATATCAAGAAAATGTAATTGAGCCTAATATAAACAACTAAATGATTGCTATGTGTCGATATTAACTTTGCAAATGGAAATACAATAATCTTACTCTGTGCTTATTGCTTATTAATAGCCGCTTACCATACCTTGATTTTGTACTAAGAATTGAGTAACAATATGCATTAAAGATTTTTTTTTCAAAAGTAGTCGGAGAACTTAACGTTGTGCCAGGGCGAATCATGCCAAATTAATCGGCCTGGGTCGGATAAGCTATGTTATGAAGTTTACGTGACCGATGGAGATATTTGTCGCTATCGCAGGAGACAATGATTGCGTTTCTCTGTTACACTATAAAAGCTTTACCTAAAGTATAGGTAGGCCTATGTTTGTTTACTTTCAATAAATTTCTATTTTGAAATTTTTAACTCTTATCTATTAATATTTACTTTTCTCTCTGGTACAACTACAGTGAATAACAAGATTAATACAGTTTGACAAATCAGGAAAATTATTCGGTAGGCCTAATGACACCGACAAAGGTTACGGCAAAGTGTCCTTAAATGTACGGGAATTGTCCATGAATTTTTTATCCAGAATGTAGTAGACACCCTGAAATCGTTCGCTACGCTCACTTGTTTTCAGGTTAGCTCGTTCGCTACGCTTACTCGCCTCCAGGTTCATGTTCGTTCGCTACGCTCACTCAGCTTTTGGTTGCAAATTAGCTGTTGTCATAAATTTAAAACAGTCATCCCTTTTATTGTTTATAATACTTTGATAAAGGTTTTTATGTTTTTAATATTTACCATTGAAGAATTTAAACGTTGCTGAGTGCACAGGTGTGCTGCGATTGGGGTTTATACATTTGGACTTATTCAAAAGTAAAATAGTTTTCTGTGCTGCACTCTGTAGAAACACTGTAGCACTATTTCAAATCATGACTAATGCTAATACAGAATGTTGTGATTATTAACCTACAAAACAATTGGTGAAAGTAAACATATGCTTTTAAATTATATTTATTTGTAAACATTGTAGATCAAAAATTCTGACATTGGCCCATTTAAAACCCTCTGGGGCAGAGCCCTTTTGACGGATCTGCACCAAACTTCACTCGAACCATCCTTGAAAAATGCTTAATAATGCCTGAAAGTTTCATTACAATCTGTCGAGCGGTTTCGGAGTCCATAACGTATATACACACACACACACATATATATATATACATACACAGTTCCTCTTTTATAGATATAGATGATGGACCCATTTTTAATGCTTTATAATTTTTATACTATCCACCACTAGAAATTTGGAGGTTACTTGACGTTTTTGCAAATAACTTTTAAATGGTGAGGAAATCGACCAAAGTGGAAGGTAATATTCCGAAAGAGAATAAAATTTCCTACAATCCACTATTATGCATATCTTGAAAATACTCAATAAATGTAGCCTAAATTTGGCTTAAAATAAAAAGTGTGAAATTTAATGTTTGCTATGTTTATTATCTACATTGAAGATGGGGATTTTCATTTTTTTTTTCATTTTGAGGCAATTTTCGGTACCTTTCTTGAGTATTTTCAAAAAATGCCTACTAGTAGATTGTAAGAAATTTTATTCTCTTTCGGAATAATACCTACCACTTTGGTCGATTTCCTCACCATTTAAAAGTTATTAGCAAAAACGTCAAGTAACCTCCAAATTTCTAGTGGTAAAAAAAGTTGGAGGTTACTTTTTAACTTTGTACAATTAAATCTACAGTTCTGTTGGATCGATTTTGTTAAATGATGTGTCTTTGGAAGGCATAAACTCTTTGAGTTGCTTTTTCGTTTGATGTGTATTTTATAGCAGTAAGTTTAATAGTTTAAAAGTTATAAAGAAGTTAAAACTGGGTCATTCATTTTGAATAACCCTATATATATATATATTAGGGGTCTGCGGTACAGAAAATTTAAGGTCGGTACGGTTCGGTACGGTACAATATTTTGTACCTCGGTTCTCGGTACAAAATCGGTACGGTACGCGGCTACCCGTATTTTTGCGGTTTTCTTCTTAGATCTGTATCTAAACCATTATTTTTAACTTTAATACATAGACATTACTATGAAAATGGATAATATCCTACATTCATGGTTTTCTAACAACAATTACTGTACCACATATTATTAAAACAAAACCTTTTACTACTACGAGGATTGTGTCAAGAAAAATCACAGTTGAGATAAAGGCTTTACCTATTTTACTCTGAGATACTTTGAATAGCCATGATAAAGTAGTTTAAAAATAGGATAAGAGTTTTTATGAATAAACATGTTTGAAACATTTATTGACAAGATAATTTCACAAAACTGGTAAATTATTTCCAACCAACACAATGTCTAGTTGTTGTTTTTTTTTTATTTTAAAAACATATAAAAGCATTCAGTAGAAGACAGTGTGGTTTTGCCAGCTGTTCACAGCAGATGACAATGAAAAACTGGAGGTTATAATGAAGTAATGGCAAAGACCATTTTTTTTTATCAGCTTCAAAACTAGTTAAGTTATAAGATTGATACAATTCTTGCAAAGTTTTTTTTCTGAAACTAAAATTTAGATTATCACAGAGTAAGATTTGATGTTGGGCAATTAGACTTTATAACTGTGTAAAAGGTGTGTATCCCTGAATTTATAAATTGCATTCTACACTTATTCACTGCCAAACATAATTCAGTAGAACCTTGATGAACCGAGAATTACACTAGCCTACATAACTTCATTACCCCAAGTAAAATACCAAGATAATTTTTATAATTGTATTTTAATCATATAGTCTTAGTTTGTTAAAAATTGATTGTATGTTCAACAATAATTGCAGTCCATTATTGTTAAGCAGTATGGTCCCAAATTATTGTTTTTGATTTTGAAACATCACAGTTCATTTGACAAAATTATAGTTGAAGCAGCTCAATGTCAAGTCAAAGTCACGCTTGTGCAATAGTTTGTTTACATGCTTTCTCCAGACCACGGGGGAGGGGAGGGTCTGATAAGCCGTCTATTGTTCACCCCCAAGAAGGTCCGACCCTCATTAGTGCCGCTCGGCTGCACTCAGTGGGGAACCCAATACCACAAATCAATCTTTTAAATGAATACAAATATTTGGTAATAATTGTTTTATTAATATTCACCTTGAAATTTCAATAAATTTGGTGTAAAATTTGACAAAAATCTGCCATTTGGACCGATTATTAATACAATACCAAATACCAATGAAGTAGTACATTCATTGGTAATTAAATAATAGGTAAAAATTTACCGATTTTCGTCAAGTTTTACCCCCTGCTGTGCACTATGTCACAAAAGCTGATAACGACATGGGTGATTAGTAACCATGGCAACTTGTTGAATCCGCGATGAAGGGAAACCCAAGAAATAGAAGAACAAAGAGAAAGAATAACGACGTTGTTATCTTTATACCCTTTTTACAATTTCCGTTATTGTTATCTTTATGTAAGATTTTATGATTTTGTTTTATAGGTTTATAAAATAATTCTTTTTAACTACGGGAATATCAATTTATAATTTATCAACGTGCTTCTCTTCTGAAACAGCAATACCGGATGCATAATGAAGGTCAATGGCCTAAAATATCACGATTGTGCAATATTGTATTTTGATGTTTAAATTAAAATCACGACAAAAGTTTGTATATATCCATGGTCGTCAATAGACAGATAAAATATCCATAACAAATATTTTAATTTATAAAATAAGATTGTAGATTAGTTACAAGTTTAATATGTAGCCATAAACAGTTTTATGGCAGTAGGCAATGGCCAGCGGCAAATTCAATATTCACGAAAATACTGATTAAGTTAGAGATAACATTTAACAGTCATCATAAAACTATTATTTTTATGATAAAACAGAATTGGGGAAAGTCGTAAAGAAATAAAAGTGATAAAACTCAACAGTTCTTGGAAGTACTTCAATACAACAATTATTGTCGTGATAAAATGTTAATGGATTTGGGACTGCTAATGGGTTTTTTTTTTATTGCATCATCACGCTAGTAATAAACTATGAAGATCGTAAACAAACATCTGATAAGACTTTTATGTGCTTGGAACCAACTGCCGTTGACTACGATAGTAAACTGAAAGTAATTTATTATTATAATAGGCTGTACCGAACCGAATTTGTACCGTGTAAAATGCTGTACCGAACCGATGACGGTAATTAAGCTTGTACCGTACCGTACTGACTTTTTCGGTGCACCGCAGACCCCTAATATATATATATATATTAGTCTATATATATATATATACATATATAAAAATTTGAACGAATGGTGTTTCTGGCCTCTGGGGACATCAAAATGAAAAAGTAAATCGGTCCCGGGTCTAGGTCTTACCGTGCCACCTATGGTAATAGCTACTTCCCTATAGGGAAATTCGCTAAAAGAAGTGGAAGATTTTTGACTAAGTGACTAATTATTATAAGTAATGACATAAAATTCATGATAAAAAAAAAATCTTGAAGATGGTGCTTGTTTTCAAATCTAAAAATTTTCTGTGGAAAGTTTTATAAAAATAAAAGTATCAGGTGATGAAATTATAGCTACAAGATGACAATTTGTATCAGTTTAATTTCATGTCTTATTCTATTCATTTATTCATTTTTTAATTTAATTTTCGGGTGTTTGTCGTTCAGGTAATTATGAAGATGTCAATTTGCTTAACATTCACCTTAAAAACACATATTGCGTCGTCTGCATATCTTTGGTAAAATATTATTTTGTCCTTACATTTGGAATCCAATGCCATGATGTGTTTGACTTCAAATCGTTCAGAAATAACTCAGCTAATATGATAGATAATGGCGAGCCCATTGCTAAGCGTTCTTTTTGAATATAGTATTTGTCATTAAATTTAGTAGTTATTTGTGTAACTTGTGAGCAAAGTAGAACTTTGCTGCACATGCGAGATATGTTTACGAGTTTACGCGGAATTTATCTCGAGTGCAGCAAAGGCCATTTGTGGTCGTATTGCACATTATATTTTTCCTACAGTCACTATAAAGCATATAAATAATTACTCTTTCAAACACTATACAACACGTTTTTAGGTTAGGTTAAACCCATAAGCTTAGGTTGAGCAGAATGGGAAATACTGCACCAGCTGATTTTAGTCGTAGTATCTTTAAGTGTTACTTATTTTCATGAGTACATGTGTAAACAGTAATAATCAGTATAAACCGAATAAACAAGTATAAATACCGAATAAACAAGTTCTGCAAAATATGCCAATAAAACATTTTCTGACAATTTTGTAACTTTCTTCTTACTTAGGCACCAAGAGGAAAACCGTTTGCGTTTGTATGCTCATTCATACTTCTTTCTTGATTTTTCAGGTAACAGGTTTAATGAAACATGTTTTGCAGTTTCTGCTATTTCTTCTGGTCTACACATATATTCACAATCACTTTCACTGAGTTCATCATTTTTTAACATTTTAGGCCCTTTTATAATTAATTAATCTTTCAAATACTACACTTTAGGTTATGTTCAAACCAAGCGCTGAACGAAAATAGAATATAAACACGAAATGACAGGATAAATTGTAGTATTAATATTCAATCAGCTGATCATAGTAGTAGTATCTTTAATTGTTGCCAACCTATTTCCAAGTGTACACGGATTACGTGCATAATAAAACCACGCTGTTTTGTGTTGTTTGGTTGGGATCCTGGTGTACGCCAAAGTATAAACTGTGCGACAAATTATAAACGGTGCGACAAAGTAAGTAAATGCAGCAATTAGCAGCTTTCTGTGCTATAATCAGTGCAAGGAAGCCCAACTTTATCGGGTGACTGTATAGTACAGGTAAAATAGGGTTTTATAAACAACAAAATTTGTACATTCACAAAATTTCACCTGTGAGTTACTAATAATATGAGAAATGAAGATCCGATGAGTCCCCAAAATTTTGGGCGTCCTAAGGCCCTTTTTGGGGCTCTTTTTGTTCCGAAGGGCCCTTGTTCCTGAATAATTTTGTTTTTACGTTTAAGGTCGAGTGAGGTGTGGTTTTCGATGGTATTAGTTATTTTAAATCGATTGGGACTAGTTTTAAGTGTATTAAGCCACTCCATACAGGGTGTTTCGAAATATAAATACTTTTTACGATATTTAAACATTTATTCATAAAGTAATAAAATTAGTTACCTCCATGCTCTATATAAAAGGGGATTATTGAAAATAACTTTAATTTTTTACTATATAAGAGGGAAGGATCAATAGGAGTAAGAGAAAATATTAAATACCCTCGTCACAGCAAACCTGCAGACCTAGCAAATTTCCGTTTTACTTACTTGACTTTGAATTAAATCTAAAATAGCATTGCGTTTAGCGATTACCTAGGTTTGCTGCTACAAGGAGGCTAATAAAGTGTGTTTATAGTAAAATATTAATAGCCTTGTATAAAACAAATAAATTTGACAAGTTTGATCAAGATATATCTATTAACAAACAAACAAAATCATTTTACACTATTCTACATAAGAATAACATGGGAATTTTAAATTTACAATTTTATTATTTTTATCCGTAGCTAATAACCATACAAAAATACGTTAATATACTAAATTTTTTGTTTTTAAGCTATTTAAAATGTTCAAGGGAAAAATTGGGAAACTTTGTGTTTTGAGGGTAAAGTAAATGAGAAAACTTAATTTTTACCCCATAAACCTCGTTCCCATTGTTCAGGAAAAAAATGCTGCTCTGATGTCTTAGTGCTGTCCTGGTCGTCATAACTATCAAAGACAATAGTACTTGTATTTGATTGAAAATTATTTTTAAGGAACTTAAGATACAAGCTGCAAACGTCAGTATGAATGAAAGGTGTTTTTGCACCACATTGTTCGTGCTTTAAGATTGGTGTTGCCTGTTCTGCGATATGCAAGGTTTGTAAAGGGGAATCCCGCTTGAACACCAACTTGGACAAAATCAGTAAAGATGGACAAGTTGCTATGAATAATAAAATTGTTAATGAGTCGTCTGAGAATAATTATTGTGATGATGAAATTGTAAAGAGAGATAATACGGAAATTGTAGAAAATTAGCTTTATTTTAAGTAAATTTTTAGTTTAAGTCATTTTAATATGTAATGTAAGGTTTTATACAAATACAATTGTTTTAGTTTTTAATAAATGTAAAAAAATAACTTAAATAACTACCTAAGAAAAATACATACAATTTGAAATTGGTCTTAATAGATTTGCATAAAGAACACATTGACAGATTATTCACACCACCTTAAAAGTTGAAATTTTTGCGCGGTAACCTATGTTATTATGTTATTCTGTAGTGTAAAACTTAATCCATACCCTTTTACCCACCATATAACCTAACCCCCCTTACGGAGGATAACTTATCCCCCTTTAACTTCCCATACAGGAAATAAGCTATTACCGAAGGTCTTATGGTAAAACATAGACCCGAAACTGATTTACGTTTTCATTTCGATGCCCCCAGAAGCCTAAAGCACCATCCACTCAAAATATTATATATATGTGTTTATATACATATATATATAATATAATATAACCATGTTATATACGTGTCCGTAAACATGATAACTCGAGTAATTTTGGTTAAATTTTAACAAAACCGGCATAATCGCTCCATGGAACAGGGTTTTATGTGGTATAAATTTGTAATCTTTGACCCTCAAAACACAAAGTTTCCCAATTTTTCTCTAGAGCATTTTAAAGATCTTAAAGAAAACAAATAGTTTAGTATAATTACATGTTTTGTAAGTAGTGTATTAGTTACGAATGAAATTCAAAAATTGTAAATTTCAAATTCCATGTTGTTCTTAAGGAGAATAGTGTAAAATGATTTTGTTTGTTTGTTTATAATTATGTCTTAATAAAACTTGTCAAATTTATTTGTTTAATACTAGGCTATTAATATTTTACTATAAACACACTTTATTAGCCTCCTTGTAGCAGCAAACCTAAGTACATTTATTCATTAAAATCAATGCTATTTTAGATTTAATTGAAAATCGGGCAAGTGAAAATTCGCTTAGTCTGCAGGTTTGCTGTGACGGGGGTATTTAATATATCTTACTCCTTGTGGTCCTTCCCTCTTATATAGTAAAGAATGAAAGCTTCAATAATCCCCTTTCATATAGAGCATGGAGGTAACTAATTTTATTACTTTATGATTAAATCTTTAAATATCGTAAAAAGTATTTATATTTCAAAACACCCTGTATAGAGTGGTTTAATACACTTAAAACTAGTCCCAATCGATTTAAAATAACTAAAACCATCGAAAACCACACCTCACTCGACCTTAAACGTAAAAACAAAATTATTCAGGGACAAGGGCCCTTCGGAACAAAAAGGGCCCCAAAAAGGGCCTTAGGACACCCAAAATTTTGGGGACTCATCGGATCTTCATTTCTCATATTATTAGTAACTTACGAGTGAAATTTCATGAATGTACAAATTTTGTTGTTTATATGGAGTGTTTTTGTATTATTTTACCTGTACTAGTAGGAAAAATAGTTATATTTCACTATAATTTTGACTAAGTTGGTTAGTTCACATATTTGGTTTTCATTCAATGTGTTGTTTTTTATTAATTGTTTTTCTTGAATCGTGATCAGCGGGGATGTTTATAGAAAATTTATAGTATTTTTATTGAAACAAGTGAGTGGTCCCACAGAAAAGTAAGATACAGAAGAAACATTCAATTGTACACTTAAGTCGAGTTTAGCACCAGTCGCTTGTGTCTTAAGCAAATTCTATTGTTCGTCCCCTTCCGCTCTCCTCTCCCCCCGCTCCGTCTCGGAAGAGGCTGAGCTCTACAACTGTAGTTGTACTTCCTTGCTCAGTACTAGTATATTTCCGCCCCACCATTCCAGAGTTAAAAGTGCACGATTGTTCCACAAGCATGTTTCCTCTGTATCTTACTTCTCTGTGGTGGTCCTACTTCACCCTTCTTCAAATTTGGGGTTTTTTTTTAATTTCAACTCTTAGAAATGAGGTGGAACGGTGGAACCCATACTTTAGAATACTTATAGAATATACTTTATATACTTATAGAATACCCAACTGTTTCTTTAACTTAATTGTGAGTGTGTGGTTATCCAGGACAATCCCCAAATCACAGACCTGAGGAGTCGTTTGGCCAGACTGAAGGCTTTGTCCACCAAACCTGATGCTCTACTGTCAAGCTACTCACTAGAACCTCGGGTGTACGGCGAGTGTTTGTACTACCTCCGAACTTACGGCAGTCACGCTTCCACACTTGCCTTTCATCTTAATCAGAATGACATCAAGTTCGTATACCTTTTCTACCTTGATTTTTACCGACATTGCCTTCTCTGTAGTCTTGAGATCTGGAATTTTCAGGGTGGCGGAATTGTATCCCTCTGGGATTGAACCCCAAGTTTGTGATGTCACGATGATGTCTCATTTTCTTGACCAAAACGGTGTATATAGGCTAGAATTGTACCCCCTATTAAAACTTTGATATTGTTATGCACGAGTGGTTCGATTAAATCCACTGGCATCTACACGGAATTATACCCTTATTATATTATAGAACTCACGTTTATTTGGTTAGTGTACAGGGTGGAATTGTACCCCCCTGGAATTTTACCCCGTACTATTGTACCCCTCCTACATCATGGACCTTTTTCTCTCCTTTCCCATATCATTTTAGTATTGCAGATATATTAGTCTAACTGCCACAGACGATTCCTTCTTTGAACAACTACGTAAAATCGTTAATATAGTAAAATAAAAAAGGAATCGTTCAGTGGTTGAAAATTCAACCAAAAATATGTAATGTACAGACTTCTCTATTTTCACCCCACACTGTAAATAAAACATGTGATTGGAATTTGTTTGGATTTTCTGTTTATATTTTGTTGTTATTTTGTCACCAGCATTGCAACCCATAAGGCCATGTTAATTTTTTTTTTTATTTCAAATGAATTTTTGTGCTTATTTTTGAGCCTATTTTAATTTTTAAAGGGATTCTGTACACCTACAGGCAAATATCTTTCATTTGGTACCAACCACATGTAATTCGGTCCAGTAGGCCAGGCTAGCTGTCCTAAGTTTTGAAAAAGTTTTTTTACTAATAAGATTATAAAAACAAACTAAGCAATAATTTAATCAGGTTGTTCGTCGTTTAAAGAAAATAAATAAAACATCCATATGGTCTGAGGCAAAGTTAAGTGGTGAGGCCAAATGTTTGGGCAATCTCTTCGCAATTATATTTCCTTAGTACAATCACTATTTTCTGTACAGTATTGAAAATCCAACATATGTCACTTTAGAAGGCATTCGCTACTACAGTAGACTCCCTTTTATCCGGACACCTTTTAACCGGACATTGGTTTAACCGGACTACACTCGGCGGAAATGTCATTTCTTTAACCGGACAATTTTTACCAGCACATCGGCTTAACCGTACTTGATCGGCAGGAAGTGAGCGAAGAAAAACGAGATCCCAGGATTCGCCCTAGTCTGGTCGCGGGGAGTTTCCCAGGAGTCGATAGTGATTCGGATAGCCTAAATTTGATAGCCCTGGTTGTCAGAGCTCGAGACGAACGTTGCGGGTTACCCAAACACCCAACTCAAAATCACCACTCTAGTCTGGGGCTTGTGGGAAAAATTAATAATTTTAACTTAACTCTGTGGGCAAATATCTAAATTACACTCTACTAGCTAACTTAACGAGTCAACAAGTAAGCTAAGTAGTCACCCCGCTTACCTACGGAGTTAAGTCGTCAACCTGCAACAAACAAGGTTAGTACAAGATAGGCCTAACCTAGCCTAACTCCCACAGAGTCCGAAATTACTAAATGAAAAGAAAACAAGTTAGCCTAAGTGGTCCGGGTGAGGAACGAACAAAAAAAAACGAAACTAAAAAGTAAAACTGCTCCTTGAGCAAAAAAAAAAAACGAAAAGTTAAACTTCTGCTTCCTCACGTGGTCGACTTAAGCAAACCTAGACAAACTTGGTCCAGCAGAGACCTGTCTGCTGGGACGAACTTCGGGACGTGAGATTACTTTTAAAGAAAGGTTAAAGACCTAAAAAGGAGAATCCCAATACGGACGATGAACTTTAGTTAAAAAGTTTACGTCACCAACTATAAAAGTAAAGAAAACAGGAGTTGGTTAAACCGTAAAACTATGGCGGAGTGGTCAGGCCTAGCCTGTAAAAGTTGGCTAGGAATATCGGATTTATCAGTATTTGAGGACTAACCCCAATAACGCCAGTTGAGTATTATTGTAACACTCACCAGTCGAATATCCAAACGATGCTTAACAATAACTTTTAACGAAAACTCGCACACCAACACTACTTTGAATGCACAAAAGACGAACGAACGAATATCTTAACTCGAAGCGAAGCCGGTCAGAGTTAGAATGACGACCTTCTTCTTACCCCTCGACAATCCCCTCAATCCCCTCACGCTCACCTCTGATTGGTCAGAGGTTACCAAAAAAAACCCAAAAAACGAAGCTTGATGCTTGAGGGAAGGCGTAAGAAGAACTAGAGCAAGAAGAAGTAAAATGGGAAGGAAGATGAAGAAGTAAGGCGGAGAAGTAAAACTGGAGCAGACGACGCTCCCCGAAAAACAGTGCGGCGGTTTTTACTTCCTCTCTCCCAGTCGTCTGCTGGTGCGTCTGTCACCTCGGTTTCGTTTCGAGGTTAGGTAACGACGTTGAGGTTAAGTTGCAACGGTTACGTTAGTGCCACGACTAGGCCTACTCAACAGCTTATAATTAGCCGTTTAAACATCGTGGTTTAAATCGTTATTTTTACCCCCCTTCCCATTTGACCCGTTACATACTGAAACGACTGTTTTTGTGGAAAAGATTTGAGACCAGCGATCACGTATATAAACACAATGCTCTCCTAAATTTAAGTCAAATATTTGGGTTGCATGCATTTAAATGGTCCTTTTTAACGAGTTTTTGGGGACGTCGGTTTAACCGGAAAAACCGTTATCTGTACTGGCCTCGGTCCCGGGGAGTCCCGATAAGAGGGAGTCTACTGTATTTCATTTTAATGAAACAAATTAAGTTTATTGAAAGACGTTTAAAGAGAGGTGGTACAGTTCGGCCAAAACTTCTGTGCGCGTGGACGGGTCGCTACTAGCCGATCTAAAACACGCGGGTACCGGCTATTGGCAGTGCTGGGGTTAGGGGTAAGTGAGTAGCAAGATACAAATGTTTTCACAAAAGTACCCCCACCAACCCCCTCACCAAGACCCAACCAAATCTGGTCGTGTGCACAGAAACTTAGGCCAAACTGTACATGGGGGGTACAATTCTGGGCCGTACATCTCCTGCTCTCTTTAATTTAAAATATAATCATCATATTCACTGATCACTTGCCCACATTAAATAGATTAGATACCATTAAAATCAAAGTGTACGGGGTGGAATTGTACCCATAGGCGTGATGTCAAAATGACGTCAACGATTGGTGGGGGGTACAATTCCAGGGGGGTACAATTCCGGTGACGCAAATTTTCAATAATTCTCTGTGATTATGTCAATTCTATCGGTTTTCTAAGTATATAATTTTGTTCTTACATAGGCCTGATTTTGTTGTTATGTTTGTATGGTTATTGAGTTTGTAAATAGCATAAATTTACTGTTATGAGTAAATCAGTAACTTAATTATTGATTTTAATATTTTTTCAGTTTTGCCATTTATTTTATTTTGACATGTGATTATCACCAACCAGTAAATTATCATCTTAATTTTCTTTTACTTGTCATGCTACTCAGCTGAAGACAGTTACTGTATACACTACTTACATTAAGGACCCAGGGGCGGACTGGCCCGCCGGCCCACCGGCCGGTGGGCCGATACGCCTTCTCAACATTCCAATATTTGCGCCCTCGTTAAAGGAAAAATTCATAAAAAATTTTAAAAAATGAGACGAGATGTGTTTTTAGAAAGCAAGAGGAAAAACTTAGAGTAAAAGTTTCAGCAGTGAATAGCAAAACATATAGTCGGGTGTGAGACCTGAATAGACACTGTCGACAAGCGAGAGCAAAGCAGCTCTTCTCTCTCGTACGTGTAGGCCTACTCCGAGTGGAAGGCACTTTACTCTGTGGTCTGAGGTACTTAAAAACAGCTGTCCTCTTCCCGCGTCATTTTACGCATAACCCGAAAAAAACTGCACTGCGACTGCATCCGACATCGGTCGGTGTCACGATGTCGTCTGTGGTAAACAACTAGTGAAGATAATTTAATATTACTCATATTTGTTATAATATTTAATTATTGCTCACACTATAACTATTTCACTTTAAGTCACATTTAATTTTTATCAATGTCAACTCAACTCTCTTGTAAAATGGCGTTTGCCGTGCATGTAATAAATAAATAAAGAGTGTGAGCTGCCAATTAAAATTTGTCTCTCTTTAGTGAGTGTCTGATTTGTGTCTCTGTGTCGAAAGCTTCAATTTATTTTTATATTATTTACCTACACAGGAAACATGAACGAAAGCAGTATTGTAGAATCACTACTTTTACAAAATTTAAATTAGATTTAGTGACAGTGTATTTGTTAACTTAACCATTACACAGTAAAGGTTAAACAGTAAACATTATTTTAATACCGTATGTGGCTACCGCCTATTAATTAATTATTTCAATATGCACTATGGCACTAATTTGGTCAACTTTCCTATTTTACTTACAGATAGCCAGCTCAAAATACCTTCGTAGTTCTCTCTAGGCTATTTCGTTTGTAGAAATAGGTTAGGTAGGCCTACTTTAGGGTTACAGTTTTGACTTAATGTAATGCTAAAAAAGTTTAAGTCAATAAATTGGTTTTGTTCACAGTGAAAGCATATTGTTTGTGTTAAAATAATTTCATAGAAATCTAAAATATATAACTTCTGTTATTTACAGTGCCAAAAAATACAACAGTTGCAAGTTCAGGTTGTAAACAGGAAGCAAATGATTTATATTGTATGCATGCAGCCAAGTCATGCAAGGGAAAATAAAGAAAATACACAAATATAATACGAAAGAACTTAAGAAAATCATTTGTATTTTTATTTTTGTTAGGATTTTTACTGTCAGAATAGCACCAAGTCGTGTGGGTAAATAGTCTAAATTTTGTAAACCAAACATTGACCAATAGTGTCAGTTATCAGATTTCTGATTTTCCACTGTTAATGCTTCTAGATTGCCTAAAAATGCGAGTTTACAGGTATAATTTTTTTTTAATTTCCCGGGGGAGGACCCCCGGACCCCCCCTCTGTACAGGGGGGTATTCCATACCCCCCAGACCCCCCGGTTGGCGCCTTCGGGCTGGTCAAGGTTTACGCCCTAATAGAGTACCCAGTCCGCCCCTGTAAGGACCTCTTCCTGTCCCTACAGATCGGCAGTCTGTGTGCTACTAGAGTATCCTGTAGATACTCAAGTCTACTTAGACAGCTTGTTCCTCCCAGCACTACACACTGCTAGAGTAACTCAACTATACGACAGCATGTCAGAAATTGACAAATCTCTTCTTGTTTTTAAGGTATATTTTGTGAAAGCATATTCCAAACTTTTTAAGTTAAGTTTAAATCAATTAATCAATATCAAGGTTATCAATCATGAGTACATAAATACCTCTAGTTTTAGGGACACATAAGAAAACTCAACTATACATTTAGCAATTCGGGAGTGTCCCTGGACACCAGGTAGGCTCACGCAAACACACAAGGACAGGGGATTAGGACCGGCCACATTCTGGAGTTTTATGTCCCGCGCTCCGTTAATTAGTCACAAGTGGCAATTCCTTTATCAAATTTAAAATTTGTTAACCTAAATATTAAACTTAAAATTATTAGCACTAATCGATTCTACTCATCAACACGAGAAAATTGATACCAAACACAATGTAGCCTTTATAAAACCTGAAATATATTGCAGTTATTTTATGTGAAGGAATATTTATGTAAATTATGGGTTGTTTGGTATCATTTTTTAGCGAATTTCCTATATAGGGAATAAGCTATTACCGTAGTACTCATGGTAAGACCTGGACCCGGGACCAATTTAATTTTTCATTTTGAGGTCCCTAGAGGCCAAAAAAACCATCCGTACAAATTCATATATATATATATATATATGTGTCCGTTAGTGTTAGCGCGATAACTCAAGCAAAAATGATCTGATTTTGATGAAATTTGGTATAAACGTGTAAACCAACGTTCGCGAACCAGCATGATTGGACCATGGGAACGGGGTTTATGGGGGGTTTTATGGGGTAAAAATGGGGTTTTCCCATTTTTGACCCTAAAAACAAAAAAAATTGCAATTTCTTTTTAAACTGTTTTGTAGAGCTTAAAAAAAGAAATAATTTAGGATATTGAAGCGCTGTTGTATGCCTAATGGTTACGGAGAAAATTCAAAAATAGTGTAATTTAAAATTCCCATGTTATTCTTATGGAGAAAATGAAAATTGTTGTAGTTTACTTGTTTATGGATATATATTGATAAAATTTGGCAAATTTATTTGTTTCATCCTATACTATTGATGTATGGTCAAAAAACACTTTTTACCTTCCCCGTAGCAGCAAACCTAAGCACTCGTTAAATCTAATGTTATTTAAATAGGGAATAAATATGTCTTATTTATGGAAATATTTTAGTAAAAATTTAATCAGACAAGTTGAAATTCGCTTAGTCTGCAGGTTTGCTGCGGCGGGGGTATTTATTGTAATTTTCAATGGAATCTAAATGTAGTAACTGTTTTTATTTAAAACTAGCTGTGTACCCGTTCTACACACAGGGATATTTTAGTATTCGAGTTGAAACCTTCATATATAAAAACTAGGGGTCTGCGGTGCACCGAAAAAGTCGGTACGGTACGGTACAAGCTTAATTACCGTCATCGGTTCGGTACAGCATTTTACACTGTACAGATTCGGTTCGGTACAGCCTATTATAATAATAAATTACTTTCAGTTTACTATCGTAGTCAACGGCAGTTGGTTCTGAAGACATAAAAGTCTTATCAGATGTTTGTTTACGGTCTTCATAATTTATTACTAGGGTGATGATGCAATAAAAAACCCATTAGCAGTCCCAAATTCATTAACATTTTATCACAACAATAATTGTTGTATTCAAGTACTTCCAAGAACTGTTGAGTTTTATCACTTTTATTCCTTTACGACTTTCCCCAATTCTATTTTATCATAAAAATAATAGTTTTATGATGACTGTTAAATTTTATCTTTAACTCAGTCAGTATTTTCGTGAATATTCAATTTGCCGCTGGCCATTGCCTACTGCCATAAAACTGTTTATGACTACATATTAAAATTGTAACTAATCTACAATCATAAATAAAACGAGAGTATGTTTTATCTATGCTATAATCTTATTTTATAAGTTAAAATATTTGTTATGGATATTTTATCTTTCTATTGTTTGCATATTTTTTTCGTTATCCAAGCCTACTCAGTCTCAAATTATGTCATTGCATCTTCTGTATCTTGTCTTATATTTTAGGATGTGACTGTTAAAGTTTAAATGTTTTTTTGTTTCCTGTATTTATTATTGTGTTGAAGGTACTTTATGCAATCTAAATCTTATGAACTAGAATTATGATAGTGATTTTGCTACTCTCATTGTAACCTGTTGAGGATTTTATATAGTATTGCTTTGCTTAATGCTATATAATCAAATATCTTTTTAATGTGTCTTTTAATATCAGCTGCTTGATTATATTATTATGTTGTTCTAATATGTTCACAGTTTGAAGTGTTAATGTTTTAATATCTTTCCTTTTTACATCAATTATTAATAAAGTATTTTATGTATTTTATTCCCTCATTTCATCAGGTTATGGGCCCAGAAGACGTTTTTGATATAATTCATTTTGAATATGTATAAAACTACATTAAAATGAATAATTCTGGACTGATGGTGTTTGGTAAGATTTCTAGGCTTATGATGACTAGGCTTATGATATTTTGTTACCCAATTTCTTGAACTGAATTTTTATGTTGTTTGACCTAAAATGGAAACTACACAAGAAAACACTGATACAACTCATACTATTACACCTACCTCAAATAATACAGGCTTGTCTAGTATGACAAATGTTATAATGGGAGGAAATAGTAATGTTGAACGTCTAGAGGGTGTTTCAAATTATAACAATTGGAAGTTTTCAATGAAAATGGCTTTAATAATTGATGGACTTTGGGATTGTGTATCTGATGATACTGAAATCAAAGATAAAAACAGGGATCAAAAGGCTCTTGCAAAAATTTGTTTAAATGTTTTGCTTACTTGTTATCCTTACGTTAGAAATGCTAACACTGATAAAGAAGCTTCCCTAGTAGCAAAAATATATTTTCATTATATTGAAACAATATTGTCCAATATTTACAACAATATTGATTTCTTCAATATTAAAACAATATTGTTTTAATATTTTGCCAATATTGCACAATATTGGTGTTATTCAATATTAAAACAATATTGTTTAAATATGTTCCCAATATTGTTCAATATTGTAAAACAATATTGTTAAGGTAATATTCAAACAATATTGTTTTAATTCCTTTCCAATATTGAACAATATCTATAGAAAAATCTTGTTATCAACTTAGTTTAAATATTGATGAAATATTCATTAAATATCGGCAACACAATACATGTTAGTAGTTAACAAACCAATTTTGCACCATTGGCATAAACAAACCTACTATTATAACATTTTACTGTGCACTTAGGAGATTTTTTATCCGCTATCATCATTGTAGAAATTTTCGTCATATGCCACTGTCAATTATTACAATACAGGGTGTCTGGTCTGTAAAGTCCATCACTAAACTTCATAATGGTTTATTGGGTTAAAATAAGCAAAAAGGTTCCTCTAGGGGTATGTACTTCAATGCATACCCATGTAGCACACATTGTTGGCCCAACTTTGGGAAATGGTCGGCACGGTTGGGAAATGGTTGGAGGAAATTTTAACTCCTTGCCAACGTTGGCCCAACGGAAACTTGTATTTGTTGGCCCTACAAAGGAAAGAATCGTTGGGCCTTTGTTGGATTTAAGTACAAAACATTCTAAAATGCATTTTAACAAATTATTGATTTATTTATAAGAACATAAATGCTATGACAGCAGAATATAAGACGATTTTAGAGAAAATTGGATCTGTCAGAGATAATGTTGTGATAGTTGTGGTACTAGATACAGTGGTGGAACACCTGCTTAAAATATAATTCGTTTTACAAGTTTCTGTCCCCGTGCGGTACCGGGTTAGAATAGCACCGCAGCCTTCTCGGGCTTGTCGTAAGAGGCGAATAAAAGGGTGACCGACGAACTCACTGGGAGTCCCTGGGAGTGCCCCTGTTGTGTTGCAGGGGTTGATGTGTGCTCTGCACTGCCAATGGGTTTTATCAGTGGGTCGTGAGAAACCAGCCACTTCGGTCCTTGGTCAGGGAGTGCGGCATGGATGCAGAGGTCGGGCTCTGCATTGCGACGGGCGACCCCCGGCATGTCAGGTATCCGGTGCTGGGCAAACGGAGGTCGGGCCCCGGGGAACCGGGGTAGGGGTTTTTTGTCCCCGAGGGTATACCTGTTCCTGACTGATTCCGGGCCGCTCCTTGCCGCACGATGCGCTGGAGAAAACACGATGAGTTTTAATAAAAATCCTACAAACACATCATGGAATAGGAGCTCAAATGAGCAAAATGAAGCGTCTGAAGTGGAGCAGAACCCCTTTGATCGAAGCTCCAAGCTTAAGAGGTCGCCACCACCGAAAAACGTAAGGACATCTCCGCCACCTGCACCTTTCAAGTGCTCTACGTTTTACCCCGTTAGGATCCCTTTCGGCAAGTGGAGCTGGAAACGGTCCAGAAAATGTTGGCGATGTAGATGTCGAACTGGCATTGCCGGGAACTGTTGTAGGGATGCCGAAGGAAACCTTCACAGCGACGTCGCGGTCGGAAAGCTCTGAGATTGTGCTTCTGCGTCAAGAATATCTTGACGCAGATAGTAACATTGAAACCCGGCTCCGTGACATGGAAAAGACGATTAAGGCTATGCTGGACACCTTCCGGACCCAGAGAGCCGTAAACCAAGTGGTAAAAAATGGAATGGCAAAACTAGAGGATGACCTAGGCTTCGTCTTTGCCTGCCGTCTGGTAAGCAAGGCGACCATGGAAAAGATTGCCGAAAAGGTGGTGTCCCTGCCCGATGAAAGAGCGCTGCCTTCTAAGAAACGTCGGAGGCCTTCCACATTGGAGAGTCCTCCAAAAAGAGAAGAAGGCGTCCAGACCAAAAAGACCACGGTAAAGGCCAAGGCGACTCAGACGGACCTCTCGTCTGCTGTGCCCAGACCCTTTTCGGACGTAGCTGCATCTCGAGCGAGGCGCCAACTGGCACAGCAACCCACGACCCCTCTTCAGGGAAGTTCCCGAAAGGGGTCAGTGGTGGAGACACCTGGGGCTGTTTGGGAAAAACGCCTTTCCAAAAAGGAGAAGAGGCAATTGAGGCGGGCGGAGGTCGCCTCCATGAAAAATGAGGCAGTGAAGGCACAGCCAACTGGCGTGGCCCAAACTGGGCCCGGTTCGGAGCCTGCACCTAAAAGGTTGCGGCCAAAAAAGCCCAGGATGGAGGCAATCATTGTCAAACCCTCAGGGGGGAGATCTTTTGCCGAGGTCTTGGGTGCAATCAAGGCCAATGCTAAGCCAGAGCAGACCGATACGGTTGTACGGTCGATTAGACAAACCCGGGGCGGGGACGTTCTCCTTGAACTGGGTAGGTCGAAAGACAAAGCAGCCTTTACTGCCGAACTGAAGGCAGCTGTCGAAGGCCAGGGCACCGTCCGTTCTCTTGAGCCAAAGACATCAGTCGAGGTTCGAGACATTGATTGTGTGTCGACGGAGGCTGATGTTGTGGAAGCCCTGAAGAAAGCTATCCCCGGGCTTGGTGGGCAAACGGCTTTTCTGAAGGTGTGGCTCACAAAACCGAATAGGAGCCAGCAGCGGATGGCGGTCGCCGAAATGGCAGACGCACATGCCAATAAGGTGCTGGCACTCCAACATCTGAGAGTCGGCTGGGTCAACTGCAGGCTCAGACGGAGAGTGGAAGTAAAGAGGTGTTTTAAATGCCTCTGTTTCGGCCATTCCTCCAGAAACTGCAAGGGACCCGACCGAAGCAAGAACTGCCTTCGGTGCGGGGAGGTCGGTCACATCCGTAAGGACTGCCAAGTCGAGTCCTGTTTTCTTTGCAAAGAAAATGGGCTCGCTGAAGAACACTTGAAGCATATAGCTGGGTCTGGACAGTGCAGTGCATTTAAATCTGCACTACAACAAGCGAAAGCCCTGCCACGAAGATAAGAATCCTTCAATGCAATCTTGAGCGATCCAGGACGGCTGACGCACTTCTATGTCAGCTTGCCCTAGAACACGATGTCGACGCGCTTTTAGTCAGCGAACAGTACCAGTACCGTGATAGGGACCCAGCTTTTTGGTTCCCTGATAGTCTTGGTACTGCTGCAATCTGGGCGCGTAATACAGCTACAGTGCAAGTACGGGGTCACGCGAAGGGCCGAGGTTTCGTTTGGGTTCGGTGCCGGGATGTCACTTACTTTAGTGTCTACCTCACTCCCAATGAGGCCATCCGTGACTTTCGTGAGAAGATAGACCGCCTGGAAGAGAGCGTGCGCAATACCACAGGACACGTCGTCGTGGGTGGGGATTTTAATGCTAGGGCTGTCGAGTGGGGAATGACCCTCACAAATTCCCGGGGCAAGTACATTCTGGACTTTGCTGCCAGAGCCGGACTCGTTGTCGTCAACGAGGGCAACACGCCAACTTTCCGGCGCCCTGGGATGCGGGGAACGATCCCAGACATTACCCTTGCATCTGAGTCTCTTTTGCCAAGGATCAGAGCCTGGAGAGTCCTGGAGGATTACACGGCCAGTGACCACCAGTACATAATTTTTGACGTCCTGGATGGTCATCAGAGACAAGTGGCAGCGTTTTGTCAAGTGCCCGTTCGATGGAACATTAAAAAACTGGACGTGGCAAAATTCAATGGAGCCATCCTACGAAGAACGCCGGTGGTTCATCCTGCAACTGGCGTGCCTCACGCAGAGGCGTTAGTTGCATCCACGATGAAACTGATTGTCTCGGCCTGCGATGAGTCTATGCCTCGCAGGAGATACCAGTGCAATAAGCGTCCTGTGTACTGGTGGACTGCCGAGATTGCGGAATTGCGTCGAGCGGCATTGAGGGCCAGAAGACTTGCTACCAGGGTTAGAGAACCCCTAGACAGACGGCGTAAGTCGGATGCTTATAGGGTGGCTAGGAGGTATCTTCGTCGAGCCATCAATCGGAGTAAACGCAGTTGCTGGGATAAATTAAGGGACGATGTTGATTCCAACCCGTGGGGCCTGGGTTACAAACTTGTAACCAAGAAACTTGGAACCCGCTCTCCACCTTCCGTCATGGACAGGGTCACTATGGTGAGGATAGTCGAGTCCCTTTTCCCGGCTCACGCGTTGCGCCCACTGCGGGATTATGGAAGGGTGGACGACGTCCCACTTTTCAGCCCTGAAGAGCTGGTGGCGGCCGTCATATCCCTGAAGAACAACAAGGCTCCTGGTCCCGATGGGGTGCCCGGTGAAGTCCTCAAGAAGGTTTTGACTACCAACCCCTTGATCCTTTTGAGCATGTATAACGCCTGCCTGGTTGAAGGGGTTTTCCCCTTTTGACAGCTAGGCTTGTGCTTGTTAGGAAGGGCAAGGGAGACCCAGATCTGCCATCCTCTTACAGACCTCTGTGTATGTTGGATACGGCTGGCAAAGTCCTCGAGAAATTGATCCGTTCCCGGCTAAATTCAGCCGTTGTCGCTGCGGGGGACCTCTCCCCTCGTCAGTATGGATTCAGGATGGGGCGATCAACGATTGATGCGATTGAGGAGGTGAAGCAAGCCGTGATGAGAGCTGAGGATTTTACCCACTACTCTCGCAGGGTTGTGCTGCTCGTAACGCTCGATGTGCGAAATGCATTTAATTCGGCGAGGTGGTGCGATATGCTGGATGCTCTGGAGAACACCTTCCACGTGCCGGCATACCTCATGCGCATCATAGAGGATTATCTCCGGTTTCGCCTCCTAACGTATGACACTGCGGAGGGCCCGCGGACGATGAGTGTCACTTCTGGTGCTGCCCAAGGTTCCATACTCGGCCCAGACCTCTGGAACGTCGCTTATGACAGCCTTCTGAGGTCTGAAATGCCTGAGGAAACAGTCTTGGTTGGGTACGCAGACGACGTTGCAGCTTTGATAGCTGCACGTAGCGTTGAGCTGGCTCAGCTAAAGCTAAACCGAGTTATGCTTACCATAAACGCATGGATGGCAGACCACGGTCTCTCGCTTGCTCTGAGCAAAACCGAGATCGTGATTTTGACAAAAAAACGGATTGACACCATCGTGCAGTTGAGGGTGGGAGCCGTCGAGGTTCAAACTGTTCGTTCTGCCAAGTATCTTGGGGTCATGGTAGACAGCAAGCTTAGCTGGCGGGATCAGATCTTCCGTACAGCGGACAAGGCCGCTAGGGTGGTTTCTTCTCTTAGCCGGTTGATGGCCAATGTCGGAGGGCCTCGGTCCAGTCGTAGAAGGCTGTTAATGTCTTCGGTCCAGTCCGTACCCTTGTACGGTGCGGAGGTGTGGGCAGACGCACTAAATAAGGAGGCATACAGGATGCGGCTCGCCCGAGTGCAGCGTCAGGCAGCACTGAGGGTAGCATCTGCCTACCGAACAGTGTCCGAGCCCGCCGTCCTGGTGATTGCTGGAGTCATCCCCGTCAAACTTTTGGCGGCGGAGAGAAAGGCAATTTACCGGCGCCGTGGGGAGGACGAGGCACGAACAGAGGAACGCACCCGCACCTACCAGCTGTGGCAGGAGGGCTGGGAACAGGAGACACGGGGACTCTGGACCAGGCGACTGATACAGCAAGTCCAACCTTGGGTTGATCGGCGGTACGGAGAGGTGGACTTCTACCTCACCCAATTTCTGACGGGACACGGCTTTTTCCGGTCGTACCTGTTCAGGATGGGCAAAGCCGTGTCACCCGACTGCATATACTGCCCAGGCATTCTCGATGACGTGGAACATACATTTTTCCACTGCCAGCGCTGGGAAAGGCCCCGCCTGGAGGCTCAACAATTAATAGGACTGCTGTCGGTGGACACGGTCATACCGATTATGACGGAGGGTGAGGACAATTGGACCTGTGTGTCACATTATATCCAGGGTATTCTCCGCGCCAAGAAGATCGACCTTGACCGGGATGCGGTTGTAGGTCATTAAGAATCGAAATGCCAGAAACGGTGCGAGCCCTGAGGGCTTAGGTCACATGTTGGCCTGACTTGAAGTAATGTGACAAACAATTCCAGGTCTGT
Source organism: Macrosteles quadrilineatus (assembly GCF_028750875.1). Taxonomy (NCBI): domain Eukaryota; kingdom Metazoa; phylum Arthropoda; class Insecta; order Hemiptera; family Cicadellidae; genus Macrosteles; species Macrosteles quadrilineatus. Next base: position 90,201,142 of record NW_026542594.1, on the reverse strand, counting down.
GTCCAACAGAGTAGAGGGGGTTTTTTAGTGAGTAGTCTGACAATTTTCAGGAGTCTCACACTACAGGCTGGCTACCTGTGTGCGTAAAAGCATTTTCCCTCCTCTCCCTAAAAAAAAAAAAAGATAACAAGAAATTTTTTTCCTAAAGGTCAAAGTATCAGAGCTACTTCATTACTTGAGCTAATTCATTCAGACTTATGTGGACCTATGTCAGTTAAAAGTTGGGGTGGATCTCTTTATCTTTTAACATTCACCGATGACCTCTCTAGAAAAACTGTTGGTTATTTACACAAAACTGAGGTTTTAAGTAAGTTCAACGACTTCAAAATGGAAGTTGAAAATCAAACTGGCTTAAAAATTAAGCGCTTGAGAACTGATAATGGCGAGGGTGAGTATGTTAACAAACAATTTGCAGATTTTCTACGTTTAAATGGCATTATTCATGAGACCACTATACCCCACACTCCAGAGCAAAATGGTGTAAGTGAACGTGTTAACCGAACACTAGTTGAAAAGACAAGATGTTTACTTCAAGATTCAGGTTTAGGAAAACGATATTGGGGAGAAGCTATAAACACAGCTATCTATTTGAAGAATCGTAGTCCTACAGCAGCTTTAAAGGATGCAACACCAGAGAAGGTTTGGACTGGTTCAAAGGTTGATCTAAGTCACTTACGGGTTTTTGGCTGTAAAGCTTATGTTCATATTCCCAAATGTTACAGAAAGAAACTTGACCTTGACACAAAAGCAAAGCTTTGTATTATGGTTGGATATTGTGAACATTCCAAAGGCTACAGACTAATTGATCCTAAGAAACCTTATTCTATAATAAAAGCATGTGATGTTGTTTTTGTAGAAGACCAATGTCATTCCTCTGATGTGAAAGATGACCTGAAAAATGAAAGTCGACAAGTTGAATACACTGTTATAAACAGTAGTACAACTGAACTTGTGGAAGAACCAAACAATGATATAACATCTGTTGACAACGAAGAAAATCTTGTTCATTCTAACAGGAAGTTTCAGAAAATGAAAATTCTTATCTAGACAATTCACATGATGAAAATGAACAGCTAGTTTTGGAAGAAGGGAATTCTTTGATTGATGATAAAAGACCTGAACGTTATCGCAGAAAACCATTATGGATGAACGATTTCTTTTCATATCAAGCTGTCGATGTTTTTGATGAACCGCAAAATTTCAATGAGGCAATTAAAAGTAATTTCAAAGAAGAATGGATGAATGCCATGGATGAAGAGTATAATTCTCTGATTAAGAACAATGTTTGGGAGTTGGTTGATCGTCCTAAGACTGAAAATGTGGTTAAATGCAAGTGGGTTTATAAAACTAAGAAAAATGTAGATGGTGATCGTGAGAAGTTCAAAGCACGTCTTGTTGCTAAAGGTCAAGAATATGGTTAAGAAGTGCATTTAAATTAAGTATTTGCCAACTGAAAATATGACGGCTGATATTTTAACCAAATCATTGTCACGTGAAAAATTTAATAACTTTGTGACGGACTTGGGACTTAAAGACTCAGATTAAATAAAAAAAGATGTTTGATTAAGGGGGAATGTTGAGGATTTTATATAGTATTGCTTTGCTTAATGCTATATAATCAAATATCTTTTTAATGTGTATTTTAATATCAGCTGCTTGATTATATTATTATGTTGTTCTAATATGTTCACAGTTTGAAGTGTTAATGTTTTAATATCTTTCCTTTTTACATCAATTATTAATAAAGTATTTTATGTATTTTATTCCCTCATTTCATCATAACCTAACCAATTTTATATAGGCCCACCTAAATAATTAGGTCTAGGACTTTGTCTTTTGATTCTTTGGAAGAGCTTTAAATTATACTAAGAAAATTGGATTGAGCCTGAGATAAACTAATGATTGATATGTGTGGGTGTTAACTTTGTAAATGAAAAGACAATAATCTTACTCTGTGATAATCCAATTTTAAGTTTCAGAAAAAAAACTTTGCAAGAGTTGTATCCATCCTATAATTAGTTTTGAAGCTGATAAAAAAAGATGCTCTTTGCCATTTACTTCATCATAACCTCCAGTTTTTCATTGTCGTCTGCTGTGAACAGCTGGCAACTACACTGCCTTCGTACTGAATGCTTTTATATGTTTTTCAAAATTTAAAAAAAACAACTAGACATTGTGTTGGTTGGAAATAATTTACCAGTTATGTGAAATTATCTTGTCAATTAATGCTTCAAACATGTTTATTCCTACAAACTCTTATCCTAATTTCAAAACCACTTTATCATGGCTATTCAAAGTATCTCAGAGTAAAATAGGTAAAGCCCTTATCTTAATTGTGATTTTTCTTGACACAATGCGCACGTAGTAGTAAAACGTTTTGTTTTAATAATGTGTGGTACAGTAATTGTTCTTAGAAAACCATGAATGTAGGATACTATCCATTTTCATAGTAATGTCAATGTATTAAAATTAAAAATAATGGTTTAAATACAGTTCTGAGAAGAAAACCGCAAAAATACGGGTAGCCGCGTACCGTACCGATTTTGTACCGAGAACCGAGGTACAAAATATTGTACCGTACCGAACCGTACCGACCTTAAATTTTCTGTACCGCAGACCTCTAATTAAAACAGCAGTTGGTTTGCATATTTTCAGATATGCTGGCCAAACTATTATACATAACTTCATTTTATGTTGTTTGTTGTTGTTCCGGATCGGTATGACAATCAATAAAAGGTTAAATTACCTGTGTCCGCCGGTCGATCCTAATGTATCCTATTACAGGAGATGCATTTCAGCAAAATTAAATCACCATCATCAGTCCTAATATAAGGTCTTGAGCTTCCCCATTAGGTGCGTCTTGGAGTTTTTGAAACACATACACGAACTGTACACTTATACACATGACGAATAAAACATAAATACACGGTATGCCTACTTTTATTTTTACTATGGATGTGTAGACACACGTCGGTCGTGTGCCGAGTCTTGACTGAAAACGCTCATTTAAAAAATTTCAGTCTCCCAGTTATATACAACACTGATTCAAGGTCTTTTTCCCGGTTATCAAAACTCAAGAACAGTTTTATACACAAAAAATCTCTATTTTCATTTACGGATACCCTACAAATTATTGCACTTGCGATTAATTAAATCCGTTATGTAAGGAAAAACGTTTTTAATCTTACTTGGTTTAGATTTGCTTTCAAAACGTGATCGGAAATGGTTGCGGTATTTGTAAACAACATTCAATGTAAACATATCAGTGACAGCTAGAAGAAATAATCTTGATTCGAACAGCTGTTCGTTATTTCATTGATGAATATATGTGATTAACATTGGGAAAACTTTACAAAAAATCGCACAAAATTGGGTTTTTAAACGTCCGTCATTTTATTTACAAAGTAGTGACGCCATATTATAATGGCTTAAGACAATCTCGCCAATCCAGTGAATACATTAAAATGATTTGGAACTTGATAGGTACTCTTGTTTTTCAGGAGAAGGCCGCGTAAAATGGCTCTTGGGCCGTGACAGACAGACAGACAGAAATTTAGATAAGACTTGTTTCGGTTTCCTTAATGTTTGTATAAAACGTAAAAATAACCTAAAAGTTTATGATTCTGAGCAATGTACAGACAAAACTCTCATTTTATTTATATAGATTACATTTTTTTAAATTAAATTTTTATTACAAGTGGTGGCTAAAAGAACTAATGAAGCGAAAGTACAGCCGGTCTAGGGTGGTTCTAATCCTCTCTGCTCGTGAGGGTGAATGTGTGTGCGTGAGAGTGGAACTAACTTTGCATCCAGGGACACTCGCAAATTGCTAAGACTATAATTTACTTCTTTTAGAGTTTAACATTCTTTTAGAGGTTAAGTGGTATAGAGGACTTGCAAGTCCTAACTTCGCCTCTCAAATAAATACATTTTTCATTTCATTTTATTTCAACTAAGTGATTTTTAAATGCTACTGGTCAGTGATTTTTCAAAGTATTATGAATTGCATTGATGAGGCAATTTAAAAGGGTTCTTTTGATGTAATTCTAGTGTATCCTTGTTCAGGACTACCTGCGTGCGTCTTGTGCGTACTGTGAGCGCCAGCAACTCTACCATGTGCTCTACCAAGCACAAGTGTGGATGAATGACCATGTACGAGCTGCTCTCACCTGTATTCACTTTTTTAAACACAATACTCGCAACTACCAAGACTTAGCTAACCACAAGGGCCATCTATACTCTTCCTTAGGCCATCTAGAGGTAGCTCTCAAATATAAACCTGGTGAGATATGATCTAATAATCGTTTTATTTAACGAAACTCAAGGTTTAGACTTTTTTTAGACCCTTGTACCAAAAACTGAATAAGTAAGTGCCTTGTTTTGGCATACTCCAATAAAATAATTTGTTTAATAAGTCAGTTTGTATGTTTACCCTTTGTGTCCCAGGAATGGTTGGTTATTACTTATTAGTTTAACGTGAAACTATAGTACTTTGTTTTATTATATTTTCTTTCATCTTGTGAACATAAAATCAGAATTATTTTAAAACAAGGTTAAGTGATCAGTAAGGGTCAGTAAAAAGTAGCAAAATGCCTAAGTGTGCAACTGCTAAAGGATAAAGTTTTGGTACAAACTATTTGGATGAAAAAGCTAGACACTTCTGTTGGTTCTAATCCAATCAAGTCAAGCACATAGGTATTCAGTTAGATCTTATTGTCCGTTATTGTCACAGTACTGTGAAATGGGAAAAAATAAAACTGGCATACATTTATTGAAAACTTTTTAAACAATTTTTTGAAATGTGAATGCTAAGGTATGTTTTTGTACAGACAGCAAGACTCCCCTGGTGATGCAGCTGCCCAGGTCGCAGATTGTCCGCTACATAGCCACCATCAGACTACAGGTGGAGGTGATTCAGTTCCTAGCCTTGGAGTGTCCAGATGCTGCTCCTCTCACACTGTTCAGCTCACAATCACAGAGGGTCAGTCTGGCGACCTTAGTGCTTACTGCTTCTACAGACTTAGAGAAAGGCTTTGCAATGGCTGCCAGGTAATTGTGCTATATTAAGCCAAAAGATCCTTTTTTATAATGTTGCAATTTCAAACTGAGTACTACCATAGACTGACCAACACAAGTAGACTTTTTATCCTGTTGTAAATTTTGAAGCTCGTTGTTTTTCATGCCTAGTTCATGTCCGGTGACACTGATCGCTAGTGTCAACTTTTATAATTTTAGGGTTAATTGAATGATTTGTGCTTTACTGTTTGGTTATTTTACTAAGGAACGAGTAATTGTTCATGATTATTTGGTTAAATAAGATTTTAAATGACTGACATAACAACAAACAAATTGTAAACAAAACAAAACCTCTTCAGTGCACCGGACAGAACTAACAATAAAATTGGCTTCAGCTGTTCCATGAGGATGAGAAATCTATTAAGAGTATGTTTTATCTATGGTACGGTACTACTCTACACATCAGTTTGAGATGTCTGTATACTTTCAGTTTTCAGTTTAACTGGGTTTTCAGTTTTCATTAGTGTCCTTAGCTCATGAATTACAAACCATAACCAACTAATTGAGAGTGTTGAGCATTTGGCCAATCAGGTATAGGTAAGTTAGGTAGGTAAGTTAAGTATAGGTTGTCAGTTTTACCAAATTGATGGGGAATGTCAGTTTTTGTTTATGGCTGTTTTTCCAATCATTTGACAAGATCGCAATAGACAATGATGATATGTTTGCAATCACAGGAAATGCTCTTAAATTTGCCACGATTGCGAGGTACGATGGGATATTCAAGATATTGCTGCCATTGCGGGAGACAATGATGATATCTTCACAATCACATATTAGGCTGCGTTCATGTTGGAGCTGTGATTAGCGATCGTAGCAACGATGAGATCAGCGAGCTGCTAGTTGAGAGTAGCGCTCTGCTGTTATCGAAAGTTCATGTCCGTGACTTGTGCTTAAAGATTGATTTGTGGGTTCCTGTTTTGTTGAAAACGAGTTTGTGATAACTGATTAAGAGGAAGAGGATTAATTTTACAATCACATGCAGTTAAGAATTATTTACGATGATGTAAAAGCATGAATAATATGCACATCCTATCAATATTTGTGTGCAATTCTGAAGTAACTTCACTCCACAACTTGTCTACCACAAATCTATATAAGTGATATTTATCACCCTTGTCGTCCCATAATGCTAATTTCATAAAAACTAATGGTATTAAATTGTCAAAATCCATATTCGGAGTCTCAATATTAGCTGAGAAAAAGGACTGTGCTATTATCTATAACAGTGCAGATCCAATGTAACAGGCCTATTAAAAAATTACATTGGTATTATCTTCGCATTAGGATTGCAACTGGTATCACTAATCGCAGATCCGACATGAACACGCCCTTAGGCAAATTAGTGAGGATATATGAAGTAGTCAAGGCAATCAGTCCGTAGAGTGGGAACCCTTAATGACAGTTAGATTAATATATGATATGAAATGAAATGAAATGAAAATGTGCTTTATTGTACAATTTAGAACATAAATACATTTTTTCACAGACACATAAAAACAATGGTTAATAACCGTCTGTTTTGTTGGCACTAGAGTTGTTCCATTACTTAAGATTAGAATAGTAGGCCTATTGAGCACTAAAAAGATTTATTAATATTTCTAAAATAAAGACATAAGAGAAAAGATATAAGAGAGAACGAAATATTATTACATAAGTGATAAAAAACAAAAACATACTGATCCTAACTTATCTGTAGACGAGTTTCATATACAATTATTTAGATTCAAAGGTTAAATTCTGTCACTATCTCCCATCTATACTTCCAAGCATTTTCTAGATAACTAGCTAAAGCTCGCCAATTCCTCCCATTTATAAATTGATGATATTCTATTTCGTTTAAAAAAAGTTTTCCCAGCCACAAATGTCTTATGTGTTTTAAAATCGGACAAAGTGCAATAAAATGATAGACTGTTTCATTTTCATTTAGGTTACATAAAGAACATCTATAATTTTGATTGAGCCAAGGCTTGTAGTTCAGGTTGATAAGCTCTAATCTTGCTTTAAGAATCCACGAAATGGTACGAGTATTGTTCAGTCTGAGGGGACTCTTATCTCCAAGTTCAAGGTCGAGCGTGAGTAACTGGCTGTGATGGACGGAGGTGCGCGCCCGACCAACACACTCCCCCCTCCACCTACAACGTAGCCCTTCCGCTACCGACCTCAACTGTTCGCTAAGCTCTGCTAAATCATCATTTTGAAAATTAATATTTATATTAAATTGTTGTCCCAGAAGCTTCCATTCTTTACTCCAAAATACATTCCTTGAAATAATTTGTTTAGCTAAAATTTTGGGCAATCTCCCTGCTGGTAACGTTAAACATTTCAATAAATAATTTAGATTTACATTCAAAGTAAAAAATCTGAACGAAATAAAATTATGATAATGGAGCACAATGGAGTAAGACTGGATAACGGAGGAGCGGTTGTAAATGCATTCGCGGAATATTTTAGTTCTGTGTACGAGAGTTACACTACAGAGCCTAGTGTGGAGTGCGCGGTGGAGGGGCCGTGTCTGACCGGCGCGTCTTGCCTCACTCTGCCTCGCCTCAGCTGTCAGGATGTGCAGAACGCCATCAAACATTTAAAATCAAAATGCACTACTGGTCCAGATTTACTCCCACAATATTTATTTAAAGGTTGTTCCGAATTTTTAGTTGGGCCTTTAGAATTTTTATACAATTTAAGCTTGAAAACTAATATATTTCCGGAAAGATGGAAAACAACAAAAGTAACCCCAATTTTTAAGAGTGGCAAAAAATCCAAAGTTTTAAATTACAGACCGGTAGCAGTGTTATCTGTACCGGCTAAGATATTTGAGATTATTATTCACAAATATTTATTCAGACATTTTCAAAAATACATTTCAAATTACCAGCATGGGTTTGTCCCAGGAAGGTCAGTCAACACAAATTTATTAAATTTTACTAGTTACGTTTCCTCGGGTCTGGACGCTGGGGTTCAGACAGACACATTATTTCTTGATCTGGCCAAAGCGTTTGATAAGGTTGACCATTTAATTTTGTTGCAGAAACTACATTGGTATGGCATGTCAAATGATTTATTACATTTTTTCAAATCTTACATTGTGAATAGGAAACAATTTGTTTTCTATCATGGATTTTCCTCTGCTATATTTAATGTCCAATCTGGGGTCCCCCAGGGTTCGAATCTAGGGCCTTGTCTTTTTACAATACTAATTAATAATCTAAGCGACTGTATTTTAAATTCAAATTCACTTCTATTTGCTGATGATTTAAAACTGTTTAAGCATATAAACAGTCTTGAGGATGCAAATAGCTTACAGGAAGATCTTGATAATGTTTACAAATGGAGTGTTTCAAACAAAATGACTTTTAATGTTTCCAAATGCCAACTAATGACTTTTACTAGGACTCAAAATTTTTTACAAAATAACTATTTTTTAAATGGCATTTTAATTTGTAGGGTAAACAAAATTAAAGATTTAGGTGTTCACATGAATTCTGCACTATCTTTTAATTTTCATATTGAAACATGCATTGCTGCTGCAAGTAAAATGATAGGATTTATAGTTAGACAAAGTACAAATTTTAGAAACATTGAAACTTTGATTATGCTTTATCACTCGTTGGTCAGATCGAGATTAGAAACCTGTTCCATGATTTGGAATCCATATCATTTACAGTTCAAAGATGCTTTGGAGAAAGTTCAGAAAAAGTTTTTAAGATTTCTATTTTACAAATGTTTTAATATTTATACGTACGAAATTCCATATTATGATTTGTTACAACTGTTTGGGCTGCAGAGTCTAGATCTGAGGAGAACGATCATAGGTCAGGTGTTCCTGTACAAACTGGCGCGTGGAGAGGTTGACGACGCTGCTAGCCTGGCCGGCCTGTCTTATCGCGTACCCTGCTTCAACAGTAGAAACAAACATCTCTTCTCGTTGCCCTACAGCCGCACCACTGCCCATGCCTCCTCCCCCCTCTATCGAATAATGAAAGACTATAATTTGGCAATAGAAAAATGCAATAACATTGACATTTTCTCTGACAACTTGCAGAATTTCAAATTAAAATTAAAAACAGTATTATTCACCAATCAATAATATATTTATATTCACTGTTGTATTTATTTTACTATTCAGTATTTATGTATTTATATAATTTATCATTGTTAGTCTTTTTTAAATATTTATATTGTTGTTATAGTTATTGAAAATTTTATTTTTTATGTTGTTATTGCATGGTATGAAAGTGTAAGTTAGATTGAAGTGAATGGACAAGAAGAAACCCACTGAAGAAATTATTATAAGTGCATGAACTGCTTCAATGTAAATGGTGTATACTGTATTGGAGCATGAAAATAAAATAAAATAAAATAAAATAAAATAAAAAGTATAAAAGTATAACTTTTCACAGCATGTTTCCAAATATAATGCATAATTTGGTGTGTTAAAAGGTAAAGAGAATAATTTTTGAGAAATATTTTTTGAACAGATTCTATTTGATCGCTTTCTATACATCCCCACACCTGAGCTCCGTAGCAGATTGTAGCTCGCACTACCGCTTCGAAACAACACATTTTAGAACATAGCGGTACTTTTGGGTTTTTAAATAAAGCACTCCAGACTGAATTAACAGCAAATTGACCTATTCTGGCTTTTTCTTTGAAGTGATTACTCCATGAAAGGGAACTTGTGAACGTGATTCCTAAATATTTGTACTCATTTACCACCTCAATAATTTTACCCATATACCACCATTTGTCGCTCGTCTTCAATTTCCCACCATTTCTAAAAACAATAATCTTTGATTTATTTAAATTTACAGTTAAATTCCATGTCCCACAGTAGGTTTCTAAATTTTTTATCATGTGCTGCAGCCCGGTACTAGTTGGAGACAGAAGAATAATGTCATCAGCGTAAAGCAACATATTTATTTTCGATCCACCAAAATGGCATCCACCTCCTACCGCCTCCGGCAGGTCATTGATAAATAAACTGAATAAAGTCGGTGAGAGATTGCAGCCTTGCCTCAGACCTGTGTTAGTTTCGAAACTGTCAGTTACACCTCTAGGCGCCTTAAAATAAGAAAATAAATAGCAAAACCTAGAAATAATTAGAACACAGATGAAACCATTGTTGTTCGATAGTGAAAAGTATTGTGAATAACATATCAAAAGTCTCCAAAAATATCTTTGGTGGAACACCACCATTTTTCCAAAATGGCGGCCAAATCCAGTAGTTTTTTGCTTTTTATTGAAATTCTGACTTTCCAGTCAATATTGGTGAAAAGTCGTCAATACATTTAATGTTCCTCCTGAAATTACCTTTAAAATGATACCAAATACATGTCCCTACAACAAAAAATAAACCCCGTACAAATAATAAAATATTTCAAATAAAAATATTTGTTATAAATTAATGTAATAGTCCACCAAACTAAAAAAAAACCAGACACAGGGATCGTATAAAAATTTGCAAGTAAACATTTTATGGTTTTATTTTTAATGTTGTGGTATGCAGAGTGACATACCAAAAGTTGCAAAAAGTCAGTTCACGGGAAACCCCTAAATTAAGGAAAAAATGGCGGCTTTTCCCAATATTGGACAAATTTTGCAACAAAACATACCACATGTTTTTTTGAACATTTTTCGAGATATTGACTTGGAACCACAACCGATATTTATTGGATAGTCCGTACTTAATTTCAATAGGGGACGCTTTTTGGGCCGCCATCTTGGATCAGCCATATTGGATCTGCCATATTGGATATAAATATTTTTTAATGTAATTATAGTGTTGTGACACATCATTATGAACTAGATTTCCACGCTGATTTCAATGCTGAAATCAGTTTTTTAAATAGCGTTTTACGATTTTAAGATATATAAAAACGAAAACTCTCCCCTATACATTTCTTATGGACGTTTCGTACTTTGACAATTTAAAAACACATTGAAAACTACCACAGTCTAAGGTTGTACTATCAGGTTCAAGTATGGCGTGGAAATAGTTCACCAGCAGATCCAACAGATTGGGAGTGGTGTTTTTACTGATGGTACATATGACTAACAAATAACTGTACTTATAAATAACTGTAACTGTGTAACTTGGAAATTTTATTTAGATAAATATAGGATATGGCCTTTAAAAAATTTCAACAAAACGTTTTATGGTTTTATTTTGTAATGTTGTGCAGAGTGAAAACGGGAAAAACTCGTCATAGCTATTCGTTCAAGTATTGACTTTTATTTTAGCTATGGATTCCTTATTGGGAGTTATTTAGAATTGGGGATAAATGTCTTTAACTAAAGACAAATTTCAAAATAACAATAATTCACTCAATAGTTCATTGAAGGTAGGCCTACATGATTCGTTTTAAATTTGTCATGTGTCATTTAATAATCAATAAAATTAAAGCCAAACATTTACTGAGTACTTTGATATACATATTAACAACCCGAGATATAAATCTTAACAAAAACTGATAAAAAAAGTTTAATTTAATTTTGTGTTGGGGTTTGTACCTCGTCTATAACTAGTCTGTTTTAACTATAAATAAAACAAAATGAAAGCTAACAAAAATGAAAGATCTTTTATCACTGAATATTTTAAGGCTAGAACGAACTGCAAGCAATAATAATACCTGGAGAAAAATAATCCAAACACATTTTCAAAGTAACTTACAATACGTCCATAACTGATGTATAGGGGAGAGTTTTCGTTTTAATATATCTTAAGCAACGAATAAACTTATTTAAAAACGGATTTCAGCATTGAAATCAGCGTGGAAATCTAGTTCATAATGATGTGTCACAACACTATTATTACATTAAAAAATATTTATATCCAATATGGCAGATCCAATATGGCTGATCCATGATGGCGGCCCAAAAAGCGTTCCCTATTGAAATTAAATACGGACCATCCAATAAATATCGGTCGTGGTTCCAAGTCAATATCTCGAAAAATGTGCAACAAAACATGTGGTATCTTTTGTTGCAAAATTTGTCCAATATTGGAAAAAGCCGCCATTTTTTCCTTAATTTAGGGGTTTCCCGTGGACTGATTTTTGCAACTTTTGGTATGTCACTCTGCACACCACAACAATAAAAATAAAACCATAAAATGTTTACTTGCAAATTTTTATACGATCCCTGTGTCTGGTTTTTTATTTTGGTGGACTATTACATTAATTTATAACAAATATTTTTATTTGAAATATTTTATTATTTGTACGGGGTTTATTTTTTGTTGTAGGTACATGTATTTGGTATCATTTTAAAGGTAATTTCAGGAGGAACATTAAATGTATTGACGACTTTTCACCAATATTGACTGGAAAGTCAGAATTTCAATAAAAATAAAAAAACTACTGGATTTGGCCGCCATTTTGGAAAAATGGTGGTGTTCCACCAAAGATATTTTTGGAGACTTTTGATATGTTATTCACAATACTTTTCACTATCGAACAACAATGGTTTCATCTGTGTTCTAATTATTTCTAGGTCAAACCACATATCCAGGGGCCTCGAACTGGTGTTGTTGTAGTAGTTTTTTAATACATTCAGCATGCGCGTCGATAATCCCAAACTCGACAGTTTAAAAAACATTGATTTTCGATCGATTGTATCAAAAGCCGCACTAAAGTCAACAAAAAACGCATAAAGTTTCCCCCCTTTTTGTGATAGACGTAACTTAACCATACAAGCAAGATTAAAAATGTTATCAATGGTGGAGTAACCTTTCCTAAAACCCGCTTGGAATTCCGTTAATATTTCATTTTCTTGAACCCACGTTTGTATTCTATTGTTTATGAGACTTGTGAAAATTTTGGCCACGCTATCAATAAAAGATAATCCACGGTTTTCAACTAAATCGAGGTCTCCTTTTTTGTGTAGAGGGAAAATAATTGAGGTTTTGAAAGATTTTGGAACAATTTCATTTTTTTAAATTTTGTTGTAGATTATTAATAAAATAAACAAAAAATTTTCGGGTGCATTTTTGAAAAATTCATAAGGAATTCTATCTGACCCCGGGGCCCTATCACACTTTAATGTTTTCAAAATATTTTTCAGTTCAGCAAGAGTGAAGTCACTATCTAATCGGTATTATCTATAAGCGGTTCCGCATAGCTGATCGCACCTGCTCTGATTGGGGGATTCAATAAATTCCTAAAATGTGTTATCCATCTTTCAGGCGATATTTCTCCCACAACATTACTACCTTTCTTTTTTAATGTGTTTATGGACCGCCAAAAAGATTTACTGTCACATTTTATATTACTTAAATCAAATATAACTTTATCATAATAAGACCTTTTCTTTATAACACACAATGTCTTATAAATATTTAACTGTTTTATATAATCGAGTTTGACTATCTTTGAATTTGTTTTCCTATATAGGTTAAGAAGCACATACATACTAAACATTCTTTTTCTTTCAGCTAAGCATTTGTAGTCAAACCATGGCTGCTTATTTCCTACTTTATTTTTTCCTACGACATTGTTTTGTTTGTGTTCAGACGACCTTAAGATACACTCCATTAACTCATTCACATTGTCCTGGTTGTTATTTGAGATTTTAACTTGCACTAAGTTCAGCTTAATACGTTCATTGTAATTTAAACAATCATTGGTGGACCATTTTAATTTAGGTAATAAAGGTAATAGCTTCCCTTCATTCTGTCCCTCTGCACCTTGGCTCACAGCAATTAAACTAACTTCACAAGGGAGATGGTCAGACCCCGGGTATGGCACAACTTTAAAATCACTAACCATGGATAGACAGTTTACAGATACCAATGCATAATCAATAACTGAAGAACCCACTGACCCTATAAACGTGTACTCCCCGTCCTTATCACTTCTGGATCTCCCATTCAAAATAATAAATCCCATGTTGTTCATAACATCTAGAATCTTACGCCCTCTCACATTAACTGTCTTATCTTTTGATCTTCTACCATCTTCAAGGTTTGTTGTTATATGCCCTATCTCTCCACCTGAATATCCCTGTTCTTCCCCAGTTCTCCCGTTTAAATCCCCTAACAGAACCCAATTATCCATTTCATTATTACTAATTAAATTAACTAATTCCTCAAAATCTCGCTCCCAGTGGTTATAATTTAAATACAATGGCAGGAAACAAATTGAATTTTGTGCATTAATGAAACTCGCCTTTACAATATTATAATTATGGACCTTATCAACTTCTAAACAATCAATAAATTTTGACTTTTTATTGATAGCAATGATTTCCCCTCCACTATATCTCCCCACCCTTCCTTCTCTCACTGCTAACTTGAAAAACAAACTAAAATTTGACAATTTATCCGAAACTATATTAATATCAGCTTCTGAAATAAAAGTTTCTAACATAAAAACTAAATCATAACTTCTTAAAAATTCTAAAAAAATAATTATCATTGAGCTTGTTTTTAAGTCCACAAACATTATACACACAAGCCCTGAAAAGTCCCTGTGGAATACCTTTTCCCGTTGGATGATAGTCTTGACTCGGCTGGTCGTCCTGGGAAGGATTGGCGTCGCCCTCTCACGCCGCGTCTTGGAGTGAGGATGTCTTGGACCCATCTGTGTGATGCGGACCCGTGGCTGCTGCGCTTCCGGACGTCCCGTCTTCTACCACCTGCTTAGCTGCCTGTGCATAAGTCTGTGTTGGAGTAGGTGTCTGCGTTTGAGATGGTGCTTCCTTATCTTCTGTGTGTATTTCAGACTTCCGCTGTGCCAGTTTAGTGAGAAAGTCAGAGAAATCGTGACGAAACAGCTTTTGAAGGGCCATCCCTCCGTTTATTGGCCCGTTTCTCAAACACCCTTCTTCCCATGTGAATCGGTGTCCTTTCACATCGAGATGATCGTGGAATAAAGGCATCTTAAGCTTACCCGCCACTCTTTCAATTTCACTCCGCACTGCTACCAAATGGGATCGTCTGTCTCTAATTTCCCTCGGAAAATCCCGATGAATTATATATCCCGTTCCTCTTAACTTTGTAGTCTGGCCGAGAATGTAGGTTATATCCGTATCTTCTGGTATATGGGCAATGATTGACTTCCCGTCTCTACCCAGGGGATGGGCTCTATTAACCCACACTTTGTCTATTCCTAACACATCCTTGCAGAAGTTTCTTACCACCTCCCTAAAGTCAGCATTTTTCCCATACCACGTCAAACCCTTAAAAATGAGGTTGTTTCTTCTTGATCGGGACTCAAGGTCAATTAACCTTTCACAGTTGCTTTTCTCCTGCTTCCTTAGGCTAACAACTTCTTCCCTTAAGATCTCTTTTTCGGTGACTAATTCCTGTATTTTTACGTTAATGTTACATACATCATCCTTTGTGGCTAACCTTTGAAGCTTCTCATCCAACTTACTTTCTAACAGTTTGCTCATACCTTCCATTAGTTGTGCTAGGCTCATCTCCCCTACTTTTTCATCACCCATTGCTGAGTTAGGTAGTTAGGTAGGTAAGTTAAGTATAGGTTGTCAGTTTTACCAAATTGATGGGGAATGTCAGTTTTTGTTTATGGCTGTTTTTCCAATCATTTGACAAGATCGCAATAGACAATGATGATATGTTTGCAATCACAGGAAATGCTCTTAAATTTGCCACGATTGCGAGGTACGATGATGGGATATTCAAGATATTGCTGCCATTACGGGAGACAATGATGATATCTTCACAATCACATATTAGGCTGCGTTCATGTTGGAGCTGTGATTAGCGATCGTAGCAACGATGAGATCAGCGAGCTGCTAGTTGAGAGTAGCGCTCTGCTGTTATCGAAAGTTCATGTCCGTGACTTGTGCTTAAAGATTGATTTGTGGGTTCCCGTTTTGTTGAAAACGAGTTTGTGATAACTGATTAAGAGGAAGAGGATTAATTTTACAATCACATGCAGTTAAGAATTATTTACGATGATGTAAAAGCATGAATAATATGCACATCCTATCAATATTTGTGTGCAATTCTGAAGTAACTTCACTCCACAACTTGTCTACCACAAATCTATATAAGTGATATTTATCACCCTTGTCGTCCCATAATGCTAATTTCATAAAAACTAATGGTATTAAATTGTCAAAATCCATTTTCGGAGTCTCAATATTAGCTGAGAAAAAGGACTGTGCTATTATCTATAACAGTGCAGATCCAATGTAACAGGCCTATTAAAAAATTACATTGGTATTATCTTCGCATTAGGATCGCAACTGGTATCACTAATCGCAGATCCGACATGAACACGCCCTTAGGCAAATTAGTGAGGATATATGAAGTAGTCAAGGCAATCAGTCCGTAGAGTGGGAACCCTTAATGACAGTTAGATTAATATAACTTCAATTCTAAAATGCTATGGGAAGGGAGCAATCACACATACAGGTCCACGACTTAGGGAGTGATAAAGGAAGTAGTCAAGGCGAGAAGTGCGGAGTGTTGGAACCCTTTGTGACAGTTAGATTAATGTATCTGCGATACTATACGATACTTTTAAGAAGACTCCTTTACACCATATTGCGGCAATTAGGTAAAGTTAGATTAGTTCACTTTGGCTTAGTTTTGTTTATGATTAGCCTCATAACAAATAAAGAAATAGGCTTCATTTAATCAAAGAAGTTTTGTAGAGGAACGATGAATTTACCTCCTATCGATAAATGTTGGAAATGCATTACGAATATTACCAATAACTTTGAATAATTAATGGATGAGAAGTTAGGATTGTTGTTAACTGAGATTTGGTTAATTTGCACATTCAAATAACATATTGTATTCATCAGTAACCCCGGTAAGTTAGTGCGGGTGGACTCTTTCATTGTTGCGCTCACGTTCACTCATCCCGTTACGTGTAGAATAAGCGTACTACTAGTTTTATTTGCCTTCTGTTGTAGGTTCACTTAGACATGTTCATTACGTTGATCAATTTGGTAAAAGCACCGACACTGCTCTTTGTAGTTGTGTAATTCTGGTATGAATAGTTTTGAAAACCAATCATGTATATGCCTTTAAATTTATTTAAATAAGATTAACCAACAAGAGCAGAAACAATTGGTTTTTACAGCAGACTCCATTTCAAATATAAAAATAAAAATGGTACTTGGATTCGCCATTTGTGGGTGGTTATGGTTGCAGAGTGGCAGATGATTGGCAGGTAGACAAGGCCTCAGTTGTATGTCCGGCCGCTGCACAGCTGGCTCGCACTGGTCGCACTTCAGACATCCTCAAGTTAGTGGCACTGCTGGAGGGTGAGACATCACTGTGTAATCAACTGTTGATAGCTGCTCTCAAAGAAGATCTCTCTAAACCAGACACAGACTCTGTGATCAAACTTATCACTGATGTTCCATCTAAAGTAAGTGTTTCTTTTTGATAGGGATGGGTCAATTTTTTATGTCGGTTGTTGGTTTCAACAGTTTATTGCACAAGAACTGAAACCAAGAATTAACAGAAAATGTCAGTTTCGGTTTATCAGTTGTTGCGCAATAATTTTTCCGCGACAGAGCTTAATTTCAGCCGGAGCACACCGGAGTGGAGCTCCGGCTATCTGGATCAATAATATAATAATCTCTTTTAAACAAGAATCTGAATTAATTGTAAATCGTTTGGTTTTATTTTTAAATTTAGACTGACTACTTGTTTGACTTTAGAGTGATGGTTTTCCAGTTTTTGTCAAAATCATTTCAAAGACCGATTCTTTGGCAGTGGTCAAGTGTAAAGCTACGTTTCCATTCCATTCCAGCAGGTACAAGTCGCGGCACATGTCGAACGTAGTATGTCATGCCGTTTCCATTCCAGGCACAAGTCCCGCTACTACAACTGGCAGACAAGGTAGTTGCTCTCAGTGGCGTAACAGAAGGGCCCGCAATGCGGAGGGGCCCGGGAGCTTAGGGGGCCTGCGAATCGATGAGTGGGAAACGGTGAGTGGAGAGGCCCGTGAGACGAGTGGGGCCGAAAAATTGGAGTTGATTCTTATTTAAATTATCAAACATTCAATAATTACAAGTAATAACATTGATGTTATTAATAATATGTTGTTATCAACTATCGTTTAATTTTGTTAGGCCTCTTCAGTAATAACGAACTAAGGTAACAAATTTAACGTGTTATAACGTGGGTCTTTGATTATTATGCAATCCTACTATCCTCATCGAGAAATATTTTACTTCTCCTTCTTGGTGATTTCGTACACTGATTATATCGTCTGCAAATGCAAACATTTTTAAACATTAGTTACTTTGGAGCTTGGAGTCATGAACGTTGGCTGGGGCTTTTATTATTCTATTATTTTACATTTTAGTTTTACCCTAATATTTATTGTATTTCGTTACATACAATATACTGCTACTCTACTGACTGTGTTTGTTAGCCCCATCTTATTTTACCTCACAATTAACCAATGCTAAAGACATTTGTTGTAAGGTAAACGCTTGAAATCCATACATAAAATAAAAAATGTAATAGGCTATTTTATCTATATATATAAAATCCAATGTATGTTTGTTTGTATGTATGTATGTTTGTTTGTTTGTCCTTTATGGACTCCGAAACCGCTCGACAGATTGTAATGAAACTTTCAGGCATTGTTAAGCATTAAGTTATTCAAGGATGGTTTGTGTGAAGTTTGGTGCAGATTCGTCAAAAAGGTGGCTCTGGAGTTTCCCGTGTTGACCTTATGAGTACTCATATTTAAATGGAATTAAAGAATCTTAACAGCTGGTTCAACTAAACAATTTGATTCTGTGACATCAGCTAATTTGCAACCAAAAGGTGAGTGAGCGTAGCGAACGAACTTCAACCTGGAGGTGAGTTAGCGTAGCGAACAAGCTAGCCTGAAGGCAAGTGAGCGCAGCGAATGAGCTCCAACCTAAAGGTGAGTGAGCGTAGCGAACGAACTTCAACCAGGACATGATTGAGCCATGCGAACGAGCTCATCTTGAAAATGAACGAGCATTTGATATAAAACTACATTAGGACAGGACGACGTCTGTCGGGCCAGCTAGTACTATGATAAAAGTACGCCAATCTATTAAAACTAGCTTTTAGTGTATGAGTAATTATAACCAAAGATTCAACTAACCTAGTATATTAATACTTCAAAAATTTACTTTGAAATGGCGACCATACCAATGTTGGTGCCAAGTATGAATGGAGATGGTGTAGGATGAGTGGCACAACCTTGTAGTCTTGAACGGGACTAAGGCCGACATATTCCTTAGACACAGCTGTTAATTATTAGCCAATATAGCCAATGGCAACCAAGAGGCCTACAGTTTAGGTCCTATAGAATAGAATAGAATAGAATCTTTTATTGTCGTTAAACATAATACATGTAATAGACAGTGTCACATTTAAAATAGCCTAAATTAAGTCACATTCAACATGATTGTCAATATTAACTTACTACCTACTTGAAACAAAGAATTGAGTCGTGCAGTGACATATTTAAAAACTCATCAACATGGTAGAATGGATTTTCTACAAGCCAGTCAAAAACAGTTTTACTAAAAATTTCTTGTTTTGCTGTTTGTCCTTTAGGAGGTAGTTTGTTAAACAGCCTAACACTCATGACTTTAAAAGATTTTGAGGTTTTACTAAGCCTAAATCTATCAATAAATATTTTGTGACTTGTCCTGGTAAAGTGGTCATGGACCTGATTTGACAGCGTAAGATTTTTAAAATTACGTTTCACATAGACTAGACAAATAAAAATGTACATATTTACAACAGTGGGGATTTTAAGTTGTTTAAACAGTGGTCTACAGTGCTCTGGAGAAACTGCGTTTGCCAAGATATAGGGGAATTCGAACCAAATTTTTGCCTTGTAATTAACGAATTACAAGATGAAGTAATTGCCTTGTAATTAACAAATTACAATTATGAAGAGTAGATCGACAACTGACCAAATATTTATCTTAAAAGAAATAGTGGCCAGTTATTGGGAGTTCAATAAAGAATTTTATGCCTTATTTATTGACTTTCAGAAGGCTTACGACAGCATAAGAAGGGACAAATTGTTGGCACAGCTAAGAAAATTCGGCATATCAAATAAAATTATAGCCTTAATTAAAATGAGTATTTCAGGATCTAAATGTTCAGTTAGAATTGATGGCCACAACTGCAACCCCTTTGAAGTAAACTCTGGTGTCAGACAAGGAGATGGGCTATCACCGATCCTATTTAATTTTGCCATTGAAGAAGCTCTACAGAAGGTAGCAGAGAAGAACATAGGAGTGAAAATAGGAACCAAAATAAACATCTTAGCCTTTGCAGATGATGTGGTTATAATCACAGAAAAACTAGAAGATCTGAAGGCCTTAACCGAAGTATTTATGAAAGAAACAGAAAAAGTAGGCCTAAAAACAAACTACCTATTCAAAAACTAAGTACATGCACTTTTCAAGAAACCTGGATAATACTGAAGAACCAATAGAAATTGATGGCCATACATTTGAAAAAGTCAACAGTTGTGAATAACTAGGAGTAATTATATCTAACCAAAATACTGATGAACTAGAAATCCAAAGCCGAAGAAATTCAGCAAATAAATGTTTTCATGCTTGCAATAAATTACTTTCATCTAAATCTTTGTCCTGCAAAACAAAAATCAGGCTGTACAAAACAATAATTTGCCCAGTTCTCCTATATGGATCAGAAACCTGGAAATTAAATAATACCCCCGCCGCAGCAAACCTGCCGACTAAGCGAATTTCCATTTGTCTGAATCGATTTTCAGTTAAATATATTTTAATAACATTAGGTTTAACGAGTGAGTACCTAGGTTTGCTGCTACAAGGAAACTAATAAAGTGTGTTTTTGAGTAAAATATTGATAGCTTAGTACAAAATAAATAAATTTGCCAAGTTTGATCAAAATATATCCATAAACAAGCAAACTACAACATTTGACAATATTCTCCATATAAGAATAACATGGGAATTTTAAATTTACAATTTTTTTAATTTTCTCCGTTACTAATAATCGAACAAAAATTCTTTTATATACTAAATTATTTGTTTTTTTAAGCTCTTTAAAAAGGTCTAAAGAGAAATCGGGAAATTTTGTGTTTTGAGGGTCAAAAGTGAGAAAAACCAATTTTTACCCCATAAAACCCCCCGTAAAGCCCCGTTCCCATGGTCCGATCGTGCTAGTTCGCGAACTCATTCAAGTTTATCCCGCTTTACACCTTTAAACCAAATTTCATCAAAATCGGGCAAAAATTACTCAAGTTATCGCGTTCACGGACGTATATATATATATATAAGTCTATATATATATATACATATATAAAAATTTTAACGAATGGTGTTTTTGGCCTCTGGGTACATCAAAATGAAAAAGTAAATCGGTCCCGGGTCTAGGTCTTACCATGCCACCTACGGTAATAGCTACTTCCCTATAGGGAAATTCGCTAAAAGAGATGAAAAGAAACTAATAGTATTCTAAAATAAAATTTTTTGGAAGATTTTTGGACCAATATTTGAGCAAGGAGAATGGAGAATAAGACACAATAGGGAATCAAGGCAACTGTATAATAGCACAGATGTAATTGGAGAAATCAAGTGCCGAAGAATCAGATGGGTTTGTCATATATTAAGAAGAGGCGAAGATTGTAGACTGGGAAGAGTTTTAAAGGGCTACAGCCCTTAAAACTGGGTGGGGTTTGTTTACTACAGGAAGGCGACCCCGGGGAAGACCTAAGTAGAGGTGGTGGAAGCAAGTGCAAGAAGATTTGGAGAGAATTGGGGCAACGGAAGATCATGTGAAAGACCGGTTAACATGGCGAAGATTTGTTGGTGGGGCCAAATATCACCTCCGATATAAATGGCCCTGGGAGTAAGTAAATAAGTAATTAACGAATTAGTCTAATTATCTGGATAATAAAAATGGATAACATTTGTGATAAATTAAATGTAAAAGCTCCTTAATAAAAACATTCTGATACGATGGAAAATAAGGAATTATTATTTGATTTCAAAACTATTTACAAACACTCATATTGATATAATGATCGGCGGGCACAAATTTGTGCCGGGCACTTGTGCCGCGACTTGTGCCAGACTGTTTCCATTCCTACAAATTCGGATATTTGTGCCAGGCACACGGCGGGCACATGTGTCTGGCACAAATTTGTAGGAATGGAAACGTAGCTTTACTGTACTACAGTGTTCTAACCCAGTCTGCTGACTGCCACTGACTATTGCGTGCTGTGTGATTGGATTGGTATGGAGTGGCTGTGGCACGAACATGGCCTACAGCGCTATGCTTGAGCCAAGAGCGTCAACTATCATACTAAATAAAAGTGCTTGTTTTGTCGTCTGGTCAGGTTTTAGATGAACAATGAAGTTAGATTATTCTGTATATTGAATTTAAACAAAACAGAAGTGGGATCCTGACCTTTTATCCACTCCTTAAACAGTATGCAGGAAAAAAATATCCTTTATTATTTTAGTAAGTTGTTAAATTTACTTCTCTACATTTTTAAGAGGTCATTTTTTATAAGTATATCAACAAAATACTACTACTTTTTATTGAAATAAACTAACTTCCTGGAGTATGTTTAGAATCATCGATATATATTATAATTTCTAAAGTGCTTTTTTTCTGTACACCATTACTTTCTTAATTCTTCACGAATTTTTATAAATGAGGTGTCTGTGCAACTCAAATGTCAGGATGTTATACAGCTATGTCGTAAACTACTCAACCTACCTGATTACTGATGTAACTGTCGTGTTGTAGATAACAGCTCTGATAGAGTGTGGGCTGCTGAAGAGCGCAAATATACTGGCAATACGATATGGCAGACTGGATGATGTAAAGAGGATCTTGGCGGTGGCTGAGCAACAGAACCGTCAGGACGTCATACAGTTATGTCGTAAACAGCTCAACCTACCTGAGGACCAAATGCATATGTGATAGTTCAACTATACAGAGTGTTTTGAAACTCTCTCCCAAAACTCCTTGGTCATGTTCCTTAGGTCAAAACAAACAAAAAATATCATAAAACATATGCCATATCTTGCTTTGTTTTCCTTCTGTCGGTGTGTAGCCTATGTATTTTTTACGTAATTTCCCATAAATTTGGAACCACATTAGAATCCAACTTCAAACTTGGTACGTGCATGATGACTAAAATGAACTATTCTTTTTTAGCAAAGCATCAAGTTTCTGCTTTGTATAATTTATAGTGATCATTTTAATTTTTCAAAGCTTAATAACTCAAAAACTAAAAAACCATGGTTTATAAAAAAAAGTTACAAAAGACAAAAAGGATGGGAATTTAATTCGCATTACACAGATGTATATTTTTATAGGGTCATAACACAAATGACAAAAAAAAGAAAGTTTTCTGAAGTTAAAACTAAAAAATGTAGGCAAATTCAATAAATTACCAGGTACTATACCTTTATACAAATAATATTTTCTCTGTTATTTGTGTTATGATCCTATAAAAATTGTACATTTCTGTAACGTGAATTAAATTTCCATCCTTTTTGTCATTTGTAACTTTTTTATAAGTCCTATGGTTTTTGAGTTTTGAAAAATTAAAATGGCTGCTATTTTGAAATTATACAAAGTAGAAACTTGATAGTTCCCTTTAGTCATCTTACACGCACCAATTTTGAAGTTGACACCTCAAGTGTTTCCAAAGTTATGGGAAGTCATGTAAAAAAAAAATACATACACACTGACAGACGGAAGACGAAGCGAGATAGGGCATATGTTAATGTGATATATGTATATTATTTTTGACCTAAGGAACACGCCCATTGAGTTTTTCGAAACACCCTGTATATGTCTTTACAAATTCAGCTATTTCAGATAGACCCCTTTGTCTTTCAGATAAACCCCTACAAAGGTCTATGTTTTCAGATAACTATCCAAACTTTCATTACTTAGGCAAAGCCATTTTTTTTTACTTTGGTTATCCCATCAGCGTAGTTATTTAAGTGCTTGTTGAAACCATTTTTTCCAAGTAAAATAGTTTTCCAAAATTTAAATAAAGTTAATCCTAATATTAAAAAAAATTAGCATTGGATCAGTATTTTAAAAACTTTGGCTTGTACTTTCAAAAGTCCACCCTTTTTTTTAATCTAGATTCCCTTCAGTAGGCCTAATAAAAGTGTATTAGGTCTGCATATTGCTAAGCTGCATCACAATGGTGCTTTTTATTCACAGTGGTTAAGTATTGACTAAGCTTACAAGAATTAAACATAGACAGCATTTAACATAATATTGCCCCCTGACAACTTGTGCTTACCACTACAGTATAAGTACTGTATCTAACTCTTTTCCAACAAGAAAAGATACCTTGTGCAAAAATCTCATTCTTTTTCAAATTCCCCAAACAGTTTTCAACTCTTATTTATGGAAAGGTTGATTTCCTGGCTTTTTGTAGTGTTATGTATATGTTGGGTTATGTTGATTTTTTGATTTATTTTATTCTATACCGGTACTGTACTGTAGTGACCATCTGTCACTGTGTTAAAGAATACCAGTACACACTCTGCCTCTCTGATCAAATGTGAACCCTTTATAGCTTGATTAATCCTTAACTTAGTTAAAAAAACCACAGTCTAGATCAGTAATTGCAAAAAATATTTGTTTAAGATCATTTACTAGTTATTTTCTGATCTTCTAGGCCTAGTGTCTCCTCCCTTCCCCACTGTTGACTTCCATCTGTGCCCTTCTCACAACTCTGGGCAGATTCCTTTTCTTGTAGAATTATTTTGCGGATTTCAATTAGAGTATAGGAAATATTATACCTGATGATTTTACTCACTGACAGAAAAAGATAAGGTTTATTGTTAGTTTATTAGTTCCGCTTAAAAATCCATGTTGAAGAAGGATGAGTGTCTCTGGATGCTGAGTTCCTCTTGAATGAGGCCGGGTAATCAGTCCAGGACTTAATTCAAGTGAAAAGAAATATTTATAATTTAAAAACATAGAGCTTATGCTGGTGTTTAAAAATCTGTTATGCTCCCTTTTGGTAAAAATGACTTTAAAAAAGTTAAACGTAAACCATATATTTTATTTTTATATTTTGTTGTGCAATTTGTAATAAAAATGTATTTGTATTTTTATTTTCAGGTAGACATATAAATCTTTATAATGTTTTTGCAGATATAATCAGGCCCTTATTCTAAAATCATTCCAAGGGTCATTAAAGTAATATTCAATTTATGTCGTAGTTTTACCAAATAAAATAATGATATTTATCTACTATATGTACATTCAATATTGGGATTACATTTTTTATATAGTTTATTGACATTGTTTATGTATTAGCAAATTGTATTAACTATATTTGATAGTAAATTGTTAATAATACGCAAGGACTTTTAATCTTTTTATCCAGTAATTCATCTTAGGTTACCTTTATGTCTGTAGCTTAGCGCTTAGTGTTGATTATTAATTTGCTCCCTTTCAAGTATATTAACAAAAAAGTAATTCAGAAATTTATATTTTTTCAAAATAATTATAGTTTTTATTAACACCTAAACTGTGTGATAGTAACATGAATACTGAAAATGTCACTATAAGAATTTGTTTACCAAATTATTTTATATATTTATTTGGTTAATAGGAGTAACTATGAGTTAACGGCCAATGGATTCTTTTGTTTATTTTTTGTAAATAAACATTACATGACAGTATAATATGCTGAAGTCAATAATGTTCTGCTTAGGCCTTTTCAGTGTTGGGAAGTAGCGCGCTACAAGTAGCGACGCTACTTTGTTTCTGGCGTTAGCTGAAGCTAAGCTACTTTTAAGATTTTGTAGCTTTAGCTAGCTACATTTTTTTAAGTAGTTGTAGTGGAATTGTATCTACTTTTCTTGCTACATTAACATTGATTGAGATAGTGATTTTTATCACAACCTTAAGTGAAACAACCTCTTTCGAACTGAAATTTCCAAGAAAGTTTGGCCTAACTACCTTCTTAGCTTCATACAGCTGGTCTTAGCCGGTGCATTACCTATTACAACGTTGTGTGGACATGGAGGCTATTAAATGAGTGTTATCCACATTTTTGGCTCTCATTTCCTTCATTTGCTAATCTATGATTACTGTCGGATAAAATAAAATCGCTAGATGCAGACGACGTTCAAACGTTACAGGTGACAAGAGAAGATATTGAATGCTTGCAAGTGATTGGCAGGGATATTAGTAATCAATTTAGTTTCTTTATTTTATCGATAGTTTTAACTTGGGTTTTAATGGAAACCAACACTAAACCTTAAAATAATTAGAAAGTTGGTCTATCATCCTTTGCTTCAGCTGTTGATTGTGGTTCATCATCACAAGCCCTTCCTTGGTTGGATTAACTTACGATGATTTTTTAAAGGTTTACTTAATTAACGAAGAAGAAATTACCTGATGAAATTTAAGATATGCCTGAACAACATAATAATTGTAACGAGAAAATCTCCATACACCACAAAACTTACATTGAAGAAATATGGGTTGTGTTGCTAGCCTAGTGGTTAGCGTCTCGGACTTCGGTGCGGGAGGGACGGGTTCAATCCCCGGCACATCCACTAAACATTTATTCTCTCGTGACTCTCTTGTGAAATGCCATTGGCGTAGAAAAAAAATGAAAAAAATAGCTCATTTGCTCCTGCTTACAGCTCTTGTCAAGGACTATTCCTATGCAATGCTATTGGATTAAGACGAATACCAAGTTCAATTTTAATAGGAATATAGGCGGACTATTCCTATGCAATGCTATTGGATTAAGACGAATACCAAGTTTAATTTTAATAGGAATATAGGCCTATCTGTTTAGTGTTTGTAAGAACAAGTCTACTATTATAGCCAACTTGTTACATAGCCAAGTAGGCCTACATGTTATTTTTACTTTAAAATTTTCAACATGTTTAAATTAAAAAGCCGATTTCAGGATAAGTTGCTGAATACTGTTTTGTGCACCAACGTTTGTTGAAGCACAATTTGCCCTATGCATAATGACAAAAGACGATTTCTTGACATTGAACAGTGTTATTCATAGAACAAGTAACTTATCACTATGATTAAAAGTTATATAGCAATGTCATTTTTAACATTAAAAATTAAGAAAGGCAATAAACTCTAATTTCAGTAGGCTAGGCTCTTTAAGACAAAAGAGTATCTTTAAATAATCGTTTTACAGTTTTTAATATTTGATATAAGACATCTATAAATAAATGTACATTAAAGAAATAAAACAAGCTTTTAACATATTATAGTTTTTTTATTTATTTTTTACAGAGGGCCAGGCTTAAAAGTGACCATGGTATTGCATCGCAGCTAGAACAGCTTATTGTGCACCCTCGTTCACATCAGGTTCTCAATATCCGGCAAATCCCAGGTCCTTAGTAAACCGTGAGAACCTTTTGACTATGGTAATTAACCTGTTCTTCCCTTTGATCTCCCGTCAATAGGCCAAGAGATCTCATACGCAGACCTTGTAGGGCTGGGCTCATAAATATAACAAAACGCTGATACCTTCACAGCTTTCACAAGGTCTCTGGCTGGGGCAGGCTGTAGCGAGATTTCCCTGAAGGGACTCAGCTCCTGAACTTGCTTGACCAGCCAATCCTTTGTGGCTGCGTTAGCACAGCTAACCAAGGCTCCCCCTTCAAGATGGCAGCTGCTTATCCTGACGTCTTTGCCACGAATGGCCCACCTGGACAGCTCCCCCTTGATTTTATTGGCTTCAGCCTCCGTCCGTTTCCAGTCCAGGTGTTCAGATTTGGCAATTGCCATCTTCTCCACAGACAGTGTCTCCGGATAGGTGGGTGTCGGTGCTCTCTGTTAAACACCCGAGCCCTCTCCCTCTTTCGCCCTCGTCTTCTTTTTTCGCCCCCTCTTTCCATCTTTTTTCCTGGAGGCTTCATTAGAGTCAGCTTTGAGGGTGCCGCCCTCGCCCTGCTTTTTTTTTCTTCTCCTTCTTTTTGCTTGTATCTACGCCAGTGGCATTTTTGTAATGAAATATGGAGTCAACACTTTTAAGGGAAAGCGGTCCAAAACCCATAAAAGTTTTGTGGATGTGCCGGGGATTGAACCCGTCCCTCCCGCACCGAAGTCCGAGACACTAGGCTAGCAACACACCCAAACATTTTTTTCCCAGCATCCTGGTTCCCGGAGGAACTGGCTTTGCAGGGAGCAGAGTTAATGGTGCTTGGCAGCCCACGCCAGCCTCCTCTCATTTCTGGACAGCACCTTTTTGCCTTTGGCTAAGGCATCCACTATCCTCCGTCTTAGCAACTCGCCCCTGGAAAGTAGTTTTTTTCTTCCTTTCTGGTTTCCGCAAGCTTGTTGTCATCGTCAGATTTAAGCAGACATTCCTCCACCATTTGGGTCAGATGGTCTACGTTGTTCCCACGAATACCGGGTATCTAAGGTCCACATCCCCAGTGACCCGATAAGAGAGGTAAGGGGTACATTCGGCTGGGTTCCCCCTGGCTGACACTGAATATTAGGCCCCCAGTGCCACAAGACTCTCGGCATTACACCTTAGTCTAGGGCCCCCTCACTTGGCTCTGTAGGTGGACCAACACCCAGTGGCAGAAGGTAGCTCTCCGCAGCTAACAAGTGAGAGTTGGAGTTTAGGTGTGGCCAATCTGCCGAACCAACCCCGCATGCGAGGTTTGGCTGGAACGGCGCGAAAGGTTCTCCCACTCACTACCCAAGTAGCAAAAATCGTTGGGAAATCGTTGGCCCAACGTTTCTGTCGATCGTTGGCCAACGGTATATTTTTTCACTAAGTCTTACGGTTGGCCAACCAACCAATTTTTGCGGAAGGGCCAACCATCCTATTGGGCCTAAACACAAAATAATAAAGAATTAGTATGAAAAACATAATTATGAGTAGAGTAAATTGATTAAATCTATAAGTATAAAAGAGGATGTTTGTATGTATATATATTTGGCAGTGATAAACTCAGTTTAAATATCTAGGGGTAATTATATCAAGCAGCAATAGTGAAGAAATGGAAATAAATTATAGGATTGCTCAGGCCAATAAATGTATGTATTCTTGTAAGAAATTGTTGACTTCAAAGATTCTCTCACATAAAACGAAAATAAAAATATATCATAGTATAATTCGACCAGTATTAACATATGGAGCTGAAACTTGGATTTTAAATAAAAAAGAAGAAAACAAAATGATTGTTTTTGAAAACAAAATTTTAAGAATGGTATATGGACCAATACAAGAAAATGGGGAATGGAGAAAAAGGCATAATAGGGAGATAAGGAATATGTACAATGATTATGATGTAGTAGCACACGTGAAAGCAAGGAGAATAAGGTGGGCAGGACACGCACTACGGAGAGAACGAGGTTCACTACTAAAAGAAGCAAGTATAGGAAAGCCAGAAGGGAAACGACCATTAGGAAGGCCCAAGAAGAGATGGTGGGATAGTGTTTCCAGGGACGTCAGAGAAGTGGGGGCAGAAGTGGAAGAGGCAGAAGATCGAGAGAGATGGAAAGCAGTTGTTGGTGCGGCCAAATCCCGCCTTGGGCATAAATGGCCATGGGAGTGAGTGAGTGAGTGATAAACTCAGACACCGCTGAACCGATTGCCACGAAACTTGGTACATACGTGTAGAATTTCATGGAATAGGTTTATACACCATCAATTTCGTGATCCGTCCAATCGGCTCCGCCCCAGTGGCTCTGGAGTTTCCCATGTTAACCTTATGAGAAATGGAATTAATGAATCTTAACAGCTGTTTCAATTAAACAAGTTGGTTCTTTTCTATGATGTTCAATATAGCATTAGGCCCGCCGCACATTGAAGCGAGGCGAGGTGCAGGCGAGATGCAGGCTGGAGCGAAGACTTTTTCTTGTCACCGCACATTGAAGCGAGGCGGGACAGAGGTTTCCTAGCTTTGGTCGTACTTTCGGAAGTCGAGGAAGATGTTTTTTACTTTTACTGATTCTAATTGTTAGTTGAATAATTAGTTTTACTCTATTCGCTATCCGAAAAACGAATTTTTTAAAATGTGATTACGGTAGATGAAAAAAGATTAAGTCGTGGAGATTATGTTTTAACTACTGAACTGCCAGACCGGTCTTTTTACGAGCATTTTTTCGTGTGAACAAACAACAGTTTGATGATTTCCATAATTTTATTAAAAGTGCCACTAGGGAAAAAGAATGCAATGCTCAACAACTTTAGCCATCTGAATTAAATGCTCCATTACTATATCTTTCACGCACTAAACACTAGAAAACCAACGCAGGCGCGAGCGAGGTGCAGGAAAACTGTATTCCAACCACAACGCCGCGGAGGCCTGACAGAGGCTGCAGCTGTGCTGCGCAGAGGCACAGAAAACGTACTACTATAACCCAGAATGCCAACCGCATGGTAAAAAGCATTAAGCGGTTTGAGAGAGCTTTGCCTGTCAATCCGTAGGCAGCGCCACCAGCGTTGCCATGCAATAGCATAGCAGGTGGCGCTGCCTACGGATTGACAGGCAAAGCTCTCTCAAACCGCTTAATGCTTTTTACCATGCGGTTGGCATTCTGGGTTATAGTAGTACGTTTTCTGTGGCAGAGGCTGCGCGCAGCCTCTGTTCAAAGTGCGGTGCTCCATTTAAACACGTGTATTACAGAATCAGCCGCGCCCGCCTGCACCTCACCTCGCTCCAATGTGCGGCGGGCCTTAAAGTTACAAGGATTACCAACAGGGTGCAGCACTATTATTTATTTTACATTTATGACAACAGCTAATTTGCAACCAAAAGGTGAGTGAGCATAGCGAACGAACTTCAACCTGGAGGCGAGTTAGGGTAGTGAACGAGCTAACCTGAAGGCAAGTGAGCGTAGCGAACGAGCTAACCTGAAGGCAAGTGAGCGCAGCGAACGAGCTCCAACCTACAGGTGAGTGAGCGTAGCGAACGAGCTCCAACCGAAAGGTGAGTGAGCGTAGCGAACGAACTTCAACCAGGACGTGATTGAGCCGAATAGAAAGACCAAAAATATTGTCTACCCACTAGCATTAATATAAGAGCAATAATAAAGAATCGGTTATCCTTTGTACTATATGTGTTTCATTAGTTGTCGTACCTACGTATTTTAATTTAGTTAAAAGCACTTCATATACAATAAGACAATTAAACGTTACGGTACTTAAATTATAAATAGTCAAAGGCAAGACAACGTCTGCCGGGTTCAGCTAGTAGTTCATAAAAACTAATTTAAAAAAAACGAGATAAAATTTTTGGCCCAAACGGGTCTCGAACCTGGTACCTTCGCCTTGTGAGCTTCACACCTTACCTCTGAGCTATCTGTGCTTGTTGATTAAGAGTGTTTTCAAGTGGTCAAGAGTAGCTAACAGTTGCAATCAGTGACGTAGCCAGGGGGAGGGTCCTGGGGGTCCGGACCCCCCCCTTCCGGTCTTAAATATAATATGTTTTTGTTAAATTAAATGTAAAATTATATAGTCATACTGTATTGACATTGGGGTTGATTATTTTCAATGCCGAGAGAGCTAGAAAAGGCAGTTTTACGACATATATTTAAAACAAATTTCCCAGACCCCCTTTTATCTGGGAATACCCCCCCCTCCCCGTTCCCCCGACCCCCCGGTCGGTCGACCCCCCCTATTTTGAAATCCTGGCTACGTCACTGTTGCAATGCTCACAATACTTAAAATATTTTTAATACTACAGTATAATATTATTCTGATTCTGTTAATCTGTTTGGGCCTCAAATAGTTGAATTGTGTTAATGGTAGTTGGAGAGGATACTACTATTTGAATATATATTATTTAATTACCATTAGATTAGTACTGTTATAATTTATTTGTTATATAATTAATTAATCTTTCCCCTATAACTATTAAAAATTTGCTCAAATAAGTTAAAGAATATTGTTAAAAAAACGGAATTATATTATATTTATTACATGTTAAGCAGGTGTTCCCCACCGTATCCAGTATCACAACATCATCTGCCTACATTTATTATAGATCCAAATTATTACAATATTTGTCTTATACTCTGCTGCCATAACATTTATGTTCTTTTAAATAAATCAATTCGTTAAAATGCGTTTTAGAATGTTTTATACTTAAACCCAACGAAGGTCCAACGATTCATCCTTTGTAGGGCCAACGAATACAAGTTTCCGTTGGCCCAACGTTGGCAAATCGTTAAAATTTCTGCCAACCATTTCCCAACCGTGCTGACCATTGCCAAACGTTGGGCCAACGATGTGTGCTACTTGGGTAAACCCCCATACCTTCCAAATAGTTTGGTTGCATGTCCTTTGAACTTAATGAAATCTATAAGTATAAAAGAGGATGTTTGTATATACAGGGTGACAAAAAAGTCTGGACACGGCTTATCTTTTTAACTAAATCCGTTAGAAAAGTCAAACTTTTAACATCAACTTACATGTATAAAAACTACTTTTTCCAAGCATTTTCATGTTTTTACCTCCACCAGGGGACGACCTGTAAGGAGTAGGTACAAAATCTTTAATGTAAGCATAGGTTGATATGCACACTATTTTAAAGGTCTGGTCAAGTGGAGTTCATTGCCGGAAACCACATCTCAAAAGGTTCATTCGTTACAAAATGGTGGCATTTCAAAGTTCTTGTGGAATATACCTTTACAGGCCTTAATATTGGTAAATACTCGTATTAAACATTATCTTGAGAGCTGAAATTGTATTTTAAAGTCAACTAGCCCATAGACTAAGTTTATTCAATCTTCAAAACAAATTTAAACGGGTTTCAGATTTCCCGGCTTATTTTGACTATGAGTATTTACTATTACTAAGGCCTGTGCAGGTATATTCCACAAGAACTTTGAAATGCCGCCATTTTGTAACGAATGAACCTTTTTTGACGCGGTTTCCGGCAATAAACTCCACTTGACCAGACCTTTAAAATGGTGTGCATATCAACCTATGCTTACATTAAAGATTATGTACCTACTCCTCGTGGGCCGTCCCCTGGTGAAGGTAAAAAAATGGTAATACTTGCAAAAAGTAGTTTTCATACATATAAGTTGATGTGAAAGGTTTGAATTTTCTAACGAATTTAGTTAAAAAGATATCAAGCCGTTTCCAGACTTTTTTGTCACCCTGTATATATATATATATATATATATTTGTTTGGCAGTGATAAACTCAGACACCGCTGGACCGATTGCCACGAAACTTGGTACATACGTGTAGAATTTCATGGAATAGGTTTATACACCATCAATTTTGGGATCCGTCCAATCGGCTCCGCCCCAGTGGCTCTGGAGTTTCCCATGTTAACCTTATGAGAAATGGAATTAATGAATCATAACAGCTGTTTCAATTAAACAAGTTGGTTCTGTTCTATGATGTTCAATAGCATTAAAGTTACAAGGATTACCAACAGGGTGCAGCACTATTATTTCTTTTACATTTTATGACAACAGCTAATTTGCAACCAAAAGGTGAGTGAGCATAGCGAACGAACTTCAACATGGAGGCGAGTTAGCGTAGTGAACGAGCTAACCTGGAGGCAAGTGAGCGTAGCGAACGAGCTAACCTGAAGGCAAGTGAGCGCAGAGAACGAGCTCCAACCTAAAGGTGAGTGAGCGTAGCGAACGAACTTCAACCAGGACGTGATTGAGCCGAATAGAAAGACCAAAAATATTGTCTACCCACTAGCATTAATATAAGAGCAATAATAAAGAATCGGTTATCCTTTGTACTATATGTGTTTCATTAGTTGTCGTACGTATTTTAATTTAGTTACAAGCACTTCATATACAATAAGACAATTAAACGTTACGGTAATTAAATTATAAATAGTCAAAGGCAAGACAACGTCTGCCGGGTTCAGCTAGTTTACATATAAGATGCTTTTAAATAATGCAATATTAAAAAAAGTTGGCCTACTAAATATGATGGAACACACAACTATTTTGGTTGTGTTGTAATATTAGGTTTATGATGCCAACAAATTAAATACAATCTAGGAATAATTTATTTTCCATGTAATGTTAGATATAATACCAAGATTTTGTTGTTTGAGTGTTTGTTCAATAAAAATTAAAAATGTAGTTGTAATTAATTTTATATTTACCTAATTTGCGTGGAATAAAAGTAATGTCTTTGGAAAAGTAGCTAAAATTGTAGCTATTTACAATTTTACATTTCATTGTAGCTGTAGTTGTAGCTAGCTACTTTTTCGGAACTGTAGCTGTAGCTAAGCTAGTCTTTTGGGAAAATGTAGCAGTAGTTGTAGAGCTACATTATAAAAGTAGGTAGCTTAATCCCCAACACTGGGACTTTTATCATGCCTCATGTTTCTCATCCTAAAAACAAACTACAATGTTGTATGTATTATCAATATCCTCATTAAATCTTTTGTTGAGTCATATTAACGCTCTTTAAACACAGTTATTTTATTGTTAATTTAATTGTGTCTTACAAAAGCCTCAATAAAATGTCAATAAAAGGACAAAACTAATGAACTCCTACATATCTAATTCCGTAAGCCCAAAATTTTACAATGAAATTGTGAGCGAACGGGAGGCCGTAGAAAGCTGGGAGAGGTCTCATTTCAAAAGTCTGGGCATGGAATTTTGGGGAAAATTATTCATTTTACTTTCTCCCCCTATACCATAGTATATGGAGAAAGTATTGTTTTCGTCAAAATTTTCGAGTTTGAGTTTTGAGTGGATATATTCGTTTTGGGTCCCCCTGGACCCAAAAAAGGGGTTTTCGAAGTGATGTGTGTGTGTGTGTGTGTGTGTGTGTGTGTGTGAGTGTGTGTGTGTGTGTGTGTGTGAGTGTGTGTCTGGATGTGTACAGAGCTAGAGACTACACCTGTATTCCGATTTCGATGAAATTTGGTTTGTAGGTTCTAATCCATGGTATCTCGAGGCGTTTTTTTCATTTTTTTTAAATTTTGATTTTTAATGGGGATTTTCCGGAAAAATCGGATCTTCTCAAAAATGGCCCGAACGATTTTGATAACAATTTAGTATGTTGTAGCCCTTTAAATTCTGAACAAAATGGTACAAACCCCATTTCTGTAAAAATTACGGTTCAAAAGTTATGGTAAGTTATGTTATTTTCCCATAAAAACCCCATAAAATAACAAAAAATAGGGTTTTGGAAAAAATCCGGTTTTTATTTAACACAGTATGTTATGGTCCTTACAATTTTGATAGTTTTTTTCATTTTATAGAAATTTTTTATTTTTAATGGGGATTTGCCCATAAAACCCCATTAAATAACGGAAAAACAGGATTTTCCTAAAAATGGCCTGAACGATTTTGATAAACATTTTATATGTTATAGTCCTTTATATTCTGCACAAAATGGTACCAATCCCATTTCTGTAAAAATTACGGTTCAAAAGTTATTGTAAATTATGTTATTTTCCCATAAAAAACCCATAAAATAACGGAAAAATTGGATTTTCCCAAAATTGGCTCGAACAATTTTGATAAAAATTTAGTATGTTAGTCCTTTAAATTCTGAACAAAATTTTTCAAATCCCATTTCCGTATATTTACTCTCACCGCTTACACATGATAAAGGTTGTTGACAAACTTATGGGAAAAGTATGTGTCAGAATGCTGATACCGTTTATTCTCAATTATGCACCTAAAGCTACGGAATAAAATAATTCACATTTAGGCCTAAATAACATGGGAATCTAGCTCATGTCTGCTTTGTTTACTTTAAAACATGTGGTTTAACTTTATTTAAAGCATATGGTAATATGTAATATGTATACTAGCCCTACAGAGAGGTTGATCATACCAATTGACTGTATAAATTCAATTACACCATCTGGAATGCCACTATACAAATTATTTTTTAAAGTTGGTTCAATAATGATGCTCATAAAGAAAAATGAACCTAGGGTCTGGATTAGCTAACGGAGTACGATTGATTGTATTAGGTATGTCTGAAAAAGTGTAAAGTTAGAAGTAATTACTGGGAGTAGGCAAAGGGAACATATTTTTCATGCCAAAAATAAAACGAATATCTACAGATCCTAATTATGCCGTTTAAGTTTACAAAGATAAAATTTTCACAAAAATTTGCATTTATTACAAAAAAAATATCTCAATGTGTTTTATATCTAAGTGAATTTGTGCCTATATTCAAAGTTATATATACATTTAATTAATAAGTCATGAAGATTATTATTAAAAAAGTTCCTTAGTTGTATTATGATTAGAAAGTTTATATTATAAACACACCGCATTAACAGACCTTTGGAATTTTAATTTTAACAGAGCAGACATCAAAATGCATTATGCAGGTATGTAATAACTATTATACATAGGGGAATATACAAAAATGTTAAACGATAATTAGGGTAACCCGTAATAAGTAATAAGTCAAGTAGGGTAACCCATGAGACTAATAATTTGTACAAAATAATTACTAGAATATATATATAGGGGGCTATTGCCCCTACAAGCCACTAGTTTTGATATAAATGGTGTGGTTTCAACTTAGCCACAGCTGTGAATCAATTGTCTTGGATCCTTGCTTTTTTTAATGCTATATACATCCCAAGAACAAAACAACCTGCGCAGAAACGAAAAGATCACGTGGTTCGCGCCGGTAGGTGTGGCGTACCATTCAAAACTGCGCGGCTCGAAATGACCCAGGGTTCTTTTGTTTCTTGTATGACTATATATATATATATATATATATATATATATATATATATATATAGCTGTTGTACCTGTGCTTTGCAAGGGTAGAGGACACGAAATATAAACATTTTTATTTATTTAATAGTGACACATCCGCCAACGGTTTTAGAAACAAAATTCAACCTTTATGGCCTTTGTAGACACTTGTGGCTTTTGTATCTGGGAAAGTAGTGCAAACCGCCATTTTGGTTTTGATTAATCTTGTGTAGGCTGATATGAGAAAAACTTACCAAATTTTCCAATAACATTTTCACGTACATGATTTACTTTCATCTCCCTTATTTATATATCTTTTTTCTTTATTTTTGGCATTTTAAATATCAATCTTGAAGTTTCAAAACTACTAGTTATCCTATACTCTAATATGAGCAATGTTTGTGTTGGAAATCGAGTTATTTTGATATAGTACAGATTCAAGATTGACCAACATCAAAATATAATTATTTGTTAGGCTTTGGTTTTAATTAACATATGTTTTATTTTAATTGATTTAAACAATTGAGAAGAGTTGTAAGAATTTAAAGTGATGAAGAACAGAACAATACAGAGAAAATGTTTTAAATATTGTTATTTATCAGAATAAAATCAGTTCTTTATTATTTAATAATTGTAAAAGTTCTTTATTTTACACGAGTTCTAACATAGTGGCGACCGTACAGGACATTTATATTTAAAATTCAGAGTAGGACCAAGC
This sequence comes from Macrosteles quadrilineatus, assembly GCF_028750875.1. Taxonomy (NCBI): domain Eukaryota; kingdom Metazoa; phylum Arthropoda; class Insecta; order Hemiptera; family Cicadellidae; genus Macrosteles; species Macrosteles quadrilineatus. Next base: position 90,163,712 of record NW_026542594.1, on the reverse strand, counting down.
TTATATTTTACTTACAATGGATAAGCTAAGGCCATTAAAGACTGAAAGGACTCAACTAAGAAGAACTTTTACAAAGTGCAGAAATGAAATGGACAAATTACTGTGTGAAGATATTAAAGATGAAGCAACAATTAAAAGTAATCTAAACAAGTTGCAAGATAAAGCTGATATGCTTTTTAAGCTAGGTGAAGACATCAAGGAAGCCTTGTTTGAAGATCCTGCAACAAAAGAAGAGGACTTAGAAGATGAGTTTGATACTACAGAATCTTACAGAGACATGTTATCATCAATGAGAGCTAAGTATGACCATTTCATTATTCAGGTTGGCCTAAGCCAACAGTCAAGAGGTGAAGTCGGGGATACCGTTCACAGTCTTAAATTAGTATCTAAGAAGGGCTTAAGTCTACCTAAATTACAATTAAACCAGTTTGATGGAGATGGAAAAAATTGGATAGGGCTTTGGGGACAGTTTAAAAAGGTCCACGAGGATTCTGATCTGGAACCTGAGGATGAGTTCCAATACCTCATCCTATCCTTAAAACCAGGATCGTCCCCTAGGGAATTAGTAGAAAGTTTTCCCCCATCGGGAACTAATTATGTAAAGGCCCTAGAACAATTAAAAGCAAGATTTGGTAGGGATGACTTTTTAATAGAAGTATATGTGAGGGAACTGCTCAGTTTAGTGCTCCAACAAGTAACGCTAGGTCCTAGTACTAAATTGTGTCGACTGTATGACAAACTAGAAACACAGTTAAGGGCATTTGAAACTTTAGGAGTCACTTCAGACAAGTAGGCCTACGCTTCAATGCTGTATCCTCTTGTAGAATATGCTTTTCCCGAAGAAACATTACAAGCCTGGGAGCAACATCGTTCAAGTAGACTACTACCCTACTACACATACCCTCAACTTCTGCATTAATACAATTGTCAGATGATAAATCAAGTAATTTTTTACAAGAACTTCTTGATTTTCTTAAGGCTGAGGTGGAGAGTGAAGAGAGGCTGGCGCTTGCTCGTTCGAGTTTTAAATCTGCCACTCCAGGAGACAACAAAAGCAAATGCAGCAGCCAAAAGAAAATGTCAACTGTACATGAAACTCGTCAGAATGAACCTACGGTAGCAGCTCTATTGACAACTGGTACAGAGGGTCCTAGAAGGTTGGTGAGTAACTGCACTTATTGTTCTAAAGGAGGGCACAATGCTCAAGATTGTTCCTATTTTCAACAATTAACCTTAGATGGAAGAAAGGAGCATCTGAAAAAGAAAAATTGCTGCTTTGTGTGCTTGAAGCAAGGTCACTGAGCAAAAAAGTGCAAGGTATTTGTGAAATGTCTCTTCTGTTGTAAAAGGCATTATGGAATCATGTGTAGGGTAGGGATATGAAAGTAGGCCTCGATCTAAAATTGATGTTGACAAACCAGACTTACTGCAGCAAAGTATAACTAAGCCTAAGTCAGAGGTTCTCAGTAATTTTGGAAACGGTACAGGAGAAACTCTATTACAGACTCTTAGTTAAGGTTGCAGATGAGAAAGGTAAAGAGTATTTGGGAAGAGTACTTTTAGATCCAGGTTCACAGAGGTCCTACATTACTAAGGACTGTGTCACTAAATTAGGTCTACAAGAAACAGGTAGTGAAGTCATAAATCATAGTTTGTTTGGTGGCGTGAATCTAAAACAAAAATATCACAAAAATTACCTTGTTACTCTTCAAAATGTAAATAATTCTTTCAAGATCTCTATTCCTGTGACAGACCAAGAAACAATTTGCAACCATGTACCTAGGCTTAAGAGTGAAGAGTATTTTGACATCTTGAAAGAAAAGAACATTATTTTAACTGATGTTGGTGAAAATGTACCAGGTGTAAAAATTTTACTTGGTGCAGATGTATTAGTGGATTTGTATACAGGAACTATCCAGAGGATTGATGACAAATTAGTTGCCATCGAAACGTACCTTGGATGGGCCGTGATTGGGAAACAACCATGCAATGGAAGTCGTAATACGTCTCTACTAACTTTATTTTGCAGGGGTGCCCACAAGGGGGGGCTGTGACGCAGACTGCGTCATTGAAATTCTTGGGGGGGGGGCTCAAAAAATTCAAATGGGGGGGGGGGGGGTGAATAAAGTTAGTTGCAACAGTGTTCAACGTGACGACAATCAAAAATATATTACGAAGTCGCCAGATAGAAAGTCGATTAATGACAACTAGTGTACATGTTGCTCGAATTCGAGCAATTGCAAAGTATTACAGGAGTTATTTCAAAACGAATAACAGTTATATTTACGATGAATTTAAAAGAGTCAACCCAAAGGGTGTCCTACTATTTGCCACCAGTGTCGTTTGCCACCAGTGTCATTTGCCACCAGTAGGGTCAGTTCCTGGAATTCCCGCCCCGGAATTCCCACCGTGACCGTTCCTATGTGTCACAACCATGTAGTTGCACTTATCATTTTTTGTATATTAAATAAATGCTTCTAGCTCCAGTTACAACTGTGAATTGTGAAAATTAATTTTACCATCCTGTTCGGCAAAAGAAAACGCACATTTTGAGTCCAAACTCACATAATCGCAAGTTTAACAGTATAGGCCTATCTATGTTAAGGTATTTTAAACTATTTGAATATTCCATGTCCTAAGATTAGATAATTAATACAAAAATAACATTTGGCATAGTATACGACGCATCAATAAGATTATATCCCATTAAAATACTTGAAAACCCGCAGTTTCATTCAGGGTTTAGTATTCATCGAATATACAGAGTGGAGAACTTAAATGTACCACCATTGCTATCTCAGAAACTATTCGATTTAGAGAAAAAAATATATGGGGAATTTCAACTATTATCTATATATATAAAATCCAATGTATGTTTGTATGTTTGTCCTTTATGGACTCCGAAACCGCTCGACAGATTGTTATGAAACTTTCAGGCATTATTAAGCATTATTCAAGGATGGTTTGTGTGAAGTTTGGTGCAGATCCGTCAAAATAAATCCGTCAGTGGCTCTGTAGTTTCCCATGTTAAGCTTATGAGTACTCATATTTAAATGGAATTAAAGAATCTTTAACAGCTGGTTCAACTAAACAATTTGATTCTGCGATGTTCAATAGCATTAAAAAGTTAATAAGTTTACCAACAGGGTGCAGCACGATTATTTTTTTTATTTATGACAACAGCTAATTTGCAACCAAAAGGTGAGTGAGCGTAGCGAACGAACTTCAACCTGGAGGCAAGTTAGCGTAGCGAACGAGCTAAACGAAGGCAAGTGAGCGCAGCGAACGAGCTCCAACCTAAAGGTGAGTGAGCGTAGCGAACGAACTTCAACCAGGATCTTGGAAATTAACAAGCATTTGACATAAAACCACATTAGGACAGGACGACGTCTGTCGGGCCAGCTAGTCTTATGACATAAAAAATATGAATTCCCTTCCTTTAAAGTGTGATCTTTTCAATATGTGGCATTTAACTAAAAAATTCTTATGGGACACCTTGTATTTTATGACGATTTTAGACTGTAATTTTAAACACGTTTTCAGTTTAATTCTTTCTATAAAGCTACGTAAAGGAGTTACAGCATGTTAAATTTAGGGAAAAGTAGCTTTTTGTTATATTCAGAATGATATAGCTCATAAACGAGTAAGATTGGAGAAAATATTCAAAGAATAAATTATAAATGTCTTAAAACTGCATCTACATTGTAAAAGTTCCCTATATTGAAATTATTCCTTTAAGTTCTTACAAAAAAAGCCACATAAAGTTGCGATCTGAGTTCAAATTTCTTATGAATTTTATAAGCCCCCTATATTTTACAATCCAATTCTTACATGAGCTACGTCATGAAAAATGTTCACAAAAAGTCACTCTTTTCCAAATGTAACACGCTGTACTATAACTCCTAAACAAGTAGTTTTATAATAGATATGCAACTACTAAAAACGTTTTAAATTGAATTTGTATACTAAAGTCATCATAAAGAACATGTTGTCAAATAAGAACTTTTAAAGTTAACTTCAATATTGGAAAAAGTGGTGATAAAAAAAGTGGAATTCATTTATTTTTTTACAAGAAAATATTTGAAGTTCCTATTTAATGTTTTACTATTTTGTAACGAAACTAGCCTTATTCCTCTTGAAGTTGAATGAGTATCCTTGATAAAAAGCTCGTGGCTTTCCGCGAATCGTTGTTGATATTTCCATTCCAAAAGTAAATGAAAAAACAACCAGGACTATTGAGCAAATCAAACAAAATTTCTATACTTAAATTATGCTATTGTACGATGTAAAACTTGGTTAGAACAGCACTAACTATGTCATAACACTACAAAACCACAGATAAGAATGAGCGTTTCCGCCATGTATTTCTCTACTCCTAGAGAGGGTGTTGGAATTTTTACCCATAAAAATGTTGCACGAGAGGGTGATAGTGTGAATCATAGGTCCATCGGCCGGTGCCTCTAGGGGTGATGACCGACGGACTAGGGTTGGGGCTGATGACTCACCCAGCCAGGTATAAAGTGGTGGCAAATGACACAAATCCTAGAGTGGTGGCAAATGACACTGGTGGCAAATAACACATATTCAACTCAAAGATTACAGGTGTGTAACTCAGACCATGTTTATCTTTGTTATTGATCAACCTAAAGCATTCCGGTCGGTTTTCTCCTTCTCAAAATGCCTCGCTGTACAGGCAACACAGGTCATTGATAAAGGGCCAATTGAGAACGAAAAGTCGTTTTGGGGTAGTGTTAGGGCGCATTTTAAACCTAATAGTTGAGCCTATTACGTGTCACTGTTCTTTAGCTGCGGTCGTTATCACGATTACGCCTCCTGTCTTGTTTCGTTGTCATCGCGTCGGAGGCATAAGAAAAAACAACGAATAATCAAATTATAGCTACACAAAACAACGATAAACGCACAAATTTAAGTTACAATCATGCTAACACGATCCGTCATAGCGACACAAAACAGCGATAAATACACAAATTTAAGATACAACCACTAACACGATCCGTCATGGGGGTTATGTTTACACAAACTCAAATAGTAAACAAATGTACTCAATGCGTTTCATTGAATTGAAAAATAAATAACAGCAATTAAATTATACAGCTGATCAAAATGTAAACAATTATGTTCTTCATAAGGATAACATGGGAACTTTCAAAGCCACTGGGGTAGAGCCCAAGGGACTTTTACAAAATATAAGGCCAGTTTGCAAATCTACTTGACACGCTCTTTCCAATGAGACGTCAATGGATAAAATCGGTTAAGAAATGGCGGAGGAGTTCAACCGACAAAGTTTCATGTAGCGTATTAATTATATAGATAGTTATATTATTGAATTCAATTAGTTAAAATAGGATTTTAGGATTCGAGTATGAAATTATTATTTAAGATTAGCAAGATGTGAGATTAAGAGGGAGGGCACGGGATGGCTCAACTATACTCTGATTATCGAAATAATGTGCCTTGCGGAGCGGCTGTACGGTGAGCGAGTTTGAGTAGAAAAATTATATTTCACAAACTTGTGGAAACGTAACTCAGGAGGTTAGAAATTTCTAATAAACGGTGTTAAAATAATCACTTAAGCACGTTTTCAGTGTATGTTTTAAATATTTTGTATCTTATTCCGATGAATTAATATTTGTAGTTATATTTGTAAAAACACGAATTTGCAGAATTTTAATTCAGATTCGTGTTTTTACAAATATAACTTCACATATTAATTCATCGGAATAAGATACAAAATATTTAAAACATGCACTGAAAGCTTGCTTGACTGACAATTTAAACATAGTTTATTAGAAATCTCTAACCTTCTGTGTTATCGTTTCCACAAGTTTGTGAAATAGAATGTTTGTTGCTAAACTCGGTCGCCACACGGCCGCTCCGCAAGGCACATTCTTTCGATAATCATTTTATACTGTGATAGATAATATATAACGCGTGGTACAGACACGTCCAGCTACACCGCGACTTAGCACAGAACGCTTTGTTGACATAAAGCTCGTTAAAATACAATCAAGTAGCATAGGCTACAATACTTTACACTATTGTGTAGATACTCGATTACCTGAGTTAATAGGGAGGGTGGGTAATGAAAAATACGGTTAATCCAATATAGTATAAAACAGATGACAAACCCATTAAAACGTTGTAAACAGCCATTAACGTTACGATTTCCATTCTTATAAACGAAATTCAATATTGCACAATCATTATTATTGTGCAATAACAATTTTATTGTAAATTTCAAATCATTTATCTTGGTTCAGTTGTACAAACGGCAACGTTTAAAATTATAGCTAACTCAAACTCAATTAATAACCAGCCAAACACTGCATTGCTTTAAATAACGTTAATATTAAAGGAACCTTCAAAAGTATTATAAGGTACTGCTCATGATAGACAGATAGGCTACCGGTAGGTGCTGTACACAGCATAGGAATTGATAGATAAGTAATAAAAAAGTGTAAAATTATATTTAGAGATAATTAAAACACTCTTAAAAAAGAATGTAACGAGAACAATCTTTATTGGGTTTATCTTCAATTCATACACAAATTCAACAAGTCACCATATTTAGGCCGACTCATTGGCCAATCACAGCCTTACTAAAGTTACCATGGTTACTTATCACTCAATCACAGTTTACTAAGCATTTATATCGTCATCAATAGTTCAAAGGTTTCAATCGAAAACACTGAGAAAAATTTTACAAGCACCTTGGTTTGTCACAAATAAAGTAATTCATCAAGATACAAAATTACCCTATGTTAAAGAAGAAATAAAGAAACGAAGTGAAAAATACCAAAGAAAATTAGAAACCCATCCAAATTTCCTGGCAGTTAACCTCCTCGACAATAGTGAAGCTACATATAGGCTCAAAAGAGTTAATCCAATAGACCTTCCAAATCGTTTTTAGTTGAACTTTTTAAAAGTTTTTGTATGTTAGTGCACTTGATGGAGTGTAACTAACCCATGTTAAAATGGTTATTAAATTTACTTATTATTCTAGTATAGAATAGATTGTAAATAAATACTTGTTAAAAAAAAAAAATCATTCCCCAGCTGTTCTATCTGAAATTTGTTGTAACATAGCGCCTTTGTTTTATTGTCTGTGATAGCGCACAGCAGACAGTGAAGTGTAAAACGGAGCAGACTATTGTTGGAGCAAGCGTCGTTTCATTTTCATCAAAGGAGCTGTGATGTTTCCAAAGGGAGGGAGAGGGGATCGTTATGTCAAGAGAAAGACGCTGAAAATTCGTTAAGCAGAGGTTACAAACGCTATATAGATATTCTGGCATTAAAAATTCCTTAAATTGAGGTGACTTATAAAACTCTAATTTTATTTATATAGAAAAGATAAGTTTTCCAGTCCTGTACAAAACTGATTCACGGTCTTTTCCCGGTAACCAAAACTCAAGTACAACTTGATACACACAGAATCTCCGGTTCCCGACCTGGATGATGGCTAGTTATTTAATTTAATTTACAGTTACATATTAGTAACCCGTGATAAATCAAACCTGTTGTATAAGCCAAAGCCACACGGTTATTAATCTCACTTGGTTTTGGATTTGCTTACAAACGTGATCTGAAATGGTTACAAACGTGATTGGAAGTGGTTAGAGCCTACACAGTATTCGTAAACAATTAACATTTATGTAAACATATCAGTGACAGCTAGAAAAAGGAATCTTTATAAAAACAGCTGTTCGTAATTTCATATAATGACGTGTTCTCTTAACAGATTATTAGTATTTCATAAATGACGTATGTAGTAAACATGGAGAAAAAAAACTAGAAAAATCACACAAAATTGGGGTTTTGATCGTCCGTTATTTTATTTCCAAAATAGTGAGGCCATATTTTAATGGCTATAAGGACACTCTCGCCAATCTTGTGAATACAATCAAACCATTAGAATCATAATCGGTACTCTAGTTTTCTTTAGAGTAGGCTGCGTAAAATGCCTTCTGGGCCGTGACAGACAGACATAAATTGAGATAAGACATGTTTCAACTTCTTCAATGTATAAAACGTAAAAATAACCCAAAATATGTATAGTTCTGAGCAATGTACAGACAAAACAATAACTTTATTTATATAGATTAACTGGGTATGAATTTTAAATATCTAAGAAAAATGTATAAAACTTCTTTTAGTTTTACAAATCGTACTGGGTGGGGGAATAATGTTTCTCATTTGTTGTGTACCTCATTTATGGTGGGGGGGGGGCTGTTGCTCAATTGGGGGGGGGGGGTGCGTCATGAGTCTAGGGGGGGATGGGCACCCCTGTATTTTGCCAGAGTAAACCAGAATTCAGAGATCTAGGGAGCTGGGAGACAATCAGAAGAAGGGATCCCATTGGGGAGAAACAGAGAGACTCCATTGATGCGGAAGTGTTCCAACATTTTAAAGAAAATGTAGTGGTGAACGTTGAAAACAAATTTGAAGTCAATTTGTCATCAAGCAAAAGACTAATTACTCCCAACAAATTAAGGGACTGTGTTGGTGAAAATGTTTCAGATCCAGCAGAGTCGATAACGGTTCATCAATTGCTGCATCGCCCAGTGACAAATGACAGTAGCTTAACTACAAAAATAAAGCCAGTGTTTGACGGGTCTACAAAGAACAAAAGAGTTAATTCTTTAGACAAATGTTTTGCAAGAGGTTCAAATTTCTTAAATTTAATTCCTTCCCGTGTAATGAAATTCAGGAAGCCGCTGGATTGGGAAACCATGAAACAGAAATTTGAATTGCATCAAATAACTTGGAAGTTCGATCCTCCGAGTGTCCTATGGTGGGAAGATATGTGGAAACAACATGTGAGAAGGATGAAAACATCATCAAAGAGATCAAGATTTAAGAAAAGGTATCATGCAGTGCTTGTATATATTGAAAAAAAGGAAGAGGATTCATTTTTCTTGACTCCATGAAAATAAATTCAAAAGACATGTCAAGGAAACAGGATGTACATATTGAAACAAAAGACAATTCATCAACACACCAACAGAATCAAGAAGAAGGAAGATAAAAATCCCTAGGAAAATGAACTTGTGAACTTAAAAGAAATATGTAAATAGTTTTGTTTGAAATTTTGATCATGTAAAACAAAATTCCAAGGTGGGGAGGATGTTGGAAATCGAGTTATTTTGATATAGTACAGATTCAAGATTGACCAACATCAAAATATAATTATTTGTTAGGCTTTGGTTTTAATTAACATATGTTTTATTTTAATTGATTTAAACAATTGAGAAGAGTTGTGGTAAGAATTTAAAGTGATGAAGAACAGAACAATACAGAGAAAATGTTTAAAAAATATTGTTATTTATCAGAATAAAATCAGTTCTTTATTATTTAATAATTGTAAAAGTTCTTTATTTTACACGAGTTCTAACAGTTTGCTTGTATGTATGTACGTATGTGTATGTATGTATGTATCTCGAAAACTGCTTCAACGATTTTCTTCAAATGTTGTAAATAGTTTATTTCTGGCCTAAAACGAGTTTACTGCAGTTAGAACTACCAACAAAAATCTAATTACCGGTACGTAGAAAAATGAATATTATACTGAATATTACTCGATACATTGTAGTAAAGGCTAGCAGTTCGGAGTGAGGGATCTCACTTAAAAAAGTCACTCTTAAAAAAGTCTCTCAGGAATCCACCCCACTGGATCTCAAAGTTTCACCTTATGGAAGCAGTATTTGACACATAAACAAAGACATCAGCTGTTGACTTTTGAATGCAGTAGATAAAGAAATAGCTGATAGCATTATTCCACAGCTATTAGAACATAAACGGTATGGATCATAAATATAATCAAATGACGACACTAGCTTGAGGTCCGTGACGTTGGAAGTGGTGAAGGAAGTAGTAAAGGCAAGCTGTTCGGGGTATGGGATCTGTTTATGACCATTAGATTAAGGTATTTGCAATCCTAAAATGCTATGGGAAGGGAGGGAAACAGGTCCGTGACGTAGGAAGTGGTGAAGGAAGTAGTAAATGCAATCAGTACGGAGTGTGGAAACTGTTTATGACGATTAGATTAAGGTATCTGCAATCTTAAAATGCAATGGGAAGGGAGGGAAACAGGTCCGCGACGTAGGAAGTGGTGAAGGAAGAGTAGTCAAGGCGAGCTGTCCGGAGTGTGGGAACTGTTAATGACGATTAGATTAAGGTATCGACAATCTTAAAATTCAATGGAAGGGAGGGAAACAGGTCCACGTCGTAGGAAGTGGTGAAGTTTAGCATTGCAGAGTGTGGGAACCGTGTTTGTGGCAATTAGATTAATGTATCTGTAATACTTAAATGCTATGTGAAGGGAAGGAAACAGGTCCATGGCGTAGGAAATGGTAAAGGAAGTAGGTAGTAAAGGCTGGCATCGCAGAGTGGGGGAACCGTTTGTGTTAGTTATTAGTTATATTAATGCATCTGTAATACTTAAATGCTATGAGAAGGGATGAAAACAGGTCCATGACGTAGAAAAAGGTGAAGGAAGTAGTAATGCTAGCAGTGCAGAGTGTGGGAACTGTCTTTGGCAATTACATTAAATTGTCTGCAATCATAAAATGTTATGGGAAGGGAGGGAATAAATAATAAATGTTCACTTATATTTAAAAATACATGGAAACTTTAAAGTCCAGTGGGGTGAAGCCCATTGAACTGAGCGTGACAAACATTATTCCATAACTTCTGCAGATAATTCCCTTTGATTTGACACATCAATCATCAAAATCGGTTAATAAATAAATAGGCCAGTAAAATTAGTTAAAAAATTGGCTGTGCCTGGAAATAATTCTCAGAAAGCTGGAAATCGTTTTAATCCTTTTGTTTTGTATAGAAGTAAAAGGATTTGTAGTTTGTCCCATTTTTCCAGGCGAGCTTCTGACCTGGGACCACAAAACCCTTGAAATTTAGGGTTAATTTTTAGTTTTTACTAACACGTCAAAGAACCGTCCAGCCTACAGAAAAACACATAGTAAAGGAATTGTAGCTTGTGTTACTCAATCGATGCGGAATTTAATACTCTACAATTCCTTTACTTTGTGTTTTTCTGTAGGCTGGATGGTTCTTTGACGTTTTAGTAAAAACTAAAAAATAACCCTAAATTTCAAGGTTTTTGTGTCCCAGGTCAGAAGCTCACCTGGAAAAATGGGACAAACTTCAAATCCTTTTACTTCTATACAAAACAAAAGGATTAAAACGATTTCCAGCTTTCCGGGAATTATTTCCAGGCAAAAACTTATTTTTACTGACCTAAAAAGAGTTTTGCTGTGCACAAGAAATTCCTTCGGAATTAGAATAGTAGAAGATGTTGATTAATATCGATTTGTTATGTACATCTTGAGTATTTCCATAACCTTTGAGTCGACTCTTTTAAAGTCATCAGAAATTATATTCATTTTAAAATAACGCCTGTAATACTTAGCAATTGCTCGAATTCGAGCAACAGGTACACTGTTATTGAAGTTTGTTAAGTCATTAATTGTAAAAATTTCTTTAGATAAATTAGTATAGATATAAAGCTATAATCTTAGGAGTAGAGGAAGGTAAAAACAATTATTTGTATACCTGATCAGTGAGTCAGTCAATTACACAAGCGGTTGTATACAGAATAATATAGATGGTTAATTAGACAAACATTTAAATCTGACACCATATAGGCCTACTCCTCGTCCTCTCAATATTGGTAAACGTCTGAAGGTAAAAATTTGCACATTTCAAATCAGTCAGTAGTATACTGGGCACTGGCATCAGTTAAACACTCTAAACTTGATTTAGAGGTATACAAAAAAAACTATTTATAATCTCACGTTCATGCAATATCACTGAATCACAGTATAACAACTTTGTTTCGTCCTGTTGGAAAGTTGCAGAGAGAAACCACCAGCGTTGAGATCTCTGGGAAAAGACGAATCATTGTAATGACATCTCGGAATCGTAACGTCGCATTTTGCAGGTCATTTGTAAAGAGAGGTTGCACTGGCGGCGAGTGTTTCGGTCGGCAACAGATTACAGTGTAGCCACTTTATAGGCCGTAAAACTTGCCCTGCCACCAACGACGTTCTATTTGTTTATAACTCTATTTCCATTCCGCAAAAGAACGCGTAATATCAGTGATTTACGTGGAAGGTGGTTTAATGAAGCAGAATTGTCATTTGGTGGCTAATGTCTCCAAGCCATCAAACCGCCGCTAGCTTCCTTGGTCTATTCAGTGTCGCTTCCCCAACAGCACAATGGGCTTGCTGGGAACTTGTTCCAAGTCCATTGGCCCAAGTCCCTAAGCCTGGTTTAAACTCAGGGACCCAAGTCTGTAGGCTTGGTTTTGACTTGTTTTAGAGACCGAAGTTGGCAGTTGTTCAACTTGTTATGGGTTTGGCTCCCCAAGTCCAACCCAAGTCCCAACCCCAAACCTACAGTGAACTCATGGGCACAAACCCACTCTAAGCTTGGAATGATGGATACAAAACGGGTCTGGTGGATTAAGCAGGCTCATTATGGACTTGTTCGGGACTTGAGGACCCAAGCCCAATTTTAGTAGGCTCATATTGGACTTGGCTTAGACTCATATTGGAATTGGTTTTAGCACATTTTAGACTTGGGCAAACAAGCTCACACTGATAAATTAAACAGGCTCATCATGGACTTGGAGACCCAAGCCCGCTTTTAGTAGGCTCATATTGGACTTGGCCTAGACTCATATTGGAATTGGTTTTAGCACATTTTAGACTTGGGCAAACAAGCTCACACCTATAAACTCACTCAGAACTTGGTACGGAGTTTTATATACTTCAATTACTGTCATGATCAGAGATAATAATAATAATAATTATTATTATAGGCTATAGTAATAGTAATATAATTTATACCTATTTAACATATAAGCTGTTTCACACCATTCATTTGCTAGCCCACATTTTTTCTTATAATTAATTTTTTACCAAGAAAGATTTATGATAAAATGAAGCCCATTTTATGAGTGATCTTGAAAAAATATTTGGTTATGAGGTTTAGAAAGCAAGACATTCAAATTTCAAGACAATTTATTAATATAATAAATACAATGCCCACTATCTTCCACTTCACCTTCAACTTCTTTTCTGAACCCATCAACTCCACCGCCTGCTTCAGAAGATCTACAAAAAATACAATTGCATTAGAATTATTTGGTTTATTAAAATTTATCATTTAAATCATTTTTCATTATTTTTATTTGTTATTATAATTATTTGATTATTTGGAATTTGTTGGTGTTGCAAACACAGGGTGTTAACTTACCTTTGTTTTAAAAATTGTTATCAAACTTTTATTTCTTACTATTTTACTTTTATACGTAAACTAATGGTTTGGCCTGTTTTTATCTGTAGACTAGGTTAAGGCATTGACTATAATGGTTAAGGTTAAACACAAATTTTGGGTATTTACTCAGGGGAGGTATAGAAGAGGCTACGATGACAGCTGTGGGCTTCTTATTAGCTGAGGGAACGCCATTACCATAACAAAACGGTAGATAGCCGTCGGCCTCGGTGGTCTTATGGTTAGCGTACCGGGCTGATATTCTGTAGGTCCCGGGTTCGAATCCTGCTGGTAGCATTAACTTTTTGTCCAAGATTTTTTTATTATCAGCAAGTTTGGTTGGTTTGGTTCGGTTATTACAGTTTAATTTTATTATTAAGTCATTATAAAATTTTAATCGAGCAAATTCTAGTTTTATTTAATAAACAGAATTATTTTTCCGATTACCAAACTTTTGTTATATTATTTCTTTATCAGCAAGTTTGGTTAGTTCGGTTAGGTTATGATAGTTTAATTTTACAATTAAAAATTATAAAATTGAATTTGAGACATTTATAATTTTATTTTATGACCAGAACTATTTTTGCGATTAGTAGGCTAAACCTTCATTGCCAAAGTGCTCTCTACTACAGCGCTGTTCACGGAGGAATTTTGAACTAAATGCCTCATTCGTACCTCCCCTAAGTCAGACCCCAAATTTTGGCACTGTTCTGTTGAGTTTGAGTTCAGCAGTAGACTATTAGAGTATAGTATAGTGAGTGACGTTGTTGATTCAGTGAAGTGCTGAGTATGTCAAAGGTTAAAGCACAAAAGGTTTAGGCTATAAACATAATTCTACGGGTTCTTGATGCAATGAAATTGTTTGCTTAACTTAGCTTACTTATATCATCATAGACTAACCAACACAAGTATATTTTTTATCAATGGAGTTTAAATCTTACCTTTACATGAAACCCTTAATTCTTCTTTGCTTCGTCTTGGTATCAAAACAATAAACACAACTCACAACTAGTAACGAAACGAGTAACTCACAACACCAGAACTAGATAAGTGAGAACTGAAACTGACAACTGAGAGTGAGGAAGTCTAAATCCAACAAAAATGGTGGTTCAGCACAAAGAAACAGGTTTTAGGAGCGTTCTGGGTAGGGGTGGAGGGAAAATTCTTTTGTCATATGGCACTGTTCACTTTAGACTCACATGAACAAGCTTGTCGTGGGTCTGGTTAGGTATTTAAATTGTGGACTTGGCCAACCAGGTTATATATGTAAATAAAACAAGTTTAGTTTTGGCTCATTCACACAAGTTCACTCAACCAAAGCTGTTTTAAATTTGTAGTGGGTTCCAAACTCCAAGTTTGTCATACCAATTCAGAAATATGTAAAAACCAAGTTTGGTCCAAGCTCACGTGCTGTCTGGGTTACTACCAAGGGGTGATGATTGTGGAAGGTGGTTCAATGAAGCAGAAGTGTCATTTGGTGGCTAATTTCTCCAAGCCATTAAACTGCCGCTAGCTTCCTTGGTCTATTCAGTGTCGCTTACTACCAAGGGGTGATTATTGTGGCAGGTGGTTCAATGAAGCAGAAGTGTCATTTGGTGGCTAATTTCTCCATAAGCCATCAAACTGCCGCTAGATTTCTTGGTCTATTCAGTGTCGCTTACTACCAAGGGGTGATTATTGTGGAAGGTGGTTCAATGAAGCAGAAGTGTCATTTGGTGGCTAATTTCTCCATAAGCCATCAAACCGCCGCTAGATTTATTGGTCTGTTCAGTGTCGCTTACTACCAAGGGATGATTATTGTGGAAGGTGGTTCAATGAAGCAGAAGTGTCATTTGGTGGCTAATGTCTCCAAGCCATTAAACTGCCACTAGCTTCCTTGGTCTATTCAGTGTCGCTTACTACCAAGGGGTGATGATTGTGGAAGGTGGTTCAATGAAGCAGAAGTGTCATTTGGTGGCTAATTTCTCCAAGCCAATAAACTGCCGCTAGCTTCCTTGGTCTATTCAGTGTCGCTTACTACCAAGGGGTGATTATTGTGGAAGGTAGTTCAATGAAGCAGAAGTGTCATTTAGTGGCTAATGTCTCCAAGCCATCAAACCGCTGCTAGCTTCCTTGGTCTATTCAGTGTCGCTTACTACCAAGGGGTGATGATTGTGGAAGGTGGTTCAATGAAGCAGAAGTGTCATTTGGTGGCTAATTTCTCCAAGCCATTAAACTGCCACTAGCTTCCTTGGTCTATTCAGTGTCGCTTACTACCAAGGGGTGATTATTGTGGCAGGTGGTTCAATGAAGCAGAAGTGTCATTTGGTGGCTAATTTCTCCATAAGCCATCAAACCGCCGCTAGATTTCTTGGTCTATTCAGTGTCGCTTACTACCAAGGGGTGATTATTGTGGAAGGTGGTTCAATGAAGCAGAAGTGTCATTTGGTGGCTAATTTCTCCATAAGCCATCAAACCGCCGCTAGATTTATTGGTCTGTTCAGTGTCGCTTACTACCAAGGGATGATTATTGTGGAAGGTGGTTCAATGAAGCAGAAGTGTCATTTGGTGGCTAATGTCTCCAAGCCATTAAACTGCCACTAGCTTCCTTGGTCTATTCAGTGTCGCTTACTACCAAGGGGTGATGATTGTGGAAGGTGGTTCAATGAAGCAGAAGTGTCATTTGGTGGCTAATTTCTCCAAGCCAATAAACTGCCGCTAGCTTCCTTGGTCTATTCAGTGTCGCTTACTACCAAGGGGTGATTATTGTGGAAGGTGGTTCAATGAAGCAGAAGTGTCATTTGGTGGCTAATTTCTCCATAAGCCATCAAACCGCCGCTAGATTTATTAGTCTGTTCAGTGTCGCTTACTACCAAGGGGTGATTATTGTGGAAGGTGGTTCAATGAAGCAGAAGTGTCATTTGGTGGCTAATGTCTCCAAGCCATTAAACTGCCACTAGCTTACTTGGTATATTCAGTGTCGCTTACTACCAAGGGGTGATGATTGTGGAAGGTGGTTCAATGAAGCAGAAGTGTCATTTGGTGGCTAATTTCTCCAAGCCAATAAACTGCCGCTAGCTTCCTTGGTCTATTCAGTGTCGCTTACTACCAAGGGGTGATTATTGTGGAAGGCGAGTCTAGCAAACAAAAGGTCGCCAGTTCAATCTTGAGGAAATTCTTAAGCTTTTGATTGTTCAAAACTGAACCCAGCTGCCCCTGATCCTTTGGCTTTTAATAATTGGTTAAAATTCGGATTTTATCTGAATTTAGCCATTTGAAGTGATTGTTTTTAATCATGATAATCTGAGGAGTAAATTTTTCAGAGTATTTTTCAGCTTTAAAACAAGTCAAGAGAACTGTGTTCACGTTCCATAATAAAACGTTTCTTCCTCGTGTTTTGGAGACCTGACTACTTGAAGAAAACTATTTGTAGACAACATTCCAAACGTAAAGACTTTTACAAAAAATAAACTCATAACTATTTTATTTTATGTTTTAATGTACAAATTGAAATATGATACATATAAATTATTTTATTATAGCGTAGGCATACATTTAATAACTTCGGCGTTTCCGTAATCTTACGACTTTAAGGTATCTCCTACCTGGATGTCAAAATGGTTTAACATGATTTATACTGCCCAATGTTAAATACTAATGCAATACAATAAATAATAAATACAATAAATAAATACTAATACAATGTTAAATATACGCAATATCATATTAAAAGAAACCACAAGGTCAGTGCTACAGCTACCATGGAGTGTAAACATTTTTCCCTCTGCTATCTATATAAATAAAATTATAGTTTTCTCTGTACATTGCGTAGAATATAGTATGTTTCGGTTATTTTTCCATTTCCTACGATAGGAAATCCGAAACTCGGTTATCTTGATTTCTGTCTGTCTGTCTGTCTGTCTTTCTGTAACACTCAAGATGGCATTTTACGCTCTCTTCTCCAGGAAAGCGACAAAACAGATTATGATGAAACTATTTCGATATATTCTCTTCATGCATGAAAAGGTTTTTAATTACTTTAAACGTGTCTACGTCCATTGGTAATAAAATAACGAACACTCAAAACCCCAGTTTTGCGAGGTATTAGACTGATTTTGTTGTTTGATCATACAAGTCAAGTGATATATTGTAAATTAATTAATATCAGCTGTTCCTGGAATATTTCACACCTAACACAAAACTGTGGAAGTCTTGATCTGTGATAATATTTAACATGAATTAAAATTAATTGTACTATATACAATTTTACATTTTATCCCACCATATCAGATTTACGTCCTTAGGAAGTTTTCTCAGAAAAGACAATAATGGTGTTTGAGTTATTTCTAACAGAAAATATACTGTTATGTCGTATTTGACAATTTGAAGGGAATCAGCAAAAAGCTATTTAAAGCTATATAAAATGCAAATAAAGCCGTTGACTATAGAACGGGTGACATGCTACGTAATATAATGAAATGGTTGTTTGTAATTTTTTTATACACAAACAGTGATGAAACTGCTGTTATATTATATAATTCGGGTTATATTATGTTAAATTAATTGATAATAGTGAGAGTTTTTTTATTATTTTTCATACTATTGAATGTACATTGTAACAAACCACAAGAAAAGAGGCCTGACTAATGTTTTAAGAGAAATGTGAAAGGTGAAACATTTTGTTGGTGTTGTTATTTTGATACGTAAGACGTTATATTGATGCTATTTGATGCAGGCAACAAAACAACAACCTTCTATTTTCAGGAACTCCCCAATGGATAGAGTGTTTCAAGATTGATCCCTAGTATAGGACGAATGCACCATGGTTCACAAAGTCGCCATTGAATCATTTGATGGGATACTGAAAGATATCATAAACAGCCCAACCACAATGGGTAAGTAGGCCTAACTGTGATGTTTACTGGTGACTTTGATAACTCTGCCTGTTCTGGTGCGGAGAGGAGGGCTGACGAGATCAATGCATCTCTGACAATATAAACTACCCGGCAGAGTTCCTCGACTCAGTATCAGCACCCGGTCAGTCTGCCTATGAACTATGAATGTTACTTGATGAATTTCCAAAATTTCATCACGATCAGATGGTCGGTTTAGTAACGCATAAAGGACAAACTGCATATACAGGGTGACCGTTAAGTCTTAGTACGACTTTATAACTTTTAAACGACAAACGATATCACAACCACATTTGGTATACCGTTACTGGTAATTGTAAGCTACTTTTCTGTGTACATGGTGGTCGGATATATCACCTTTGGGGGACGGCCCGTCGGGGGTCAGAAGAAAATCTTTATTGACAGCCTATGTTGAGTTGTACATCATTTTAAAGGTCTACTTTAACTGAAAACAATGCCGCAAACCGCACTTCAAAAGGTTGATCCTGCGCAAAATGGCAGATTTTCAAAGATGTTCAAAATTAGCCAATTTCTTTAAATTAAAACACTTTTTAAACCTTTAAACAACTGTCATTTTTTAACGGGTGGTCCTTTTGAAGTACGGTTTGCGGCATTCTTCTTTGCTTAAAATTCCCTTTAAAATTATCCCCATAACTTCACATTCAGTGATCCAAATAACTCTTCAGGGCGACGGCCCACAAGGAGTCGGAAGTAAATCTTGAATGGAAGCATAGGTTGATATGCACATCAAATTAAAGGTATTTATTAGTAGAATACAATGCCGCAAACCGTACTTCAAAAGGACCATCCGTTACAAAATGGCAGTTGTTTAAAGATTTAAAAAGTGTTTTTATTTCAAGAAATTTGCTAATTTTGAAAATCTTTGAACATCTGCCATTTTGCGCAGGATCAACCTTTTGAAGTGCGGTTTGCGGCATTGTTTTCAGTTGAAGTAGACCTTTAAAATGATGTAATTTACAACTCAACATAGGCTGTCATTAAAGATTTTCTTCTGACCCCGACGGGCCGTCCCCCAAAGGTGATATCCGACCACCATGTACACAGAAAAGTAGCTTACAATTTACAGTAACGGTATACCAAATGTGGTTGTGATATCGTGGTATATTGGTTAGAATTAAAGTATGATTACTATTTACCTGCAGTGCCGTTCGTTGATAGTCTTATTTGATTACTAGCAACAGTGCCCGTTGGGGTTAAATACAACGGTCTCTAGTAAAATAATGGTTATGAAATCCATACACTACTCTACTCACTAATATTAATGGTACAGTTTAAGCACATAACATTAGAATCACACACTTAACATAAGGAACACACTTTAAACACAAATGCGAATTGTTAACAACAACATTTAATCAAAGAAAAATTAATCAGACAACAATATAACAATAAGCTGTTGAATTATTAACAAATGTTTTGTATGATTAGATTATGCATACTGGTAAACCAATT